>NC_080837.1:26284560-26907759 GCF_030435755.1 Ochotona princeps | reverse complement strand
TCTGCCTATAAGGATGAAATCACTGTTTATTGAAAAGTTAGATTTGAAAAACAGCACTTATCAAATTCTCTGGAATTGACTGTGGCAGTGTGGGATGCAGAACGTATAACAGAGAGAATGGGAGCATTTGAAAGGAGGAAAGGCATACACAAATTAACTCTTGTGCTGGCCATCCAATTTAAGTTTTGCAAAATTTCAACTTTCTTATAAGGACTAAATCCTACAGTGAATACAGAGCTGCACTCATTCTATCTGTAATTCTGTAAATCTGTAATTCCAGAGTTCAAGGGAATAATAAATTGAAGGCAGCAATAGCTCAGAAAGAAGAAAACAAACAGAACCCCCTGTATTGATGATTTGAAGAACAGTCAGTAAAGGAAGACCTGTAATAAGAATTTATTAGTAAAGTTCTCAGCTTGTATTTCAAAAATTTAGAAAAAGGTCAGGAAAACAAAAGAGCCCATTCAATCAACAGAGCATCAAGGAGAAATAAACATGATTTATATATGAACTTAAGGTAAGGATTCACAGCATTGGACAATTTAAACCACAGAAAAGCCTACAATTATCCAAAAGGAAAAGCACCGGACATACTCCTCTCTTGAATCACTGGGAGACAAAACTGTCAAATGGCCCTAGCACTGGAATTTGTAAGAGCAAGTAACCTTTCTGCAGGCCAAACTGAAGACAACACCATCAGTGTGGGGAGAGTGGTTGGCAGGCAGTCTCATATTCCCAGCTGATAGCTGTCTCTATCTCCAGGGAAAATGTTTGTCTCAGATGGTTAGTCAAGTGTCAGAGCGCTTCCATTTCTTAGATAGGAAATGGAAAATAAGGAAATCATATTATCGAGACAACGCTTTCATTTTCTGGTTCTTTGTCAACATTAAGAAGGATGTAAGGAAGAAAAGGTCTAAGGTGCCATATTTTGTATCATTAGGTTTCCCCCTCTGAATGTGATTTATTTTTATTTGAGTGACATCAAAATGGTACGTCAGTGAACTTAAAAACCTACTGATACAGACTTGGAGACTGCGTGGATGTTGCTAATGCACTTGGCCACTGTATTACAATATAAGCAGCAGCCAGCATAACGCACTCACACTCCACACCCCACACAGTCATGCAAACAAAACAGGAAGGTCTAGGTGGAATGTCGGCCCTGACTGTTTTGTTATGGTCACACACAAAACTTAACTACTGATTCGAAAACGTTAATTTTGTTGAGAAACTAATATGAAATATGCCTTCTCAAATTTTCAAGCTGTTTTGCAAAACAATCGCTATTTGAATGAACATCTCCTAGAGACGGTTGCCTAACATAGAGAAATGGCCTAGATAAATAGTAAGGAGTCTTATATTGATACTAGACCAGTCTGCAACATCTATAGATACAGGATAAGAGGAACAAAAAGAAAGTTTTGAAGAGAAAACATAAAGGAAATTAGTAACTATAATCTATTGATACACTAAGGTAGATTTCATGCTAGAGATCTTAATTGTAAATGGATAACTAAGAAATAGAAATAAGAGCTCAGAGACAGATGTCAATTTTTTAGGTAACACAGTTTTCCAGATACTCCTTGCAATATGTGTATTGGGGCTGGCATTACGGTACACTATGTTAAACTGCTGCCTGCATCCCATATGGATGCTGCTTCACATCTCAGATGCTCCGCTTCTGATAGAGCTCCCAGCAAAGCTCTTGAGAAATCAGGTATTGGACTCCTGCACCCAAATGGGACTCCCAGACGAAGCTTTTGGCTCCTGGTTTTGACCTATCCCAGTCCAAGCTGTTGCAGTGATTTGGGGAATGAATCAATGCATTTAAGACAGACTATTGTTTCTTACATAATTCCGTCAAATAAATACAAATAAATACAAAATTTAAAAATTTAAATACAAATTTAAAATAAATACAATTCATAAAGATAGAGACAGATGCCTCTAAAGGCATCTACCTATCTATCTATATCTATATTTATATTTATGTATTTATATATATGTGTGTGTCTGGATTATTTGGAACAATATCAATATAATCATAAGAATACTAAGCATTCCTGAGTTGTGACACTTTACACTTTTCAGTTAAGCTACAGGAAACAATTTTAAGGATTGTCAATAAATGCTGCAAACACATTTCATTGCTGTTAAGTTCTGGAAACCAGTTAAAGGAAACAGGAAGCAAAGAATACATTACAAGAAGGTGGCCATGATCTATCAGGCCACTTGTGATGCCAACACTCCATATCTGAGCACTGCTTAGATTGCTGACATCTCAGCTTCTAATCCAGCTACCTGATCATGCATCTGGGAAGAAGATGGCTGATGCTTGAGTCCTTGCCACCATGTGGGAGACCAGGATGGGGCTGTGAGTTCCTGGCTTTGGCCTTTCTCACCCTATCCACTGAATCCATTTTCTTATCTCCAGTTACTCCAACCCCTCAGGATGATGGTACTCACTATGTACATTTCATCTCCAAAGTCACTGATCTGTTTTCAAAGCCCAACGTTAGTTGTCTCTCTCTCTAATCATTCTTTAATATGAGACAAGTCATGGTTCAAAAAACGAGGCCTGGTAAGATAGCTCTTAGGTAGAAAGATTCTTAATGGCCTCCATTCAGTCAGTGATGGAGGATTCTGGAAGAATGCGTTTTAAGACAGTATCAACTGATGTTGAGGGACTTCTTATCGCACGCTATTCTCTCCAATTCTGGTACTGGGAATATGCCTTTTGTTTTCTGCATCAACAGATCACCAGTTTCAATATCCTCTCTGACCCCAATCTCCAATTCTTTGCTTGCTAAAACATTTACTCTTTGTTAAATACTTGCACTCAAATGCCAACTTTGCCATTCATTCTCCATCAATCTACCAATGAACACTTTTCTCTTCTATGCACATTAGCACTCTATCTGGCCTGCATTATACTTCCATTCCCATTTTTTTTGGATGTTATTAGGAAGGAAAGATATTTTAGACATATCTTCAACCCAAAAGGCTAATGTCCTGACAACTTTGACTTTCTTCAGTGGCATCTCTGGTACAGCAATCAACAGTACAGCTTAGAAAAATCAGACAGCTCACCCCATGATCCAGATTCTGTGCTCCTTAGCTTATCCCTGATAACTGGAAATTCATAGGCAGTATTCTTGTTCCAGGCACATGATGAATCTAGTACTTCCAGGATGACAGCTTGCTTCTGGACAATAGCGGCTAGGAAACTGCATCCTCTGCACTGACCGCTTACGTACTCATTGAGTAGACTACACTGAGCAAGGTCTCTAAGCCAAAGCATTACTGATATACATTCACTTCCTTATCCTTCAAAGAACCTTACAGCTGATTACTTTACCCACTACAACAGAAGAGGAGGAGGACTGATTTCTACTCTCTTTTCTTTACTCTCATAAATCATAAAGTTAAATTTACTCTGGGGATTGTATTTCTCTGAACTCAATGCACAGGCATAAAACAAATTTTGCCCTCCCAGGACATTTTATTTTTGTTTCATTAGTTCAGGGAAAGGGTCACTCAATTTTTAAAGCATTTGGTTTAATCTTTGCTATGATTTATGCTATCTCACATTCACAGACACATTCCATGTTCTAAAATGTATCTTAGATATAAAATGTGTCTCAATAGACCCCATAATGGAGGTTCTTTCAGATAAAGTACTCAAAACTAACATTATGTGCTCATAAGTGGAGGCATCATGACCAGAAATAGTAAATTAATTAATATTTAAACTTTTTTTTAACTAAATTTCGTATTCCAAGATAATGTTCTTTTTCTTTTTATGGAAGGCAAAACTCTTCTCTATGGCGAAGGAGTTGGGAAGCTTTAGGTTTCCACGCAAGTGATGGGTTTGAATTTACACTCTACTCTCATTTATACAATTTTACTCTATCTTCAAATATCTCATTGATATTTCTTTCTAGAGAGAGGGAAGTGGTAAAGATTTTATTAATACAATAAAAAAAGATTAAGGTTGAATTTACCATAATTTAACTAGATAAAATGAATTCTTGTGATCATAATGTAAGAACAGACCATGGTCTCTAAAGCAATACTGAACTATGGAAGCATGATTTTTACATAATGGAACCACTTACACTTAACATTTAATCACATTAAATAATGATTCTGATAACTCTATTGGCTTGTATGCCTTTTGTCTGAAAATCCTTAACAGCTAAGTTATTTTAAAGCTTTCTTATTATGCTGTTATTTGAGAGGATATTTCTCTCCTTTAATAGCCAAAATTCTGCTTCCCACACGGAGTATCAATAATGAATTAGTGTCATCAGCATTTACATAGAATTTCTTTCTCAGCCCAAGGCAGTGGCCTAGTGGTTAAAGTCCTCGCCTTGCATGCCCAGGATCCCATATGGTCGCCAGTTCTGATTCTGGCAGCCCTGCTTCCCATCCAGCTCCCTGCTTGTGGCCCGGGAAAGCAGTCGAGGACGGCCCAAAGCCTTGGGACCCTGCACCCATGTGGGAGACCCAGAAGAGCTCCTGGCTCCTGGTTTCGGATTGGCTCAGCTCTGGCTATTGCAGTTACTTGGGGAGTGAACCATCAGATGGAAGATCTTCTTCTCTGTCTCTCCTCCTCTCTATATATCTGCCCTTCAATAAAAATAAATTAAAAATGAATAAATAAAAGAATTTCTTTCTCTTCATGAATTAAAGATCACTTATATTTATTCCACAAAAGTAAATACAGTGAGAAAATTTTAAGTTTCTTTGTCAGAATATGATTATTTTGTTTTTGAACCCTGAAGGTTTTAGGGGAACCAAACACATCACAATTGGAGCCTGTGCAATAGCAGCTCAACCAAGGAGGAAGCAGCTATTTCCTAGGCATTTGTCTCTCATTTCCTACAGCACAAAAGTTGTCCGATCCAGAGGCATTTGGTATAACTACAGAAGAAATGTAAACAAAATGCTTTAGAAATCCATTTCACTAAAAAAAAAAAAAAACCTAAAACACATATCAAACTGGACTTCTTAAAGACAGAACAGCCCCCCTACCCTAAATCCCCTCATCTAGTGGAATACAATCCGGGATTCCAACCCACATATGGCACAAGATCTAGCCTCCAGTCAGCCAGCTAGTTATCCATGGAAGTGGCTCAAGGCTGACACTCAGATTGACTGGTTCACACTAATTTACTTCACACAGATTCCATTTATCTCCTAGAAGATCCCCTGGCAGCAGCTTATAATGGCATATCCTAGGATGCCTGCCTGCATGTGTTTTTTAAAGCAGCAGTGCTTGATGAATCTGAGTCCAGAAAACAGTTCACAGATTGAGGAGTAGGTGCAATCAGAAAACATCAAGAGGCACAGCTGGGACTTGGTAGCCTGCTTGACTGGCTGGAGCAGCTGAGCATTAACTGTGTCTGCTTTTCCGCTGCCTGTTCACCATCACTGGGACAAATCAGAGAGCCACCTTTTTTTTTTTCTTTACTTCTTGTCCTTAAAAGAAAGAGAAAAGATAGTGCACCACCTACCAAGTAGCAGGTGCAGCTGTAGAGAAAACTAATTTGACCATTTAACCTTTACTCTTTAAATACTATGATATTGCTGATCTTGGCAAAACTACAGCCAATAGTTTGAGGTTAAGATGTTGGATAGCCAGATGATCCAACTGTAGTTAGAAAAATAAAAAAAAAATTAGAAAAGAAAGAGAACATCACATTATTTTATTTACTTTGAATCATGAAGTTGGTATTGCTGTTTGAGATGACAAAATCAAGGATTACCATTTTAAAAAGGGTCTGTGACTTTATGCTTGCTCTTTTGGGTCTACCATGAAGCTTGAAGAAAGGCACAAAACCACTTGATATTTATCAAAGGAGTGGTTGGTCTGTATAAATACACAAGCTACTATTCTCCACTTGACACTAGAGAAGTGTGAGGAACAATTTACTAGCAATGTGGTCAGTATCCAAAGGGAGAGAACCAAGATTTTGCAGTGACACTAAGCTAACAGCGTTAAACAACAATTCGGTGGCAAATCTACCAGAGCAGTGACAAAGCACATTTAGTACTTAGGAGGTTAAACACAGGGCTGTGTACTGGTTGATGGAAAAAAGTAGGATTAAGTCTTGTGCATGAGATTTGACATGATCAGGTTGTCTGCCTGCTGTTTAAAGCTCTGGAAAACAGCTGGGATCATCTTCTTGTAAGCCCCAACTCAAAGACGTTTAAGCAGTTCTCAATCCAATTAAGCAGAGGTAAATAGAAAGAAGGATTGTAGCAAGTGTAATCATCATGTTTTTTCTTAATAAAAAACAGTATAATTGTGGGTTACACAGCTCCTTAATCTCACATCAAATTTAACAGATTGCTGATTTATACTGCGCATGAAGTCCTTGCTTCCTATATTGCTGTGCTTAATTTTAGACTATTATCCTTTATTATGTGACTCGTAATCCTTAAAGCTATGATTGTCTGGATATTTGGCAAGGATTGTACTTTGTAATACAGGGATTTTACTTCTAACAGTGATGGTTTAATAAAATGATGGAGCATAATTAGATGTCCAAAGAATTACATGTATTGCCTTCCTTTCCTAATTGGCAAATTGCTTGTGTTTCCTACAACAAACGTTATTTAAGATCTCTATTCAGCTCTGGCAATTCTGTTAAAAAGCACAGCTTTCACAAATGACAGACAAGTCGTCCATTGTTATGGAAATTAAGCTATCTATTATTAACATGCCCAATTAGAATAAAATCCTGGCTCATCCCTACATGGGGTGACCTTAGTCAAGACAGCCTTACTATATCTCATTCTTCTCATCCAACAACTAGTAATGATGAGGGCGCCCATCAGATGCATAGAGCTGTTACACTTAAACCAGGGAAAAGATGTTAAGTGCTTAGCTTACTGGATAGATGCAGAGGCCTAAATGCATTCAGTGTTACTCTTGTATCTGTCATTGCTGAAGGCATGCATGAGTGTCAGGAAAATGTCAAACCTTTAGACCAAGGCATTTTATTTTATTTTACTACCATTATCCACTATTTAACACTTCTCTGCCCTAATAATAGTAATAATAATAATAACAATAATAATAATGATGATGATGATGATGTAAGAAATGTTGTAAGGAGTTATGTTATCTTAATCTTTATTTGGGATTGTAGAAAATGATGCCAGCCACCCCCCACACTTAACAGTTTAAAAAGGCAAGAGTATTTATATCCATTTATAATATTTATGCCTAAATATCATCCTGTCCAAAGTAAACTGTGGATTGTCTCCTGTGTCCTATCAAGAGTGCTGAACATGGAAGGCAGTAAAGATAGTTTCTGACAACACTGGCAGATAACACAGGCCCCAATTAGAGGGTTAATCTAGATAGCTTACTTTACTAATAAATTAAATGGAAATAAAAGTGAATAGAATGGATGGTTCAGATAGCATTTAGCAATATAGCAGTAGCCTACAAAACAGTTAATTTGGGTTTGCGAGTTAAAATGATCACACATGTGCAACACAATTTCAAATTATGGATGTAAATAAATTATAATCTTTTAAGTGAACAGTTATGAATTCCTTTTCAAAACGAAAATCAGATCCTGTACCATGTCTTATGCATGGTCCTTGACTGCTGGCCTTTTTACTAATTCTCATTCACACGTTAGGCTTTCGGAAATCTAACACTGAAATGAAAAGTCTAATCCTATTCAGTCCCATCAAAGACAGTCCTGGACCTAGAAGATGGTCATGTGATGTAGTATACAATGAAAACACAGAAATAGTGGCACATTTACCACTGACATTACCCTTTCACATTTTTTAGGGTTGAAAACACCATGCAAAATCATTTCAAATAATAATAAATCCAAATTTATATTTTCCCTGAATGTCATGTTAAACCTTGGAGGGGAAAATATATATCCATTTTAGTTGATATTAATTTGAAAAATATAGCTTATTTTGGTTCATTAATATGAAAAGTTTTCTTAAGATTTTAAAAGTAACACGGCATAAGTAGGAACAACTTTTATATCCAATTTTAGTCCAAATTTTATAGATCCAAATTTAGACAAAAGTTTCATTTGCCCTGGCTCTTCCTACTGCTACTCTCCTACTCTTAGACACTGCAGATCATAATATCCAGCATTCACTTCATGGTTCTGATCCTTCTGGTAAAGCAGTTCAAAGAACAGCATCAGTGACTTGGTCATCAGAAAGGTTTTATTAAGTACATTTAGGAATTTACTAGTGTCTTGTTTTTGGTCTTTACAATATATACTCAATGAAAAGTCACTCACATGATGTCAAAAGCAACATCACAGATTCAAATAAACTCCAAAATAGTAATAGAATTATAAACATTAAGTTACGTGAAAGAGTCTAAGAAGATGATAATCTGGGGAAAATAAAGAATGAACAAGATGGTAAAATAATATAAAAGCATATATTATTTCACATATTTGTGTATATGAATTTATCAACATTATTAACTTACAATCATTAGCAAAAGAAATAACTAAACAAGAAAGATTAAAGATTAAAAAAACAGGATATAAGTAAAAACATAGTGGCTGACAAATATTATTCAGCAACACAGAATGTAAACCTAGTAATATTAAAGAAAGACACAAAGAGGAGCACATGATATTAAAAGATAAAATTGATATTTTATTCCGCTGATTAATATATTTACACATATATATTTTAATAAAGTTGAGACTACTGTAAATATAAAGAAAAACAAAAAGCATTAATAGAAAACTGACAGACAAAAAAAAATTGAAAATAATCAGAGAATCTGCAAAACAAAATCAACAAAGTAGATCTAAACAACCACATTTTAAGTGCCAATAACAGAAAGTATATCTGTTTTTAATTCCGCATGAAAGATTCAACAAAGTTAGTTACAAGTTAAGTCTAACACATTCTCTCACCATAATATTTTTGGGAATAGAACTAATATAGATATTCTTCAGTTAGAATGAAAAAATACTATTTAATATTAAAAAACAAAATCCATCTCAAAAATTCAAAACTCTTGATTCAGACAGCAATTTTTTATAAAATTATAAAGTTTTCTCAATGTGACAAAATTCATGAAATTAAACCAATCTAATTATTAAAGTACATTTTTAGTATTAAAAATCCAATTAATAAGAGTAAAAATGAAACTAACAAATAACAAATAAAAAACAAAATAATAAATTTAAAAAACCATAAAAAAGTAAATATGAATGAAAACACAACCCCCAAAAGGCAAATAAAGACAGTAAAAGAAATTAAGTGGAAATAATTAATAAAGGCAATGTATTATAAAACACAAAAGATGGTGGAGGGGAAAAAATGGCCGACCATGGAGGGTTGATGTAAGGGGGAAGGCAGAGAGAGAGGGCCAAAAAGTGCCAGAAGAAGGAGCAAGTATAGTTAAAAATAGTATAAGCAGGTGTGCGAACCTCCCAGGACACTGCGGAATCAACAAGATCCACGCAATCTGGAGAATCAACCAAAAATAACAATAACAAAAAAACCAAGGCAGCGCTCGGCTCGAAAAGGGTGAGTTAAGAACCCAGCAGGGGAAAGGCCGGCAGGAATTTTAACCGGAGGATATACAGGCAACTATAGGAAATCATTGCACAAAGCCCTTCCAGTGGCAGCTGGGGTGGAAACAAATATTCCATGCCAATGGACGAGAAAAAAAGGCTGGTGTGGCAGTCCTATTCTCAGATGATATGGACTTCAAAGTAACGAACGTCAAAAAGGACAGGGAAGGGCGCTACATTTTCTTGAAAGGGAGGATCCAACAGGAACCAATTGCCATTCTTAACATTTATGCTCCTAGCCCGGATGCACCCAGCTATGTGAAACAACTACTTTTGGACTTAAAGGGAGACATAGATGAACATATGATAATTCTGGGAGATCTGAATACCCCACTAACACCAATAGACAGATCAACACAGCAAAAGCTCAACAGAGAAGCCACAGAACTCACACAAACAATAGAACAACTGGACCTAGTAGACATCTATAGAATATTTCATCCTAAGGCCACAGACTACACCTTCTTAGCAGTGCATGGCACCTTCTCCAGGATAGACCACATAATAGGACACAAAGCAAGTTTAACTAACTACAAAAATATCAGAATCATACCATGTACTTTCTCAGACCATCATGGAGTGAAACTGGAAATCAACAACTCAAAATGTCCCAGGAAACATGTAAACTCCTGGAGGCTGAACAATATGCTATTAAACGAACAATGGGTCAGAGAAGAAATTAAAGAGGAGATCAAAAAATTTATGCAAACCAACGAAAACCCAGATACAAAAGTCCAAAACTTATGGGACACTGCCAAAGCAGTGTTACATGGTAAGTTTATTGCAATTAGCGTGCATGTCAAAGCCCAAGAAAGGCAACAAATGCAGGAATTACGCACACACCTCCAGGAACTGGAAAAGCAACAGCAGAAGGACCCCACAAACAAGAGGAAACAAGAAATTATCAAAACAAGACAAGAACTAAATCAGAAAGAAATTTAAAAAAACCATTCAGAAAATAAATGAATCAAAAAGCTGATTCTTTGAGAGGATAAACAAAATAGATACCCCACTGGCCCGATTGACAAAGAAAAAACAAGACAAAGCAAGAATTAGCAGCATCAAAGATGAAAAAGGCAACATAACAACAGACACTACTACCATTAAGGAAATAATTAGAAATTATTACAAAGAACTATACGCCAACAAATCTGATAACCACTTGGAAATGGGAAAGATTCCTAGACTCCCACCACTTACCAAAACTCACCCCAGAAGCAACAGAAGACCTGAATAAAACCATTACCGAATCAGAAATAGAATCAGTGATTAAAGAGCTCCCAACAAAGAAAAGCCCAGGCCCAGATGGTTTTACCGCAGAATTCTACAAAACATTCCAACCAGAGCTAACCCCAATCCTTTATAAGCTCTTCAAAACAACAGAAAAGGAAGCAACTCTTCCAAACTCATTCTATGAAGCAAATATCACCTTAATTCCCAAACCGAATAGAGAATTAACAGAGAAGGAAAACTACAGACCGATCTCCCTGATGAACATTGACGCTAAGATTCTCAACAAAATCCTAGCCAATAGAATACAAAAAAACACCAGACAGATCATCCATCCAGACCAAGTAGGTTTCATCCAGGGAATGCAGGGAGGGTTCAACATAAGGCTGCCCACTATCACCACTGCTATTCAATATAGTCCTAGAGGTACTTGCAGAAGCCATAAGACAAGACAAAGAAATCAAAGGAATCCAAATTGGAAATGAAGAAGTCAAGCTTTCACTATTCGCAGACAACATGATTCTTTACATAGAAGAACCAAAAAACTCAATACAAAGACTCCTAGAACTCATACGAGAGTTTGGCAGAGTGGCAGGATACAAGATAAATGAACAAAAATCAACAGCCATAGTGTATGCAAACGGCCGCAAGATGGAAGAAGATCTAACCAACAAGCTACCATTCAAAATAACACAGAAAAGCATGAAATATCTGGCAATAAATTTAACCAAAAGCGTAGAAGACCTTTATGAAGAAAATTGCAAAACACTCAAAAAACAAATAGAACAAGACCTCAAAACATGGAACAACATCCCATGCTCCTGGATAGGCAAAATTAATATCATCAAAATGTCTATACTACCAAAAGCAATATATACATTCAATGCAATCCCAATCAAATTACCCACAGCATTCTTCATTGAACTGGAAAAAATGATACACAGATTCATCTGGAAACACAAAAAACCACGAATAGCCAGAACCACTCTGAAGAACAGGAACTTAACAGGGGGAATCACAGTACCGGATCTATGGACATACTATAGGACAGTGGTTATCAAAACAGCCTGGTACTGGCACAAAGATAGAGAGGAAGATCAGTGGAACAGAATAGAAACAACAGATGGAAACCCACACAGATACAGTCAATTAATCTTTGACAAAAAGACAGACAACAATCCAAGCAAATGGGAAGGTCTGTTCAATAAATGCTGTTGGGACAACTGGTTGATAGCCTGCAGAAACAAAAAGATAGACCCACATCTCTCACCATACACTAAGATCAAATCTAAATGGATAAAAGACTTAAACCTACATCCAGAAAACTTTTGGAGGAAAATGTTGGAAACACACTGCAACACTTAGGAGTAGGCCTTGACTTCCTAAAAAGCAGTAGAAATCGAGACCAAAATAAACAATTGGGACCTCATCAAACTAAGAAGCTTCTGTACAGCTAGGGAAACAATCAACAAAGTAAAAAAACAACCTACAGAATGGGAGAAGATCTTTGCACACTACATAGGTGATAGAGGGCTGACCTCCAGAATATACAAAGATCTCCAGAGAAACCAAAACACCAGAACAAACAAACTGCTCAAGAAATGGGCACGGGAAATGGGCAGACATTTCACAAAAGAACAAACCCAAATGGCAAACAAGCATATGAAAAAATGCTCAAGTTCCCTGGCAATAAGGGAAATCCAAATGAAGACAACAATGAGGTACCACCTAACTCCAGTAAGGATGGCACACATACATAATACCACCAACACTTGCTGGCGAGGATGTGGTGAAAAGGGAACCCTTCTCCACTGCTGGTGGGACTGCAGACTTGTACAGCCTCTATGGGAATCAGTTTGGCGAATACTCAAACAACTGAAAATCAACATACCATATGATCCAGCAATAGCACTCCTAGGGATATATCCAAAACATCTCCTACACAAGAAACCAACATGCATGCTTATGTTCATAGCAGCACAATCTACAATCGCAAAAACCTGGAAGCAACCAAAATGCCCATCAATAGAAGACTGGATAAGAAAGCTATGGTTCATCTACTCTATGGAGTACTATTCAGCTATTAAAAAACAAACGAAATGCAGTTCTTTGTGGTCAAATGGGCCTGACTGGAATCCATCATGCTAAGAGAAATGAACCAATCCCAAAAGGTTAAATACCACATGTTTGCCTTAATCTGAAATGAAAAGATGACAACTTGGAAGATAGTACCTGTATATTGTAATTATAGTGAAATCTCTAACAACCTGTATCCAATGCAATAAGATAATGCGATATAATCTATAAACCAACAATTAATGTCAGAATACTTAAGATCTACATCGAAAAACCTACTATACCCTCCATACGCTATGTTAATCCGTAATGGGGAGGGAGTGCAGGGAAGTCTTTCAGGACCATAAAAAGAGTGAGAGAAAAAGTACAATAGAGCCTATCAAGATCAAATCTGGTAATTCATAGACAACAGTCTTAAAGCGGCACTAAACAATAGTAAAACTACTATACCAATGCATGAGGGGGGAATCGGGTGCGATCCTGACAACCTCTTAATAAGAGGTCATGTGCGTGGAGCAGGGGGGCACTCCAGAGTGGAGCAGGTGGTAAGGAGGAAGCTTGGATCCCAACCATGAAGACTCCCAGACCTTCACCACAAACTATTAATACGAGCAACAAGGACTATATCCCAACTGCCAAGGAGGCCACAGGGAATTGGATGCCCTCAGAGGCCGAGTACTCTGAGGTCACCCACCCCCAACCGGAGCTTCTGCAGGGGATGGAAGAAGTCCAAACACTACCGTGCAGAAACCAACGTCATCGGAAAGACAACCAGAAGCCCTGAGCGGTCCGCAGAAACAGAAGAACAATAAACGTCCTTCGGGACCAGGGAGGAGAGCTTTCTCTGGTCCGAGCCTGGCTCCACCTCTGGACCCCCACTCTCCCTCGCAATGACCATCGGGATTGCTCCGAAAATCCCTCATAGCAAACAAACAATCATACAAATTAAAAAAAACTAAAATAAATAGACAAACAACAAAAAGTAGAGCTTGGAATCTGACAGGAAAGAGCTGGCGTGGATTGGCTCATGCCTCGCTGGGTGGGACACAAAGATTAGTTACTCCTCACCATGGTGTTGAGGATTTTCCTGCACACCCTCCCCCTCAAAAAATGTTCTGCACCTTAAATGTCGACAAATGTCTTGTTAGAGTTACAAGCCAGTCTAGATTATCCTAAAATCTGCCAAGATCAGCAAAATTATACTTCATCACAACAAATGGCTAAATACTAAAATGAAATAGACACGAGACAGCTGAATGGTACCTTATAGCCATTTTAAGGTATATAGCAGCCGGTCCTGTATATAAACTAAAATTGAAATGTCAATGAGCTAATCAGAGGTTGTGGTTAAGAACTTGCTTTTTTTTTTTTTTTTTAACATACTGGTTACTCAAAACCATGTCAATTCCATAATGTTGCAAATTGCTGTTGATGTTATATTGGGACTCTTACTTGACTGGGACGATATTCTACCAGCTCTAACTTCGGACCAGAAATGGTCTCCCCAAGAAACTGTTCAACCCATCTGGACAATAAGTAGCTGGACTTTATGCTTGGTATATGTTTGCAAGGAAAGAATCTTGATTGAATTTGAACTGTAATACTGCACAAAGGTGGAGGAATCCACCGGGGGGGGTGCGTGGAGAAGGGTGGGAGATTCCCAGAGCCTGTGAAACTGTCACATAATGCAAAATATTAATAAAAAAAAAACACAAAAGACAAGAAACAAGAGAGGAACACAACCATTGCTTTTAATAAATTCATCAGTAAAACCAAGAAACTATTAGTAAGCCTAATGAAGAAGGAAAAAGTCACAAATACACAAAATTAAAAATGAAAGGTGGTAGAAAGGACTATCAGCAGAGACAGACATGGCAAACAGTGAATATATCACGATGCTCAACTCGTTAAATAAGTCTCTGGGAAATCTGGCAGTGATGAAAAGGGTAAATGGATAACTATTACAGCAGAAACACGGAAAATGCAACATCTGTCTTAAATAAAAAATATTTATTAAAATAAGATTCCTGAATATTTATTTGGTATGATAAAATATGTATTCCTCAGCTCCAAAACCAACAAAATACTTAACATAGACAACACTGACTTTTCCATGAAAATAAGGGGAAAAATGCAAGGATGGATACTTACTAGTTCAAAGCACTACATAACATTGTGTTGAAAGTATTTGCCAATACAATAGAGCCAACATGGAAACCAAAAGAGGCATAGAGACTCAAAACTAAGAGGTAAAGTTGGTTTTTTATAAGAACACATAATTATATATCTAGAGAAGCTCCCTACTCCAAATCAGTGGAAAAACTATCACAACTCAAAAAATACAGCTAAATCAAATAGCACAGTATATAAGCCAGTTTTCAAAAATGTAAAGAAAATCAAGTTAGAAAGCATAATAAAAGGAAGACTTAATTTACAAAAATAGTTTGAAAAGCATACATACAAAAATTTCCTAAATCTCTAGGTTCAAAACTCTAAAGCACTCTTAAAAGACACAAGTAAACTAAAAAGATGGCAAGACATGTCTTACTCTTTTAAGGAAAAAAAAATATTGAGGAAATAAATGAGTTCTTTAACACTCAGAATTTACTACTGTCACATGATAACATTAAACCTACAGCAAACAAGCAAGAAAGCAAGTCCACAGATGTGAAGTTATGGAAATTCTTCAGCAGAAGAACATGACCTTAGAACTGAACTATGTAACTATCAAGTGAAACAGTAGACATTTGTATATACATATATGTAGGGTTTTTTTTTAAAAGATTTGCTTATTTTTATTACAGTCAGATATACAGAGAGGATTAAACTTGCAATTTAAACAAGTGTTTTCAATAAGAAGTCTAGAAACAATTTTTTGTCAGGGAAGAGTTATAAGAATATCAAGCCTTGATATTGTAGAAAGCTAATCTTACCCTATCAGGAATTACCTAAGTAATGCATGCTACTTGGGTGACAAGTTCTAAATGAAGCACTGGGTATAATGCAAGATGAATAATCTGTCTGCATCAGGTTTCAGAGTCTCAAAGAGCTAAATGGTGACTATACACAAGAAGGATGCTCCCTGCAGGATGAAACAAACAGAAAGTTGCCCAAATATCTTTGTATAAAGAACTGTACTCTTATTGTCCTGCCTGGAATGAATGGACTTTACCCATGTGTTTGCCTTTGCTTCACTCTGTTTTAAGATCTGAGTCTCACACGAGATTAAATCACTGATTGAGCTAAGCACACCTGCTAACTCCCTGATCATACTGTGGTAGTCACAGGGGTGGATCCCGTGGCACATGCTTCGGGCATGTTTACACACTGGTAACAGGAGTACAAGCTAAATCGTCTATGCATAAATGCTTCCATGATAGCAGCAGTGTGGGGTAACAATGAGAAACTGTGCTGATATCCAAAGGTTGATGTGCTAAGTGGCACAACTTTGTAATTGATCATTTGGATTCATTCGCTGAAAGAGCCATGCATATGAGGCCTTTCATGGTCTCCAACTCTGTTTGCTCCCTAAAGTGATTAACAGCTAGGCTTTCTTCTAACTCCTTCCTTCATTTCTTCCAACAAAGTCATTTATGGCAAAACAGAACCATATTCCTGAACTTTGTTCTAAAGACACCTGTGATAAGGCATTTTTGTTGCTCCGATTCCTGAAATGGATGAGGATCACCCAGGCCTGACAGGAGGACTGCAGCTCTAAGCTGCAAAAGGGTTTAGTATCCATCACACGTGCTTGACACTTCTGTGGTACATATGGACCACGTGCAGAATCTTTGGCTGACTTCAAAGAAAGAGATTTTGGGGAGAGAAAGATAGCCACCAAAAGGAAATAGCAAAGCATTAATATTTGATGAGTTCCATTTACTAATTCATAAAGGCAGTGGGAATTGGGGTGAGGTTAAAAAGCAAAAGCTAAGGGAACTATCTGTAGTGAATGCTAATGGTTTTCTAACCTTGTCATAAACTGTCTTTTTGAGGGGAAAAAGTATAGCTTCCTTGTAAAACTTTACAGATTGTTCAGTAATTTGTAGGTCATTTTAAGATTTTAAGAAAAAGTAATTCTAGCTACATGAAAATAGAAGAACTCTTTGTTAAAAGATTAATATACCAAGTAATTACAAGAGAGAAGAGTTCTAGCATTCTGTCAATAGAGATGGGCATACACAATGAAGAAAACAGTGTTCACATTTTGTTTTTCTTTTTTTAATATCAACACAAGGAGTCCTGGAAGTTAAAAGTGACAAGGTAAAGAAAAATCTGAGAACACTTGGGTAAGAGGCAGACCCCAATACTTGCACCCCAAATTTAAAACACACAAAATTGGGTATGTGTTTGACCTGAGGCTTACAGTACAATCACGTATCACAGTGTGTTAAGTCATGGTGATTTAAGTGACAAAAAGATGAAGTTTTACTGGTATACCACGTAGAGTCCTGGTTCTTTTTCAACCTAACTTCCTGCTGATGCACTTGGGAAGACAGCAGAAAATGGTCCAACTGCATGGATCCCTACCAGCCACAAGCAAAACAAGGATGGAGTTTCTGGTTGTTGGCTGCGGCCTGGCCCAGACTTGGTTGTTGTAGACATTTGTAGAGTGAACCAATAGAGGAAAGATCTCTATATTTTTCTCCCTTTGTCATTCTGCCTTTCAAATAAATAAATAAATCTTTAAACAAAGAAACTAGAAAGCAGTTGAGACTCATGTGCCTGGGTTTGATGCCCACTTTATGCTGCTAACACCATCTTCCTATCAGTTCACACCCTGTCAGGCAGCACTTATGGCTTAACTGGATCTCTGTTGCCCACATGGGAGATCTAGAGTGAACTCCAAGTACCTACCTTCAGCCACTAAAGAGTGAATTCCTTGAAGAGTGAACCGGGAGATAGGAGCTATGTCATTCTGGCTTTCAAATAAAAGAATAGTTTTTAAAATAACGCAAGTAGTGTCTAGTTAACAACTATCTGAAAGAAGTAGGCATAATCAACATTTATTTATTTGGGAACTCTTAATCTCTTTTATACTTGGGTATTCCACTATACATGGATTTTGGAGATCCTGGTCCTTCAGGCACTGTCCAAGGTGCTGAGGAAAGGAAACGAATAAAAGGGAGGGCTGATGCCTTCACAGATTTTTATTGTCCAATGGCAAGAGACTTTGAATAATTATCATCATGAGTGCTAAATGTCAGTTGAATGACCACAGAGCTGTTTTGTAATATGTTGCTAGTGGCTGTTAAATCACATGCTGCCTGAGCAAACAGGAATGAAACATATAGGCTTTGTTTAAAAATAGGTTAGTCAATTTTTGGAGACAGATATATATATACACATATATTCAGAAGATATGTATATATACATACACACACACACATATTCAGAAATATATAGATGCAGACATTTCACATGAATTGCATTATTTAATCCTTAAAGAAAACCTTAAGATAAAGAGAATAGCATATTCTAGAACACACAAAATAAATGCCAACACTGCATAACAACTTCAAAAACAAGCAAATTTGAGTAATTTTGTCAAAGGGAAAAGAACATAGAGGGAGAGAAGAAGGCTTTCTTCAGCAGGAGCATAATAGTGATTAATAAAGCCAGTATAAAGGTGAAGTCACACATTTAAAGCCATTTAAGCTTTGCTTTTATAGTAAGTCAAAAACTGACCTACTGTAGAGACTTGTTTTCTTTCAGCAGACAGCTCCATAATATATATGCTCAGGGCAGGTGTTTGGTGTAGTAGTTAAAATGTCACTTGGAATACCTGCAACCTGTGACAGAGTGACTGGGCTAGAACTGGTTCAGATTCTAGCTTCCTGCTAACAAGCACCTTGGGAGGCAGTAGGTAATGGCTGCAGTACTTGTTTGCCACCACCGAAACATGTGAAATTTATGGCTCTAGATCTCAGCCTGGTCCAGCCCTCAGCTGATATGGGCATCTAGGTAGTAAAGCAGTGGATGCAAGAGCTCTCCTTCTACCTCGACCAGTGCTTGTTTCTCTGCTCTATGCCTTTCAAATATACAAACCTGAATAAATTTTAAATGATATATACATACTATATATCTAAATTCAAGTTCTTAATCCTGAGGTTTCAGTATTTCACAGAGTCGCCTTGACACTGTGGGTATTGGCTTTTTCTTCTTCCCACAAAGACTTTCCTGGGTAAATGCATGCTTCCTCCTTAGGAGCGTAAGTTTCACAGAACACAAGTTGTGTTAAATTAGAAGAAAACAAAAGGTCTACCTTTAATTAAATCCATTCATTCCTTCTTGCACCATGCTTTGTGGCAAGCATTGTGATATGCATATCAGAAATAGGCATGATAAAGCAACATCTATGACTTATGATTACTTTCTCCTCTTCAGGAGTCTTGACCAAAGATTAGCAAAACTTTCATTAAAGATCAGTCTACTAAGTATTTCAGATTTGTAGACCCCACAGTCTCTCTCATAACTACTGAACTTTGCAAGCAAGTCCTGAAAGCAACTGCAGACAATGCACAAATTAGTGAATGTAGTTGTTTTCCAACAAAACTTTTCACAAAAACAGATAGCATTCTGGATTTGGCCCAGGGGCCCATAGATCGCTCTTGATCACTTATGGCTGATTCACCAAGCCACCAGCTAAGTCCTAGTTTCCAAAGGACACTGATGGTACATTATCGATTGAACATTCATCAGAGTCTCTGAGCTTAATATTATAACATAAACTCTAACATTCTATTTATTAAGGATTGAATTAAACAGAATCTTCTCCACCTTCCCCTTCAAACCCCATTCAATCCCTCACCACTCTACTCTGACAGAGAACAAGATACGCATTTTTGGCTTCTTCACAGAGAATGGTTAGGGAATTGAGAAAGGACATTTTATATCCATATTATCTTTTTTAAAAATAAATAGTAGTGCTTCTTTTAGGGTAATTATAAATGAGGGAGAAAAGGGAATGGAATCATTATTATTTAAACAGTTATTGGGTATCTAGTATGTGACAAGTTCTGAAATACAGACCACAGAGATAGAGTGGCAAATAAGATACATATGATCTTTGTCTCTTACAATCCTTAGAATCTACCAGGAGATATAACAGAAAAGGGAGAAATGGGGCTAGTGTTGTGGTACAGTGAGAAAACTTGCATCTGCAATGCTGTCAACCCATATGGGTGCAGATTTGAGTCTCATGTTCCCCTTGCAAGCTATCTGCAAGCTAATGTATCTAACAAAAGCAGCAGAAAATGGCCCGAGTTTCTGCGCTCCTGACACTCAATGTGAGGGATGAAAATGACGCTCCTGGCTTCTGGCTTCAGCCTAGCCCAGGTCCAGCTGTTGCAGCCATCTACACAGTGAACCAGCAGATGAAGATCTCTCTCATTCTTCCTCTCCTGTCTGTAATTCTCTCAAATAAAACAAATCTTTTAAAGGGAGAATAATTAAAAATTATGCATTAAAATAAATGATCTGAATGGATATCATAGGACACTGTGGGAATAAATCATTGTACATAAACCTAACGATGTTGGTAGGCCTTGTAAGGAAGTGAAGTTTAAGGTAAGAGTTGGAAGATGAATGGAAATCGGGTGACAGGAAAGAAGACAGATTGAATGTGTGCACTTGAAACACTTTGTAAAAATTCTGAGGTAAGAAGCAGCTTGCTCTGGTTTGGGGATTGGAACACAAAAACATAGAGAGGTGACTGAAAAAAAATGAAAATGGATGGGGTAGATAGCAGGATCAAACTATAAACCCAACAAAACTTGTTTATTATTGTACTTTTTATCATATATATATTATATCATATATAACAAATAGCTTATGTTTATTATTAAATATAATTTATTATATCTGTATTATGTTCTAGATGAAATGGAAAGGGATGATAATAATGTATGTGGAATGTGGCATGTTCATATTTACATGCCTAAAAAAATCATTCTGACTACTGTATAAAATATGGTTTGGAATAGAAACTATCTACCTTTCCCTTCCAGCATTGTCTATGTGAGTGGCTTCAACCACTGCACATATTTTCCCGCCTCCGGATTCTTCTTTGTCCATAAACAAACTGGAGACATTTATTGTTATAAATTGATTCTTGGGTGGACACTATTTTAATACTATTTACCAATAAAATACAAAATCAGAACTGCACTTATGAATCATAAAGTCACTATATAGAATAGCTTTATGAATCAAATATAAGATAGTCTACAAAAAGAAATCAGAAAATCAGAGGATTTGCATGGTAACAAAAGTATTAATTAAGCATTTGATAAAAACAGATATAGGATGACCGTTCAGATATGGAAGAAGACTTACGACATATACACACTTACACACATAGTTACACACACACACACACACACACACACACGCACGCACACACACACACAATCTGTTGGTCAGGAAGTGTCTGATCCTATCAGGCAGCTTATCTCCAGTTAGGGTAATAGTTTTACAAGAACAGGGCACAGGGGTAGGAAATAAAGTGACCATTTGGCCATATGCTGCAGATTCAAAGAGGGGGTATAAATGTGGGTTATTGGGAATGCCTTGCAAGTGTCACCAGACACTTTTAAACTGTGATATAATGAGCTCTTCCACATCTATATACTACTTACAAATACACAGAGACCTAGATTCAATATTTATGAAAAAGATATATATGCAAGTTTAGAGTTGTAACTTGAACTGTAAAATGCCTCACTGGACCGACAAATGCCACAAACTCTCCACTGTTTGTTTACTATCTTGTCCAAGTTATTCATCATATGCACTGCCACAAAGCACATAGTGACACCTCATATATCCACTTCAAGGGTAGGCCAATGAAACCTTTGGCTTTGTATTTTTCAAAGAATGAAAGCCTTCTTTGAGAACACAATGCATAGCTTCCAATTCTCAGTGTATTCACTACTGCTTATTAAATGTTTAAGACTAATTTTATAGACATGTCTGAATATTTTCAAATGTGTTTTTCTATTGGAGTGGATTTTAAAATGCTTCCTTTTCATTGTGTTTTATGAGATGAGACATAAAAAAATCATGAAGTGGCTTAGAAAAATCCTTGGATAATAAAACCTGCACAACATAGATAAATATACTCCCAAACATTCTCTGATCTGGAAGACATGTTAAACTTTATCACTGATTTCTCTTCCTGAAAGAACCGTTCACCAGAAAAATCTGATTTTACTTCTTTTTGCTTTGGAAACCTACTGCACCCACACTCTAAGAAGCACAGATGCTTCTGGTTTCTGCATTGTATATGTGCTCTACAGGAAGTGATGCAAATCCAAATATGGGTTGAAAAGCTCTAATTTTAGCTAAGAAAAAATAGTTAAAACACTGTCAACAGCCAAAATGATTCCAATCACTAGACATCTTACTTTTTAAAAGAAAACAACAACAACAACAACGTGCTTCATCAATGGCTTTTCCACTCAATAAATTAAAATATTACATTCTTTTAGATAGGGTAAGAGAAAATCATGATGCATCCGAGAAGCAAGAAGTAATTTTATTATCTGGCAAGATAGTGGCTTCATCATTAAAAAATTCAACCAAGTAGAATACAACGTCCTTTGACCTAGCAGATAAAAGGTCAGACAGCAATTCTGAATAATAAATGAGACCTGTTGACCTCATGACCCAGATCTGGAAGGGTGAGTGTTTCCTCTTTCAGCAGATGCTGATGGCGTGCGCACACACACACATACACACACACACACACACACACACAAGGGCTCAGCTAATGAGCTGCCTCAACCCAAGGTATAGGTGTCACAGTTTTTGTAGCAAAAGAGGGAATGGGTTTTTAAAGCTGTTATGTCATATAAAAATAGCGACAGAAATATTTCTGTTGCTGCTCTTAAGATTTCTTTCATGTTTCAACATGTCTCTATTTACATAATAAATTTAGTAGAAACCTAAAAACTAATCAAGGTTTTTCTTCTAGCTGTGATATCCTTTATTATGTCATCTCTGGCAGAGACAAAAAATTTTTTTTCTGTATATATTTCATTTATTTTATCAACAAGGTCATTTTGAAAGAGTTTTTTTTTTAACAAAGGGACAAAACTACATATTTGGAAATATGTGACTCCGGCCTTTCATCTTAATTTACAAATAATTTACAAATAACATTGTGTTATTTGAATAACACAATGACCTAATTTGACTTTTTTAGATCTTCAAACTATTTAAATCTTTGAACTATTTCTCTGTATCATCTAAATCTTCAAAATTTCTATTACTGACTTGGAGAAAAATCACCTGTTATTAAGTTGATGTGGTGAATAATTCCAGTCTTCTAATATATTTCAGAAAGCATGATTAATTTTGACACAACTGATTAAAAAGATGCAGAATATTTGTGTTTACTTGGTGATCTTTAAAATAAAAATGTCAGGATCTCTGCCAAATTCAAGTTTAGTTAATTACATTTATCCTGCTGGGTTTGCTTTCAGATTTCAACCAAATATGATATTCTTCTTCTCTCTTCACAAAAAATTCTTGACTCCTTAGTTGCTGAAGGGACATTCAGTCAAGTAATATCAGGCTTCTTGCAAAAATATTTTTTTTAAAAAAATCAGATGAATAGGGATGGTTTGGAATAATTTTTTTCTTAATTACCATAAGCTAATAGAAAAGTAACTTATCAATGGAAGATTAGTACAAAGCCCCAACACATACTCATCAAAATTCCCTGTATCTGCAAAAAGTAGAAAAAAAATTACAGTAGAAAATAGTTGCTGTTCATTTGTTTTCCAGTTTATTCACATTGATATGAACAGAGTTAGATACATACGTGTGTGTGTGTGTGTATACAATGTCTTGGTAGGTGGATCCTGGTAAATATCACTGTGTTATGTGAAAACATTCTGCCTTGTATATGCTGAGCTTTTCTATGAAATCACCCATTTTCCAAGGAGAAATTTACCTAGATTTATGGCAAGTTAGATGTCAAGTCCTAATTAATAATATGGAATGCTACTGCTGCACAGACATACATCAGCTGAACTGTGATGTAGGTAAAGAGAAGAAATGAGTTTACAGGCTTGAAGAGAATGATACCTTATAGGTAGTATGGAGCATTTCTTTGTCTCGTTTAAGTATTTCACTTTTCATTTTCGTTTTAGTATGATCACCTATGGAACATAGGTAGTTCTGTTCTGGTAAATGTTTAACAATATGCTCCAGAAACAGCAAATAAACAAAGTGCTTGATGTATGTCATCTTTCTAACTTTCATTGTGCAAATATTCTCATATGAATCCATTTCAAGTGACCAAGGTGATGTCACCAAACATGGAACTGTGAAGACACACACACAATTAGCTCTCATGAGCTGATGCTAGCTCATTCCTTCTCACCACTGGGTACAGATAGGCTATTAGGATCTTATTTATGGAATCCAAGAAACTGATCCAAAGAGGTGAAGGGATTCACATCAGATAAAAACACAAAGACTTAGCAGGGCTACCACTAGACACTGTTTATCATCATGTTCTGAGGCCTTCTCCCTTTCTACAGTGTGAATTCACTTAGGACAAAGAGGAAGTAAGAAAGAGTACCAAGGGAGCAAGGAAACTGTACTAACACACATCCTACTTCATGGCAAGAGGGAGGGAAGACCATGGGGATATTATTGCACAGTCAGACACACAGCAAACAAATAGCAGAAACAAAGGTGCAAACAGAGGGAGAGAAGAGGGGAAATTAGAAAAGAAGTGGAAGGTAGGAAAAAGAGACAAGCAGAGGGGGATGGAACATAACAACCAGCCACTTCAGACAGCACCTGGCTGGAACCTTGACTGGATTTTCCTACTTTCCAAGAATAATGATCCTTCTGCCTTTATGTAATCTAAGCAGGGAATAAATATGCCAAATGTACTCATGTCTCCCTCTCCCTGCATTTACCAAATAATTTTATATCCCTGGACAGCCAGCAGTTTACAACTGCTACTAACAGGCACCTGCTCTGTTATCTAGAGTCCTTTTTACTCTAGTGTTCATCTGAATTGTATATAGGATCACCCATATTTAGCAGGAGAAGGCAGGGAAACCATCCACTTTTCAAAAACAAATTTAGCAAAAACAATGATTAAATTTATTTTCACCTCACAAAAACTGCAAGACAAATCTCAAGATGACTGAGATATTGTATAGATACACTAACTTTTGTTTAGATTTTGAAGGCCAGTGGGAAAAAAATCCATACCACATGCCTTGAGCAGGGGTGAGGAACCTTTAGCTTTTGACTAAGTTTTATCTATGCCAAAAGGCAGATTACAGGGAACAGCCTAATTTATTCCTAAAGTTAGTCAAAAGCAATGTGTCATTGAAGATCTTTAGCTGTATCAAAATGTCAGAAGTTAGCGGAATAATTTTACAACAGTAACATCTCTTTCTCTATCTCTGTTGTGTATATCAGTTTTCCCTTTTTGGACTATTTGCTACTATTCCCTCCTATGTCCTCCTTCCTTCAAGCTGTAGTCAGTATAATTCTTACTTGCAATTTTCAGAGCCCTGTAATTGCTAATATAGCAAACCACTTAGTGTTTTGAATTTTTCTCAGTTCTCCTACTCTTCCATTTCATCACCCATGACACACCCATGACACAATCAAATAAATATGAGGTTATGTCTATTTGTTTTATATTCATATTACTTATGTGATTATTTCTTCCTGGATTGGTAGTTTACAAATAAAAGAAAAAATAATTCCAACCTTCTTATCTTAGTAGTACTTAGCCAAAAAGACAAGGGCTTTTGTACCTAAAACTCTGAAAATCTGACACCATTCCTTCAGAAAAATGGGCATTAATATTTTATAAAGAGAGCAAAAACAAAACGAATAAGGTAAATTTTTTCGATAAGCAGCAAAAGGAACTAAAGCTTGTATATGTGTTTCTATGTCATAAATCTGTGATATTTTCAATCCAACTCTCTACTGTTTCAAAAATAGAAGTACACCCTAACATTTTAAACAGCTTTTTTTTGAAATTAAACTGGTGAGAACATATTCCATCATTCCTCTGTGGAGAAAACAATGATGGAGAAATTTTAATTGAGGCAGAATGAAGAGGCAACTACGTAAGTAAGGCATATCTAACACCCAGCCTTGGGAGACAACATTTTATCAGCAAATAGTAGGATTGAGTAACTGAGTTTAAAATCACTTAAACTTTTCAGCATAAAGAAAAAAAAGGCATAGATTGGAGCAAAGGTTTGTTTTAGAACTGAAGATTCATGTTACTTTTCTCATTATACTTTTTGTTATATGGAAAATAAGTTTACCTCTTTCCTAACCTATTATCACAGATTCACATAAATGTCTGAAAGATTACCTAGACAAGGTCTGGAATCAGCAGGCTGTTATTCAGCAGTATTCCGGTACATGGATGGATGGAACTGACTTATCAACTGACACCTCCATCACCCAAATCATCCATGTGAGGAAAGCTAACTTGGCAGTGAACTAGTAATTACTTGGTGAACCTAGCATTGCAAGCTGTCTAGACTGAGAAGTTTTTCAAGAGTAAATAAAATTGCAATGAGAAATAATGGAGAATTCTTCCTGGGTGCTCCAAAATGCAGTGTATTGAGTAGACTTGATCCACAACAGCAAGTTCATCAAGTTGTCTCAGACTAAAAAAGGGATTCTAACCTGATTCAAAACAAAAATATAAATAGGTTACATAAAACATCCTGAGTATGTGTAGAAAGGTTATATGCCTCCCACTGTCATAAAAGCACATGCTACAGATATAATACATACACTAGATATGCACAATAACCTGTGATGAATTTAAGTATATTACAGTGACATTAAGGAGGTTCACTCTGAACCTCCATAAGAGGGAGAGAGGAATAAAAGGATGACTGACAGCAGGAACCTGACGTTGGCCATGGAACCATGTATATACTGCTGAGGCTGACTTGGCCAGAATAAGAAACTTCCCTCTACAAGGCAATTTACTTTATGTGTTGTCAGTAGATCAGGTATCCAGAGACCTCATATGCCAAGAGACAGTGTCACAGAAATTGAAGCAAAATGAGTAATTACAGTGGCATTGCAGTTAGTTTCCTAAGGCTAGGACATTCTTTCCTATTCTCTCAGTGGAGGGAGACACACAGTGTTTGGCATTTATGACATTTTCCTGAACATTCAGATTATTGTAGAGAAGCATTATAACAAGACCATCCAAAGTGGGGAGCGCTACATACGAACTTAATTTCTGTAAGTCCAACGGCGCCTTGTACAGGAAAATCTCATGTTCCACATCCAAACTCATAGTCACAACAGAATGGAAGAACATATCCAGAAGGTGTCCAAGGTTGCAACTGGACCCAGCAATAAAAACCCCTTTGGTCAACTCACAATGCCTGCCAAGAGCCTGGAGTGGAGAAGAGATATCCAACATCTTGGTAAGCACTATGTGTGGAGGAGTTCTGGACTGTGGTCAAGAGAGATGAGGCCCATGAAGCTGATGAGGAAGTAGCCACCACCTACCCTGAAGCACAGTCTCTCTTTACCTTTTCATGAAGCGGCTGCAACTAGAGAATCTCCACTACTCTCTTAGTGTTGAGGTAATTTAACATTATCTATGTTTATGGAACAATATGAAAATTCAACAAATAACTTGGTATGTTAGTGTTGGGTATGTTAATTTTTAGATAAAGACACTAAAGCTCAAAGAGGTGAGCCAGGATGATGCAGATAATGGAGCAGCAATGCAAATGTTAGTTTCCAGACAATGAACACCCTGCCTCAGACATGTACAAGTGTACACTGCTACATAACACTAAATCTATTTCCTATTTTAGCCAACACCCAATCCCTTATGCTATAGGACCCCACACCTTGTTGGTGATGGGGATTATAAATGTATTCTGGCAGCCTTGCTTGCTGAGTCCAAGCAAGTGTGAGACTCAACCAACAGCTGTTGGAACCACTCCACTTGATGGGACTCTTGCTCTGTAGAAACTCATTTGCACGTGCTCTATAATGAGATAGGACCAGACAGTCCAGAGCCCAGACCAAAGTCCAAAGCTCAGAATAAAGGGAAGGAGTACATGGCCTTCCTCTGTCAGGCCTTGAATGTCCTGCTTTGTGGGTCCTGAAAAATCAAGGAGTGCTGCCTGACACTGTCAGTGTGAAGCATTAGAGCAAGTAGTTTATTGTTGCCACAAGTAGCTAGAAAAAAAAAAACAGACCATATAGATCTATGAACCTGAAGAAAAAAAAATGCCTCCAGTATGTTCCGTGTACAGTGGGAAGAGCTTCTCTTCTGATATTGTAATGGTAGTAAGAGTGGAATCCTGTAGAAGTGGAACGGAGATCAGAAAAAGGTCCAAATCCTCTGCATCAACACAGACACTGACTGAAAGAGCTCCATTTACACTAACACTGTGTACCAGAATCTACTGCTCCTTGTTGTAAAGATCTACACCTTTTTCTCTGGACATTTTAATCCATCTTAGTGGCAAACAATCATGCTATAATACTGTATCCTAAATTGTCCACAATTTAAACATTATCCATGGCACATTTGATTCAATTTTGTCTCTTCCTATCACCTGGAAGTTGTGTTGGAATTACTTCAGCAGGCCTCGACATTTCAAACTAAACAAAATCAGAAGTATGGCATAAGATAATACTAGACATAAAACAGCCAACCAAACAAAACAAATTCTGAAGAACTGGATCTAAAATAAATAGTATATACCAAATGTTACTAGACAACTAAAGCTTCATTACAGAGTGTCTCAAAGATATAACTCTCCAGCTCTGATCTTACCCCAGAGTCAGAGGGCAAGTGAAGGAAGAACAAAGATGACTTGAATCCTTTTCAATGTCATGATTTAGAATCCAACGTCCCATTGAAATATGTTTAATGCAATATTAAACTGATTTCATAACTTATAAATTTAAGAAAGTTAGTCTGTTCCTTAGACTGTGATATAACAGAGAACTTGGTTACATAAACCAAAACCTCATGCAGATAGCTTCCTGATTTTCATGGGCAACTTTCACTTGACTGAATGACTGAGGTTGGCTTATTCTGATTCACAATGACAAATGGCACCTACATTTTGATTTTGGCTGATTAACAGCATTTTTAGCAGTAAAGCTAGATATGGCTTCAACATAAAAGTTTTTTCATGACATTTTTTACTTAAAAAAATGAGAGATTCTGATTTTAAGTCTCCCCAACTACATACTAATTATTTTTATTAGAATGTGCATTCTTGGGGAGTTAATAATTCATGCATGCAGAAAAGCAGTCATCATTCCAGTTTATCAATATGTGAATTAAATAGTCTATGCCTTCAGACCACTGAAATATAACAAAAAAGCAGTTAACAACCTTGAACAGTTATTCACTGATAATTTCCTACTTGAATTTTAGCACAATTTCTGTGGATTTGAAGACATGGACTTTGCTACCACCATGGTATTCCCTTTCTCTTTCCGCCATGAACTAGAAGGAAAAGTCACCCTTCCCAATTTGAATGAAATTTAATGATGACAAACCTATTTTTTTCCAAAATGCAAGTTTAAGAAAAAAGATGAAGATTTTCCTTAAAAGAAAACAAAACTGTTCTTAAAGCCAAGCTGATGATCAGCCTCCCCACTGGACTCTTACTTGCCCTGACTGTATGTGTAGGGAAAGCTCATTTGCAGACAGCTGCAGTAAGAGCTTCCTTTCCTTGCCCTGTCATTGACCTCCAACCTGATCTGAAACAACCACCTTTTTTCAAAGTGAGAAGTTATTCATTTACCATAATAGCTCTATTCGGGGTCTCCTTAGCAGAAACTAGCAATGGTGCAAGAAGAAGAAGGTTTTGTGATCTGGACCACTGTTCTTACACAAGAGGACAAAACCGCAGGGAAATTTCCGTTCTGACTGCCACAGGAGGCAGCCCTGAAGTTGATGTTTAAAACTATGGCTCCTGTGTGGTGATCACAAAAAGGGAAGAAAAATCATTAAGGGTTAGTACCAGCTCTGGTTACGTACTGGAGTTTGCCAATTATGCTCTGTTAAGTCGGTGGCTTATTCATTAAGCAAGAGCTGCTGCATTAGAAGAGAGCTGACAAACAGCTGTGTGCTACTTCAAAAGAGAACCACTTTATGATGGGAAGCAAGGAAAATAGGAGAAGCCTACTAGAAAGTCATGACACATATATAAAAATCCTTTGATACACACAATTAGGGCGTTACAAGTTGAAATGCAGTTCCAACTTAAAGAGACAGTCAGAAGCAAGTGGCACATTTATCACAGCTCCACAGACAAGTTATTGAGCTGTCTGTGGGGGAAAAAAAAAGAGCCAACGAGGAAGCTTTCAGCAGCAAGCAGTGGTTGAGGTCCTTGATTGATACAACTACAATTAGATGATGCAAAGCTGTCCAAGGCTTTCTGCAAAATCAAGTGAAGGAATTCAAGGTTTTTTGCTGGTGCACTCTGACCACAGATGAAAAGCTACTTTATCATGGTCTAGATTAAGGTGGTGCCTCACTCCATATTCTGCCACTTTCTGCTGCAGATGGTTGATTCGACCAGCCAGCCAATGTGCTTAACATGTGGGTCTGACATCTCTACCTTTAAAACAAAACCAGGCTCATTCTTTCAAATACAAGATTGCACTGGTTAGAAGCACAAGTTATTAACGTTTTTGATTGCAGTTATGTGAAGGAGGATTGTTAGGTTATGCTTCTCAAGCGGATTCACCCTGTTATCTGCATGATTTCACTCCCACTAATCACAAGCCCAGAAGTATTGTATGGTGGTCACAACGACACAAGATTCCTGCTTTACAAGGACCAAGATGCTGTGGTCCATCAACAGGGAATAGATTTTTAAATAGGGCATGCATATTCTTGGGAGCCTTGGTTTCTTTCAATAGATATCAGCGACTGAAAGTTGTTTTGCTGAGGAATGTAACAGGAAATAATCCATATGCATTTGATCCCTGTTTCTAGCTTGTTTTATGTCAAGTAAATTTATTGTTCTCACAATAATCACTCTACATGCTTCAGAATTACTATTTGTATCTGGGGGGAGGGAGGGGAGACTGAATATGAATGAAGAAAGAGACCTGGCCTAGAGTAATTTCCAGAGATCATGTTCCACACTATCTCCTTAAACATCACTTCCAGAGTTCATTCTCTCTAAAGATATTATCACACACCTTTGTTTAAATGAGAACATTATAAATCTAAATTCTATTCATGTTTTGGCATTTTAAAATGGTTTTATTTGATTTTGACTATTGTAAGCCACACTGTTCAGAACACCCGATTTTCAACAAATAAGAAAATTTAAGTCAATACATACATAACACATTCAACAAAAGGATCTTATCTGAAATCCACTCAGATATGCATATACTTTTAAACATCAATGTGCTATTAAGACCTAACATTTCATATTACAAATTGTGTTCCATTTTGAAATTTCCTTTTTTCTGTTGTAGAAAAATAATACTATAGTAATGCTTTGTACTATTATGTATGTATAAAAATATCCTAAAATAATGAAGATGCTAAAAGCTATATTCTTTCTAGAACCCAAATCTATACTCAAAGTATGGAAATATAAAAGAAAGCAATTAAAATCATAGCATAGCACAGTTCTATCTTGCTTTAAGTTGTCAGCAGTGAAAGTGTTCCTTTAAAAAAAACTTGTATATAGTTTGATGCTTTCAGATTCCATTTCCTCTTATAATTGAAGGCAGAAAAGTGGCTTGTTTTTCCCTAGGAACTTGAATATTTCTCAATACATGATTTCCTTGTTATCCAAAGCACCTGTCATCCAGGGAATTCTTAGAATATCTCAGACCTCAACACCCAAGAGTGAGAACTAACATTTTTAACAAGTTCCCTAGATGATTCCTATGCACATTCAAGTTTGGAAAGCCTGTTTTAAAACACTACTTTTCAACACTGCCTGTGTTTTAGGGTCACCTGAGGACCTCTTAAAAAATAAAGATGCCAGCGCCCCACTATAGACCAATTAAATAAGAATTTCTGACAGCAGAGCACAAAGATTGGTATTTTTTTTTTAAAAGCTCCTCAGGCAATTCAAAGGTGCAATCAGGGATAGGGCTCATCATTCCAATCAAAGCTGTGGTAACCTCTTGTACAGTCAGCATGAATTTTTTTTAAGATAAATTATACTATTGATGATCACCTTAGGGTAAGAACAAACAATATATTGAAATGAACATTGGGATATCACATGCTATACACTAAGCTCTTTTTAATAATTATCTTATTCAACCCCTGAAGCTAAGGATACTCTTCCCATTTTTCATTTAAGCAAACTGAGACTAGAACAGACTCAGCACACTTAGCAATAGTCTAAATCGGCTGTGTTTGACCACAGAGCTTATAATTAGCTATCTCTGCAACATTCATGTTAGGGTTACTTTGTATATTCTATTCTTACAGCTTTTCTCAATAATTGCCACCCCTGACCGCAACACACACACACACACACACACACCCAATTCAGCACTAAGTCACTAGATTTTATTTGGACTGTACAACTGGAGAGTTTGTGAACACACAGGTCCTGACCCAGTAGTTCTAACACAGCCCCAAGGATTTGAGTTTACAGAGTCCCTAGGTGCTGCCGGCACTGCTGACCCCAAGGAGCAGAACCATGATTCACCACTCAGAGGGGGAAGACTTAATTGTTAGGGATATTATCATGTTACTTGCCTTATAGGCTTCCTCAAATCAATTATGCAAATAAAAGGCTATGCATAAATAAGGGGAAGGATAAGGAATGTCACATACAAACATGTTCTTAGACCTGATAGCAAAACTTCAGGTGGTTACCTACCTCCTGCTGACACCTTTCCCAAGACATAAATCAACTTGAGCATTGCTTTCTCTACAAAGCTAAATAAACTTAGTCTAAACTAAACTTACGCAGAAGATACAGTATTCTTTTTTTTTTTTAAAGATTTTTATTATTATTGGAAAGCTGGATATACATAGAGGAGGAGAGACAGAGAGGAAGATCTTCTACCCGATGATTCACTCCCCAAGTGAGCCGCAACGGGTGGTGCGTGCCGGTCCGAAGCCGGGAACCAGGAACCTCTTCCAGGTCTCCCACGCGGGTGCAGGGTCCCAAAGCCCTGGGCCGTCCTCGACTGCTTTCCCAGGCCACAAGCAGGGAGCTGGATGGGAAGTGGAGCTACCGGGATTAGAACCGGCACCCATATGGGATCCCGGGGCTTTCAAGGCGAGGACTTTAGCTGCTAGGCCAAGCCGCCGGGCCCAGAAGATACAGTATTCTAACAGTCAGAGAAATCTACATTACAGCAATTGTTTAGAAAATAAATGAATACTGATGAACAATTTTAAGGTTGTCAATGATTTGTGTTCCCTCAGTTACTTCAATCATATCAAGATTAATTAATTATTCCATGAAATGTTTTGTTTGAGGTTATAAATTACAGTGTCTGGAACAATAAAAGCAAGGAGATTTTGTTGAAAGTATCTCAGTGATTTATGCTCTTTACTGCAAAGTTAACAAATTTAAGATATACACTTGGATTTTCTTTATCACTTATGGAAAATTTGTCCATAGGGGAATAGTAGCTAGTACCATCACCCTAATTGTGGGAATTGGGTATGGGTCAAATATGGTTCACAGTATGATATTTACACAATTCAGTTTCAGTAAAGGGAAATTTTGAGGATTTTGTTATTTAAAGTTAACAAGAAGACTAATTTACTACATTGGAAATTAGATATCCATCTATTTGCTTTTTAAAATATCTTTTACTAGCCTGAGTAAAGTTTACAGGAAATTTACAGCTTTCACCTGTAACTTTGGTGATAAGTATTTTATTTGAACTGTTGAAATAAAGAAAAACAAGATTGGCTCTTCTAGGCAAGGCAATTTTAAAATGTTCATTAAAACTCCTCCCCAGGTTTGAGAGGAAACTCTTTACTAAATGATTAATCTAGTAATAGGAAAGTCAGCTTGAACACGAATCTTCAGATTTTTTTTTAATGTGAAATACTGTTTCTGCAGAAAGTTGGTTAAATGACATAAAGAGCACGGGCTTGCCTATCACACTGATTACTTTGATGTAATAGTAAGCAAGCTTAAGTGAACTGTGTGTCTTCAATCTTTCCAATCACTTAGGGATGGGCGTCAGAGCTTGCCATCCATCATCCCTGGCCTGAAACATACGGTGCATCAGCAATCTTGGACTGACCTAAATGATAGTAAAAGCCACTGTGCTGTTCACAATAAGAAATTGTTGTCCACTGAATTACAGGTTTGTGATTAGATTGCTAACATGGCCAACTTGATGTATAAGTGAAGTGTCCAGGATAGATATTCTTTAGGATCTTCTGAAGATTAATTTATATCCTTGAAATGTAGTCCAATCACAGAGTCAAAAAATATGTCAAGGTATTTTTCTTGTAACCATGAAAGCTCAGATGTTGTTAACAGTCATTAATTTATTTCTGGCACTTTTATCTGCAACAGAATTTAATAAACAAGGTGTCTAATACCTATCATGTTGATGTAGCTAGAACTGCCTAAAATAATAATTAGTTTTTTGGAGACAAATTCTTACTGGGAGGAGTTACATATTATTAGGGATGTGAAACTGCAATGTCAACTATTCTTCATGATTTTTTAATACTGAAAAATTTAAAATCTGCCAAAATGTCCATTTGAAACTCTTAGTTGTGTGTGTGTGCTCTTATATCTCAGAACTGTATCTGAAGCAACCACACGAGTTATCTGGAGGATACACTACAGCATTCCCCCTTTGTTTTCTCCTAAGATTAAAATAGCCAACATTTAAACTTCAATGCTATATTTAGGATGTCCAGGTCAGTTACACAGTGCTGACAGAATGTTAGTACAGGAGCTGAGAGGCCAGTCTTTGGCTCTGGATTCTTCAGCTAAATTTTCTGTATGACCTTAGATAAACCTAACAGAATCCACATTTGGGGCCAAAAAACGCTATTTTCTGACTTTTCCAATATGTTATTTAGGAGAATAACATTTATCCCTTCACCATCCTCTCTTCCAGTCATATCACCAAGCACATACAACGATGAAGTCACAAGTCCTGCAGATAGTCTAGCAAAAGACAGGAGAATAGGCAATCTTTACAGTAAGTCCAATGTACTAAAACAAAAAAAAAATCTGGAGTTCACAAGCCTAGATTATGACGTAGCAGATCTAGTGCTGTGTTCAGACTTGTTCCTTTCTAATACACAATAGAGACGGCTCCAATGCAGGTCATCCATAGATGACAAGAACATTTAACAAGCTCAAGGAGTAAGTGCTACATGCCATGGGGCGCACAAGAAAAAATATGTGACTCAATCCTTTCTAAGGAAAGCCTACTCTAGACAAAATGGAAGGAAGGGTAGAGGAAGTATTCTCAGGCAGGAAACCCTATGAGAACAGCCAGGGACCTCAGATTGCTTGGGTCAAATGGCTAACCAGGCAAAGAGAAAAGTTTCAAGTCTATGGAGAACAGGTAAGCTATGATTTGGGGACAGGAGGATTTTCTTTGTGTTAATGCATGTGGAGTTTTGCTTTTGTACTTTTGTCAGTGACTATGGACACTCATAAGGTCTAGTTTACTAAAATTATTTTCCTTTAAAAAGGTATATTTTAATAAGTGACGAGGAGACTATCATGAAGGGCATTTGTTTTCTCTTCTAAATTAAAAATAATCTATTTATCGCAAAGGCTAAGAGAGAGAGAGAGAGAGAGATAAATCTCTTATCCACTGACTCATTCTCCAAATGGTTTCAGCATCCAAGGATGACATATGCTGAAACCAGGAGATCAATCTTGGTCTCCCACAGGAGTGTCAGGGACCCAGGCTCTGGAGCCATTACCTGCTGTCTCCCAGCTTGTATATTAGCAAGAAGCTGGATCTCATGTAGAGATGGATCTATTTTCCTTTTTAAATTATTTCTAATATATGTATGAGAAAACATGCTTTGTTTTAAATATACAAGGAAAGTTTTACTAAGGTCCTCTGCCCAGCTACCCATTTCTCCTTTGGAAGGAAAACATAATAGCTTCTTTTGTGTCTTTCCAGATATTATATATATACATATGAATGTTTAATATCTGTTCTGAACTTTTATTCCAAGAAATAAAAGAATAAGATATGTTATGTAAGTTCTGCTTCATGTTATTCTGATGACATATTTTAGATATTGAGCCACATTTCTAATTCTTTGTGTATACTACATGATGCTCCATTATCAGCGTAAAAACAGTAAGGTTTATCTTACCAGTCACCTGAGATAAATAATTATTTCCCATCTTTTCCTCTTACAAGTATTTCTCCAATACATGAAAAAATTAACCTGAATCTCAGTTCCTTTAAACACAAACACACATACACACACACACACACACACACACACCCCTATGCTGCATTCCAAGAAATAACAACTTATGAGTCAAGGGATATTAACATTTGGACTCTTTTTCTAGAATGCACTCTGCTGAGTCTGCACTAAACATGTAATCTTGTAATCATGTAATTTTGCCAGATCTAAGAGTGCAAACACTGGGATGTAAACAGGGGCTTAAAAAAAGAGAAGTTATCTCTTACTGCAAAGTAGGCAACAGATGGTCCAAAATAAGCAACATGGCAAGCAAGAAGGTCAGTTTGAAAACTATTTAGCACACAAAAGAGAGGAGCTGGAATGGGTGACATGGAAAGATGATTTCCTTTCTCTTTTTTTTTAAGATTTACTTATTTTTATTGGAAAGTCAGATATACATAGAGGAGGAGAGACAGAGAGGAAGATCTTCCATCCGATGATTCACTCCCCAAGTGAGCCGCAATGGCTGGTGCTGCACCGGTCTAAAAGCCAGGAGCCTGGAACCTCTTCCAGGTCTCCCACACAGGTGCAGGGTCCCAAGGCTTTGGGCCGTCCTCAACTGCTTTCCCAGGCCACAAGCAGGGAGCTGGATGGGAAGTGGAGCTACCAGGATTAGAACCGGCGCCCATATGGGATCCTGACACGTTCCAGGCAACGACTTTAGCCACTAGGCCACAGCGCCGGGCCCGGAAAGATGATTTTCATTGAGGATTCACTACATGTCCAATTCCCTGAATACTTTGAGAATCTCTCATTATCACTTACAACAGCACTAACAGGAAGCTATTATTAATACTGATTTAAAACACTAATACAGATAAAATAAATGTAAGACTCATAAGATAATTACTTTTCCAATTTCATGTAGGTACTACATGTCCATACTGAAATTCAAATCCAGGAGAATACGAGGTCAGAGTAAGTGAATTTCACCACTTTCTGGGAAGAAGATACCTTTGAGATGCATCACAGGTGGCACTGACAGAATTCGGTAGCCAATCACACACAGAGAATAAACAGGTCAGCACTATCTGATCCTGGGGAACACAAGAAAATTTATGAGATGTCACACGGTTGGGGAGGGAGGGCGAGTTTGATTTTTACTTTGTGGTACTAGTGAAAGGCAGAACAGAAGTGCCTAGGGCCCAGGAGGCAGGGAGAGCAGCCTGGTCAAGACATGTGTGTGAAGGGTGACATCATCATGTAGTCACTGTGCTTAGAAAGTCACTAACAGGGACGGACTCACCTGGAGAACAACATTTAAGCAAAAGGGCAAGCATGCGTGCAACACGGAAGAGATTCAGAATGAACAGAGAAGTGAGATGAAAGAAAGGAAAACCACAAGAAAATGCTATCCCCAAACCAAATTTAAAAAATCACTTTAGACTACTTTGCAATGAAATTATTAATAAATACCCCTCAATTCTTTCTTATTTGTAGGAACTCGCATACATTGTGAAAAATAACATCCATGAAATGTTCCCCCCCACACACACACATACACAAAGCAGAGAGGACACTAAAACATCCTAGCCAATACTGTCCTGCAGAGGTGATAGTCCAGGGAAAATCGCTTTCCCAAAGCTGACGGAGAGTCCTGATACATTCCTTTAAAGCTCTAATAACCATGCAGAAAAGTGTCAAATTGAGGATTTAGAGGCAGCTGCTATAGTCCCTGGGGAGGGCCCAGGAGTGATTCCTATGTACCTAACATAACTCAGCCGCAGGAGAGTCACACTCCATGGCAAGGAGAATTCTCCTGCAGCATCTCCTATAAATCTACACTGGGCTACCCGAAGGTTTATGTGAGCTGTGTGTCCAACATGTGTTGGAAAATCAGTCTCGTTATATTTTCCCTGTAAATCCTTCCAGAAGTCCTCCAGGTTTAAGGGGGGGACCTTCACATTTGGAATAGAGAAATGAGTATAGATTTTCTGAGACTGCCTAGACTGTGTAATATGCAGGCCGTACGATGTATTTGGGGGGGAAAAGAATATGTAGTGCTGTCAGTCAATTGATGGATTTAGTCTCAAGAAGCTCCAACTGGCCCACTCGCCCCAATTCCCCCGTTAGGGAGGGAAACGAATCTGTTTTCAAAAGGACTTAGTTCTGTAAATGTGGCTGAACAAGCTCCAGCATATCCAATGTGTGGCATGATCTGGAGACAGGGGGCTGGTTTTCTTATTTAAATGTGAAGAATCAGTTTCATAAATGACAAGAAATTTTTTATGTTAGCAAAGGAAATCTCACTTCTGAATATACCAAAGCAGAAAATCATAACTGATTGAGAATGTAGAATACATCTTTTTTGTATTAAAGTGATCTTAATAGGAACAGAAACTCCAACATTTAGATAAAATTGTACTATTATTCAAGACTCTGAAAGAACAATTACAAGGCTGGAGATACATAATGAAAAGAGCTACACCTTTAATAATCATTTGAAATTATGAAACCAAAGTTAAAATTTAATAAATAAAAACAAATGGCCATTTATAGGCCCTTAAACTCATATCCCTATGTTTTATCAAGTTTCACCTTTAGCATCTATTGCTTGTTCTCCTGCACACAGCAAACAGTCATCTTAAACTATTGACTGTTTAGAATTATGCACGTCAAGAGTGGATCTTGGGAGGTTTTCTCAAGTTTTCTCAAGTTTCTCATTGTAAACTCTTCTTAATTTATAAATTAGGTAATACCTGATATTTTTAAATAAGTGGTAATTTAAAGATGGAGTAATATAAAATAATTACGTCTCATTTAGTATGTGAATATGTGTGGATCAGTCACATACATGTGAATGCATGTGTGGAAGCGGTAGCTTTAAGGACCAGTTCTCAAACAGTAAAGCCTTTGTTTTTACAGAACACAAAACAGAGTCAGAAAGTCTAGCACTCCATATGCAGTGGAAAAGGTACATTTTCTAACTGCACTCCAGTGTCTGACTTTAGGACAGACACCATCTACTTAACCCCAATAGCTTTCCTCATTTTTACTACAGGGATCACTAATCCTATTTCCTATATAAATATTTTAATTTTTGAGATAAAAAAATCTCATCCTCTCCAGTTATTCTTCCATTCCACGGTTTTTCAAAGTCCTACATCATTTCCTGCTCTAAAAGCACTGCGCGTTTTCACTAGCCAAACTCCACACCACATCACCTAAATACCACATGGCTCTACAGGTAAAGTTATTATTTTCTCATGAGTTAAACATTTAATTTTCATCAATGTAAACTCGTACTATATCCATTTATAAGTTAAACATGCTATTGTTTAAATAAATTCCAGTAATTTCAAAGACAATAGTGCAAAGAGTAATTTTTAAAATTATTGTGTATATAGCATAATTTTCTTGGGATAATTGGGATTAATAAAAGAATTCATAGCATTTGGGGATAACACTGTGTGTTAAAACACACTGTTAAATACATACATAGCCAAGATTGATGCCCACATTGAGTAGCCACACTCCTAAACCACTGATCAAGTCAAAGGAATGACATAAGAATTCATTTATTATCCATGCGTTAGCTTATGAGGCATTGATTTGCATTCACAAGACAAGTGTTGAATGTGAGTGCCAAAAGTTATAAAGTACCTGGGTATCATTAAACAAGTGTAGCTGAAGCACTTTTAATTAAGTCTTCTTATAAAAAGTATTCAGGTTTTCTCTAGTGTGAATAATGATTTCATTTATCATACTCCACAGGATGTTATTATGTGGATGAGTAAGCATATTTTACATTATTTCACATACCATTAGTTTAGGGGCTTTTATATCTGTTTATTTTTGTACAATGAAAAAATGAATATTTAAAATAGATGAACTCTGTGGTCTTCAGTGAAATGTGCATAGAGCCATTTCACACTTAAACTCGGTAGAAGTCAGGTCATATTTCACCAAAAGCCAAGGGGCTTATATAGGAACTGTTTTTTTTTTTTAGTGTATATTGCTAAAAAAAACAAAGTTAATTTTTAATTGATAGAACTAATATGTATTAATCCACCTTTACCCACACACAATGAATACATCAAGTCCCCTGTGGATGTCCAGAACCGGGCTAGAGACTCATATACACTGTTAAGGATATTTACATACACATTCAAATATATTGTTTCTGTATGTATATATAAACAAAAATTTAATGCCTTTCTCATCTTTACAAACATTTAACCACCCACTGTGCACGATACTTTTGTAGTCCGAGACTGGCCAGCAAAACTAAACACACATTTTTCTTCTCTATAATTTTATACACACAGATTCATTCTTACCACAGATCTTAACCCTGACACAGAATATTTCATCTTTTCATGGAAAGGGAATATCTTATGTACTCTCTGAGGGCATATCTGAAATGCCTACTTTGAGGCCACAACTAAATAAGGGATACCTGAACACAAACACTGTGATACCTTGATAATCAATGGGAAAAATCAAGATGACTAGAAGTTGACTACTGAAGGGTGGAGCTGTATGCAGGTGGATGTGCTGGCACTCAACAGGGTGGGGCTGAACAGTGCAAGATCTCATCCTTCTACCAAGAACAGTGTACAATTTTAAATCCGTAAGTTGTGTATTTGTGGAATTTTCCACTTTCTCATGGTTGACAATGGACCATAGGTAACTGAAATTGGAATGTGAAACCCTGGATAAGATGGTGGCAGGGAGTGCCAATATATATATTTATCAGGACAATAGGATGATTTGAAATATGCATACAAGTGAAATGGCTAGACATAAATATTACCTCACATACTTGCTATTTTTTGTGGTAGGAACACTCAATATCCACTCCGTAATTTTCAGGAATACCATACATTGCTAGCAGCTATAGTTGGCATTTTGTATCACAGATTTCTTGAATTTATGTCTCTTGACTAACTGAAATTTCATATCTCTTGACCAGTATCTCCTTCACATTCTCTCTCCAGTAGGCTCCTGCAACTACCATTCTACTCTCTGCCTTCTTAAAGTCAACTTTTTTAAAGATTTATTTATTTATTTATTTATTTAGAAAATCAGATATACAGAGAGGAGGAGAGCTAGAGAGGAAGATGTTCCCTCCATTGATTCATTCCCCAAGTGGCCGCAACGGCCGGAGCCGAGCTGATCCAAAGTTAGGAGCCAGGAGCCTCCTCCGGGTTTCCCACGTGAGTGTAGGGTCCCAGGCTTTGGGCCATCCTTGCTGCTTTCCCAGGCCACAAGCAGGGAGCTGAATGGGAAGCAGGGCTGCCAGGGTTAGAACTGGCCCCCATATAGGATCCTGGCGTGTGCAAGGCGAGGACTTTGATCACTAGGCTAGCATGCCGGGCCCAAGGTCAACTTCGTTAAATTCCACATGTAAGTGAGATCATGTGCTATTTGTCTTTGTGCTTCGCTCATATCACTTAACATAACATATTTTATGGCTCATATCATTTAACATAATATATTTAGTTTGATGCTGCAAGTGATCACATTTCCTTGTTTTTAAGGACAGAATATTATTCTATTGTGTGCATGTTCTACATATATTGAAGCCATTATAAATAGCGCTGCAATGACTGTGGGAGCACATGTATCTTTTACACACTGACTGAATTTCCTTTGTACACATCCCCTACAGAAGGACTGCTGGTTCTTTTTTTTTTTTTTTTTAAAGATTTATTCATTTTTATTACAGCCAGATATACACAGAGGAGGAGAGACAGAGAGGAAGATCTTCCGTCCGATGATTCACTCCCCAAGTGAGCCGGTGCGCGCCAATCCGAAGCCGGGAACCAGGAACCTCTTCAGGGTCTCCCACGCGGGTGCAGGGTCCCAAAGCTTTGGGCCGTCCTCAACTGCTCTCCCAGGCCACAAGCAGGGAGCTGGATGGGAAGTGGAGCTGCCGGGATTAGAACCGGCGCCCATATGGGATCCGGGGGCTTTCAAGGCGAGGACTTTAGCCGCTAGGCCACGCCAGGCCCAAGACTGCTGGTTCTTATGATGAATCTACTTTTAATATTTCTGAGGCACATTCACACTGATCACCATGATGGCTGCACTAATTCCCATTCCCCAAAGCATAAAATACCTGTTCCCTTATATCCTCATACTTACCAATATTTGTGACATTTTTGTGTTTTTGGTAATAACCATTCTAATCAGTGTGATGTAGCAGTCCATTGTGGTTTTAAGTTGTATTTGTCTGATAATAGTGATACTGTATTTATATCATGTTATTTGTGGCCATTTCTATGTCTTCTTTTGAGAGATGGATGTTCAGATCCTATTAAAAAAATCTTACTGATTTTGGATATCAAGCTCTTCGTTTGATTTTCAAATATTCTGTCTCATTCGGTAGCCTCTGTTAATTGTTGCCTTTGCTGGGCAAAGCTTTTCAGTTTGGTCTGTGCTTACCTGTATCACTGATACTTTGAGGTCATATTAAAAAAATCATTTTTGAACCAATGTCATGGAAGCTTCCCGTTTACTTTCGTGAAGTGAAAGTCTCTGGTTCTACCTTACGGTTTTAATCCTTTTGAGTGATTTTTTTATGAAGTATGAGACACAACACCTTTTTCCTTACAATTTTATATTGCCACTTTGAAGGGTTAAACCTTATTGTTATAAAAACAGCAGAAAGAAATTCAGAAACTGGGACAAGGGAAGGGGTTGTTAGACTGGATTTCAAAAGCACAATCAATAAAAAAAAATTGAAAAATTGAGTTTCATCAGAATTAAAACTGTTTTGGCTCTGTAGGAGAAATTGGGGTCTTGCTGAAATAAACTTGTGATCTTTCTCTGGAGAACTGGTCCCAACAGACGGGGCAAGCTTCACCAGGATGTCCTTGTCACCATTCACGCTGTGCTCTAGTTATTGCTCTTCCGGGAGTACACCTACCCTTAAGAAGCTTCAGCACCCAGCAGCAGTAAGGGCTCTTCTTTCTGAACACACATTTTTTTTTTATCATTTCACCATAAGTAAAACAATTTCACAGTGATTGACTGTATATTAATTAGATATTCAAATAAAGGAAAGGGATATTGCTATATTAAATCCAGTGTCCTTACGGTTAGGTTTGGAAAGAGGTGGAGACAGCAAAATTTTCATGAGACTTCCACCTGTGATTATGGATTCCAAGTAAACACTGTGTGAATAAACTGTTATCCACTCTATCACATTTAAATATCTGCTGACTTAACTCTTGGCCTCTGTGCTAAGCACTTTATTTTGTTGAATTGTTACCTCTTCTTTATGTAAGTAACCGCATATGCCTATTTCCTTCATCCCAATGTATCATCAATTCTAACATGTTAACACTCACGGGCCCGGCGGCGTGGCCTAGCGGCTAAAGTCCTCGCCTTGAAAGCCCCGGGATCCCATATGGGCGCCGGTTCTAATCCTGGCAGCTCCACTTCCCATCCAGCTCCCTGCTTGTGGCCTGGGAAAGCAGTCCAGGACGGCCCAAAGCTTTGGGACCCTGCACCCGCGTGGGAGACCTGGAAGAGGTTCCTGGTTCCCGGCGTCGGATTGGCGCGTACCGGCCCATTGCGGCTCACTTGGGGAGTGAATCATCGGGTAGAAGATCTTCCTCTCTGTCTCTCCTCCTCTCTGTATATCCGGCTTTCCAATAACAATAAAACCTCTAAAAAAAAAAAAAAAAAAACACTCATTAGACAGAAATTAACTCCACATTTAGCGCACATTTCATAATATAGACACTGTCTTCATTTTCAATATTATTATAACGTCAGATGCTAATCTTGCATTTGTTCTCAGATTAGGATTTTTTTCCACACGGGGCATGGCTCAGTGTCTGGATCTTCACCTTGTGAGTACCAGGATCTCTCATGGGCACCTGTTTGTATCCACCGCTGTTCCATTCCCATTTGGCTTCCTGTTTGTGGCCTGGAGGGCAAGGAAGGAAGGCCTAGGGCCTTGAGACCCTGCACCCACACGGGAGACCTAGAGGAAGCTCCTGGTTCAGTTCTGGCAGTTATAGCCATTTGGAGAGTGAGTCAGCAGACAGGGGATCCTTCTCTCTGCTTTCCCTCTCCATGGATCTGATCTGTCTTTCCAATATAAATAAATAAATATTTTTTTACAGACTAGGACTTTTCAGATTTATTTTATTCACTGCCTTTATTTAACAGCTATCTGATGACCATTTAATTTTAAGCTTAATTTAATTTAAACTTAATACTACTTTAACTCCTTTATGAATTTTAACATCAATGATATCCTTTATATTTGTTATCTTTTAATGTTCTGGTTTCATTTTATTTTCATTTTTGTAATTGACATATCCCATTTTATGAAACAGATCTTGTTACAGTCAGCTGAAAATTTCTCAGTCCTTTATAATGCACAAGTATATTATAGGGATATTCTTAGTATAAAATTCTGATGATTCCTTATAGAAAATGCAATGTTCTGTATGCAAAGGAACATATGTTCTGGTTCTCTAAAGCAATATAATCCTCCTAAGACATTCTAAAAGCAGTACAATGCTGGACTCTCCGACACTGTCTATACCTACAATGTTGGGAAACACTTTAATAGCAGAATGATGGACTTATGACTGTTCATGAAGGACCAACCATTGTAATACCAGAGGAGAAATCAATGAGAAGGGGAGGGGACTTGGAGAGGGGGACAGGAAATCCCAGAGCCTATGGAGCTGTATCATAAAACGATTTTTAAAAATCCTTAAAAAAAGACATTTTAAATGACAATTTAAAAAATCCAAACTTAAAAGTTAGCAATGAGCAATGCCACTATTAGCAACAGTTTCGTCCAAGCTGAAAAGTGAGTAATCTTGTTCTTGTTTAACATAATACACAGGTCATAGCACTCATGCTTTGATTGGTAATTGCATTTTAGTTTAGGTCCATGAATTCACTCAACCAATATTTACTTAAAACCTAAAAGAAAACAGGAACTTACCCAAATAGTAAGAATACAAGGTGAATTAAAATAGATAAAATCTTCACTGGAATGGAGCTTATGTTCATCAATTACAAAAGGCACCCATATTTCCAACATGATAAAATGTGGGGAAAGTATGCAATACATATCTCAGAACAGAGAAAAATAGTGATGTAGCTCTACAATTCTTTCAGCTTTTATAGTTTTTTAATGTATTTATTGAAACTTCTTCTTAAAAGATGGTTTAAAATTCACATATTTTCCTTGAGATAATCCTATTAATTATATGATTTCCAATGCAAAAGGAAAACTGCAGTTTTAGATAACATGTGACATAAAACCTAGAAATTCTTCTATTTCTTCTTGTTTTTCTTCTTCATCCATAAAAACAAAAATAACAGAATTCCCATGGACTACTATCTATGGGCTATTTTCTTGCTTAGACACAAAAAAGGGAAGAAGTACATAAGTATTCATGATGGTGGTGCTGGCGTGAATTAAAACAACTGAAGATTTCACATCAAAGTGAGGAAATATTCTAACATACATGGTCCTTAACTACGTCTAAGCAGGCTGTGAAAATGGTACCCAATGCACATACACTTAAAATTTATATGTACACATAAGTATATATGTGTACTTCACATATATGTTGCATTTTTTATATTTGTATATAAGGTATATATAAACATAAAACAAATATAGGGAAATCAGTAGATGTTTGTTCACATGAGTACTAACATCTTCAGTTCAAACGCAAGAATCACTGCTAATTGCATTTTGAAGCTGCCAAGTGAGCATGTACTTTCGTGTGTAAATGTGAACTTAATCTTTGATGTCCACGGAAAATGATTCATGACCAGTTTCTGCATTATGCTAAAAAGATGTTTTATTTCTGGATCTTGACACTTTATGTATTAGGCTATAATCAATAATATTTGCTACATGCTCTGTCAGTGAAATAAAATCATTGTTTTAGAAATAAAGTTTTAACTACTAATGCAAACACCTCTTTCGAAATGTGGCAACACATTAACTTCACTTTTTATCATTTAAAAGGTTCAAAATCTTAAAAATGGTGGTATCTGAAAAGTACAATATGAGCCCATGTAATGACTTTTTAAAGCACATACCATGTTATAAGAGGTAAACTACTCAGTTTCCCTACCTATAAAATGGAGGCAGTTTCTAGCTCAAATTGTTACCAAAATTAAACTAGATAACAAATGTAAGCACACATGATTTTATGGTCACTTCTAAAATAGGAGAATAGGAACTTGAGTATTGATGCTCATAGTTAGATTATTGTTAACCAATGCCTTATAATAGTAGCTATCAAGGTCCTTAACTTTGAGAGATATTGAATTGTTAATGTTAAGGCTGTAATCACTTAGCTCATTCCACTGTCTCAGGGTAGAACCGGCAGCTAACAACCTCTGCAGGATTGGAAAAAGACTTTGCTGGAGCCCACAGAGACAACTATCCATGCTGCTTTAACTCTTCAATCTCTGATACATAAAGAAGAATGGCTGAAATGTATCCAGGAAAACTTCCTAGTACTTACGATATGCAATACAAAGCCATTAGCCCCATCTCAATCGTAACCTGCTACATCCCCTGGCCCACAAGACTGTACCCCAGCTACACCCCTAAAGCTACCCTTTGATACTGTTTTAGTTTATCAGGAGTTTAACCCCTATCTAGACTCAGTATAGAGGGCTGAAGGCACAAGTGTTGGACCGTGGGCAGGTTAATCAGTGTGTGTGTGGAACTCCACATCTTTCAAGGTAATCAGACTTGAAAGGAGTCCCAGCTGGTGGTATCTTCCACAGACCCCCTGGGATATCAGTTAGATGAGCATTTTGAAATTAAATTTAAAGGATGTTCAGGAAAGAAAAATAAAGTTCCCTGGTTACAGCTCCTCTGAAGGGCTCTCGGTAAGCAGACACTCTCATTTCCCCTAAGCGAAGAACACAGGTTTACCTACACTTTGTGTCTTTTTAAACACGATGACTTACACAGTGTCCACTGCTCTGCAGGTGACATTCATCTTCCCTTCCTTCTCTATACTCCACACTCAGAAAATTGGCCAAGCAATGGCTTTTCTCTGCTAAGCAAATACAAACCCAGTTTCCTGTAGGAACAAAACAAACCTTGAATAAAGCTGTTTTGTTACTGAGATGACCTGGAAAGCACACACACTTACTCCAAAGAAGGTACCATGACATCTGCTAGGTACGTCCATCTCCTCTCACCATCTCAGTGGTAACTCAATATGGCCTCTCCTCCTTTTTCTAATGAGCAGCCAGAATCCAGAATATCCTGTGAAATCTGGTTTTCAAATGTTGGCAAGAAAGCTTGCTTGTTTTCTCTTGTAGCACTACGTGAATCAGTTTATACAAACAGGGAATCAGACTGAACCATTATTATGGTTCTTTCAGATCTAGAAGTCTCTAGAGATCATTATTGTGCAGCTGAGCTTAAAGAAAACTCTATCATCTCTTCCAAAAAACTAAAAATGAGGGTGGGCAGTGAGATACATCTTGGAACCCTCACATCCTATATCAAAGTGCTTGAGTTTGAGTTCTGGTTGCACTCCCAGTTCTTGCTGTGGTATATCCCTGGGAGGCAGGAGGGAATGATTCAAGTACTAGTGTCACAGTCATGCCTAGGGGAGATCTGCACTGAGTTTCTGGATCCTGGCTTCAGCCTAACCTAAGCCTGGGTGTTGCTGAATTTTGGGAAATAAAACAGAAAATGAGAATTCTCCATTTCTCTGCCAGCCTCTTCCTCTCTTCCAAATAAAATTTTTAAACAAAAATACAATAAAAAAGTTTAAAAATGAAACAAAAGACTAGGACACTATTCAGAAGCACCAAGGCAGGAAGTTGGGTCAATACATGACTCATGAAATTATGGCTTCCATTTTAATCATCAAGGAACAATTTCTGCAGTGTAAAAATCTTATTAAGGGAATCTGATTACAAATTGAATACGGTCCAGCACCTCTCCAGAGCTAATCTCAGATATATGTTATTTGAGAGGGAAAGCCTTAAATGGACATGTTAACTCTCCATTTACCTCTACTGTTCCAGGTCCAAATTCTCTCCCTATACTGTCAGACCATCAGAAGACAATGACTTGGAGTGCATTATCATGGTCAGTCAAAGCATGGTTTCTGAGTTATAATTCAATTCTGTGTCCTTTGTTCTTAGAGAAGGTTAAAATAAAAGTTATTATGGGTAAGAGCACATTTTGTACCTCTTGGCAAACTGGAGGTACAATCCACTGTATGACTTAGCACTGCTTTATATTGAAACTGGTGATAATTCCAGGAAAGAAGGTTCCAGGAAAGGATGTTTATCCTCACAGATACATCTAGATACGACGCCTTAATGGGAAACTATTTCTTTTCTTCATTTGCCAAACCAAACTTAGATTATCTTAAGAGAGAATAAGAATTTCAGGTTTATTTCTGCTTTTGGAGTCCTTACTGATCCCCCTGTAACATTCGCTCACTAAAATCCACTTTTTATTTAGATAATTGGAAGTTACCCATTAAAACAGTTCGCTTTACTTCAAGTGACACGAATCTGTTCCATTTTTCAGGATCTTTTTGGCTTTTGTTTTTCGAAATTTCACTAATCCACTTTAAGTAAAGATCATTCAATCTGTTTCACAGTTTTTGGAAGCAGACTCATCTCTCTTTCCCTTCAGAAGTCCACAATCTCATGAGGTAGACCAAAAAGCAAGGGACGACAAAACATGGTGCTTGTTACTATGACAGAAACATAACTGAGGCCACCTGGTCTATGCTGAGGAACACAAGGTGTCCCACAGGAACGGCTTGGACGTCGGTGGGAGGGGACAAGACTCCACAGACTGTCATTTTCATGGCTGTATTCTCACTGTCTTTTTCAGTGGTAGGTTCATGGAAGACCCTGAATACTACGCAAGTAAATAAATGAGTGATAGAACAACGTATGCCAAAGTTGGGAGTCACAGACAGTAGGTCCTCAAGAACAACAACAAAAGAAGGTTTGGTTTACCTAAGTCTTGGAGTTCAAAGGAGGTGAGACCAGAAAGAGATCCCAAGCCACACTTACAAATGATCATGGTGAGTAATTTAAATACTTCTCACTTTATCCCAAGAAAAAAAGTGAAGTCACATGTGCCTGAATTTTTTTTTTCTGAAACCACAATGCTACTCAACGCCTCCCCCCCTCCAAAAAAAGAATGAAATTCTGCCATCTTCAGTAACACAGGAAGAAGTGGTAGTCTCTAAGTTAGAGGAAGTAAGCCAAGACAGAAAGGCAACCTCCATGTGATCTTACTCATATCTGAAATCTGAAAAAGCTGATCTTGAATGGAGAATAGGAAAATGGCTGTAAGAGATGGGGGATAATGATTAGAAGTAGATAAAGGTTAACTAACGGGACTAAGTTGCGATTAGAAGAAAGAAATTCTAGTATTATATTGCAAAGTAGGGGAACTATGGATAATACTATGTACACTGACAGAAAAACAAAAGCTAGAAGATTTTCAATGCTTTTACCATGGAAATATGGTAAATACTGGAGGAGCTAGGTATGTTACTCAAATTTGAATATCATACAATGTATACATGAACCCAGACATCACATCACCTCATATATATATACATTCTTATTGTATCCATTAAAAATAAAAATAATGAAGAGTTGTCAATAGGGCATAGCAGGTAAAGATGCCACTTGCAATGCCAGCACCCTATATAGGCACAGGTTCAATTCCTGACAGTTCCATTTCAAATACAGTTATCTTCTAATGGCCTGGGAAAAACTAGCAGAGGATGGCTGGGAGCCCTGTTACGCACATGGAGACCCAGATGAAGCTACTGGCTCCTGACCTTAGCCTGGGCCAGTCTTGTTCATTGGGTCATCTGGGCAATGAACTAGTGAATATCTTTGTCTCTCCATACAGCCCCCTTCTTTTGCATAATAACTTGACCTTTGCTTAAATCTAAGTAAACTCCAGTGCTATCTCCACAGAGACAGAATGCAAAGTAAGTCTGAGGTTATATTACTGACAGTAAAAAGTGACCCCTTATTGGTAAATGGCATCTGGACGAGGAAGTACCTTTAAAATCTGAAATCATGGCTTGGTCTTTCTGGAGCGATTTGGAAAAGCATGCTGACACTATCATTACAGGAGAGATGAAGCTTAACTTAAAGGAAGGTAACCCTCACAGCTGAGCTGCTGGACTATTGCAAGGATACCCAGCAGGGAAGGCCTGCTGCTGTCCTGTAGACAAGCTGTGCATCCTGAGCTCTGTCTTCAGTCAGCAGATGCAGTCATGTTGTGAATTGGAAGGCAAGGCTGAGCTAAAAACCCCTGATGGTCACTGCACTCCTTAAGGGTTTTAAATAGAAGAGCTAATGTGAACAAGTGTAATTTTTATAGAATATGTAGCTATTGAAGGAAATCATTTCTGGGGCAGGTTACTCAAATAATGCAATAGTCAGAATTAGTTAATAGTGTTGCTGGGATAAGATTAAGAGTATAAGGAAGAGGGAAAAGAAAAGTATTCTCCATTTAAGTCCTATCGAATGTAGAGGCTCTAAGTCTATCCAGTTGGACATACAGAAATGTCAACTACCCCCAATATCTTTTAGTATTTGCTACTTCATGACTGAAATAGTAAGCTTTGCTGGCAAATATGAGCCACAGAGGGAAATACAGAAATAGTGAATGAAGCTACTTAGCCATTAAAAAAAAAATCAGCAAATGATAGAAGAGCTCAGGTGTGTCTCAGTATTTATATAGTTGTGTAACCATAAGCAAATCATCAGGCCTCTCTGAGCCTCCAATTGATGGGTGGGAAAAAAACAAAAACAAAAACAAACAACAACAACAAAAACCAGGGCCTAGATTCAATGCCTTCCAAATAACCCTGACTCAAGAGTCAGGGAGGCAGAGGGTGGGTGGGAGGCAGAGAAGGGAAGAAAGGAGGGAATAATATATCCTTAGAATTGTATCTATGAACCATATTGAATCTGCTAAAAACTAAAACTTAGGAAAAAAATCAATTGTATGTAGTAAAAACAAAAGTGAATAAATAAAATCAAATGTCATAAACAAGTCCCACAACTCTAAGGCAACACTCACACATCAAGCATTAAACAAATGTCTAATACGCCTCTCTTTCCCAAAACTTATGTTTACTGTTAAGGTAATATCAAATGCTGAGTGAAGAAGCAGAGTCAGTGCCAACATCTGGAGCCACTTTCCTGCCCAAGGTGGACCTGAGGGCTCAGTGATTTCTCTATACCCAAACCTCACTCCATGTAACATGATGATCACATTGATCACAGCCACTTTATCAGGAGTGTTAGGCAGCTGGTACAATGGCAGACTCTGACAGGCCAATCAGATTGGAAGTCACCTAAGACAGCTGCCCATGTGTCCAGAAACCCCACTGCCAAAATTGTCCACCATAAACTCAATAACTGCCGATGACTGACAAAATAAGTGATATCATAAGATACAAAAAGCCAACAGAACTTAGCTCTAGATATTAGAATAAAATGTTCCTAAATGAGAATAATAATAATTTTACTTACAAAGACTGTCTCTTTTGGGACTGACTTATTTCACTGAGTGTAATGGTCTCTAGTTGGGACCATTTGGTTGAAATGGTAGAATTTCATTCTTTTTCATGGCTGAGTGGTATTCCATGGAGTAGATGTATCACAGTTTCTTATCCACTCCTGTTTGGATGGGCATCTGGGTTGTCATCATGTCTTTGCTATTGCAGATTGTGCTGCTGTAAATATAGGATAACAGATCCCTTTTTCAAATGCAGGTCTCATTTTCTTTGGATATATTCCCAACAGTGGGATAGCTGAGTCATACAGCAGGTCCATTTTCAGTTCTCTTAGCACTCTCCATATTAACATCCATAATGATTATACTAGCCTACACTCCCACCAACAATGAAGAAAGTTATCCTGATAGGACAAATATCATATGTTCTCTCTGATATAAGGCAATCTTTACGCAAAATATAAAACCAATAGCCCTTTCATAACCATCTTTGATGCACCTCATGGGTTTTGATATTTTTGTTTTTATTTTTATTTCTTCAAAACAGTTTCTTTTCACTTATTAAATTCTTCACTGACTCATAGGTCATACAATAACATTTTCTCCAAGTTTTTTTTATTTCATTTCTTCAGCAACACACTGGTCATTCAGTAGCATATTATTTAACTTCATGGTGTTGTGAATTTGTTTAACTTTCTTCCCGTTGTTGATTTTATTTTATAGCTTTTCATTTAAAAAAAATATCTAGTAACTGTGTAAAGAGACCATCATATCTAGATGTGAAGATATAAGGCAGCATCATTTCCACTTCCAAATTAAAGATGGACTGCCAATGAAACTGTTAAATTTATCTTGACAGTAGGATGCTAGTAGACTGCCGGCCATTGTCTATACCTACAAGGTTAGGATACACTTAAATAGCAGAAGGACTATAGTATAACAACAATATAGGGGAAATCAATGTTGGGGGAGTGAATTCGGGGAGGGGCTAAGGGAAATCCCAGAACCTATGGAATTGTACTATAAAATAAAAAGTTAAAAAATAAGACAAAAAAAGAAAACCTGCAAAAAAAAAAAAAAAAAAAAAAGCCTGTCTCCAAGAGATCTAAGAAGCCTTTTCAGACCTTCAAGGGACACTACGATGTACTGACATAAGGTTAGGTGGCACAAAGAATGAAGAGCAAAACCTCCAGTTTTACAAAAAGTTTTGAAGTAGGAAATTTGAGTGTACTTCTAGGAAATCTCATCATGATCTCAGTGTAATAACCATTTGCCAAAGAACCTTGAACTGAGCTGATGCCAGGGAGTATTATTGGAAAAAGGCCTGCCCTGACAGCTTCTTGGAATTCTCTGGGCAAGTCAGCAGCCTGCTTGGCACAGGCTGGGGCCACATCATCTTACAGAGACAGAGCTTCCCCCAGGATGAATGACTTGTGATTTATGATTTGAGCCCTGAAACAAGCAGAGCATGTCATCCAAATCAGAACATAAAATTTATCTTTAACGTTCAACTAAAAGTGATAATTCAAAAATAAAATTTGAGGCATTAGGCAGATTATGTTGGCACTGTTAGAATTTTGTACCGGGAGATTGGAAGAAACCATATAGTCCCTGGCCTAAGATCCTGTCCGTGAACTTACAAAACCCACGCCAGGGAAACAGCATTTCTCACATGGAGTTGATTACATTAGCGCCTCAGAGTTTTTGAATCATATATCCACCCAAATTTGTTGTATGAATATACGCTATTACTAAAGAACTGTGATTTCGAAATAAAAAATCTTTACACTAATTCCAAATAAATTTGGAAATGAAGCATGTAGATTTGCAGGCTGCCAGATAACTGTTTTTTGTGTAGACCCATGATTATAGAGAGACCATGTGAATTCATGTGTGTATGTCTTGTATTCAGTGTTAATACTAAGCAGTTTTGTTCATGTAACATTCTACAAACAAGTGCTACTGATGGTCTCTTCTGCCTACCAGGATAAATCAAAAATTTTATGCTACAATATATCCAATGCAACATATATTAATGGTGGAAATAAAATGAATCTTATAGTGGGAATAAAAGTTTGTGTGATGGTCAGCCAAATGTCACATATTTCATTAAAATAACTTTAATCTCAATATTTAATTAGATATACAAATTATAAATTATATAAAATTACAAATTCAACAAACAAATAGTGTTGTATGGTGATTGTTTGACTTTTACAACAGTTCAGATGTTCATGTAAGCCTTAAAAAACAAACTCAGGTTGTATCCCCCCATAAAAACGGGTGGCCCAAAACATTAGATACTCCTGTGCTTTGCATATAAAGTGAAGTTACTGATTAATCTTGGCTTCATTGTTTCAATGTGTTGCAAATTCTCAATAATATTTAGCAGATTATTCCAGACAAATGTGAAAACAACAATAACTTACTTCATAGTGCAGGAATTACTGTGTAGTAACTTTCTGGTATTTAAGATAGCTATGTATAGAAAACAGCAAATAGATTTTTTTTTTAGCTCTGGATATCAGAAATGGAGAATTCTAGAACTGATGATCCAAAGTAGCTTCCTGTATTAGAAAAATCTACCGAGGATTTACTTGGCATTTTCCATTTTTTTACTTTAGAAAAGGAATTAATAATTTTGGATTGCTAGTCCTCATTAAAATAGTTCAGAATTCTGAAATTTGAAGTTACAGCTTGTAAATGTTAGAAAATGAGGACTGGACAATGAGAGGATAGGGAAAATGGGGCTATATTCATACAACTGGGTAGGGAAACCTGCCAATTGTAATAAATAAAATGATTTATGATGCCTTCACCCTCTTCATAGAGTTGCTGTAACTGGAACATCTAAGTGCTTTATTCCATTAGTCACAACTGTATTGCAGTTTCATTCTTACATTCTTTCAATACCTTTTATACTTGTGATTTATGCCTATAGAATAACTAGGAAAACCCTGTGTGCTTTACATACAGATTCCAAAAGGAGAGAGAACACAGCTATTCAGAACTTTCTGAAGCCACTTCCATAACGGTGTTAAAGGACAGATGCTTTTCCAGTAAAATCTACTCCTGTAACGACACTCTCCAGGCATGAACGTCTTCTGGATGTACTGCTTTCTTAAGCTATATCATGGTGGAATCTTATCCTTTATAATGTTTTGGAGAAAGCTGAGGGTGGCGCCGGCACAATTTGATTTGGTGTAAAAATACACACCAAATCTGATTTCTGTTACATTAAGGCATTCTCTGACAAAATACACAGGACAAGAAATGAAGTGAATTATGTTTTAGAAATATCTTACAGGCTTGCTTCCCCGAATACCTGACCACTAATTTAAAAAAATGGATCAAAACCCACTTTAATTGAATATTTAATAGATGATTTAATGGCCAAGTTAAGATACATTTTAAATGCTAAATATAAAAATGATTTGTGTTTGCTTACTGGAAATATTTGTAATATAAGCCAACATATATAATAAACTAATATTTAAAGCAAATTTACTATGGAAGAAATGAAATGACTATCTTCAATTTATAAACATACTACATTCATCAAACTACATTTTTTACGTATAGTTGCTTTTATAATATGAATATCATAACAGTGGCCTTCCATTAACAGTAGAAGCAGTTTAACTCATTTTATACATGTATAAAATATTTTGCTTTTAAATAAACCATTGGAATTTTACAAATGGTAATATTTGCATAGGCAAAAGCTCAAACTTAGAAATATATTTTCATAAATAAATGAATTTTACAGCCTTGTAAACCCCATTCTCTTCATCATGATCCATGAAATAATGATTTTCAGAAAAGAGTCTGTGATTGTCCAGGAGTACACAATCTAAAGCCATTTCCTAACAAGTCATATTACCACAGGTAAGCTACGTTAGTCTAACTTGCCATAGTCTTCCTTTCAGGTGTTTAGGAGGGCAGTGGCTTCATTTGGTATCAGTAAAGACGGGGGACAAAAGACATTATAAAACCTTTTTCAGGCATGGCATGATGGCTCAGTTGGCTAATCTCCCTTTTCAAACACCAGAGTCCCACAAAGGCACTGATTCATAGCCCAGATCCTCCATTTCCCACCCAGCCCACAGCTTATGACCCGGGAAAGCCCAAAGTCTTGGGACCCTGCACATACCAGGGAGCCCTGGAAGAAGCTCCTGACTCCTGGCTTCAGATCAGCTAAGCTCTAGCCATTCTTCTCTCTGTAAATCTGTCATTCCAATAAAAATCAATAAATCTTTAAAAAAAAAAACCTTTCAAGAAGTAAAGTTTTACATAAGTAACAGAAAAGGCATGGAAACCACTTGAAAATAACCAACTTAGTTCATTCAGTATTATGAGAATCACACATAGGGCAATAGATATGCTATCGATTCACATAGGTGAGTTACCAATTGTGAATATTGTTACAGGTATTTTGCCATTACCTTCTGAAAAATGATTTCACAGTACAAGGTATGTCTTACAAAACATAAAAGATACTATCCAATCTTAGCAGTTGAAAGAAATATAAATCAGTGACATAAGGGAAGCAGGGGGTGTTAATGACTCTTGAACTAAGCAGATGGCTTAAAAAGATGGATCATGAAATCAGACTTTTGAAATTAAACATTGGATGTGAACATAAACAGACAGACGTGCACATTTCAAAGTTATTTGGCTTGCAAAAATTTTATTCATTGAATCAACTTTTTCTTTTTAAGTGGTAAGAAGTAATAATATGTCCTATTCCTGGAAAATGTCTATAAACCAGGTCTTAAGGTTTCATTGATAATTCTTGCAAGAATTTTAAAAAGGAGGTGATTAATGTCTACATGATTCTGCATAAGGAAAGAAAAAGAAAAAAACTTGGGTGGTGAAATGTAAACTTTTCAGTGAGTGGCAAACCATACAAGCATATTCAGAGGAGAGGAGAAACAAGACCAATTACCACTACTATATAAAGATTTGGGAAAAAATTAAAAACCAATTCAAATAGGATGTGAGATTGATAGTGATCAAACTTAAAGGACAAGAAACAACCTCAAATTGGTACCAAACTCTGAACTCCGATGACACCAAAGACTAAAGAGTGTGAGTCCAAGAGCAGGGAGGCATCCTTTCCCTCCTTCACATGATGGGAACAAAGTTTCTTATGGAACCAACTAACTTGGGTTCATTTGTTGCTTAAATTTTTTTTTCTAAGAAAATAAAATGGAAGATAATTGTTTTTGCAAACAGAACATTACACTTAGAAAAACATACTCTTAAAGAGTTTCTTTGAATCTACTGCTTTAACTGCTGTCTGTGTTGTACTTACAAGTTCTCACTTCTGATAAAATAATTTTGAATGGCAGGTATGGGCAGGCAGGAAGCTCATCTTCATTTCCTGACTGGGTCATATTTGCCTGCCACTGTCTCTCCCCTTCTGTCATTGCCTTTTCCTAAGAGTATGCTCATTCTCACTGGTGTCAGTTGGGTCCTTCCAGAAGTAGATGTTAGTTGGTTGAAAAAAGCTAAAGTAGCACTTGTGAAAGAAAACAGGGCAGAAGTAGAATTGGGGAAGACAACCTCTATATTCACTGCACAGATCTGAAAAAAAATCTCCATTAGCCTTACGGGAAACCCAAGCGGCAGAACTTCCCGTGAAAGGAGGTATGCACAGGCTGAAAATGCAGAAGCCCTGGTGTCACCATGTTGCTCAGTCAATGTTCCAAGAAGGGTATGACATCTGCTCAAATTCTGGATCAGATCTCAAGGACGCTAATATCTCAAAGCTGACAGCATGCTCCTTACAGCTGGGCAAGCAGTCCTTTCCTGAAAAGGGATCTAAGGGGTGCATCTCACCATACCTGCCACACCATTATTCTCTAGAGCAAATGAGTACTCCTATAGGATTTGTCTAACTACCCCTAGGTAATTAGCTCTATGCCTTCCTCCAAAAACAAATGAACGTGAATATCTCATGCCACATTGTTTTTATTTATTTATTTATTTATTTACCTCCTTCTGCCTTTTGCAAGGTAGAAATCACATCGCTCTTCACTCTATATATAAAATCTGGGAAATAGAGCACCTTACACATAATACACAAAGGAGGCAGAACACATGGATGGATGGATGGATGGATGGATGGATGGACTGAGTTACTAATCAGACTGAATAGTTCTTACTCTTTTACAAAGAAATCAAGGGAAATGCACTCCACATATGACAAATTCTCAAAAAACAAATGTATGAGTTCTTTATATACTAATGGTCTGTTGGATTTTAAGGATACACACATCAAAATTTAGAAACTCTAAGCCAAAGTTCTGGAATTATATTACCAATTATAAATACTTAGATGAACCTATTTGTGTATCACTTTCCAACCATTACTCTCTTTCTGTTTTCTACTTTGAGTCAGAGTCAGTTAATTTGCTGTTACTAATCTATTGAATGCGGGAGAAGGAGATGGAAAAGCAGAGAAGATAGATGCACCTGTTCACTGACCCATTCCCCAGATGCCCTCACCAGCCGGGGCCTAGGGAAGTCCATCCAGATCTCCCAGGAGGGTGACAAAGATACAAATACCTGAGCCATTAGAAAGAAGATAGAGGCCAGAGCCAGGGATCAAACCCAGGTACTTGAATATGGGATATGGCCATCTTACCTGGCATCTTAACTGCTGGACCAAATGCCTGCCCCTCCTCTAAAATTTTAAATGCTAAGATTCAGTTTGCCTTGTGTTATAAAATAACTTAAATGGCAAGTTTTGACATTTTCTTTTATTCCAGGGCTTAGTGAGTGGGTAACATCCATCCTTTGTTTAATCATCATGTGCTTCCCTCGAAGTTGTGAGGACAAACAGACATAAGTGGATGAACAGGATTGGAAGTCCTTTTTCTGTTGGGGACAGAACTGCAACTGCATGATTTACTACTCTGTCCTGGAAGAGGTTATGAAGCAAGAGGAGAACACACACACACACACAAAAGCCAAGACGGAGCAGCTGAAAAAGGAACTTTTTGAGTTAGTTGAGGAACTACAATTTTGCTTTCATCTCCCGATATCTCCTGCCTTCAAAAGAAGAAAGAGGTAAGCCTTACAAAGGCATAAGAACATCTATAATCCCCTTCTGAGGTGCTAGTTCTTGGCAGGGCTAGTACTGCCCCCATATGTAAGCCTTGGAAGCTGCGAGGGCAAGAGACATCAGGGGTTCCCAGAAGTTATGAAGACACAGACATCTGACCAAGAGTCTTCACCTTGTCAGATGTCATTTAATGATCAGCGAAGTCCCCTAACAAACAGTGAATAATTACTTTATTTCACATGGTTTCCAATGTTCCAAATACTCAACTGGACATTCACGGAAGAAAAAGAATGTTTGTAACTTTCTAAACCCACAACTTCCTATGCATTTTATTTTAGGATTATAAAAGAAAAATTACAGCATATTTTCTAGGTTTGAGGGGAGTGAAAATCAGTGGATTTTCTAAAAAGTCAAGAGTACCTCATTCTGATGATGAGTTACCTAGAGGCTAGAAGAGCATCCACCAGGATTCCTGTTCTAACACCCTACTATTTTCAGCTACTAAGGATGTCTTTCTATTGCCCCCCATTGGCAGGTCTGCCAAGCTGGAGGCTGCATGTTCTATCACAGATATAAATAAAGGGTCCACCTTCACCATTAACAAGCAAAAGGACAAAAAGGTATCTCTTGTTTAAGCTGATTATCTTCATTTCTGCAGCTTATTCTCAGAGGGTTGAAAAATGAAGTACTCTTCATTGCTTTTTCCTTTCAAATACCTGTCAGCATTCATTTTTCCTGGTGGAGCTCTAAATAGATAAATTACTCTGAATTAAATAGATAATTTTGAAGAAATGCTCTTGATTAGCATTTTAGAAAGGATATATATATTTACAGTTACCATTCCTATTCTCTTCCCGGCCACAGTCTATTAATGCATCATTCAGCATTTCTTCATTCTTCCTAGAGTTCTTTGTTAAGTGTCTGTTACAGTCATTTACTGCTCATTTACCCACTCTACCAACACGAATTTAATTAGCACTCATTATGGCAATGTGCATTCCCAGCTGAAAATGTGAGATTAATTCAGTCAAATTTTTGCCCACAAGTAGTTCAACGAAGTGGAAAGAAATGTAAACAAACAACTAGAGTGTCAGGCAATAAACACTATTTTAAAAGGATGTACAAGGAGTGTAGAGAGTGATTAAACTGGAAAATCTTAATAACTAATCTGGTACCTTTACACACATAGTAAATGTTTAATAAGAAGTTTAAAAAAATTTTGCTCCACTGCTAAAATTTGGTTAGATAAAGTGAGGACCTAAATAGAAAGGTAAGGTTCCAGTCAGCAAGGTGATTTCAATTCTGATGGAAATGGGATGTTCTAACAGCACAAGGTGTTATCTTCAGGGAATAAAAAGTCCACTCCTGCTTTCTCAAAGTATTCTGTGCCTGATGGTTAAGAAAATTGTTTTCAGAACTGGGAACTCCTGTCCGCATTGGCAGTTGGAAGGGTCTTCCCTGGGGGAACTGATTTCACATGGAGCCCCAGGCTCAGCAGCAAAGATGGTATCATTAGGGAGGATGATGCTGAACCAGTCAGACAGGTTGTGTTAGTTATGGGGGGCAGGGCGGAGGGTTCCTGGTTGCAAGACCTCAGAGATGAGCCCCAAGTTTAACACAGAGAAGGGTGAGTCTGAACACAGGATGTGAGTCCAAATATGAAGCCAAGAATGAGGGAGGTGACAGCTCCTTAAACACTTTCATGGAGAAATCGTTGCTGAGTGGAGAACAAGGGGAGTGCCAGGCAAGATTTCAGGATCTCCAAAATTATCGAATTTAAAGCATCACGATAAAACGAGTAGGGAAGAACGAAATAATTGGCCATGAAAGAGAAGCATGTGAAAAAGTACAAGCTAGATTCATTAACGAGTCTATTGTTTTGTGTGTGAGAGCCTGCCACGGATGTGCCACACAATGTGAAGGACTCTCCAAAAACCCAAATTTCTGTGTGTATTCAAAACTATGTCTGGCTGCTAAACAGCAATCAGTTAACTACACTGATCTTCTCCCACTTGATCGGAGTCGGCTGTATCTTCAGTGCAAACGATCGTGGGATCCATTCACCCACCCAGTCAATAAACACATATTACCAGCTATGAGGTGAAGGATCATCTTAAGTGATGGGAGGAAAAAAAGATAAATAGACCGGAACCCCGTCCTTGAGAGGTCAGTGTTGGGAGCCCAGTCTTAGCTAGGGAAACAATAGTACAAACCACATTGATTTCAGCGGCAGAATCTAGATCACTTTTTTTTGGTCAATAAATTTAAATAGGCATACAGATAATAATCAATCAAGGGGGTGCTTGCGCAACTGTTAGTAAGGAAACATTAAACACAACCCCTGGGTGTTACCCTCTATGTGCAGTGGAGCCAACTTGGAATTCTGGCTGTTCAAGAGGAAAAAATGATGGTGTCATACTTTATTCCTCATATGCCAGGATGAAATCATCAATTTCAATCCCTGTAAAACTGAAACTACTTTTGGAAAAACAGCAGTGAACTCAGTCTTTGTAAGGCAATGCAATCTTTAAGGCGATATAGAAATGGTAGGAACAGAGAAATTCAGAATTTATATGGGCGAGAGATTGGATGAAATTCACTTTATTAGAAGTTAAAACATAAAACAGGACATACATTAAACCTCAATAATTATGGTGCTGTTTGAAAACCAGGTAATACATTCTAGGCACTAAATAATTTATTTGCTTATCATCTATAAATTCATCCTAATTTAATTTAGGAACACCTTTATATTTTAGTAAGATTATCTACTGGATAATTCAACGTATAAAAATAAAGCCTTACATTACTTCCTGTCTTCTTCCCAAACCTCCAACCTCCCTTTGAACTAATATGTATTTTCTGAATTTTATATTTCTGGCATTTATCAGTTGATATTTCCAGCTTACAACAGTAAATATTATTGCTTACTACTAAAATTTATAGAAATTTATATTCCAAATAAAAAAAGTATTTAGTGTCAAGTTTGATTCTACTGATATAACTTAGACTATTAAATACAAAGCTTTGTAGAAAACCTTTATATCTGCTGTCAAATAGCTGAGGTTTTGTTAGCCTGCAATCTTAACCTAGGTAATACATATAAAAGGGACATGGTAAATATTTGCTAAAAAAGGATAGTGAAGGAGAATTGTGCATTATTGGGAGACTACCACACAGTTGTGAAAAATCTCAGCTTCTGAAAGCAGACGATCTGGCTCTGTTGCTTATCGGCAGTAATACCTTCAGCAAGTCACTCAACATTTTTGCATCTGTTTTATCAATAAAATGAGTATCATAATACAACATATTCCTAAAAGATGGTTGTTTGGATAAAATAATTTAAGGTATATGAAACACTGAGTACATACTGAGCAATATCAATCCTGGGTTTTTATCAGAACCATCGTGCTTCTCATAATATGTTATTCTGGAAGACTAAGAGTTGGGAAACGGATTGTTCAGCTTATATCACTACAGTGATATGTCTGACACAGGAAAACTATGAAGGAAGGATTAGTTCACAGTAGTTCTTGCGTTGTTTCTATTCTGGACAGGACCCTTTCATTTGGCTTCACATTATGGTTTACAAAATAATTAGGGTCTCACAAAAAGGCCCATGTGTGAGGATCTTGACCCCCAGAATTTAACGTGCATGGATTAAGTATATAACTCAGTTGAATTATTCTGTCTGAAGCCAGGTCCCTGGAAAATGATTACATTGGATTAGGTATCCAGGGTGGAGCTTCCAGGATTGAATCACTGTGCTGATGTAAGGAGAGACACATGGATGTGAGCGAAGAGCATGTTTCTCGTCTCCCTGTGTTTCTGTGTTTCCTGGATTAAGGTAATAGTTTCGTTGCACCAGCTCCACCATTGCCAACCTCCAATAGATTCTAGACTAATGGGGAAACCCGAACATGGACTAACCGTACTAACTATAAGGCAAGATAAATCTTGTTCCTTCTCTAACATCAACAACAAAGAAAAGATTTATTTTTTTAATTAGAAAGTTAGATATACAGAGAGGAGGAAAGACAGAAAGAGCTTTCTTCTGATGATTCACAATCCAAGCGGCCTCAACAGCTAGAGCTGAGCCGATCCAAAGCCAGGAGCCAGGAGCCTCTTCTGGGTCTCCCACATGGGTGCAGGGTCCCAAGGCTTTGGGTTGTCTTCTACTGCTTTCTCAGGCCACAAGCAGGGAACTGGATGGGAAGTGGGGCCACTGGGATAAGAACTGGTGGCCATATGGGATCCTGGTGCATACAAGGTGAGGATTTTAGCCACTAGGCTACCAGCTACCGGGCCCTAATCTTGTTCTTAAATTGCCCTGGCCAGGTATCTTAAAGCAAAATAACCAAACAAACCAAAAAATCTGACTGTGGCACATCATGGTAGACTGTAAAGGTGGGAATGTGTGTGAGAGCAAGAGAACATATCAACCAGGAAGCAGAATGAGAAAGGAAGTGACTTGCAATATTTTTCACAACCACTCCAGTCAACTCAAGGGGTTACACCTAAACTACACTCTGGGGATACAACCTATGGGCCTCCTGCCAAAGCCCCACCTGCAAAGTTTCTATCTCCCAATAGCGCCATCTTGTGGACCAGGCCTTCCATCACAATTAACTTTTGAGGGACACTCCAACAACACTATAATCATAGCAGGAAAGGAAGGCCTGCATAACATGATATTCAAAGAGGATGCATATATCCTGAAGAGAACAGTACAAAGGCATAAGGATTTCTGTGTAATTTCTAGGTTCTTCAGTTTTGTGGTTTTTGTTTGTTTTAAAGATTTAGTTATTTTCATTGGAAAGACAACCACAGATAGGAGAGACAGAGATAAAGACCTTCCAACCACTGGCTCACCCTCCAAGTGGTCACAATGGCCAGAGCTGAGCTGATCTGTAGTCAGGAGCCAGAAGCCTCCTTCAAACCTCCCATGCAGGTGCAGGTTCCCAAGGCTTTGGGCCATCCTCTGCTGCCCTTTCAAGCCACAAACAAGGAGCTGGAAGGGAAGTAGAGCAGCCAGCACACAAACTGGCGCCCGTATGGGATTCTGGAGCTTGAAAAGGGAGGATCAGCCAATGCAGTCACTGCATGAGGTCCAACTGTGTGTTTTTTACACAAACTTGTGGAGGAACAAAAAACAAAGGTGACTTCATGGGTCTTGGTTAATGGTTACATTTTTCTCTTTCCAATTTTTGATTGACAGAATCTTTCTCACCTTTCAGGTCTCAGTTTAGCAAACCTTTCTTCTAAGACAGCCTTTTGGTCCCTAAGTACTGTGTTATTGGGTGAGTCCGCTGACACCTCCCACAGCCTCTGTTGTGACATCTTGTATATGATTATAATTAACTTGAGTCCAGTTTTGTAGTTTCCTTTGGGGAGTTTCAATTTGCTCTCTTTGGTACTCCAAATTCAATTCTTGGGTCAGTTCCAAGAGGCACAAAGGAAATGACATAGAGGATGATACATTAATCCAAAAAATTCAAAACTGGAGATGAGACGCTGAAAAGTAGTGAACACTAAGTCACCAACTTGCATGGTGAAAATCTGAAATCTGTTCAATAGAACTTCCCACATGAATCCACCCAAAGACTGGGGTCAGGGCCCTTTCCTGCTGAAAACAACCAAGAGCTCGAAGTGTATACCACGATTATTTGCATGCTTGTTTACATATAAATAACATACGTGTTTATTAGTAGTGACATGATTTGCATCATAAAATATATACAAAAATAAAAATTCCAAAAGGAGGAAATTAACAACACCAACTCCCGACCACTCCACCACCGCGGCCACACACACACACACACACACACACACAGGGCTCCTTGTGTGGTTTGGATGTGTGACTACGATTTTTGTCTTGTTTGGATAAGTTTTCACATCAGTATTATCTTAAATTCATAATTTCTCAGCTGGACACTTGTCTGTTTCTTGCACATTTTGACGGGAATTAGCTTAGTTACAATTAGAAAGAAGTAAAATCCTTGATCACCTAAACATACTTGAAACTGAATTCACTGGGAGCAGTCTTGTGGAGAGGATGTCCCGCACCTGTTTCAGCCTATCTGGGTTGCCACACGTGATGCTGCACTCACTATCCACCATAGAAATCAACAAAGAATAGGTCCCTAGGCCATGGCTTTTAAAAACCAGCTAACACACTCCCAACTAAAATAGGTGCCTGACATCTGCTCAAATGATCTCTCTTTTCTCCTAGAAAACCCCAAACCTCTCCAGGAAATCCTATGCCTTCTAGATGTGTACATCCTGACTTGTCTGCTCCTTGCTCACTTACATTATAGAACCTTACTAAAGGATGGATGTGGCCATCAATAAGTCTATCTCTTGGGCCTGGAGAGCTCTCAATGGGTGAAAAAACAATGCATTTGCAGTACACAGACAGCCACGGAAGAATTTCCCTGGAATTCAGCCTTATTTCAAAACCCTTCCGTAACTAGAAGGATTGCCTTCTGAGCATCTGCAGCATGTCCAAAGCCTGTCTGAAACCTGTACTTCTACACCAGGCTGTACTTGCGAATTGAGCAGCATCTTCAAAACTTTCTGTCGAATGAGTGCTCATTTCCTTGATTTACAACAAATGCATGGTTTTATTTAAACAAGAAGCACATTTTCTTTATTTAATTTTCTGCATAAGTCTTTGAAAATGATGCATGTAATAAAGATTATTTGCAGTACCCGCAGTTGATGCATCATATTCACAACCACACTGTTTAACATGAGATTTAAATTCAGCCAATAATTCCAAGGTGACAGTTTTATCTACAAAGCTCCATTTCTATTTCAACCAATTTATTTAATGGGATAATTTAGAGCTTTCATTTAAACTGATCCAAACAGCACTGAGAAAAAGAAAATGGAACTTCCAAATGCATTTTTAATAATAGAAAATATTGCTGTGTTTAAAGCAATGGATCTGAGACTCCAATGTGAGTGTTAATTGTACAATGTCTTATTAGAGTGATGCCAGGAAGATAGCCACGGGATCATTATGAAACTACAAACTAAGTTACATTCTGCCACCCTCACATAAAACATTTAGGCATATTAAGACCTCAAGGAAAATTCATGCCATGAAGTACACCAAGAGAAAACCTTGAAAAATAAATAAGACACAAAAGCACGTAGTACAGTCATTAGACTTCATCTCTGGCTCCATCTATTCCCATTGCTTTCCTTCTCATATAAATAGTCCCAGAAGTGAGGTGATCTTCCTTATTATAAAGTCTGAGAAGGCAATGATTGAACATTCTGCATTTTCTTTGGTAATAGAAACTATGATTTATGGGAGAGGAATAAAAAATCAGAGAAAACCACTCAATAAATGATTCAATTTATAGATCAAGCTGAGTTAGGGCAAATTTTCTTTATGTTGCCAGTATGCAGAATATAGTTTACTGGATAAGAGTATGGTCTTGCAGAGAATACCTGGGATTGCTTCTGAGTTTCAGTTAATTTTGTGTCTGTATACAAGATAGAAAACCTCTCTTATGTCACAGTTTACTGATTTAAGTAAGAAGTGGAATAAACAAAGGAAGTGAGTGACATTCAAGACAACTTGTATGGGGACAGTCAGATTTTTAAAACATTTTAATGCTACTTATTTTAATATATATGAAAAGATACGCCTATTATATTCTAATTAAAAGATGTTTTCTCAGTACAAATCTAGGTGGCACCATGGCAACTGCTCTTTACAGAGTTTTTGTAATTTGGTAAACTTCACTTCTACACACATGGACATTTTAAAAACTAAAGTTGTTTACACAAAGGACTTGAATTCTGGAAGAGGAGTGACAGGATTACTGTGGCTTTGGTGAGAATTAAAGGAAAAATGTAGGAATAACCATCAATAAGAATTTGGCACAGTACTAGAATGTAGAAACAATTCTGTCACTGAGGCAGGTGTGTGGCTCAGCAGTTAGGATCCCTGCTCTCCTTTGGATTCCAGCTTTCTGGTTATGCACACCCTGTGCGCTGGGAGGAAGGGTGAGGGCAGCAGATGGTGATCCTGCCATTGATGCAAGATCTCTCCTCTTGTTCCCCATCCCACTTTGTGTCTTTCAAATTTTTTTTTAATTGAACTCAGTTGTTGTTTTTGTCAGTTTTTTCCTGTGAGCTAATATTATCCTATTCCCATAAGGCTAATAAACCAAATATAATTCACCATAGCAAAAAGGAAGTTTAAGATTATCCATGGATAACCCAAGCATTATATTTCATTTTCAAATTATTTACAGGTAAGATGAATCACCAAGAAATGAGTAAAATTTAAAAAAAAATATGTTGTGGCGTAGGCAGTTAGTTCAGGGTCATGAGCTTGGAAGCCACTCCCACTGCTCCCCCTCCCCCATGTGGTCCCTTCTGCCCACCTGTGACACCTGCCTATCATCACCTGGAACTTGAGCTGGAGTGGTATTGGATGGCTGCACAACTATTCCCCTTGCAAGTCCCCATAAAGGCCCATGATAGGGAAGGGCTCACTCTCTTGGTCTGATGCTTCTATATTTCTAGCACTCCGACTCTTGGCCTCCCCAGTACCTGCTTGCTCTCTGGCTTCCCGAGGACAGACTCTGAGGACAGGTAGCCCTTGAATATGGCCCCTGTACGTCTGTATTCCTCACCCTCTGTTCACTGCTTGGGCGAGTCAGTGAAGATGGCAATGCTAAGATGCTTTATATTTCTAATTTGTGTACTTTCAAGAGTTCCAGGAGAGGTGAGGCTTAGCAGTAATGGAATATGGACAGAGAAGCCAGGAAAAGCTGAATATTTGCAGCTTTGTAAGTGGGTTCAGGTTGTTCACTGCACGTCTCTAAGGATAACTTATGTAGCTGGCGAAGATGGAACATAGGTCTTCAGTTTAATGGACAGACTTCATGGTAATGACCTCTTGGGGTTTCGATTCAGACTGGATCGCCACATGGACTTGTCATTTGCTAATTTCCAGTGTGTCCTATTATCACCAAGCTTGGTTAATAAAGAATCCTTAATACACCCTAGACTTGTCTGGTGTGAGCTCACTCCCGCCCCGCAACAAAATTTCCAAAAAACAGTGATGGGATGGAAAGTTCACAAAAGAGAAATAGCGAAGATCTGACAAAACTAATTAATACAAGCCATTTACCCTAAGCCTAGTGTATGAAAACATATAGTGCAATGACACTTAGGGAAAGGCCAGTTGGCCTTTTAAATTAAAAAATATATATACATTATATCTAGTAAATACCTATATTTCTCCTTAACCAGAACATCTGAAATAAAAAGGTTTTTGTTTATTTTTTCATCTCATCAAGTAATGTGGTACAAGTCTAAAAAAATCTTTTACTTACTTTTACTAAGTTCTTTTAAATAGTTTTAAAATGGCACATTTATCAAGGTGGAAAGGACAATGTTAATATCTAATAATACTGTTTGGATATTTCCTTCCTCAATGCATGTTACGAATGTCTAACTTAAATGTAATTAAAGTTAATATTTACCAGGAGGTGGAATTTCTTTAGAAAACATGTACTCATTTTTGCACTTTTAAAGAAAATATTCTAAATTTCACTAACCAATATATAAACCTTGAATATTTTGATGTTTGAATTATCATAACCAATTAATAATAAATTATAATCAACTATAATTAGCAACAAACTTAAAATTCCAGTGTTGTTACTCATAGTAACTAAGGTCTATAGTAAAACCAGCTCTTAAGGCAGAGAGTGAACGGGGTACAGAACTTGGCTCAATCCAGGAAACCTTCAGAGATGGGTAGGCCACCTGACAACATAACTGATCTTACATTTTACTTTGGTTGACCTGCAGGAATCTTACCCAGGAAGGAAGCCTTTGGCAATGAATCAAGTAGACTGTTGAGACCAAGGCTGAGACTCAGAAACGCCACACACAGAGAGTTTAACATGTGAAAAATGACACTGTCTTTGGAATGTCAGAAAAAAGCCTATCAGTGACATTAGGGGTGGCTTTCTCCCTGAGCCTAGCATTCAAATAGATTCACTGCAAGTTAAATGAAATGGAATTTTCCTTCCTTGAAAGTTGCAATACAATGGTAATTATGAGATTGGCTCAAAAGGTTGCTCCTTCACAAAGATAAACTTACCAGAGAATAAGAAGGTAATATCTGGAAAACAAACAAACCTATAGTTCGAAACAGCCTTCTAGTTTTAACAAATTATTTATTGAAGTCAGGAGCAGTGGAAGCATTTACTGTAGAGTTAAGAAGTTCTACCTATTTTGCTCTCTCATTTTCACTGAATATGTATTTTTTTTTGTCTTTTACTATACAACACTTTCCTATCAGTAATCTTATTTAAAATAAAAATAATGATAATACAGTCCCATAACGGCATTTGCCTTAAGAATAAACACTGTAAATATGTATAGAAATATTTATATGAGCCCAAATAAATGAAGTTTCTTTTTTGAGAGCTAAAGAAGCACATGAAAAATTGAGAACCTAGAACAGGTAAATTTTAACAAGCTTTCCCTACGAAAACACGTTTAGTTATAATATCAATTTAATAGGCAAAAGGTTTAATACAAAGATGAAAATTAAATTAGTACTTACTTTTTTTTTCCCCAGGGGAGAGCGTGAACTCAGTACTTACTTTTAAAACTGCTTTTCATGCTCATAAGCTAATGAAGAATCAGGCTGAAGAATCAGGTAACATTTTACAGTGTAAGTTTTGACTTACCTTGTAGCAATAAACCTTAAAGATTACTCATACTCGTTACAATAACAACATTATAAAATCAATGGTTCTACTATGATACAAGATTAATTTGTTGTATGATATAGCCTGATTATTACACTTGATCTTAGTCAAAAGGCCAAGAAGCGATGATTATAGCTTGAGTATCAAGCTACAGAATGAGAAAAAATTTAGGGTTCACAAGTTTTAGGCTATCCTTACACTATATATCCCCATGAAGCTATTATTTAATTGTCTACATTTATAATCACTTAACTTCAAAGTATTACTAGAAATAACAAACTTTTTCTAGAAAAAAAATATGACTGTAATGGAATCTACAAGATCTTCAACAACTTGACAGCCAGAAAAGAACTGATAGCAAGCTAGATCAAAAGTAGGCACCTGAGTTGAGATTTACAGTTGTTACATATTGTGATCTAAATATCATAGAAGTGTACTCTATATAGCAGAGAAGTTCGAATAAATGAGAAATCCAGGAAATGTTGTACTCACTGTGCAGAGGCACACTGGTTCTAACACACTGCAACTCCAACTCCTCAGCCCATTCCTTCTTTGGGACAATCTGCTGTAGCTCACAGTTCCCCTTCTCCATCAGGGACACTGGCTGGCTGTTGACTGGCACATTTCTTAAAAGCTTCATGTGCTGCTGAACTTCTGCCAGAAGTACGGCCTGTATTGCCTCGGTTACCTGTAAACGTTCATTACGAATTATTTTTATTATGGTTTCAAAGACTTGGCCAATCTTGTGAAAGATCCAAAGTTTGGAGTATTTACTTAGAAAAAAAAAAAAAAAGAAGTTTCCCATAAAGGACAATGTTCAGTTGTGTTAGAATTAGCATCCAAAGCAATTAAATGTGCATCATGAGGATGAGAATCCAGACTTTCATGTTGTTCTTTTGTAAACACAAGAGATTCTGAATGAATGCTTGAGAGACATATACAAGCATTTCTAATTATGACATTTTCATTGTTTCCTGAAGTTAAAACTAATTTTTTGTATTAATTACATTGCATTATGTGACAGTTTCATAGGCTCTGGGATTCCCCCAAGAAGTTAAAACTAATTCTAACTTCAGGAAAACTTAATTTTTATCATATTGCTATTGAAGATAAAAGTAATCCCTCAAAGTCTGCCTAGCTTTAATATTACTTGGCTAAGAATATTGGGTTTAAGTGTTGCTTAACACAGAAAGTCACAGAATTTTAATGGTAACTATCACTACACTCTGTGTACGCTTATGGTAGGTTAAAATATTTTATAAAGAATTCCTTCTAACTTTTGTGCAGTGCCAGTTAAGCACCTGTGGTTGGTCTGAGGGCCGGGGTATGTTGGTCATGGAGCATCTAAGAAATATCTTTATTTTGAAAATGAAAAACCTTGGTGGTAACATCCCTGGGTTACACAGGCTTATTGGGCAGGCCTTTTGACTTATACTTCTATGTCCTTTCTGTAGTGCATGTCCACTCAGGATTCTCTGCCTTCACCCGCCAGTGTGGAAACTAGTGACAGTTCACCTAGAATCCTTACTACTAAGAAACAAGCAGGGGTCACTGCCATGGCTAAGCCTCTGTCTACATTACTGGCATCCAACACAAGTGCGAGTTCATGTACCAAATGCTCCATATCTGATCCAGTTTCCTGCTTATGTCCTGGGAAAGCAGAGGAGGATGGCTTAAGCACTTGGGCCCTTGCAACTAACTACATGGGAGACCTAGAAATAGCACCTGGTTCCTGGCTTCTGATTGGTTCAGTTCTGTACCACGTACATGCAATAGTATGTACTGTCATACAAGTACATTACACTTCTTCATAACTATCATGTGATGAGCATTCAGCACTGCATTGTTACATGAGTCTAACATATAGATCAGGAATCTAACATATAACTTCACATACCACAATGCTGTGAATCACGCCTATTGACATTTACCATATAGTAAGATACATGATAATGTACTACTACCATGTACGGTACTTCAGTGGCATGCCACTGCATCTCATAGTGTCGGTAAACATGCAGATTTATGTATATAACCTGATGGGATATATTGTATTAATTGTTCATGATGAATAACTTTATGTCCCTGGATTTATTTCATTTTAACTTTGTCACACATATTATTTCACAGCATTGATTGTAAGATGTGTTAGGAAGAACTACAGGTTAGAAAGAGAAGGCTTGAATTTCTGATCCACCTAGGTATTTATAGCAAGGGTTACTTTGAGAATTCATGAACTTCCTTGAAATGTCACACCCTCGATTATTAAACAAAGCCTTAGACAATGAAAGAGATTAGGATGAGAGCTTCTAATAACAGAATACTGTGTAGAACTTTCCCTACACATATCTAAACCTGAAGGAGGATGTTGAAGACCCAAGTGCTATGTGGATCCAGTGTATCCCTCAGAATGGGTGGTTTGACCACATACCCCCATTGATTTTACAGCTTCTCTTTCACTCTGGAGTGATCATTATGTCTTAGAGTACTTACAACTGTGATATAAAATATCATCTATCCCACTAGGTGAAATACCCTATAATAACTTGCAATGATATTCCTTCTTAAATAAATACAAGGACCTATGCAATCTAATGTAATATTTTGGATTATTACATTTGCATGTCATGACTTCAGTTTTTAACTCTTAATTGTTAAACACTGAGCAGCATAGTTTTTACTACAAATTTGCATTATAAAATAAATATGAGCATGATCCAAAAAGAAAAGCAAACAGGAGTAAGAGTGGAATAAAATATGTGAATCATGAGTAGAATAATTAGAGCCACAAAAATACAAAATGATTAGTAAATGGTACACATCCAAGTGGAAACAAAATTCGCCCTTTTGGCTCAGCATTGCTCCCATTCAGAGAAGTGGAACATTTTATAAGCAGGTTATTGCTGTGTCTGGTATACAGTGAGCATTAAATAAATGCTAATAGAATTAAAACTGGATTCCCCATACTTACACAACAGGGATTGTGAAAAATACAATTTACTGATATTTTATAAACAACATTTGAAATGTCCAGGATATAAATGTAAGTATAGTTAATCAATTTTGTACAGAGTAAGGATAGCCTTTTCTCCACCAAAGCATAAAAGTTTAAAGGGTTTCATTGCACAGCGGCAGGTAATACTGATCTTTGTGATGCTAGAATCACATATGGATGCTGCTGGTTCCTGCCCAGGTATTTTGCTTCTGATCCAGCTCCCTCCATATGACCAAGGAACCCTACATGGGAGACCAAGATGAGGATTTGGGGTTCCCTGCTTTGGCATGGCCCAGCATTGACCAGTTCAGTCATCTTGGGAGTGAACCAGGGTATAGAAATGGAAAAATATCTTTCTCCATCTCTGTCTCCTTCTTGTGATTTTAACAATGATCTAGCACTGAGCGCCATGGCAATGGAACTGTCTTCACAATGTACATAAATATATTTCCCTTATAAGGTAGCTATGCAAAGTGTTATATTATGCCTTGAGGAATTGTTCTGAGATTAAAGCAAGGCTTACAAATCCACTGACTGGAAAAAGGCAGTCAAAATTGGAACCATAAATATATTACTAGAAATATTTCCTGTGTCTTGTGTAAGCAACAATTTTTTTAAAGATATTCCTCAAACATCTACTTGGCACAGAGCATAATAACAGCTCAAAGAAACACTGCATCCTGCTTATTTTGCCAATGTCCAGGAAAATTGTAATAAAACCATTTTCCCAACACTGATTCATGCTGCCTTTCCATATCTTTGCAGTGTTTTCTGGAAAAGCAACACCTCTAGCTGGAGGCTACATGTCATTGTATCCATTGGCACCAAGTTATAAAATCCAAAGAACTTAAGAACCCGGCCAGAAAAAAGCAAAGCTGCAACACCCAAACCTTCTTGCACCTTTTCCAGAATTTATTAATATGATGAATGCTTCATATGTGAGAAGCAAAAGAGAAAGGCTCTATATGAATTCATTGCTTTGCAAAAAATATTTGAAAAATAGTAAAAATAAAATCCATTATCTTGTCCTTTAAAGTAAGTATTTAGTTTTTTAAGTCAAATTTTAATGTGTTTTACTAATGTTCCATTAGCTAACACAATCTAAATCACTGCTTAAAGGAAAAGCTTTCTAAGAATTTTAGGATTGGTTATGCAGACATTTAAACATACACTTCCAACAGACTATATTAGTTTTGAAGGGCCCTGGAAATCCCATCCCAGTTCACATGTGAGGAAAATAAAAAAGCCAACATGGTAAATCTACCTTCCAGAGTCACACATCAGACTAGTAGCAGAAATGAGAGGAGGAGTTTCAAGCTTGGGCTTCTGGCAGAATAGCACATATTCTAGTTATATTTGTCCTATTTACAGTTTTTCACACAAGGAGACAGAATCAAGAGACTTAAATGCCTAAACCATATTAGATTTCAGGGTGGAAAAATGAGTTTCAATCTTGCATAAGATACCCAAACGTAGGAGCTTTAATGTCATGGCACATTTTAAAATCAAATAGCAGATGACTGTGTCAAACGGAGACCTTAAGCTGAAACTGGGCATGAATTTCCCTGCTTCCTGCTCTGTGTATCCTCGCTTAAGTTATTTTCCAGGTTTCCCACATCCCCGTCTTGGCATCAGGTCTGTTAAAAGAAAGGCACTGGGAGGCTGCTTTGAGAGGACAAGTGTAACTATTTTTCATTCTGTTCAGGATAAAGCCTATCAGTAAGTCACAGCAGGATAGAACACTCCCATAACTTCAAGAACATGAGCAACATCATACCTGTACTGACTGATCTCTCCAACAGGAAATCAGCTTCATGAGTGACAGGTCAACCTCGGGCATATGGGATTCATTCTTTCCTAGAAATAGACAGAACACGTTGGCATTTTGAGAGTATTAAAAATTATAATTCAATGATACCTCACCTAGGCTGCATATTAAAATCATCCAGGAAGTGTGGCTTTGCAAATACGATGCCTAGGTTCTATCTTCCAGAATGTCAGGTGCAGCAGACCCCAGAGCAGGAGTGGAGCAGGCATTAGTGCTTCTTACAAAGTACTGATTTTCATGGTTAGGAAGCATTCATATGCACACATGTCTATGTATTTTTATCAGTTATATTACACAAGCTCATGCTAAATCCAATTCAATTTTACAACTTAAACCAATTCTTGCACTTTTCGCCAGATAACTGAATTTTGCAACTCTGTGTCAGTACAAATAGTTCTTGAAATTTTATCATGCCATGGATCAGTATCACATAAACAATCAAATCGAGGACTTCCTTTGATTTCTCTTTGCCTAGTTCTTCCATGCTGATCAATAGGTAAGGCACTAATGTGTCAATTTGACTCATTTTGTTATGTATTGTTTCTTTTAAGTTTGCCCCCTGGAATGTCCTTTCTATCTATCTGCCTTAATGTTTAGAGTGGAATTTTCAGAGTGAGCTAGAGCTTGGTCTATTTAAATTGATCCATACAGTGTCCAATAGCCCTTTACACAAAAAAGCACTTAATAAGTACCTTTTCATTAATTGAAAATGTACATATAATCATCTGAATGTAAAAATCAATGAATTAAACCTTCCTGATGGCTAAAGTATATTATCTAGGTGTCAGACCCTGGGTTTAAGCTAGGGAGGAATGCTAAGGGTTTGCACTGATCGGAGAATTGCTGCCCTAATCGACTATTTAAATGAATATATTAATACGTGCTTGACATCCTGGTATCAACTACTTAAATATTTGCTCAATGCGCCTTTTCACTGAAGTGCCATTCTACATACTAAGATACTATTTTTTAAATATATTAGTAGCCAAGGAAAAGAAACAGAAGGCTTTAGGAATATAACGCAGTTTGAAAACAAAAAATATATACATACAATTATTTTGTAAATATTTATTTTCATTTTATTAAGATGGCAGGGAAAAAAGAGAAAGAAACAAAGATGAGAGAAAACATCTGTCTTTTGGTTTGCTCCCCAAATGTCTGCAGGAGCCAGGCCAGAGTCAGTCTGGAACCGTGGGCCTAGGACTCAAGCCAGGCTACTGAACTGGGTGGCAGGGATGCAAGTCATTGAACCATCATCTGCTGCCTCACAGGATACACATCAGCAGACAGCTCCACTGGAAGTAGAGGAACTCCCACTGAAATCAGGCATTCCAGCACGGGATACGGGCTTCTCAAGGGCTCTCTTAACCATCATACCAAAAGCTCACTGCTTCCAAAAATCTGTGGTACATCAACTCTATGGAAGATTACTCAGCCATTAAAAAGAATAAAAGTATACCATTTGTAACAAAACAGTTCCCGCTACAGACCATTATGCTCAGTGAAACAAGCCAATCCCCAAAGGACAAATATCATATGCTCTCTCTGATATAAGGAAATTTTCATGCAAAACGCAAGAATAATACATATGTAGGTAAGCATACCTGTACGTGTAATCATCTAGAGCAGCTGTACAATAGAGATTATCATACCAAGAAATGAAGATACAATGCAGTATGCCTCTCTACTCCCAAATGAAAGATGGATGACTAATGAAACTGTTAAAAACATCTTGGCAATAGGATGTTGGACTCTCTGCCACTGTCCATACCTACAAGGTAAGGGTACACCTAAACAGCAGAATGATGGCCTTATGACTGTTTTTGAAGGACAATACTACAATATAATATGAGGAAAATCGGTGGAAGAGGGGATTTGGGGAATGGGAAGGTGAAATTCCTGATCCTATGGAACTGTATCACAAATTATTTAATAAATTTTTTAAGAAGTTAAAAATGTCAAAACTCTAATTATTAAAATTTTCTCTGACAACAGAGCACTCGACTGTAATTACTAAATACCAATATAAAACATACCAGTATGGTAGAGCACACTTTTGAAGTCCTATTTTTCTTTTTCAATTGAGCACAGTTGGTAACAGAAATTCTTTTCACCTTTTTCTCTCATTCTGTTGACCTTGTGACAATAACCATCAAAGCTAAGCATTGGTCTCCATTGTAACTACTTACTGGCATCAGGGGGTACTTCATGGTGCACTTTAATGTGATGTTAAAATTTTAATATGAGAGAGAAAGGAGAGCCAACTATCCTTGGCAATGTCAGTGAGTTAAAGAATTAGCTGCAACTTCAGGGGGAAGATAAAAAGAAAACATCTCAGGCTTTCCAACAGTACCCAGCCATTTGTGCTGACAGAAGTGAGGACTGGCTCCTGTCAGCCCTTTCAGAAGTGCACTTCAGGGTATTACTTTATTCTTTGGGCTTTGGTTTTACAAAATTAAGCCAAGAAGTGAATCTTTGCTTTTCTTTCACCTGCCATCTCTCTCTTATTTAAAAACAGTTCATGTTTCCTCAGTGCCTCTCTGAATTTCAAATGCTATGGATGCCACTCTAAATATCAGGGAAATGTTTTCATAAATAACACCAGTTGCTCAGACTTCCCTGGCACAGCCGTAAGAAAATCAAGGGCCTAGTTGGTTCTGGCTGGCAAGTGTCAGTTCTTGTGTAATCACGGATGTTAAGTTTTAAATTCCAATCCAATTCCCAATGTCATTTTAAAAAAGTGGATAATGAACCCTAAGAGGGACAGCTAGAGGTGGTCCTGATTTGTAATTTAAGTATGAGTAGTGACCTGAACTGGTAAAAAAAAAAAAAAAAAGAGAAAGTTCAGAACTTTGGGTTGGACTGCTGGCTCCTCTGCTCCATGCTGTGTGACTATGAGGGCATCATGCAACAGCCTCCATAGGGAATGAAGCACTGGGTGAGGCACTGGGCCTATATTAAATGAGATACTAAATACATATCCATTAGCACTCAATGATCAAAAGCTATTAAAAAGCACTCAACCAGGTCCAGTGCACTAGCCTAGCATCTGAAGTCCTCTCCTTGCACATGCCTGGGATCCCATTTGGGCACCTTTAGTGTCCAAGTGGCCCCGCATCCCATCTAGCTCCCTGCTCGCGGCCTGGGAAAGCAGTAGAGGATGGCCCAGAGCCTTGGGACCCTGCACCCAAATGAGAGACCCGGAGGAAGCTCCTGGCTCCTGGCTTCAGATCGGCTCAACTCTGGCAGTTGCAGCCATCTGGGGAGTGAATCAGCATACAGAAGATCTTCCTCTCTGTCTCTCCTCCTCTCTGTATATCTGACTTCCCAATAAAAATAAGTAAAATTTTAAAGCTCTCATCCGAAATTACTTTAGGTACTCCTTTTGATATTGCTATGAGGACCACTATGCATGTTTATTGTTAGGGCCACACCATTATTTAGGTCACTTAACTGTGAAAATCCAGAAGCACAAAGCACAACCAATTTGAAACTTTATTCCCATTACATGCATACAGTGAACACGGTTTTCAAAAGATGAAAAAAATGACATGGCCTAGCTACATAAGCAGTAGGTGGCAGAGCAGGCTCCTGAACTTTAGCTTATTCTCCCATTTATGTCCAAAAGCATTTTACTAGTCATTATTTATCCCTCAGTTGTATTCATTCATCTAGTAATGCAATATTGCATATTTAATTCTTTCTAGGCACTGTTTTAGGAACTGGAAACACAGAACTTTACAAAAGTCATAAAAATGTGACACTCCAGGCCGGGTGCAATAGCTCAATGGTGAAATCCTCACTTTGTAAATGCCAGGATCCCGAATGGGGGCAGGTTCTTGTCTCAGCTGCTCCACTTCCCACTCAGCTCCCTGCTGTGGCCCAGGAAAGCAGTAGAGGACGGCCCAAAAGTTTGAGACCCTCAGCCATCAGGAGATCGGGAAGATCTCCTGGCTTTTAGCTGGGTCACTTCCCAGATGGAAGTAAAAGCCAGAGCTGGGTAGGCTGAAGCCAGGATTCAGAGCCTAAATACTTGCCCACCTTCCACTATCTTCTCAGATTATTAGTAGCAAGATGGATTAGAAGCAGAACAGCTAGGACACTTGGCAAGCAGTGACCTAATCACTCTGCCACAAAGCCAGCTCTCAATTATTTGATTTTATAGATGTGAGGGGTGACTCCAACGTTAGCACTGATGATTGATAACACCCCTACTCTCACCCCGCTCCACGATTTTAGATCTACTGCAGCTTTAAACAGTTGCTTCCCTTAGGCTCCAGTTTGCTTAAGTGTCAGTTTCAGGCTCTTTAGTTCCATGCCCAATTTTGTTCCCTGACAGCCCTATCTACCAATCACTTATGGCCCTGTATCCCTGGCCCCTGCCTACTTCCACATCCACCAATCCCCATGACCAAGCACTCCCAGTATCCACCCCTATCCTATAAAAGCAAGCTCCCTTCCTTTGTCTCTTTCCCAGCTCTTGGCTCTCTTGATTCTTGGCTTGTCCAGCTCTCTCTCTCCCTGCAGGTCCCTCCTGTCACTACGGCAGGAGAACTCTCTCACTTCTCTCTCCTTGCTCTCTGCCTTCTCCCCGTTCGTGCTATCATCTTCCTCTGCTCTGCTTTCTCTCCCATTCCCGTGGCTGCCTTGCCTTCTGGAATAAAGCCGTTCCCCACAGCCACAACTCTTGCTGGAAAAAAAGACTTCCTGTGTGACTTGCCGCATCTGGTGTCTTGGATTAATGGCAAAAATTTCTAACATTAGGGGGAAAATGTCATACACTGTGTATGATTGTAATTCCCTTACCATTTCGCAGGTAACCATAGAAGCTTGACATATTCAAAATATCACTCCCTGGATTTTTCAGCTTATGAACAGACTCCATTTTGAAGGAACTGTTGAGGGAGGAAAGAGATTGAAATGATAGCATTAAAGATATAGGAAAAATACTAAAGAAAGTAAATTGATGATATAAGTGCATAACCAATTTAACACTTGCAGGAGTTGAACAGAAATGATTTTTGGAATCTTCCAATTAATCTCTTTTCTGCATATTATTTTCCTATTTTGCTTCAATAAAAAAACCTTAATTTCAGTTGAATTTCAGATACATTACCAGAATTATCTGTAATCTGCTTTGGGTCACAAGACTTCTGGCTAATGCAATAAGTTTTTGAAACCAAGAATGTTGACGTTTGTGCCAAAGGATTCTCCCCAGGTCTCATTAGTCTTTGCTCTGGCCCAATGTTTCAGTTATAGGAATTTTAGCTATTATCAGAGATGCATTCATGGGCTGACAGTAATTTTCTTAGAATTCGGCTAAGTAATGTTTCCCGTTGTTAACCATAAAAGGACTTTCCAGCTTTCACAACCAGAGGAAACTGTCAGTGAAATGCCACAATTTGTTGGAAGGATTTGGTGTGACAAATCCAATACACATTATTCTGATTTCTTGAAAAATACCCCTGCTCTGATAGTAGATCAAATCTGCAGTGACTGATTTAGGGAAGCAGTCTCAGATCCTGACACCTCCATTGCATAACTTATTTGTTTTAAGGGAGGATTTCTTAAAATAAAAAATCACGTAACTTGTGGCAAAATTTAAGGGCCATTTAATGAAAGGCACTGGAAAGCCCATACACTTGCTTAAAGGTACAGACAATGTCGTGTAAAAACAGGAAGAACAAACTCGGAATGAAAACCCCTGGCCAATAAGGACTAAATCTTTCACCTGCTCTGGGATACACAGTTAAGGGTGGGCGGGGGGCGCGGGAACACCTGCTCCAGCCCAGATTTTTAAGACTCTGAAGAAATGTTATTGATCATCCATCCTATCTACCACATTTTGTAAAATAGATAAGTAAGGTACAGAGAGACTAAGTGACTAGGCCATATTCATACAGCCGGTCTTAAGGAAGTCAAGGTTTAATCATGTCTTCAGCTGATGTTTTCTTTAAGCATACACTGATGTTATATAATTTTCCTAGCACTTGAAAGAAGGGAAAAGTAAACACTCATCTGAAGTTTGTAAAAGATTTAGAAGTTTAAGCAACAAAAAATGAACTTATATAACTGAGTCACAAAATTTACCAATCCCAGTTTTCTGATTATTAGAATCACTATGCAGAAATTGAAAATCTTACACACAAGCATAATAAGGCGAAGAGAAGCATAACATTGAATCCTTAACGCTCCATTTGGATTTCTACTAGACCATACGTTGCCTGAGGGAAGGAAGTCTACTACACCATGCTGGCACAGACACCTGTTGAACTCAGATCCTATCAAAGAATAGAAAGTTCAAGGACTACCTACTACCATGTAGTGGGCAGTCAGAGTATCTTTCCGAAAGGTTTTCAAATGCTTTCCTCTCATACTTGGCAATTCTCTTTACTCCACTTACACACACCATTGTTTCTCTCTTAAACCTCTATAATTTGCTTTCATTTCATTATATTTATCATGCCAGTGGGTTCCTATCTAAGTCAAACTTCTTTCTAAGTAATGTTTCCCGTTGATAGGTCAGTAAAGATGTTTTTAAGTTTTACTTGAGGTTTCTAAGTAAATACTTGGTGAGCTGTATTCAGTCTTGTAATTCTACAGTACAAAAAGGTAAATATGATCAAGACTTTAGTTAGGTTTTAGAATTAGACTGGTGCTGTGTTACGTTAACATTAAGGAACTAAATGACTGTTAGATTTGACACTTCTGTAAATCTTAATGCCCTCATCTATACAATGAGCAAAATAATAGTAGCTATATCCCTTTGTCATGCATATTAAATGAAGGCTTACACAGTGCATAGTAGATACTAAATACTAACACAAAGGCATTATTACTAAATTATGCTATCTACAAATAAATTCCTGGATAGTCTCTTCTATTTCAATATGTCAAAATACAAACTAGATCATGTTTTACAGGATAAAATTATCAAACTTTTATTGATATATACGCAACATTTCAATATAAGCATTTATGTAAATGTTCTTTGTTCATACTTAATTCACATTAAATATAATGAATTTCCAAGTGTCAATGTCTATATATATGTATGAATGGACGTGAATTTCAACACTGGTTGTATCAAAATAGTTATCTCTCAAACATATTTCCTAAGAATTTTCTGAAATATGGACACATGCATGTATGTATCTATCTCTTGATTCACTCGGTATCTTAACTTTTCTGGCAATACTACGAAAACAATGGATATTATACTCTCAAACAATAAAAAGAGCCATCTTCTATAAATAGTTGTAATTTCAGAAATCATTGTTTACCACCGAATGAGAAGAAATAACGGAAGGAAGTGAGCTCAATTAGATAACAAAGATAAATATTTTTTAACATTTCAAATTAGGTTGAAATCTCTATGCATGTCTTACCTGCCAGTTCCACAGGTCAATTCTAAAGGCATGTTAACTAATTTATTAATTAAAAATAGTTTGCTCAAAAAATAAGCTATAGTCTTCGATTCCCGCAAGGAATCACAATTATTTTCCAATTCTCTTGGTATTCCAACATGGTTTAGAAGAGTGGCTGAGTATTTATTTGACAGTTCCAAAACTTTTCTGGAAAATAAATTTACTCTCGAATGGTCTTTCATTATTTCAGTGTTGCATAAATCCCAGCCTGGCAGCATTAACGAGAAGTAATCTCTGTTTGAAGCAAGTCCTAGAGAAGCAGGACCTTGAAGCTTTAAAATATTGAGCTGCTTAATACAGAGATTATCTAGTTCTTTGTCCACTCCCCAAGGCAAAAGGCAGGACAGAAACAGTTTTGCTGTGTCTACAGTGAGGTTGGTATCAACTTTCCTTAACAGCTTAGGGTGCATCTTCTTGGAACACTTCATTTTCTTCTGCCTTTTCATGCCATCGTTTCCTTCAAAGATTGTGCTGATGTGATCTCCTTGGACCAGGTGTTCACCGACAGGCGTGGCTTGTGCCTCGGCAGGGAGGGGACTGCAGGCAGCTTTATTTCTTTTCATTGTCTTCTTCTCTGCTGTGCTCTTGGCTCTTCTTAGGATCTCATTATCATAGAATGAACTGGAACAGTCTCCATCTCTGAGTGGAGGCAGCAGAAGTTCAAGAAGGTTTTCCAGATCAAACAGAAGAACATAGAGGCCAACGTTACTCCATTTTGTCTTCACAGGCAGCACGTGGAAAGGTCCTGAGAGTGATGTGGCATCAGCCACCTAAGGAGAAAGCAAAAGATCTCCGTCTCAAAATCCTTCATTTCTATTTTTTTAAAAAAGTTATTTTATTAAGGGTTCCAAGTTAACTGCGTAGCATAAGAAGTAAGTACTCTTTAGCAGTATAGCCAAGAGCAAATATTTCCATCTTTTGCCTTGACTATATATATATTCCTTTGTAAATTAAACATCCTATATTCTAACAGACTGTGAAATACGTTTTTCTTCCTAAAAATTCAACCTTTCTTAATAAATGTGAAAAACTCCTTTGAAGGGAGATGGCATCAGATTGATATCCTTTGACACACGTTACTGTCACAAAGATGAACAAAGAAAGCATTGTTTGAAAATTACGGGGAAAAACAAAACAGCTGTAAAAATTTAGAAAGTATTTCAACAGGAATAGTTCTTCCAAGATTTTATACATATAAATCCATATGAGACTGCTTAAAAACAAAAGCAACTTACCTTGCAACTTGTGTTTGATTTTGTCCCAAAGATTGGTAGTGTGTTCCCATACTTCTATTATGTCCCTGTCTATTAATGAGGCCTTCACTGAGTAAACTATGAACCAAGGCCAACCTATTACATTCTACCTTCTTTGTGTCTTGTTTTTCTTAACAGCTGTCATCACCTTACACTACATTAAAAATTTGTTCATTGTACGTTTTTCTCCTTCAACATTCAAGTTCCACTTTGTAGTAGTTGTGCATGGTGTCTGCTCCCCATGCAAAAAATAAGATCCTGCTACATGGCATTAAAATGCTTAATGAAAAATAGGCTAAATAAATACTTGTTACATTAAATTATTGGCATGAACAATGGACTACCATGTATATATTTTAAATGATGTTGTAAGTTACATCAATTGGTAAGGGGGAAAAGGTGTCTGATTAAGCAGCAAAAATAATACCTAAGGTTGGAAAGTTAGGTGTCTATGTACGAATATATAGATATTTTAAAAATACTGACACATGTGTGTATGCAAATACATAAATCCATATATGTATAGAAAATACATATTTACATATGCACAAATGTATATTTGTGTGTGTGTTTGTATAATCTTATATGGAGACAGAGAGATAGAAGAGTCAGAAAGGACGTGTACCAAAATGTGAAAATTAATTAGGAAGAAGGAAATAGATTTATTTCACTTGTAGTTTAAAAATTTTATGGTTTTTAAATTTGGTTTCCTGAAAACGCTTACAGTGATGATATTTTACTTTAAAATCATAAAAAGAAAGTTTAAAAGACAAACCACTAAACTTATGAACTGTAAAAATCAAAATGAATAAATTATAAAAACATTTTTACAGCAATAAGAACAGGCAAGGGTTACTAGAAATAAGTCACTAAAAATAAGACTAGCATATAAATATAAAATGGGCAGAGTTGCATAGAAAATCAAAAAAAAAAATTTAAATTAAAAAATAGAAAAATCGTTTCTCCATATAGTGTCAAAAATTGAAATGAGGATGATAATATCAATCACTACCTATTAAGTAGGCAGATAGGAATTCTTAAATTACTTTATCTTGCAACGCTTAATTAACACATCAAATATTTAGTCTTTTTACTATTATGAAGGCAACATCATAAATGTTAAATGCTTAGAAACATGGACAAAACGACAGTTTCATTAGGCATAAGTATGCCAAAACCAGAGACTACCCTATTATCTGCAGAAAATAAAGCAATAATAAAATACCTTAGAAATATAAATAATGCAAATCAAAGTCCTACAATATATTCCATAGCATGTACAACACATGTGAACCTCTTCACACAGTGCTGAACAAGGAGCCAGAAACACAATTAACTCCTGATGATTTCATTCCCGTTAATTCAAAAGCACAGACAAAAACAGAATGACGTGGCTTGGAATTTGTGCACCAAGTTTACAAAGGCAGCGATTGACTTTGGAGGGCACCAAAAACAGTTTGTTTCCAAGGCACATGGGTATTTTATCTTTAACTATGTGCTAATTATATGGATGCTTTCTGACAATTCATTAAGTTTTTAATTTTATATGAATTACACATTTTATGGTAATTAAATAAAGCCAACAAATGCAATAGTAAAATTAACAAAGTACCATAATTCAGTTTAAAAATAGAAAGTATATCTCCACCATTAGATAACCAGTGTTTTGTGTTTAGCATTGATGATTCCTTGATTTCGGATAATGTCATAACCTCAAATATATATTACTAACTGACCTGTTTCATGAACAAGGTTTTGATTTTCATATAAATGCTAATTATTTTAATGGTTTTCCTTTATTTCCATTATCATCAAATATTACACTTGTGAGACTCATTTATCAATGATAACTACAGTTCTCTCATTTCTGTTATTATGGCATACGACACAATATTGTAAATAGTTATTCATTTCTTTAAATAGACATTTCTTTTTTCACGTAGTGAGTATTAGCTTGACAGGACTTGCAGAGCTTATGTGCAAAACTCCGTGGCATGACACTGATCCTTCACAGGACCTGTGCACCTTCAATTCGAGGAGATTCTCCTAAATATTTTCTCAAGTGATAGTACCAGTTTGTGATCTCAGCACCACTCTGTAGTCCCCATTGTTCGCCTTCCTGATGAACACAGGCTTTCCTACTTAAGCCAAAATGGGGAACAAAAACTGGTGGACTTTCTCGTTTGAATTTCAATTCTTTAATTATTTCTTTTAAGTCAGAGGGTTAACAGTGTGTTGTGTTTTTTATGTATGTTCTATAAAATACATACTTTCTGTTTTTATAACTTTCCCTTACCATACTAATTTTATGAATTACATATTTATTTGGAAATAACCTTTTACTGGTTATGTGGTCCAAATATTAACTCTTTATTTGTAGCTTGTCACAATTTTTTTTGTGTTTTCTTTAATGCTCTTAAATTTAGGAAATATTTATTTTAAAGATTATACTTCACATATTTTTCATTTAATAAAGAAAACTTACTAAAAAAGAATTACCATATTTTTTAAATTACTGTTTTATACAATTTTTAAATTTTGTTTTACATTTTTGTATTTAGTTTTTAATGGGGAATCATTCTCATGTGTTTGTTTTGATATTCAACCCCTCAGGATTTATCCTTTTTTCATTGATCTTTGTCACCTAGGGCATTGATTAATTTGTCTGTTGCTACACAGTGTACAGTACAATAGTGTTAGAAGAAGACATTACCATCTGACTTATAAGTTTTTCTATCTTAGTCTATCTCTGATCTTTCACTCATACAAACTTGAAAACAAATTTGTGAAATTCTGGATTACGTCTCCTGTTTAGACAATATTTAATTTTTGGCAGGTTTTACACCTGTTCAAAGAGGATTTCTTCATTCTATATATATGTATATATATATATATATACTCTCAGTAAGTGCTTAAGTTTCATTTCATCAGTATTTTTGTCGTCTCCTTTACTTCTTTTTACAGGCTTGTCAGTTTGACACTCTTTGCAAAGAAATGATTTTAGCTTTGCTTCTTTCTCACTAGAATGTTTTTCTTGAGAGTTCTTATGGGCACGCAACTTTAGTTCTGTTTTCTCCCCACATTTTCAAAGTACTCTTCTGTGATTTCTGGCTTCCTGGGTGTAGTCAAGAAGTCAGCTGCTGGTCTAACTGTCACTCCATCTGGCTTTTTTTTTTCTCTCACTTTTTATAGATCCCGTTGTCGTTAATACTCTGCAGCTTTGCTGTGACTCTTCCAGCTTTGGATGCTGACCCCAATCCTGCCTTCTGGACAAATGTTCCCTCCCATCTTTTGTTAATTTTGTGAAGTGGTCAGACTAATCTTTTGGAATATTTTCTCTCCCTACCTTTTATCCCCATATGGGACTCTGATTAGGTATTTGACAGAGGCTCTATCCTCTTTCCTGTTTTTCTTCCTCTTAGCCTCTTTGTGTCTCACGCCAGAAAATCTTCCCGGTTGTTTTTATTCTCACCTCTCTCTCACATGCCATGAAACTTGCTCACTGAGTTTCCGATTTTCATTTTTACATTTTCAATTTTCCAGAAGTTTACTTTGGCCATTAACACCCAGCCCTCCTCCACCCGCCCACCCCCACACACAAACACAGTTCACTTTTATAGGCAGTTATTTCTTACATTTTAAAATGTTTATATCTATAATTAAAACTCCCAAAATCTTTGTGGGTATGACATTTGCTGTTTAGTTTTGCCGATTTTTCCCGTTTCTTCGTATGTTTTATACAAGTGTGCATGTGTGTGTTTGAAATTTTAGAGTCCTGTGAGACTCAGGTTGAAGGTGAAGTATTCAAGTAAAAATGTGGTTTTTAATTACTAGGTAAGTAAACATACTACCAGTAAGACTGCCTTCTGCATAAAGGCTTTCTACGTAGCATTTTCTCCATAAAAGGTGTTCATTACTTTGATGTAAGTATGAATTCTGATCCCTGGATTATGGTTATCAATTCTCAGGTAAAAGTGCTTGTCTCATCCATCTGGAGTAAAGCAAAACAATGGTCAATGTTTTTAGTGTCTCCTTTTGAGGAACGTGGTTCTAACTTTGGTTTACTTTGTTACTCAACATGCGGTTCTTATTGATAATGGATTTATGCAATAGCCCCAGTCCAATGTCCTGTCACTGGCCTGGGCCTTCTTACTCTGAGTACCTATGCAGTGTTTACAACCGAACTGAATAATACCCAGAAATTAGCTTTTCTTTTCTCCCAACCTGCCTTGAACTGTGCTCAATGTTTTTCTTATCTATAGCAGTTTCCTTAAATTTATTAACACATATATTTTTTTAAAGATCACTTTCAAAAATAATTTGTCCTATGTTTTTAAAGAATTGAGTAAGACTTATGTTCAGACTATTAGTCCACAAATAGAAATGTTTCTAACAGTGTTAAAAATGAAGATAACAAAATGATACCCACATATACTGCAGGATGATTATATATATGTATCTATTTTATATGAGGCATTTAACAATGCTTAACCGTAATCTGATGCCTACTTGCCCTAAAAATGTTGTACAAATATTCAGATTTCATGTGATTATATGAAAAAGGATATTCATTGCAGAAGTTTCTATATCAACAAGCTGAAAACAGTTTGAATCTCCTAAAAGAAACATGTGGCTATATATGCTGTACAATACGCATGCAGCTACCTAATATGCTATTATATTGAAAAATCTCTTGGTAAAATATATTTTATGGCAAAAAACTTCACAATTAATGTTGGTAAAAATATAAATTTTCCAAATCATATCACTTTCACAAAGTTGCAAATATCTTTTTTGTAAGATGTAATTATTCATTTGAAAGAATCACAGGAAGATGGCCCATCTGCTGGCTCCCTCCCCAGATGACTCCAATGCTGAAGACAGGAGTCAGGAATTTCTTTAAGGTCTCTCACGTGGATGGCAGAAACCCACATATATGATCCATCGTCTACTGCTGCTCCAATGCCACTGACAGGGAACAGCAGAGCTTGCCAACACCAGAACTAGTGCCTCCATGAGATGCTATAGCTGTCAGTGGCAGTTTTACTTGTTGTGCTATAATACTGGCTTTAGTTCCAGCTTTCTTAATATCTCCTTTTGAATACATACACTTTTAAGATGTCTATAAAATCTGAAATTGTGTCATATTAAAAATAACTTTTTAAAAAAGCAATAAAAATTTCTCGAAGACACTGTCAACAGTAGATTTAGATAATTCTAATTTGTACCTCCAAAGAGGAAAAACATTAATTCTATTAAATTTAAGTGGATGAGCACAGAAAGACAAGCTCCTCGTGAACTCATTCATAAGTAGAATCTAAAGAAGTCACTTTATTGGGAATTTAAAATACAGTGGTAGTTATCAGAGACTGGCAAGAGTAGCCAGGAAAGAGAGATGGGAAATACTGATTAATGGGCACTGTAATGGGATTAATTCTGCTTAGATCAGATTATGACGTTCTGAACTCAACTGCACAGTATGACAACTAGAGGTACCAATAATATACTGAGTATTTCTCTAAAGAAAAAAAAAAAACTAGAAGAAAAAATTGGAATGGTTTTACGCTAGAAAAAACCAAATGTTTAATGAGAAAGATATGCACACCCTAACCAGGGGAATATGGACATGTGGGAAATGTGCAAATTTTTATTTCTGCTGCTGGTTTGAACTATTAAATTAATTTAAAAGATCAAAAACACAGAAATCAAAGGTGGGGTGGTTCAACACTGCTGAGTGTTCATTTCATGTGAGACTCTGGTGGACCCTAGCTGAGAACAATCTTTTCCAGAGACCCGTGGCAATCTGTGTCCAGAGTTTAAAAAATATTCAGTACTTGCTTTGTAATTCAGATGTTTCTTCCTATATTACGTTCTTCAAAGTCAGCATGCTGGTTCTACTTTTTGGACTACTCCTGGTTTCCTTCATTCAACATTCATTCAAAGGGTTCTGGATGAGTGTCTACTAAGCACAGCATGAGGGAGTAAGGAACAAGACTCAACATCCTGCACAAATGCACCTCATCCTCTGCAGTGGGGGAACTGAGACAACACGCCAATTAATCCATGTCAAGCTGCATGAGGGCAAGGCAAGTGCAAATACTAAGAAGTGTGAGATACGAATGAGGTACCCCCAATTCTGTTTTGAGAACACAAGAAGTCTAAGCAGACACAACAAAACTTGAGATCACAATGATTTAGGATTGATGAACTACATGTACATGGGTGACAAAATATTCCAGACAAACAGCCTAAAAGACCCTGAGAATATGTGTTATAGAGCAGGGATGATCCTTGAACAGGGTATTTAAGCAAGCAAGCAAGTCACCTACTCATCAGTGGCAGCTGTGGTTTCCTCTGGATTCAATAGTTAATCAGCTGTGCTGAAGGCAGGGTCCCTTGCTCCTATGCACTTTTTTTTTTATTGTCTTTTTTTTGTTGTTAAATTTATTCATTAATTACGTTGTGTTGTAATTACATAGAATCTGGGATTCTCCCCCCCACCCTTCCCCCATGGTGGGTTCCTCCACCCCGCTGCATAACCATAGTTCAAGTTAAGTTGAAATTCCCTCCCTGCAAGTATTTGCCAGGCATAGAGTCCAACATCCCATAGTCCAGACAAGTCCAACTACTTATTGGGAAGACCCTCTCTGGTCTGAGGGCAGAGTCAGCAGAGTATCTTCCCGGTCAAATAAAAGCACTAATATACCATCTGCAACAATTAACATCATTATGGAATTAATTGACATGGTATTGAGCAGTCAACATGTTAAAAATAAATGCAATTTCTTAACCACTTTCTGTGACCCCCCCCATTCACAGTTCAATTTTAGTTAATATACTACAAATGACATAATATCCATAACATAACATGATATGCTTAACATCATATTATATTAAATTAAGGCAAACATGTGGTATCTAACCTTTTGGGATTGGTTCATTTCCCTTAGCATTATGGTTTCCAGTTTGGCCCATTTGGCCACAAAGAACTGCATTTTGATTTTTTTAATAGCTGAGTAGTATTCCATGGAGTAGATGAACCATAGCTTTCTTATCCAATCCTCTGCTGATGGGCATTTTGGTTGTTTCCATGTTTTTGCAATTACTGATTGTGCTGCTATGAACATAGGAGTGCATGTTGGTTTCTCATAAAACAAGTGTTCTGGATATATTCCTAGGAGTGCTATAGCTGGGTCATATGGTATGTCGAATTTGAGTTGTTTGAATGTTCTTCATACTGATTTCCATAGAGGCTGTACCAATCTGCAGCCCCACCAGCAGTGGAGTAGGGTTGCTTTTTCCCCGCAACCTCGCCAGCAAGTGTTGTTGGTGTTTTTCATGTGTTTCTATGCACTTTTGCTTCCCTAAACCTGTTACCTTTTCTGGTCTCAGCTTCCAGATCTCCCCAGTTACTGTGTCAATCAAAACCATGATCCTGACTCCAGCAATATGTCACAGTCCATCTTCTTCTATTGTGATCCGCACAGTCCATACACATATGGGCCCATTCCAGGACTGTAGATAAGCACTCTGAATTTCCTTTCTATGATAATTAATTTCTGTATTTGAAAAACACAGTTACAGTAGAAAAGCAGGAGACAAATCTAGCTTCCTTCGGCTGTTTCATCTCTCACGTGGCTGATGGGACTTGGCCAAGCTGAAGCCAGGAGCCAGGAACTCCATCCTGGTCTCCCATCTGGCACAGGAACTCGATTACTTGAGCTGTTAGAGGCTCCCTGCCAAGTATATTAGAAGGAAGCAGGACTAGAAGTAAGGCGTATCAGACACCCAAGCTATAGAAGAGGCAGGCATTCCAAGCAGCAGCTTCATCCTCTGGGCCATACTGCCCATCCCCACAAATCCTAACTTTCTAACCCAAAATATGGTCCCCTTGCTTCAGAAACAACTGAATATTCACATTATTTTTAAAACACAAATGTTTCGTCAACTGTATTTAACACATGACAAAATCAGGATCAGTTTCAAGAAAAGTCAATTAGTTTATAAGTATTAACTATTGCTATATTTTCACATACCAAAATGATTAAATATAATTGTATCTTGTCATCACCCTTTGAAATTTTATGAACAATATAGAGTTTTGTTACCAAAGGGCCATGAAAAACATTATCACTGTTTTGGGCATAGGCTACATAAAATACTGATAATGGATGTAATACTAATTTTTTACATTTTATAGGTTGAGCATGCATGCTCTTCAGCAATATTTGGTAAACACTGTACTAAATCTTATTTATATGTTACATGTGTACAATATATTTTTCAGACAACATTCTGTTAAAACATGCTAAATCATGACTAAATGGTATAAAAATATAAACATACAAATTCTAGAGTGATAATATATATTTAAGACATCATTTTAATAAAAGTGGTTTGGGAATTTCTACCCATCTTGTTACAACAGGAAAACCGAACATAAGTAATTTAAAAATTAATTTTTTTTCATTCAATCTATGCTAATGCTGAAATGTGAAGGCTAAATGTAAATTTCAAGATACTGGTTCCCAAGTTACTTATAGAAGAGTCAATAACCGCTTCATCTGTAATTCCCCATCAAGTGCTTTCCAGGGTTCATATACTTGGATAAAGTGCTGGCATTTCCCCTAACATAACATGGAATTTAGTCCTACTCTCTCTGAAGTTAAGCATGGGGCAAAGAGAGGAAATATTGTCCCCAACCAAGACAGCCAGAGGGTAAGCTTGCTAAAGGACAATCCATTCTAACCTCTGAACTTTGGAGAGGCTGGAAAATAAAATAATGCTGATGCATCTACATGTGAATGCTGTAAGCAGCAGGTGGGGAGTAGAAGAGGCACACAGGGCTGAGTTCTTTGTCTCAAGTGCAGAGACATTGGGAAAAGCTACTGAGTCAGAAAGTCTGCAAGTAGAATCCCAGATGGCTAGCGGACAAAAATTATTCCTCGGCTAGATAAAAAAACCCAGAGTCAATGCCAAGAAAATCCTAAGCCAACACTGCAAAAACTCAAACTTGAACTAACTCAATCAGCATACGAGAAGGGAAAATAAAACAACCAAAAATGTTTTAAAAAGGGAAAAAAATGTGGTAGGTCTGAAGGTGCAACTCTACCACCTTTATTTTAAAAAAAACAACAACTATTGATTTATTTTCTTTTTCATTCATTCTACTATGTTCAGTTTGTGCCGCTTTCATTTCTATTTGATTCAGTAAGGAAAACTGGTTAAAGGAGATGGTTCCACTCCCTGCCTTTGAAGGTGGAAATGCACTTTCTAACAACGTGTTCTGATAAAACTTCCCTCTCAAAACATATTGGCTCCCCCACTGAGTTTGTTATGAAAGGATTTGACCTGCCCAACCCACCACAACTGCCAAATACACTAGGTAAAGCTGATGCTTCAATAGACCCCCATCTTCTCACATTTTCTGACTTTGTACAATACGTTTATACAAAGGAAAGTTTGTTCTGTTTAAAAGAATGAAACACTGTACTAGAGTCAAACACAGCAAATTAAGATCATTAAACTAGAAAATACATACAACTCATCAAAAATGATGTAGGAAAAATTCAGAATATGGCTGCTAAAATAATTCAGCTACTTATCTGTGTTAGAGAATGAGAAATTTACAAACTGTCTAACCTGACTGCTGCTTAAATTAAGGCAGTGAGCGAAATCAAAGAAGTGAAAGGATTTGTTCAAATGCACCCATTTGGCAGATGGTTAATAAGAGTCTTTCCAGTTATTCTCTCGATAATATTATTCATTTAAAATTCTTCAAAGAATGGAATAGCATTTCCTTTTTTTAAAATTTTTACTTAATTTTTTATTAGCATTTCCTTTTTATTATTTCTAAGATATATAAAGGTCGTCATTAATTGGGCTTTCATTCTGTGAAATGCTATATTCACTGAGCTCTATAAAGAAGAAAAGCTGATGCCAGTGCTGAGGCTTGGTGAAAAAAGCCTTGGTGTGTAGCACTGTGTGGGTTTTGTTACAAACCCTATTGGCTCCACTTTCAATCCAGCTCCTTGCTAATGTGCCTGGGAAGGCAGTGGGGGATGGCCCAAATACTTTGGGCACTACACCCACATGGGGACCTGGAGAAACCTCCTGGATCTTGGCTTTGGCCTGAGGGAGTAAAAATGGAAGATCTCTCTCCCTCTCTGCCTGTCTCTCCTTTCCTGTTTCTGTTACTCTTACCTTTCAAGTAAATAAATCTTTAAAAACAAATACAAAAAACAAAAACAAACAAAAAAAACAGCTGACATCAGAAGCAAGTATTCACTAGTGAAAGGATCACTTACAAAATTAATTTGTAAATATCCCTTTCTTTTTAACATAATGATCTATCTCCTTCCCTTAGTCAACACTAATTATGAAGTTATGCGATTTGGTTGCAAAACTGGTAGAAGAAATACTGTAAAAGATCATCTTTGTGGGACAGCACGCTTAGCCACTCTGTTGTTCCAACACCCCTTTTGTGCACTGAGAGTTCAAAAGATATGCTTGAACCCAGTCTTGTAAGTCAGCAACAAGGACATTCAATCACTGGTGCCTCACCAAATAACATATCCTGCTAGATCATAATTAGGATTTTATATTTTATTGTAATCATGTTTGTGTTAAAAAGGTTCAAAATTTCTAGACCTTCACCAAATTAAAGAGAAGTATACTGAAAAGTCATAAAAGTTTCTAATGTTGAATCATCAAAGGGATGTTACTTGTGATCTGAGACATGCTTATTAATCCATGCCATTGCTCTACCAAGAAAGTATACCCCGTCTTTTAACACCCTTGTGCAACAAAATTCTGTCAGCCTTCCTGTGGAACTCATCTTTTCCTTCTCTTCCTGGACGTCTTCTCTTGCTTCAATGCCTCTCATACCACATCCTCTACTTTCCATTTTATTGTGCATTCACTCACTCATCATTTGTTTACTAAGCACCCATCCTGTATGTGCTGGATGCTGTGACACACGTGGAAGTCTGCATTATGAGCCAGACAGACACAATCTCTGAAGCATGCAGTTTGCAGCCTAATTCATCCTACTCAAATTCTTCTCCAACATCCTCATCACATTGAACAATGTGACTATTGGCACTGTTGCCTGATTCTTTTGCTATTAACTGTCCTGACCTTATGTCCTTCCTGACGGACACACCTGTTACTCTTACGTTGAGAATGATGAAACATCTTTCTACAGAAAGCCTGTTCTCACCACAACTCATCTCCCCCATGAGATCTCCCTCCACAACTTCTTCCAGCTACTTCTAGATGGAACCCCGCCTTCTTTTTGCTCTTTAAGCCCTGTCAATTTTATCTTCCAACTTCAATCTTTTGATTCATTGAATACATAAGTATCATTATTATTCTGCCATTCCATTCTCCAGCAGGCAGAACATGGCGCAAACATCAAGCATTGTATCACAAAGTTTTGTTTTACTAAGAATATATTACTTGGGAGAGATCTGTAGAAGAATGCATGCAACCTTACAGTGCCAAACAAGTTTCAACTGCATAACGATTGAGAGTCAGCATAATGGCTTCATGACATTTTCCCTGCAATGACTTGAGGATGCCAGTCCACGTCTTCAGCAAATTTTCGAAGTGTTTATTTACACACTTCCAATTAAGGTAATTTGGAATTCAGGCTTTGGACAGTAGTCCTACCCATTTCTGTAAGTTCACCTTTACATTCTGTGTGATTAGAAAAGTTCATGTAAGAAGCTCACCTAAAAAAAAAAAATAATAAATGTCTCAGAACACCAGCCCATTTAAGTGCCCAATCACAGGGACAAGCCTAAGTCAGCCTGCTCTCTTAACAGTCTACCTTCAGCGACACTGGGTTCTCCTCCGCCACGGCTTCAGTCAGGATGCCTGAGTCCTGGTCTATTTCAATGCCCTGAATTTGAACCATGTCTTCTAAAAGTCTTACTAGCACAGAATTTGGAGTAGTTTTGAAAACAGTAGTTACTTCTCTTTAGCAAAGCCATCTCTTTACAGATGACAAATAAAAGATGTTTTCTACATCTTCTCTATCTAATATGGCTAAACTCAGGGAATTTTTTTCTGGTTCTTCCAAAACTTACTTAAAATGTGCCTAGTATAGTGGCACTGTAGATTAACATGCTCTTGTGACACCAGTATCCCACGTCCAAGTGATGGTTCAAGTCTAGGTTGCTCTGGGAAGGCAGCAGGTGACAGCTTATGTGTTTATATGGTGCCACCCATGTAGAATACCAGGATGCTGTTCTTGGCTTCTGGTTCTGGCCTGACCAACCCTGGCGATTATGGATATTTGGCAAATAAATCAACAGTTCACAGGTCTCTCTTTCACCCTCTAACTAGTTGCTCTGCCTTTTACAGGAAGAAATCTTAAGAAGAAGAAGAAATGGAATTCAGAGTAAGAAGATATATACCTTTAAAGTGGTGGTTAAATTGTTAGACTATGCTCAAGTATGATGCTTTAAAACACATCCCATAACTGTGAGCATCCCTGTTACTATGTTTTCAAACCACTGAAGAATTTAGCATCTTTTCTAATGTTTATCATTCTGATAACAGAAAATTTAAATTGCTGGTTTAAGTGAAAACCGATTAACACTTGTTTGTATATTTCTTTTATTGCTAATCTTTTAAAAATTTCTGGGCCCAGCGCAATAGCGTAGTGGTTAAAGTCCTCACCTTGAATGCACCAAGATCCCATATGGTCGCCGGTTCTAATCCTGGTGGCCCTGCTTCCCATCCAGATCCCCACTTCTGGCCTGGGAAAGAAGTCAAGGACGGCCCAAAGCCTTGGAACCCTGCACCCACGTGGGACACCTGGAAGAGCTCCTGGCTCCAGGCTTCAGACTGGCTCAGCTCCAGCCGTTGCAGTCACTTGGAGAGTGAACCATCGGAAGGAAGATATTCCTCTCTGTCTCTCCTCTTCTGTATATCCTGTATATCCGCCTTTCCAATAAAAAGAAATAAATCTTAAAAAAAATAGATAAATAAGTAAAAATTTCCTAGTTTACTTTCTTTTGCTTATCAATTTGTAAGAGTCTCTTTATACATAGATATTAACCCTCCCTTAGTATTTTAGAACACTTTTTCAACTGTGTCATTAGACTTTCATATTGCATCTCAAGATTTTACAAAAGATTAAGTAGTAATAAAGTCATTTCAAATACATCTTTCTGCAATTTTACCATTCTTGGACTTCTAATAATTACTAAAACATAGCCAAATATTTTCTTTCAGTTGCTATTTTTCTATATTTAGAACTTTGATTAAACTAGATTTTTTAAAGGCAGAGGGTAGGAATATAATTTTATATTTTATACCAAAATTAGATTTGACTATACAAAAGTGATTTAACTTTCTTCTAATGTTAATTTTTATTTTTTCCAAAGATCAAGTATCGCTTATATACATATTTATTGACCTCTTTTTTTTAAGTCTGATATAGTTTCTATTCAGTAGAGTTTTGAATAAGTTCAAGAACAGAAACTATATCAGACTTAATTTAATTCCATTTTCCACAAAGTTAGAAGGATCAGCATGGGTGTTGGACATCTCAGATGAAAGCCTCATTTTTTAAGAGTTCAATTTATATATCTGTTTTTTTTTTTTCAAAAAGAATTCTATAATACAGTCATCAGGATTATATAAACACACCAAGAGGATTTTGAAATACATTTTTAAGATTTGTAAATATGGGAAGCTTTATTATATTTTGTGTTTTCTTCCTGGAAGAAAAACATATAAAGAGTATAAATTTTATACTCACATAAAAAGCATAAATTTTATTTTTATCCTGCTACATTTTTAATGTTAAGTTTTAATTTATTAGCTTTCCTACTGTTAATATTTTTTATGCAGTGTGTCCACTATTACCACATTTGAGCCAAAGTAATTTTTTTATTCTTTTCATCTGTGTGTATGTGTGTGTGTGCATAAATCTTTTGGCATTTGCCAAAACTGCTTTGGAAGTCAGTATGGAGAGTGCTAAGACAACTGAAAATTGATCTACCATAGCATCCAGCTATCTCACTTTTGTGAATGCACCCAAGGAAAATTAAACTTACAAATGAGAAAGTGACCTATAATCCCATATTTATAGCAGCACACTCTACAATAGCAAACACATGGAAATAACCCAGAGGTCTGTTGAAAGAAGAATGGATGAAAAAAATCGTGGTACATCTACTCCATGGAATACTACTCAGCAACTAAAATGAATGAAATTCTACCATATGCAATTAGATGTCATCATGCTCAGTGAAACAAGCCCATCATCCCGAAAGGATACATATCATTAATTTGTCCATATATTCCTGATATAACAAAAACTTCATGCAAAACAAAAGATCAATAAATATACATAGGTAATATGTATATACATATATTTACCTAGAGGAACTGTGTAACGGAAACTAACATACTGAGAAGTGAAGACACATTGCACCATGCATCTCTATTCCTGAATTAAAGATGAACTCCCCACGAAACTATTAAATGTATCTTGACAACATGATGCTGAACTTCCTACCATTTTCTATATCTACCATGTCATGATACACTTAAATAGAATGATGGACTTGTGTCTGTTGCTAAAGGACTGTACTATTGAACTAATATGGGGAGGGAGATCTGGAGGGTAGAAGGGGAAATTCCAGAGTCTGTGAAAATGAGTCATGCAGCTAATCCCACTGGAGAGCGTGGGCTGGGATAGACAGACCAGACTAAGCAAGGCTGCAACACCTGTGCACTGCATGTGGACTAGATCAGGGAAAAGCCAGGCTTGGCTGATTATTCCTGCGGGTGCAAGCATAAATTAGAGCAGGTGAGGGATGTTTGGGCATAGCCGCAACATCAGCTGGCAGAAGCTGGCACTGGGGACTAATTCTGTCAAGTCAAATCACAGAACCACCTAAAGAGTGCATAAACCGGGACAGAGAGACCTGGGAGGGAAAAAGTGGGTTCCCCTTCTTGGGTCACTATTCCCGTGGGAGGGCATGAAAACTAGGACGGGGGCTGGGATGGCTAGATAGAGAGGCACTCAACAACATCTGTGAGGCTGGATGGTTGAGTTGGTTAGATAGAACTAAGCTTTAATACCCATTGACAAGTACCAGAGCCAAATGGGATGGGGGACAGACTGGTCTTCTGCCGCACATACTGGCAAACCAGGGTAGGGGGCGGGCCTGGTGGGGGTTATTGTGGGTCGCCCCAACTAGGCTGCAGCTCCCACTGGTTGATGTAACGGCCAAACCAGACTGGACTGCAACACCCGTTGGTTCCAGTGCAACTCGGGACCGAAAACAGAACCAACCCAGCAATTGCAACCACCAGCTGATCGGGGGTGATGGACTGTGCCGGGCCCTGTGCTTGCTAGAACATACAAGAAACTAGTCTGGGAATACCTCAAAGTTTCTTTGGAGATCTCCCCAATCGAACTGCTGGACTCAGAACTCTAACCAAGAAAAGACAGAAGACAGAACAGGTCAATCATTCATCTCAGCTATATGTTGGCAGCGAAATACTGGGCAAACGGAGACTTTATGATGGACCATATCAATCAGTGGACGACCTCATCGAGTGAAACTGGCAGCGATTCATAACTGCAGAACTATTAAAACCACTTGAACAAATATCTCACAGCATGCCCCACATCTGGGACTTGGGGTGGGTGGGAAAATGGGTGGAGCTTCTCCCTCAATATCCCCCTTTACCTAAGATACATGATGGAAACAATATGGAAATAATAGTATTACCCACTTCCCTATCCCCCTGAACCTTTTTTTTTTGTTCTTTAACCGTAATTAACTATGTAAAGATTGTCAACAACCATACAATAAAAAAAAAGAAAAAGAAAATGAGTCATGAATAATAAAAATAAAATTATAAATAATTGGGAAAAAAAAGAACTAACACTAGGTTAATTGTATGGATGGTAGATTGTTGCTTTTTTAACTGTTATGAGTACTATTGTTTTTAAAATAATTTGATTCAAATATTTTACGTATTTGATAAATCAGAATGGTCTTTTCAGGCTCAAGTTTAAATGTAGCTATCCCTTTTTAATCTCTATTGTCACTTGTAATGCTTTATACAGTAATATGGGAAAAAATAAAAGGTTAATTTTAAATCAGATGATGATAATAATTTCATGTTAACATATGGCTTCTTTAAAAAAAAGTATTAATCTTTATTGGGATGGAAGAGAAATAAAGAGAAAGAGAGAACTTTCAACCACAGTTTCCCTCTTTAGAATTTCTCATTGGCAAAGGATGGACCAGCCCAAAAGCCAGGCACTAGAAGCTTCTTTGGGCCATGTTTTACTGCTTTCCCAGGAGTATTGGCAGGAATCTGAGTCAGAAGTAAAGCAGTGAGGACTGGAACCAATTCCCATAGGGGATGCTGGTGTCACAGGTGGTGGCTTAACCCACACTAAGCCATAATGCTGGCTCAAGCAAGTAGTTTCAAATGGTTTCTCTGTCAAATATTTATTTATTTATTTATTTATTTATTTATTTATTTATTTATTACCATTTTATGATACAATTCCATAGGCTCCTGGGATTTCCCTTATCCCCTCCCCAATTTCCACCCCCCAACCTAGTTCCTCTATAACATTACTAAAATATAGTTCTTCATACACAGTCATATGTCCATCATTATGGGCATGGACAATTGCAGAGAGTCCAGCATCCTATTATCAAGATATACTAAACAGTATCAATGTAAGTCTATTTTTGTCTGGAAGTAGAGATGCATACTACATTGTATCCTCATATCTGGATATGTTAATCTCCATTTCACAGTTACTATACATCCCCTTAAATGAAAAGTCACAATACAAAATCAACAATAGGAAGAAAAATAGAAATTTACAATGCCATGAAGTTAGATGACATAGTACTAGATATGACAGTCTCCATTACACATACATCCCCTTAAATGAAGTCACAAAACAAAAGCAACAGGAAGAAAAAAGAAATTAACAACACCATGAAGTTAAATAACATGCTACTAAATGACTAACATGTAGCTGAAGAAATGAAACAGAAAATCAAGAACCTTCTTGAAGAAAATGATGCTACTGTATTATCTATGAGACAGTGAATAATTTAATCAGAAGAAACTGATTTGAAGAGATGAAACTAACAAAAACAAAAAAGTCAAAATCCATGAGATATAGCTTTCGCTGATTTTTGTTGGTGAAATGTGTCTCCTGTAGGCAACAAATAGATGTGTTTTGTTTTTTAATCCACTCTATTAATCTATGACATGTGATTGAGCTTAAGCCAATTATTTTCAGAGTTTAATATGTATGGGTGATAATTTGATACTGTCATTTTAGGAATGGGTAGTTCATTGGTTTAGTTTTCTGTTGTCATTTTACTGGGATGTTCTTCACATTTGCCTTTGGTTTTGGTAGGTGCTATTCCTCTTCTCTGTCAAGAGAACATCTTGAAGTATCATTTGTAGGGCAGGTTTGAAAGAGGCAAATTCTCTTAACTTTTCTTTACTGTGGAAGAATTTTATTTCATTTTCAAAGACAAAAGAAAGCTTTGCTGGATATGTTATCCTAGGCCGACAATTTTTTCTTTTAGAATCTGGAATATGTCACTCCATTCTCTTGTGGCCTGTAGAGTTTCCTGTGAGAGATCTCCTGTGAGTTTAATTGGCATTCCTTTATATGGCAATTGATTTTTTTCACGTGCACATTTAAGGATCTTTTCCTTATGTTCAATTGAAGAGAGCTTGATGATCATGTGTCTTGGTGAAGATCGCTTTTGATCAAGCCTGTAGGGAGTTCTGAGCCCGTCCTGGATCTTGTTTCCCAATTTTTTCTCTAGATTAGGGAAATTTTCCCTTATTATTTCATTAAATATATTTGTAAAACCAGTTTCTGTTTCTGCACCTTCTGGGACTCCCATAACTCTAAATGTTGCTCCTTTAATAGTGTCTTTCAATCACTGAATACATTTTTTGGCCTGATCCAGCTCTGCTTCCAGCTTTTTGTTTGCCTCCCCCTGGTGACAGGAAATATTTTCCAATTCTGAGATTATTTTTTCTGCTTGCTTCATTCTATTTTGGAGACTCTCCACTGTACTTAAAATTAGAGAATCAAGATGGCAGAATAGGGTAAGGACACGTTTAAAAGGACGGAGAAAAATTTAATCAGGATGAAGTAGAGAGGACACATTCCAGGAAATAGGTGAGGACAGAACAACAGCAGAGGGGTACCTGGAGACTGTCAGACACAGCAAAGCAGCAAAAACAATGGTGTGGTGTTGCAGTGACTGATAATCCAGGGGCATTCAGCTAATGGCGATCTGAATGCCACCAACAGCCGGAACTCCAACAGCAACCAGGTGGGAAGGGACTTTCACTGGGAGCTTGGGAGATGAATTCAGACAAGGAATTGTTCGTCCTGCTGGTCTGTTTGATTTGACCAGGAGCAGAGACAGAGCAGCAGATCCCAGATGGGTAGTGCAAGAACAGGGTGGATTTCTCAGCCTGGCCAATCCCCTACAGTTGAATTGGGCGCCATTTTTCTTAAGGACACAAAGACAAGGGAAACGACTAAGCATAAACTGAGCTGGGAGTGAACTCATTTTTGACTCAATTAACTGCAGCAACGTGGCATTCTACAGGTTCCACCCAAGACAGGTCTGGGTAGCCCTCAGACCCGACGGCCAGCAGATCAAGAATTCCATTAGGGGCATGTCAGGTGCCATTTTGTATACTGTGGCAAAAGTTTAGGGCTACAGGGGACAACAGTGAACTGCACATGTGCTGAGCTCGTGAGAACTCACTGATTTAGGTGGACTGTATGGGTACCACAGGAAAATAATACCGACTGTGGCATCGTACGGGTCAAAATAGGTCCGTGTGTCACCCAGACCTAACGTCCAACAGGTTCTGACAAGATCAGCACTACCAACAACCTAGCTATATAGGACACCTGGTGTCTTCCTAATCCTGGAAATTACTCCAATCGAAAGTGGGAGAAAGGTTGCAGAGAAAACAGTGCAACCTCAGCATGATAGCATGGGAGGTGGAGAGTGATGAACCAGGAGCTGGGACTTTGGAGACTACGGTGGAAATCTAACATAAGAACCCAGACCTGGAACTTGCTGGAGGGAATGGCAAAATTGGTTGCAAGCAAAGAGCTGTGTACCAACGGCAATAAGTAAAATCGAACTGTAGACCTGTGGGTTACACAGCTTAGAAACCTACTCCAAGTACAGAAGTACAATGGTAACTAGAAGTACAATAATCAAAAACAAAAGAATACACAAAGGCAAAATGAATATTATTGAAGACTCCCCTGCAAAGGAGCAAAACCCTATGCCAACCTCACAGTTAACTGAGGAACACATCGAGAAAATGGGAGACACAGAATTTAGAAAATTCATTATAAAGCTTCTGATCAGCAATGAGAAGCACATACAAGAGTTCAAAGAATTTAAGGAATATGTTACACAAGAAATAGCAACAATAAAACAAATCAAGGCTGATATATCAAAAATTAAGAACACAATAGAGCAAATTAAAAGTACAGTGGAGCGTCTCTGTCAAATATTTTTTAAAGGAGAAAGCTAAAATAACATTTATTGAACATCCAGTATAAAACTTTTTTTAAATATTTATTTATTTTTATTGTAAAGTCAGATATACAGAGAGGAGGAGAGACAAAGAGCAAGATCAATCGTCTGATTATTCACTCCCCAAGTGAGCGCAACGGCCGGTGCTGTGCCGATCTGAAGGCAGGAGCCAGGAACTTCTTTCTGGGTCTCCCACATGGGTTGCAGGGTTCCAAGGCTTTGGGCCGTCCTCCACTACCGTCCCAGGCCACAAGCAGGGAGCTGGATGGGAAGCAGGACTGCAGGATTAGAACCGGCGCCCATATGGGATCCCGGCGCATTCAAGGCGAGGACTTTAGCCGCTAGGCCACCACACCAGGCCTGAAGATCCAGTATAAAATTTATTTTATTTTTTTTAATTCTTGTTTTTTTTTAAAGATGTATTTATTTATTTTCATAGGAAAATCAGATTTATAGAGAGAAGAAGAGATAGAAAGATCTTTCATTCTCTGGTCCGAAGATCTAGTGTAAAATTTAAACAGGCTGGATCTATACACAATGATACTGGAGGTTATCTACCAAATATCTTAGACTTAAAAAAGCAATGAGTAGAACAACATCTATAGTACAGTCTCTTATCTATGTACCAAAGGGATTCATACAGTGGCATACATGGACGTAGTCCCACTTTTGTGATCAATAGAGATCATAACAGTGGCTAGCACAATGGTGTGGTCTGAAGAGCACGAGGTTTCTTTACCATCCATAAATGCCATGGTCCTTTCTGTACTGTCAAGCACTTACTTCCTAAAATTCAGTCTTGATCCATTAGTGAAACATGAAAACCAATACTGCAACACTGTATTTTGGAAAGTCTTAAATGACAATATAAAACATACCTGAAAAGTCAAGTTACTGTATATATTACCGACATAACATCCAGGAAAAGAAAATGCTTTTCTGTCTCCCCTCCCTCAAACACATCAAGACACGCCAGTTACTTGAATTAATACACGTTACCGCATAAAAATTTCATGGAACGAACAACGGAAATGCTATTTTGCCTATCGGCCTTCTTGTCTCTGAAGGTTATTCACTATTGGAATTCAACATAATTCTGGGAACTTGGCTACCTCCCTGAAAATACGCCCTTGGCGTTAGGTGATGGAGAGTCCCCTGTCGGTTGACTGACTTCTTTACAGTCTTTGCTAAGACTAGTCATTTGCCTAACAATACATTGTCCCTAGAGTATGTTCTCTTTTGCATGCTGCATTGCTCATATGCAGATTCTAAAACAGAAAACCAAAATAGCAAAGAAAGGTTGAAGAATCGTTAATAAATAGAATGATAATTTAGCCTTGCTCCAATGTTAAAATACACTCCTACAATTTTCAATTTAGGATTACTTGGTCCAAAAGGTTAAAAAAAAAAAATAGAACCCAGTACTGATGCAGTATTGACTTCAAAATTCTTGGGTTTATGAAGATTTATGGCAGGAAGGCTGACTGCCCAGTAGCCACCCAGGCAGCAAATTAATTAATAAATTAGCTAATTTATTAAAATAATAATGACTAAATGTTTACTGAGTACAAGACTTCTATTAAGAAAATCTAACAATTCCTTACAGCACATACACAGATTATAAAGGATTTTATTTTTATTTCTGAAATACCTTCATCTGTCCTGGAAAAAAATGACAATGTTTCATTCTGACCTACAAGACAAAAGTCCTTAGCTGCTTCAAAGACCTGCACACGAGGGTTTCTAAAATAGACAGATGTTGACTTGGGACCTTTCCTCCTTCAAACTTTCTTAGAGATTACAGCTCAGCAGTGCTTTGCAGATGCCAGAAGAGAAACTGAACTGGGTCTGCAGCTTTTCCAGCTCCTCACATATCCACATCTGATCTCAGGGTCATCCTAGACATCGTTTGCTGAAAACGTGCGTGTGTGTGGCGTGTGTGTGTCTGTGTGCACACGCGTGCAAAAGATAGAAAATAATCCGTTTTAACAACTCCCTAATTTCCATAATCTCATTTAAAATGTTAAAACTTTAATTTAAAAAGATATTTCCATAGAGAATTAAAATGACATTCAGTGTAACATGTGCAAACACAATCTATGAAGACTATCTTTCTTATTCATTGAAAATGGATATGGTGATAAATTTTTATATAATTCCTAGACCCTCAGTTATAAAATCAAAACCAAGTTTGAGTTTCATGTTTAAATGCAAGTTGATGTTTCTTTCTGTAGAATTATCTTAGTAATAAATTGCGATCATGGTGTGAAGAAAATATGGTATTTATTAGTTTGAAAATGAAACACCACTCCAAATAAGCTCAAGTATTTGAGAACTGTAAGCATATCCATATGTGTGGTAACTTTTCGTCCTCCTTTAAGGATTGGGGCTATTTTACAGGATACACAAACAGAAACCAAAAGCAGAAACTGCATCATCTATATACAACTGGAAATGTGAAATGAGATTTATTTTATTGTGTCTGTGTTTGCAATTAGGATAGTCTCTGCTTTAGTCTGTCTTCCTTGGTGTTATGTAATTCATTCCAAGATATTTTTCAGAAAAAAATGTACCTAGACATTCAAAATAGCTCATTTATGTTTCTCCACGGGAGTTTTATCTTCATTGACAGGAACCAATAACTATTTTTAAAAGGATTTTTTATTGATTAACTAAATGGAAAAGATCTACAAAGGGTTTTGCTCATCTGTACCAAACACATTTCAGCATTTATCACAAATGACTTAATTTCACAGAAAACCATAAGGAGGTAGGTATTTATCCATTAGGAAAAACATGTATCTTACAAGCACAGGAAAAATCTGGGCATCACTGGTGAAACAAGAGAAATGAACAAATACCCCAATAATGTGTAAATCAAACAACAAGGTGTAAATGAAAGTGGCAGCCATTCATTTTTAGAATCACTGAACCCTTGCTTGCTGTAGATTGTTGCTGTTGGCAGTAAAACTGTCTTCCCCCCATTGAGTCTGGTGGAGAGTGAAATGATTGGCAGCACAAATAGAAGACAAAGGAGAAAGCCTTCAATCTGCAGCTGATGCACAGAAGAACATGGGGAGCTGAGTCTACAATAGAGACAACATTACCAAGCTAATGGTACGGGCAATCAGGGGCCACCACGCTTCCCAGGTAGCAGCAGGGCATCCATTTTCAGCTAAGTGTTAGAGGACCTTTTTGCTTTCTCTCACCACGGCAGGGGTAAAACAACCTAGTGCGTGAAACCCACTGACTGGTAATAAATTACTATATTGGATACTTTTTGTTTTCTTTTACCAATGACTTCACTGTGTATTCTTGCTATCATTACCAATTAAAGCGGAGCCGGCGTTAGCGAACTGTTATCTAACTATATATCAGCCCCGATGCTCCAATTGCTTTGGCAAGTATCCCAGGGTCAAGAGGCCCCTTTGACCTTTACCATCTCAGTCTTTCTGACCACTCACCATTTGAAGCAATCTCGGCTGAACAGATGGACACTTTTTGCAACACTATAAAGCTTAGAATATAAAGATAAATGAAATCCTGTTTCAGCTTCAAACTGGTTCAAACTGGTGCAGGAGTGCTTAACACTAGTGTGTCCTGCAAAACCTCCAGATTCTAACGGGCATACTCTGCCTAGTTAGTGTACCAAGTTTCTTGTTTCCTTTTTTAATGGCATGCTTTGTGTCTTAAGACTGAGAAATGAAAGAATTTTGCACAGCAGGTTTAAGAATTACCTAACTATATTTTAAATCATTCTGTTTATATACACGTTAGCTGCTTACATTTCCAATTATTATATTGGTAATACTCAGATTATTATTACATTAAGATAAAGACTTTAATGTGCCATGCAATGAAATTATTCTTGCTTTTATTGGCAATGCATTAAGAAAGTCATGATATACATAAAAAACCAAGACGGTATTTGATGAATAAAATACTTTTTAAAAGATTTTAATATACCTGACACCTAATTTTTCCTGCTCATAGATCCTGCTATATTTGTTTTGGTATATCATCATGGTTATTTGAATATTTTAAAACTGTTTAACCATAAGCAGAATTACACACTTTTATTCTCTAAAAGACTGATCTTCTTTAATTAAAGTGACGATGTAATTTATTATTCAAAGCAGCCCACTTTATAGAATGAAAAAATAATGTAGTTAACAATTACACTGGAACAATAGGCACGAATCAGGTCTGTCCCAGAGAACTTGGATATATTGCCACCTTCTTTATATAGAGCCAATTTGCTTATCAAAATAAAAAAACAAAACAATGCTTATGTGTTATTCTAAAATGTGACGATCGCTGTACAAATCACAATTATGACTCTCCAGGTCTAATTTTGAATGCTTGAAAATGAATGTATATTTAAAACTGTTTCAAGTACTGTTCTCAAAACTTACAATTTATAGCAAGCAAAACAAATTAATAAAAACCAAAGTATGATTGGAATCAAAACTTCTAATTTCCATATTTGGTCTTTATAAAACCCATGAAATAAGTGTCCTGCTTTGATATTTCCAAAATGAATTCTCAGCAATCAGCTAAGGGTCTATAATGCAAACAGATTGGGATGCATGTGCATGTGAACCATATAAAGCATAACTGATTTATTGGAAAGTCAGATTTACAGAGAGGAAGAGACAGAAAGAAAACTCTTTCATCTGCTGTTTCACTTGCCAAGTGGCTGCAATGGCCGGAGCACACGGGTGCAGGGTCCCAAGACTTTGGGCTATTCTCAACCACTTTCCCAGGCCACAAGTCGGGAGCTGGACAGGAAATGGATCAGCCAGGACATAAGCCGGTGCCCACATGGGATCCTGGCTCATATAAAGTGAGGAGTTAGTCACTGAGCCACTGCACCAGGCCCCCCTACTTCTGTTAAAACTTTTGAATACCAAGGTCTAGCAGAGAGAGAGAGAGAGAGAGAGAGAGAGAGAGAAAGGAAAAGGAGAATATGAGCAAAACCATAAAGGGGTCAGAAGAAATATTTCTAGCATCTTGGACTAGGAAGGTACTAACTGACCAGAAACAAGTTAGGGACAAAGGCATTCTCCAAAATAGAATCACAGCCACACTGCGTCGCCTGCTTTGACACCAAGTACTGACTTCACAAATTCAGGGCTTTACAAATAGTTCAGAAAAGCAAATATACTACCCAACTTCCTTTTGAGGTAAGGCAATAGCAATGATAGATATCAACTTAAAAGAAAAACGATGAGGGTATTCAGAAAAGTAAAGGGTGATATAAGCAGATGAAAATTATGGAACGTAATTATAAATAAAATAAGACAATATTAAGAACAAACAAAAATATTTTGCTGATAATATTATCTAATATTCTACTAAAGCCAAAATTTTTTCTAAGTTGTGGGGCATCACTAGTACCAGAAAGCGTGGTACAAAGGTACAGTAAGAGCTCCCTATTGAAATGGCAAACTTGGGGCCTGGCGCGATAGCATAATGGTTAAGGCCCTTTCCTTGAAACCTCCAGGATCCCATATGGTTGCTGGTTCTAATCCTGGCAGCTCCACTTCCCATCCAGCTCTCTGCTTGTGGCCTGGGAAAGCAGTGGAGGATGGCCCAAAGCCTTGGGGCCCTACACCTGTGTGGGAGATCCGGAAAGAAGTTCCTGACTCCCGGCTTTGGATCGGCGCAACACTGGCAGTTGCGCTCACTTGGGGAGTGAATCATCGGACAGAAGATCTTTCTCTCTGTCTCTCCTCCTCTCTGTACATCTGCCTTTTCAATAAAATAAATAAATCTTAAAAAAAATTGAATTAAAAAAAAAGAAATGGCAAACTTGGCTAATCAGATCTCAGGAAAACTATTAGAAAAATTAGAAGTATATCCATATAAAAACAGACTATGAAATAATAAGACATTATGGACCTTGGAAAATATATTTCCAAATATTGTAAGATCACAATAATACAGAATATCAAATATTAAATCAGTTACCAAATTCTGAATTACTGAAAAAAATTACAAATATTGATACAGTTTCATAAATAAATAAAACTGAAAGGCACTTGAAGGAGATTTATAAAACAGCTTTTCAACATCACTCTTAACTTTCATAAATGATAGTTTGGGAAATATTAAAAAATATTTAAAATAAAGGAAAACAAAATCGTATATGATCACAATACTTAGGAAAATTCCTAATTAAACAATAATATAGAGAGGGAGCAGACAAATAGTCCCACTTGCTGTTTGACTTCCCCAAATTCCTGCAACAATGACTTTGAGCCTCAGAGCCAGGAAGTGGGAACGTGATTCAGTTCTTCCAGGTGGGTGGTAGGGACTCCATTAGCTCAGTTGTCATCCTGCCTCCCAGGGTATGCATCAGCAGAACATCGCAGCCAGAAGCTGGAGCTGGGCATGAAACCCATGCAGTCCCAAGAGGGATGGGAGTACCTTAACTGGCATCAAAACTACTAGGCCAAATGCTTTTCCTTCCTAATATGTTAAACTAGAAACATGAAAAGAAACTACATTTTCCCACAAAACGTATTGACAAAAAGCATCTTAGAAATCATTACCCACATCATGTGTCGCAAATGCCTCCAATTCTGCACCTTTCCCCCTACATGGTTCCTGCCTTCACACCCTGGATTCTGTGTGACTGTAAAGAGCAGAGGCCTGTCTGAGTCCAGACTGGTGTGTGGGGGGTGAACAAGAGATAAACTCAGGATGCTTTAAACTAATGGGATTTGGAATACTGTTCATTACCCAGTCTACCCTAAGATAAATGTTATCCAACTAGGTATGAGCAGATGGATAAGTAGAGAATAGATCTAGAGCCAAGAGAAGCTTGGTGACTGAATCAAAGTCACACAGCCACTCATTTAATCAACCCAACTACTAACATGCCAAAGCTGAAGTCCACTAAAGTAGACAGTAACCACTAGAGGAATACATTTCCCTACAAAAACAATCGCATCCTATGACAAGGTCAACAACACTAATAGGAAAAAAGATCTGAATATCAAATTCAAAAATTCATTAAATATAAAAATCAAATTATATGTGGCAAAAAGTTACTTGTCTCACATGGGTTCTTTAAATAGCAATTGTTTTAACTTCCTTTTCCCTCTCTCTTTGAATATAACTCCTGATTAAGAAAACAAGTATGTGTCACTAAGTTTCTCTATACTCACAACCTAGTATATGCTGAAAACAAATCAAAACAGATATGCCCTAGGTGTTCTAATCTGACCTATTACAAGAAGCTTTGCCTCCTAATGTTTTCCATTTATATACCAATAAGCTTTTAATCAGTCGAAAGGTCCCGGAAGTTATAGGTAAGAATAAAAAACAACTTAGAACTGGCTAATAAATAGACCAAAGGAAACAGTTTTTAAAAAGTTCCTCTTCACTTTTGGATATTTTATGTGCACATTTACATACAGAATAAACAGCCACAATATTTAATTTGGATGGTCATAGAATCTTCAGAAAGTTCATGGAAATAGTTATTATGAAATGACTATGCATGAACCTCTAATGTTTTAGTACCAAAATAAACTCATCTTTTCATTTCATTTATCCACAAAGTCTGAAATATTTTATTTCTGTTTGAGACTACCATACATTTGAGTTAATTCAACATAAACTTACCTAATTGAAATCAATATCAAGGGAATAAGATCACAATAAAAAATATATAAAATTTATGAAATGCCTGGCCATCGGTTCTTTCCATCACAAAAAATTCTCACATAACTATAAATTTATTGACAAGAGCAAGCCTACGGGCTATTTTAAAGAAGAAAGAAGGGGAAGAAGAAAAAAAAAAGCTACAAAGCCAAAATAGATCTTATACTCCAGGATTTGCATATTAAGTGAAAAACTTTAAACTTCTAGCAAATAAAGAACATTACAAAAAAGTACTTAATGACAATCACACAACAGAATACTTTCCTGTTTAGAGCTTGCATTATTTGTGGCCTAATACACTCAATTATAGTGGAAAGTAAACACAGCATTGCATATCATTGCAGGATCAGGAGAACATGGCCTATAGTCCAAATCCCGCCTACCTTCTCATTTGGTAAGTAAAATATTATTGGAATGCAGAAATGCATTTTTATTTATGTGTCATACGTAGTTGTTTCTGCATCACAACAGCAAAGTTCAGAAGCTGTGTGACTGGCTGTGATGGGCTTATGACCCACAAAGATCACCAAATTCACTACCTGGCTCTTCAGAGGAAAAAGCTTACTAATTCTTGTTTATTTTAAATGAATAGAAAGTTTAAAATGTATGAAATTTTATGTTGAGGTTAAAAACCACAATCTATTTATAAAGAATGCAATTTAAGCTATGAAAACGCTTTGATTTAGGTTAATCACATTTTAATAGAGGACATTAGTTTCAGATCATGTTGTTTGCTTTTATGTGAGTCATAGAATTTTCTACTATTAATACAAATTCCTTTCCTAAATCCAAGAATACCAAATGAACAAAACCCCTAATACCCAATCTAAAAACAGGCTAATAATTTGATCAAACATTTCTTTGAAAAAAATTTACAAATGATCAACGGGTAAAAGAAAAAGATGCTCAACAACATTAATGATCAGAAAAGTGCACATGACAATCCTGAGACATTGCCTCACCATCCAGATGCTGTTAGACACAGAAACAAAACAAAAGACGAGGGTGCACAGAGTCCAGGTAACTCTGGGCAGAGCTGTGGGTGTCTGGATCCCCCAGCCACATGGCTGCAGCTGGGGGAATCCATGCTGAGCTAGGCTTTCTGCTGGGGATCCTAGCTCCCTGTCCACCACTGTTAGGCAGCAGGAAGGCCCTGGGATTGCGGGCAGCCAGAACACCAACAACGCTGGGCTTTGTCTGCTGGCCACCCGGCAATGAGCTTTGGGGTCTTAGGGTTGTGGAATTACTGTCTAGGGATATCCATGATCTGGGATCACCTCAGATGAAGTTTCTGAGGGATACCCCAGCTGAATTGCTGGACTTAGAACCCCAATCATGGAGGGAAGTACAGGTTCCAGGGTCTGACTGTGGATTGCATGTGTCAGAGCTGGGCCACTTCAGTGGCTTAGATGGAGCAGTGGACAGCATATCCAGATGCACATGAAGATACGGCAGTCCATTGAAATCTGTAGAGGACACCTGAGACCATAACAGAGGATGGAAGATAGAACAAATGGATCAACTGCCACCAGCAGAGTGCTGACAGTGAAAATCTGAGCAAACAGAGACTCTAAGTTGGACTATATCAACCAGTGGAGCATGCCCCACATTGGGGACCCTGGAGTGATATTGGGTGGCTGTCCTCCATCCCAGGGTACAAGGTGTTTGGGATGCTGGGTGTGGCTTCTCTCCTCATCTCTCCCCTTCCCCGAGACACAGGAAAGAAAAAAGTAGAATATAGAAATGGTGATCTCTCCCACTTTCCTGTTGCCACTGACCCCTATCACCCTAATTCACTATGTAAAAATATTCAAAAATATTAAAAATCATTTTTAATTAAAAAAGAAAAATGATGAGTATTGCTGAGGATGTGGAGCAACAGAATCCTAGCATACTGTTCGAAGACATCAAAAATGATGCAAATGCTATGACAGTCAATAAAAAGGTTACTTAAAAATTGAAATAGAACAACCACATGATCTGCCAATCTTGTGTCTGAGAATTTCTTCCAAAGAGTTAAAGCAATTTCTCAAAAGAGTATTAGTACTCCTTTTGTAAAATTTGGAAAGATCCTAAATGTCCATGGGTACAAGCAGTTTGTAAATATGTTGTATCAACATACAGTGGAATAACATCCAGCCTAATAAAAAAAAAAGTATGCAATGTGTACCAGCACAGATGAACAACCCTGAAGACACGTTAACTTCAATATGCCAATCACAGTCAGTCACAGAAAAACAAATACTCTATGATTTTGCCTACATCCACAATATGCAGGTTTGTAGAATCAAAGAATGAGAATGGTGGTTACCAACGTTTGGGAGAAAAGCACACAGGAATTATTAATCAATGAGCATAAAGTTTCAGTCCAGCAAAATGAATAGACCTGAAACTGTGCTTAGAGCATTGCACCTGTAATAAACAAAAAAGAACAACACCATATTTCTAACTTAAAATTGTGCTAACAGGGAAAATCTCATGTTAGACACGATTGTTACAATAAACAAAGTAAAATAAAATATTATATCAGAAGTCTTAAGTCCAGGTTCAGAGACTTTTTAAGCTTATAGACTTTTTAAGCACTATCTCTAGTCATTGCAACTTCTCATTATTCTTCTACTCACAATCATTTTTTATATTTGGGAATTTAAGACGCTCTGGTTCCCACTGCAAAATCTTACTCATCCACCCAGATTTAGACTTATCAAAACTTCCTATACTCTGTAAGCAGAGTTGATCTGACTATCTCCAGGGGTTCCTTTTCACAGCACTTTGGAATGTAGGAACTATAAAGCACACATACACATAGGATGGCCTTCCCCAACTTGATGCTAAAAATTCAAGGCGAACTAACAATTTCCTTCTCTTGCCTTCACTAGCAATAATCCCCTCTGCCTGACAGCCCTCTGTCCTTTAACTCAGTAACCTACTAAGCGAACAAAGTGGTTTTCAAAAAGACCACTTTTTAAAAGTGACATCATTCTTTTTGAGTAAAAGTATAAAAATACTTTCCTTAGTATGCACTTAGAATTGAACTGAAGTCTTTTACCTTGCTTGATCATGCCTAGAAGCTCTGCTCTAACTTCCTCTGGAGGCAGATCAGCCTTTTTGACATCACTGTCTGCATGAAGCTAATTCCTACTTCATGCCTTTGGCAGCCAATGTCTGATATGCTTGGAATATTTTCAACCTGATGATCACATAGCTGGCTTTTTTCCTGCCATTTAAATGCCGGAATGAGGGGTACCGCTTTTTCTGATCTCTGATCACCCAGTCTACAGTAAATACCCACATGTAATCTATCCTATTTCCCAATGTTTGCTCAATGCAGAGCCTTCATCACTATCTGGTATCTGGTAATCCTTTGGTTTATCTTTTCTTTTTGTTAACAAGACTTTTAGATTTATCATAAGAAAGGGTTGTCTATGTAATGTTACAAATAACAAAATTGACTTCATTTTTAGGCTGCATATCTTAAAAAAGGAATTTACTAATACATTAGGTTCTCAGGGTTATAGCAAATGGAATTCTCATCAATACTCATATCAATGGAATATTAATATGAAGAGTAGATTGTAGTTTATAGAAACAATTACTTAGAATTTATTGATTTGAAAGAGTTTTACACACACACACGCACACACACAAATACACAGACACAACATAGATTTTCTTTCTGCTGATTCACTTCTTAGGTGGCCCCTAGGGTCAGAGTTGGCCCAGGCAGAAACCAGAAGTTTCCCCTGGGTCTCCCATATGGATGAAATGGGCTCAAACACTTGGATCATAGTTTGCTGCTCTTCCAAGGCCATTGCAAAGGAGCTAGATCACAAGTGCAGCAGCTGGAAAACAAATTAGTGCTCATATAGGATTCCAGTATTTAAGTGGGTGGCATACCTACTTTGCCACAATGCTGGTCTCCTCTGGATTGGATTCTAGGAATGTAATGGTTCTTCCTTTCGCTATGATAAGTTCCACGAGTACTAGGCTCTTATTTAAATCCCTAGTACCAAAAGCAGTGTTGAGCACACAGTGGGCATTCAAGGAATATTTACTGAATGAATAATTTGTTATGCATTCCATGCTACAACAAATTTCAAGTATATGGATACAATTCCATGTATATGAGATACATTATAAGAGTTATTGTTTCCAGAGAGCCAAAGATCTAATTGGGAAGGTAAGACATTATTACTTTACAAGTTAGCTAGCATGTGGATGTTCATTTATACATGCAGATGCTGTAGTATGAGTAGGATCTGACTGGGCGAAAGACTATCTGTACCTGGGCTAAGGTAGGAATAACTGCATGGACAACGCAGTCAGCAGCACGACCTGTGAAGAGGAACATCAACCTGCAGAAAAGGCAACCGCAGAGGAGTCCCATTGCTGGGATCTAAATGGGCTCTGAGGAGACCAGGAACACGAGTAAATCCTATGAGACTTGAAATCTCCTGGGGTTACTAACTCAGTATGTCACCCTATGTTTAAAAGCATGTAATGTCTTGCATTTTGGGGTGTCAGCGGCCCTCTGCTCTCAATTACCTTATGTTATACATAAGCAGGAAGCAGTATTTGCTTCTTGAATGATGCCAACATTATACTACAGCTTTTGCACCTGGGAAATGAAGCATAAATCATACTACATTTACATTTCTAGAAGTTATTACAAACCTGTTGATTAGATTCTTGCTGGCTTCAGGGGATTTTATACTGAGGGGAGGGCTTAGTTAAGTAATTATTCCAGGGAAGTGGAGTTCTCATGTTATACAATATAATCCTCAGGCTATTTCTGATAGCTTATTTTAGATAATATTGTTACTAGAAAAAGGAGACCAAGATTTAAGGGCAAGTAAATGGGGCAACATAAACTATGCTAGTGCATGAAATTATTTTCACCTTTCTGAGTCCTTTTCAGCTGTTCTGCCCTTCTTATCTACACAGAACCATTCTTTCCTAATGGGCTGAAGATACTAAATTTCATCACAACTTTTTAATAAACTTTTATAAACTTCTGAATTGATTTGGAACAGTTTACATATCAATACGCTTGTAAATTTTTTAATTGATTTAGTCTAAATATTGGTGGGGGTAACATTAGTGTTTCAACAGCATCTTTGCTGTTATTGACTAGTTTTAGCTATGTTATTCCCCTCCATACGATCAAGGCACATATAAATCCAATTTAGACCTAAGGCAATCGATGGGCAAAATGAGATGCATTTTTTTTCTTGTGAAAGTCATTTTAACGTTTTCTCCTCTGACAATTCAAAACAGGAAATATCTTTTAATTTCTTAACATCTACTCTTTCTGTTTCCATTTTGGTAGTTTCAATCTCTGAGATTAATTTCACAAATGAATACTTACTGTGTGAGATATCTCTTAAGTATTGAGGGCATTATGATAAACTTAAATAGCGGGTAACTTTCTCCTCTGAACTTGCGGTGAAAATGAGAATGATAAAAAAAATAAACAGGGGTGGGTATTTCATGCAATGACCAAGACACCACTTGGCCATCTATGAGGGCAGAGTGCCTGCTTTGAGTCCTGGCTACTTTTCTTCCAGTTAAGTTTCCTCATCATGCACAGCCTGGGAAGAAGCAGGTGATGGTTCAAGTCCTTAGTTCCCTGCTCCCAATCAGAAGACCCTGACTGAGTCCTTAGTTCCCTGCTCCCAATCGGAAGACCCTGACTGAGTCCTTAGTTCCCTGCTCCCAATCGGAAGACCCTGACTGAGTCCTTAGTTCCCTGCTCCCAATTGGAAGACCCTGACTGAGTCCTTAGTTCCCTGCTCCCAATTGGAAGACCCTGGTCTCCTGGTTCAGTAGTCCTAGCTGAGGCTGTTATAGGAATTTGGGGAGGAGACAGCAGTTGGAAAGTCTCTCTCTCTCTCTCTCTCTCTCTCTCTCTCTCTCTCTCTCACTTGCTTGTACTCTTTCTCTCTGCCTGCATCTCTCTCTCAAATGCAATGAAATTTTTAAAAAAAATCAAATCAAAAGGATACTGAGAAAGAGAACAATGAGGAATGGGCTATTACATTATGATAAATCACACTAAAGCTTATACATGAAGGTAAAGAATCAGCAAAAATATGCTGCCAGAAGACTAGCAATTGTAAAAGTATGAATTTCTCTAACACGATGCCAATCAGATAAGGACTGAATATCTAAGGTTACAGTCCTAAACCTACAAGCTGACATTTTAAATATCTTTTTTTATGTGTGATTCATAATTTTGGTTTTAATTCTAAAGATGAATGCAACTCAGTTGAATCCTGATGGAATGCTCACTTCCTAGGCTTTTTCCTTCATATCCAAGACATGCGGAAAGCTGAAAAGAAAATTTCATAAATTATCATGTGAGTTGAACAGATTTTGGACTCTCTTATGGTTGAAGAATATGTGTAATTCTAATGGAATATTTTTCCCCACACCCATAGTAAGTGTCCAAATACAATTTAAAACTTTCAAGTCATTCTTGCTGAGAGAAGAGAAGTTGCAGTTTAAAGTTTAGGAGACACAATAAAGAGCATACAGCACCAATTAGCAATTTGGGTTTTGAAAAAAAAATCCCTGAAATATTGAAGGAGATATTTTCTAGGTTTCTGTTATGAATCTACATATCCAGAGTACCAAAAGAAATAAAAAGCTACCAGGAGATCATGAACACCAGTCATTCTGATGGCTCATGAACTGCTGATCACCTGGCTTTAACTCTCAGAGGAAACTTTTCATTACAACATGGTGTTGCATGTTTACTCTGAAAGAAATTCAGCATTTCCTGAAAATGGGAATTAAAAGTAATTTATAGAGAAGACATCAGGTAATCACAAAAGGGCTGCAAAAGCTTAGCTAAGATGTATCACCCATGCAACATGAGACCCTAGTGTTTATATGGCTACTTACTAGCATACTTTGTCTACGAACCAAGTAGCTATATATTTTGCCCTGTCTACAGAAAGACAAATTAAGGGCTCAAATACTTTATTTGTTACCGATGATAACTTTGATAATCACTTCCTTTTACAACAAAGTTCTCATGACATTTAATACAGTGTTCCAATGGGTTAAGAATATTAGGTGAAGGCTTGAAATATTGAGCTTTGGCCCGATAGTTATAGGGACACAAGAAAGGGGAGGCAAACCACTGTTTGAGTAGCTGCACAGCACAACGTCTTTTTTCTTTTTGATGGGATTACAACTACTCTCTTGATGAGCACAGAGGGGTAGATCCTTTGGGTCAGATGTCTGTTTCAGAATGTAATTCATCATGATTAGGAAATCGTCAGAAAAGACAAAATGAATTTTTTTACTTGAAAAACACTCTCAAAATTGGTAGTTTTTTATTTTTGTTTGGTAGTTTTTTTTGCCACTATCATAATAATTTCATGCTTGGTAACACCAGAGATCCTGTCCAATGTAAAACCACTGTCTAAGCATTAACAGATTATTAATATAAGTAAACATCAAAGCCACCAGGGAAAAATTGTTTATAATGCAATTTGCTATCATATATACACTTGACTTTAATTCTGACGACCTGGTTGAGTAAGAGAAGTCTTTGCTATTTATTTATTTATCTATTCATTCATTCATTCATTCATTTTTGAAGTCCTTGTTGTTTAAACTGCTGAACTTTCAATCATATGATAACAAACTTGATAAAAGCGGTAGAGTCAGTCAACCTCTTAAATGAATGCAGTCATAACAGCTGTCAAATTTTCTAATTTAAGTTCAGGACAATAAGACAGTAAGAGATGAGATCCATATTACTCTTTCAGTATTCTACCAAAGAATCATACTTCTGATGTCACACTACAGCAGCTGTAAAATAGATTGTCCTGTGAAGTAAGGAAAATTAAACATTTGATACCAGCAAGCAAATAGAGGACAAGATTTTTACAATAAAATAAGACTTCTAGTGGGGGCTGGGAAGAGAAAAGAATGTGAACAGGACTTTGCTGGTTGTAAACTTTCACAGCAGTTTCTGGAAATCATCAGGATTTGGACAACAGATGAAGATAGAAAGCCATTGTGATTTTCTATTCCACTTGTGCAAAGCCTCTGTGGCTCACTGTATTCTCTTAGAACCACTTTTATGTTTGGCAAGAACAATCACACTTGACTGAGTAGGTTATTGAGAGTATTCTAATTTGAGATTAAATCAGCTGCTTGTAGAGTCACGGGAGCTCTACAGCATGAAGAAACAGAAATAAATAAATGTCATCTGAGGATGCAGAGAACGGGTGGCGCCTTCAGACCATCACTATTAAAACCCAATTCAGACAAATGGACAGGAAAAACTGGCTTGACATGTTTTTGAATAAGCTCATGCTCTTAGTTCCAAAGAACAAAGCTAAAGCCTTAATATATTTGTTTTTAATAGTATAGGGGAAATATTCCATGAGAATAAATGCTTTCTTTTCTGAGAATTGCTTCCTGTTACTCTTTTGCATTTGCTGCTCTCTTAGGACCAGTTTCAACATAAGTCATTGGTACAGAAGTAATGCTCCTGTTGGGATTCCTTTAAATGGGTCCAGATGGTACTCTCCGTCAATAAGTGATATTACCAGCTTTCAGGAAGAAAGATTTTATTCCTCTCCTTCAATCCCTCCCTATTACAAGCTGCTAACTCCGTGAGTTAACTAAAATTCAGATTTCTACAAACTTCACATTTTCACTCCTCACAATATCATATAGCACGTTATTCACCACAGATATGATATAAATGCACGGTATTACTAATATGAAGAAAAGATCTGACCACTAAGAAAACTCCAAGTTTTTTAAAGAGGACCAGACCAGCAAGTTCCCGAATGATGGAACATCCAAATCCACCGAGAGGAATGTGGGTTTCCACACTTAAAGTAGGTGAGTAGGCCCATCCTTAGCATCTTTAAGATGCAAGATCATAGTAAATTCTGAGAATCCAAGAGCTTTTAAAAACAAACAATTTACAACATAACAGGGAAAGAAAGAAGAAACAAGGGAGAGAAAAAAAGTCCCTCACTGGTTATGTGTGAGTTATATTCTATGGAAATGAATATAGATTCATAAGGTTGAAATTATCTTTAAAATTATTAATGTAAATACAGAAAAATTTAAAGACATGCTTTAATAAATTTTGGTAACAGTTCATGCATTAGGTTTCATTCAAAATGAAAATACCTGGAATAGTTCCCTTTTTCTGTTTCTATCCGAGAACCAACTACCCCGGTGAGTTAACTGATGGTTACACACAGAATATTTAGTTCAAGAAGAAAGTCATGATTAGATTATGTGTCTGATAAGGCCGATGAAGCAACTTTCATCTACATATTAACAAAAGACGTTTGAGAAGGTACACGTCATGCTGGCACTTTCAGGTGAAAAATGACAGCTTTTTCGAAATCTGCCCAGATCACTCTAGATGAAGATTCAGGACATGTCAGGTAAGCAACAGTAAAGATTCAAAATAAAATTCGGTGAAACTAGAAATAATTACAACAAATTACATCTGCAATCCTGGCAAATCAATAACTAGCGACAAGATTCTTAGACCTGAAAATTTTCCTTCTAAGACTTCCTCTTGAAATTTTTTTCCTCATCTTGTGTTTGTCATTTCACTTCCTTTTCTGTAGTTTAACAATAGCAAGAGCAGAGAAAGCCATTCAGAAGAGAGCCCTTGTGTGTAGTTATTGTAATTAACAGATTCAATATCTATTACTGCCATTCAAGTATCATAGCAACCTTGTAGTGCTGAAAACTGCCAGAAAACTCTTCAAAGGCAGCAAGATGCTACTTCAGGCGAACAACACTGGGGACCTAACTAGCTGTCAACCTCTGTGGGTGTTGCCATGGGCACAACCACAAAGAATTCTGCCAGCTATACAGGAAGGGATACACCCAGAGATGGGAGACACACGCAGTATACATAGATAAGAAAAAATCCAAGATGACAAAGTAAACGGGCTGGCAATAGACAACAGGCATGCAGTTTGCGATCCCTGTTTCACATTAATTCTACTGAGGCCAAGAGAGTCCGAAATCAACTTAACAGGAAATGAGACTAACCATAAGCCAGAGTTTAGAAATAATATTCTAAAACTCTACATTTGTACCATTTATTGCAGGTCTTGATTTGAAATTCAAAGTGAATTACCTTTAAAATAATATTTAAACTTCCACTTATAAACCCTTGAAAGTCGTTTATAAATCCACAGAAGAGAAAAGAATAGGTTACTATGAACAAGAACCCAATATTGATTTTTCGGCGGTGCAGTAAGGCATCTCCATTCTATTTGGCTGCTGTCAAAGCCACTCTTTAACAGCTGGAGTCAAATTGCACTATTTACAGCAAGAGCCCTTGTCAAGTGGACCATAAGTATCCTAACAATACACTATTCAAATGGCACTTTGCCACACAAATTGCTGACTTGATGAATAACCTATGTCAATGACTAAGGCCCGTATAAAAGTTTCATTTTTATGAGAGGTTTTACATTCACACATTAAATAAGCTTTCTTTGAAGAACTATTAGGCAATATATTTCAGGCCCTTGGATGCTGAAAATAATTAAAATCTGTTTAAATACATCAAGGGGACTTGACAACATTAATATGGATCTGGTGTTAACTGCATTTGTCACACGAGTCAGAACAGTGTCCTTCTGCGGCTGGCCCTCCCCACAGGCACGTGCGGCACAATGCAGGACCCAGACCAGCGCACACCATGAAATGGGAGCATTCCCCCTTTGTGTCTGTTATTTCCATGGCCAAGGAGCACTGAGCCACTGACAGGGCTTTGAAGTCCCGTGCTGCTTCTGCACAGGCGGACAGCTGGACTCATTTAATGCATTTAATGCTGTCTTTTTTTTTTTTAAGTGACACAGACTTCCTAAAACAGTTTTGAAACAAAGGTGTGAGATATGCTTGCTTCCCTCATGACTGAGATGCCTTTTATTTTAAATGTTTAAATTCATGCCACAAAGTGAGAAAAGGGATATTCTCCATGAAACACTAATTCAAGAGTGTTAAACATTACAGAAAGCTTTGCTTAACTTCCAGTAGTTAAAATTTCATGTAATGTACTTATTAGAAATAAGCACCGCCAAAACTTCACAACACTTCGCACGTATTCAAAAAGCAAAGTGCGTTTTCAACTTCTTCCTTATTGTACATTTCTCTGCTCTGAATTCCTATGAGGTGTCACATCATTTAGATAGAAAAAAGTCTTAAGTTGGAATTCACTAAATGACTTAAAAATCAGAATCTAATGTTTGCTGAGGGAAAGCACTACAGTTTACATAAATACTAATATGCTGCATAACAATACACATTTAAAAATGATATAAAATATTTCCATGTGATAAAAATAATTACATGCTGTTTATTTAATCATAAAGAATAGATTAAAAATTAAACAGTGACTATTCTTTATGGAGACATTCTCCTTATGTAACACAATTAATTGCTGGCAGACAAAATTTTTGTTACAGATGCAATTTTCATAATAAAGAGATAATTCAATAAAAACTGAGTTAGCCTCCAATAAGTAACAGTGCTATTATGCATTATTATTTCATATTTTACATGTATATTTGTAAGTGAAATATTCAAATCTCAATTTAGAAACTACAACAATTCTACTTTGGTTCTTCATAGTATAAAAGGATTTTTTCATTTTGATAACATGTAGGAGTAGGATTCAACTGTCAATTGGTGGTTTACCAGGTCACCATCTGTGTTTTACGAGAAGTACCAGGATAAAGCTCTTATAAAAATTTCCAGGAAATGGCACCAAACAGGCAACTTTCACAGGTCAGCTAATGATGAAAAGAACGTAGATTTATATTTATACGAACCTCAACTGAAATATAGCTAAATGCAAAATAATTCATATTTTACGTTAGAATTAGATAATGAAGCAAATGAGGTTAAGGGTGTTATTAAAAGAAAATTCCAATTCTAAAAATCTCAATTGGATTGAAATATATGACTTACATGTTTATTTTTCCAACAGTAATTTTCCAAAAACACATATGATTTCCTGGTTTCTGTCAGGGAACAGACTTGGTCCATTCCTTTGAACTACATTCCACATGGTGCTGAAGAAATACAGTTAAAATCCATTGTGGAGGGAAAAGAGGAGGCGGTACCGCTTATGCCAGTCCCTTCTAGTATCTCATGGTCTCCAAGTTCTGTTAAGATTATTTAGATACTAAACTGGCTAAAATACAGCTAATTGTTATTAAGTATGGCTTGCTGCTGCTTTTTGGAAATAATGTTTTGCTAGAACCTAGCCACACATACTGAAAAATTCTCTGTCGTTGCCTTTGTGGCTCCAACAGTAACGTTATATGACTTTGACAGTAAAGACGTGGCCTGCAACGTGTAAATATTTACCATCTGGTTCTTCACAAAGGAGGTTACTTTCGCCTGGTCTAGTTTACTGTTGCCTAATACAAATGAAATGTGAACCATGTTTATAATTTTAAATTTCCGAGTGAAAATCTAGTAACCAAAATAAAATCAGGTGGAACTGATTTTAATAATTTGCTTTATTTATCTCTACATATCCAATATATAATCACTTTAATATGTGGTTTAAATACGACTCAAACATTCAATGGCTGCATGTGGCTACCATATTAGACTCTGCAGTACAAAATAAGTGACTATAGAGAACTACTGGAAGACCCCTTTACGAAAATTCAGGTTTTTCAAAAAGGGCATTGTCAGGCCACTGAAAAGAACCTTAACTATGGCAATTAAAAATAATTCTGCTTATCCTTTTCTTCCTTTACACAAAAAGGAGATGTAGAAAAAGAATTTAAAACCAATCCAAACATAGCTGAACTAGTTCTTTTTCTCCTTAAAATATGATGACGCTATAAACATTTTTGCCTTGTACAGATGATTTTCATGAGGTTGTTTATTCCCTACTTTGAAGCTAAATTCCTCCCACTACGATTTAAACAGGTTCTATCTTGTTTTATCCTCAGCTGAATCTAAGGAAAGCAGTTCCCCATCACTAATATGATATTGTATTCCTTTAAATCCTTTAAGACTCTGACCCTCCTCCCTACCCTAAAGATTTTTCTTTGTCTGGCTGCACAAATTCAACTCCTCTAGTAGTTCAAATCAAACCCATTTTCAGAAATCTTTTATTGTCTTTCTCACTCCCTTTTAAGCCCCTCACCAAATCTATGTGTACTCTTCAAATGCAAGAAAAAAAAGTGGCTACTGAATTCTAATAAAGTCCAAACATTGCCTAATAGAAATACCTCACCGCACAGATATCACATGCTACTCTTCTATTTAAACAATTTTCTCCATGGTTAGTGAATACATCCCTGCGTGTCACTAAAATACACACACATACGTATCTTTAAATATGTTTTAAATATGTACTGTATCTTGCATGGTGCTAAATTTTATAGATTTACTGGCTTTTATTTTTCCTAACTACAAAAAGAGTGTAATTCTAATCTTACAACTGATTCTTTTCTAATAAAAACGCATTTAAAAAAAGTATGTAATATTAATAGGAAGAATGGTGAACTTTTAAAAGTTCTTGAATTTCCATATTTAAGAAATGTATTAATTAAAGAAGGCCAAAATAATCTCAACAATTATACTCTTAGAGGATGCAGCACTTAAAGAACAAATGTATGTAGGTATACAATGTACAAGCTATACCTCCAGTTAACTAAATTCAATAATGACAGAAGTTAAAGAATGAAAGTTAGCAATTACAGTCCTTCAGATAAAGGCCCACAGGCTGAAAATAAGGTCAAAATCAGCCTCCCATGGGAAAATAAAAACAGCATTCCTTTGCTTTCTGAATTCAAGAAACAAGCACAATTATACAAGAAAATTAAATCTGAGTCTACTTTTATCATCACCTAACAGGTGGCTCCGTGGTTTTCCGCATGGGCCTTATCAGCTCCTAGAGGCTGTAGGCTGCTGAGGTGCACTGTTCTAGCCTCCAGTTTCCACCAGAAGATGCACACTCTGTTCTGAAGAGATGGCTACAAAGGCACATCAAGGTGAGAACGATTGGCAATCTTCTGGGCTCCATTCCCTGGACTTTATTTACTCCCACTCTGTTTTATGTAACTATGTAACTATGATTCAATGCCATGCCTTCTCTTCAGTTGTGACATAAATATTTCAGTGTGTCTACAGTTATGTTTAAAATCATTAACTAAATGGGAAAAACCAGTCAATCCCGTAATGACTGACTTTAATATCTGAAGGATGGAGGTATGAATAGAAGTAGGTATCTATATGGAGTCTTACCAAAGGGAAAATCAAAATGTAATAATTTTCAAAGATCAACCTTGTGCAGCAAGCCAAAGACTGATGGATTGAAAAAGCTTACTTTATCCACACTCAGAGCTCAAAAAATGCATTTCCTCTGGCTATGACGCTGTGTCCATCAAGAAAACGTGATAAAATTTGTGTTTCACCTGTCAACAACTGAGCAATGGATATGATTCCAGCTATATTACTGTAAATTAAAGAATTTTTGTTTTAATTTATATATTCATATATAAAGTGTTTGGTTAGTGTTACTCAGGTCTATAGACAGGCAGATTGTAGAGTCACTGATAAATTAGTCCATATCAGGTCTCAAACCTGCTCAGAGTTATATGCTGGCATGCTGTTCCCCTCAGATACGCTGAGGCACAGCTTCATCAGCCAATTGGATTTTCTTGATGACCACATACTTTTTTTTTAACTTCCAGAACTACACATGGGTCTATGAGGTAAAATAAGTCATATAAAATCTTTACTAATGAATGACATTTTTTAAATCTTCACAATACCACTTATATACTTACATATAAACACATATAAGCACAATCAACTATATGATGCAGTCATTAAAAGATAACTTATATATATTAATTATAAACACATTGAATGTATACATAAAATGGTACTAGCATAATAATATGCTAAGGTGATAACTTGAAAGTATAAAGCCAAAAGAAAGGAAAAGAATCTCTTCAAAAAGTCAAGATGGAATTAATGCGTCTGATTTATAAGTGAAAAATAATAAAAACTCGTCCAAATTTCTGCAAAGTTCATGGACTTGATTTGTAAGAATAAACATAAACTCCATCACTATGCAACACCTAAGGCTTAGAATACCATGTTACAATCTAGTATTTCAGATACCTTTTGATTTATTTGCCTTAAGCATTTCTACAGGAAGTAAAATACTCTCAACTGAAAAAAAAAGAATACACATTGCAAAATATAATTTATTCACCCACCCCCTTGAAAGTCACCTGCAATTCAGGAGTTAGTTTAAAAATGAGTATTTCATTCAAAAACAAGGCCATAACCAATATAACAGTCATTCAAACAGTTATCCTGATACAAGGTCACCTCACAGAGACAGTGGCCCTGTGCTCTTGCTTTTGTACAACAGTACTGCATATTCATGAAGGCTTACTCATTTTTACTCCATTTGATAATGTTCTTTGTGAACAGCAGTTTGCAGCTTACCTGGCATGAAGACTCCACCTGCAGACCAGGGCAAGGTATTGGGCCAAGCTGGTAGGAAGCCGATGATCTTTGTTCTACACTTTTGTGCTTATGTGCCTCTGAGGAAGCACCAAGTACAGACTCTCGCTTTAGAAGTTGAGAGTCATCACAACAGTTAAGAATAATTCTTGCTTTCTCCCCTGTTTCATGTCGTTCCAAAGTGCCTGGAAAATAAGATTAGGAGCAAAAATTCAAGCGAGATATTTACTCCAACAAAAGACAGTCAAAGTGTTCTCCGCAGAAGAACTGTAATCCTTTCAGTTATCATACCTTATTACCTTCTTGTAACTAAAAGCCAGCCTAGAAGCTTTTGCTAAATTATTCAAATTACCCTCTCATAAAGACTGAAATTGTGAACTTGAGAAGCCTCTCTTCCTCTTTGTGCCTTTTTTCATTCACTGAAATCAACAGGATATTCAATAGTCTTTAACAGTAAAATTTCCCACTGATTATACAGTATGCAAGTGATCAATAACAAACAACTATGGAATATTTTAGTGCTGTCCCCTAGTGTTCCAGCTCACACACAGCAGAGAATCCACAGTGCTTGGCTTCGGTTCCCGGGCCTAAAATGTTTCTGTTATCAATATATAATGTAGATGCACAATGCAAACAAAAAATAAAGATGTTTTGGATACCACCTTCCTCACAAAAGCACACCCTGCAGGCTTTTGTTGTTATAATTTTTATGGTCCATTTACCATTCAATCCTTCTACTTTCAAGTCTTGTGCTATTAGAACGGGGGACAAATCCTTTACCTCTTTGCCATCCTCCCAACTGTACAACATAATGGTACTGGGAAGTTCAATGTAAAGTTAAAAGGGACAAGTATAAAATGGAGAAATAGAATCAATGTACCAGAAAGCAAATCACAAATAGTTAAGAGCCTTCATAAAATGCCATACCATATGGATAATAAAATTTCAAAAAGTATGAATTAATCACATTTTTCATTAGCATATGTCAGTTATTATTTTGCATTATTCATATTGTATTAAATGTTATTTCCTTCTCAGCAAAAATATTAAAGGGAAAAAATTTGATAAATAAATAAAAAAATAAAGGTTACATGTATTTCCTTCTCACCAATGAGAAATAATTCCACTATTAGATAAGAAGAAAGATAAGTAGCTTTTACTTACAGTATTAAGACTATATCAAAATCATTTAACAGGAACAAGATAATCATACATCACTATATCTTTAGATAGGTGAATAGACAGGCACATTTAAAGATTAAGACTATTCCATTCTTATTTTTTGTCTATTTCCAAATCCTTCCTTTACAGCATCTAAGCTGTAATTGTAGAGTACTCTACATCCTGAACCATAAAGGACTACCAGTTAAACCTCAGGCATAATTTTAGTCTCCAGTCCCTTAGCCATATTTTTACATTGTAACATTTCTACATTCATAAATCAACCTCTTTCACATCTAAAACCCATAAGCATGTTATTCTTCTAAGCTTTTCTTTTCTACCAAGACTGATCAATCTTCAACAAAGCTGGCAACAAGATCAAGAAAATCTTTTCTCCCAGGAATGACAGTAAGTGTCTCAAACATAAGATGATAAGATTTCTGGTTCCAGAAAATGGCTGCATTCCAGAACTGGTAATTGTGTCACCTGTAAAACGCATTGTCTTTTTATGAAACTGTTCTTTGAACATGGCATCACCATGGGCATTTTCTTCTCACAAGTTTTCCATGAGTTGTATTATATTTTTTAAATGTTTTGAGAATTTTTAGAAAGAAATCACTGCACTTTAATGCAGATGGCTGTATACCTTCTCTTATGTATTTTATGCATTCATGTTTTATTCTACACCTAATGTACACCTGATATCTTACACAAACATATCTGTTCCTTGTATTTCTTATATTTCTTATAGCCTCCAAACTCCACTTGTTGTAACCTATTTTCACTTGAGCACAGATAGGCAATCTGCTGTAGTATCTATTGTGTGCCCTGCAGTGTGGCAGATGCTGCCAATGTATAGTTGACAGAAAGAGCAAGACCACAGTCCCCTTGGAGCTTCCTTAAAATCTAATGGTGGGACAGAGGCAAGAAACATCTGAAAACTAATTTGTTATAATACTGGCAAGAACACATTAGCTATGTCTACTCCAAGACTAAAAATATCCCATTCTAACAAAAAATTATGCACTTGGTTTTCTTAGCAATCTCTTCTAAGACAGTTAGTTACAGGAAATTTGAAAATAACAAACATGGTTTTGTTTCAATGAACTGCTTGAAGAACAAACGTGCATACGGAGAGGTAAAAGTCAGCCAGTTTCTTAAAATGTTATCACTGACAAGCCTGTAAACCACACTCATAACAGTAAATTGACTTTTTTTATAATAAGGGCATAAAAACAGCTTTTGGACACCTTTGATTAAAATTTTAACAGTGGATAAGGATTCCCATATGTCCCAGGTATCATGGTATTATTGTCTCTTATTTGCCAATTCAACCTTTTCTGCTTGATGCATGGAAAAAGATAACAGCTCTTTAACTATTTTCCTTCTGACTGCTGAAGCACTGTTAAATCTTGTGGATAGAGGGAGCTGGGAAGATGGAGCAGAGCAAAGTCTCTTCCTTCTTGGTTTATATGTGTTCCACAACAGTGGAAGGCTTCCCAGTGCAAGGCTCAGGACAGCTCCACAGCACAGCCAGCAGTTGCCTAGTGGTTACACATGTGGGGCAACTGTGTAACACAGTACTTTCTGGACAACTTTCCCTGGTGCCCAAGAGGGCACACTAAAAGCCCCACCACAGTAGCTCCTCTGCTCCCAGCAACCAGTATCCTGGCTGCAAGTTTGGGAGCTCTGATCTCAGGGAAGCACTTCCCTGCTCAGGCTGTCTCAGCTGTAGGGATGGGCATGGTTCTTTCTTTGTGTCAGTCCTAAACTGTCCAGAGTTCTCTTCACTTCTCACGAGTCAATCCTTCATGTTCAACTATTGCACTAATACATTTTTTATATTAAATTTTCTCTATTCAACTGAATTTGTTATTTTCTGTCCAGAGTAGGCACTCCTTAATATTTATGACATTAAATCACTCTCAATGCAAAACATCCTTTTAAATATGTCATCAAAGTTGTGGAATTCACTTCAGAAGTCTGTATAGATTTGAGAGACAAATCTATAGATTTGCTGGTTTACTTTCCAATTGCTGATAATGATTGGGGTGGGGCTGGGCTCCAGTCAAAACCCAATGCAGACACCTTAACTCAGGTGTCTTCCATGAGTTGTGGACTCACTCAATTTCTATCACTTTCCCAAGGTCTGCATGGATGGGAATCTGGAGACTAGAGATACAGTCAAGTATCAAATCCAGGTATTTGACATAGGGTGGGGCATCTTTACTGTTAGGCTAAATGCCCAGCCCTCAGGGGCATATTTAAATGGTTAGAGGAATCCTATTGTAAAAGCAGTGACTAAGGAGGAACAGCAAAAATACAAGAAAGATTTATGGCAAGATCCTTTGCAACTTGGATAAGCTGTATTGGGCAAGAACCAAACCAATATTACTTCCTGATACTAACTGAAGGTTTGCCAATCATTTAATTGAACTTCTCATTTCAGAAGAACTCCTGCTTCCCAAAGTGAGTTCAATGATAACTAGAATTTACTGTCACCAGATTTCATCAGGAATATTGTGTGACCACACGCCTACCCTTCCCTGTATCAGTCTGAACATTACAAGGAGAGCTGTACAGTCACATGAGAGGTTTCACAAGGTTCATGGAGGGGCCGGCATTGTGGTAGAACTGCCACCTACAATGCCTGCAACCCATATGGGCACTGGTTTAACTCCCAGCTGCTACACTTCCATCCAGTTCCTTGATCACAGCCTAGGAAAAGCAGTGAAATATGCTATCCAGTTATTCAAGTGCACAGCTGGAAGAAGCTCCTGCTTCCTGCCTTCCACCTGGTCCAGCCACACTCTTTATAGACATCTAGGGATTGAAACAATGAATGTGAGATCTCTCAATCTCTCTGTCCTGTAACTCTTTCTAATAAATACATAAATCTTGTTTAAAATATCATGGAAAATGAATCTAAAACATAAACTTATCTTGGCATAAAAATTTGAAATCCATGCATATTTATTTCATGATATATGTCTCCATGAACTTTTTGAAGACTACTCACATTAGTTAAGTAATATTGAAAGTTAACAAAACCATTTCCTTTCACAAAGTAGATGCAAAAAGAAAACCACATTAGTATCTATCCCATGGAAAATATTCATTCTATAAAATGCTCACAAGTAAGTACATCACATTTTCTATTATTTTATTAACATAATTCTGACTCAGCTTGTTCTAATCCTAAACTATTCAGTAATGAATAATAGTATGAAAGCAATCATAAAGAGTTTGGAAAAACTAACATCTTGATAAAAAAAAAAAAACAGAGATGACTTTGCACTGATTCAAAACTGTGTATGGCATTAGACTGCCCTGTGCACAAATCACTCTTGCCTGTGAGCTCCATTCTCATCTAACAGATTCTACCTTTACTGGTTATATAGGCATGTTTGGAAAGTTAGTTTTCTAACACATTTTCTGCCTCAGTTTCCTCACCTGTGTAATGGGGATATTAATTCCTACATGGCAGGATGAAATTGAGCACTGTCTGAAAGGTGGCCAGAGGATCTGACACACAGTGAACACTGTGTTATGAAACAGCACTTCCTGCACATGACAAAGGCTTTCACTCAGCCCCTTGCTGGCTCTGTAACGAACCTCCTGGGTTCTGGTTCTGTGATCTACCTGAGGCCACTGGGTGTAGGGCCCTTCAAGATCCCAAGTCCCTCCTAGCTGAGACTGGAGTCTTCTCAACCTGCCTTGCTTTCAGGCCAGTTTATAATGAAGATCAGAGTAGAATTTTATATCTGATTTATCTCTAATGTTCTTCAGTATCCCAGAACAGAGTCTGGCATAAACTAAAAATGGGGTTATAATACTTAATGGACTATGACATCATCAGCTTGGGGTTTTTTGTTTGTTTGTTTTGTGTGTGTGTGTGTGTGTGTGTGTGTGTTTTGCAGCTACCCTTGGGATTAAATCAAAACCTTTTGACTTACGAGTTCTATTTTTTTAAAATGTACTTAAAATTACTTTTAGTTTTTATCTTTATGAGGCAAATGCCTGCTTTCTCTCGTCATCTTTTCTTTGCTCATAGATTCTTTTTCTTTCTACAAAACTGTCCTTCCCTGTGAGCTACATCTCACGTGTCAGGCATTAGTATAAATTCTCAGGTTTGTCTTCCTTTCTCTCTTCCCCTCCTTTCTTCCCTCCATCCCTCCCTTCCTCCTACTCTTCCTTCCTCCCTCCCCCTTCCTTATTTACTTATTTGAATGGCAGAGTTATATAGAGAGAGTAGATTTCTCTCCTCTCTTGCCTTGCTCTCTGTCTCAGCTTCTTTACATCAAGGCACTTGCCACATTAGTGATTTGTGTTTCTTATGTGCTTTCTCAGATTCCAGGCCACTTCCCCAGATGATGCTAAACTGTTTGGCAAGTATGAATTACATGAGCCTGGTACAAGCAAGACTCCACAAAAGTATGAATGAAATGAACACAGTGAATATTGCCCTTCTCCTGTTGGGCAGTGCAAGGGGACAGTGATAAAACTCCAGTGCTCACCAAGATGGCACAGAAGTTCCTGCTGAAGCATGCTCATGAACATTCCTCCAGCACAGGAAAAGACAACATGAGGAAGAGTAGCATTCAGAGGCCCACGGTGGCACCTGTCTCGCCCACAGCTATGCTGCCATGTGATACCTAATGTTCCAAGAAGCCGGAACTGGAGATAGCAAGTGTCTCTGAACATGTGTGCTGCTGGCCTGTGGACCCTGCCATCTCTTTCCCTGTGAACTATGAAGTAGAATATATGTAAAAATAAAAAGAATATAGGAGCATAGAGATAGGAAGAATAGAAAGGGAGAGAGTGAAGAAAATAGAGAGCAGTGGGTCACAAAAATCAGGGATGGAAAGAAATTGTATGAAACAGAAAAACAGAAAGAGAGAGAGGTAGGCTGTGCTACTTTCAATATTTGGTAATTGTACCTCCCTAAGAACTAGAATCTGTGAGGTTTCTACAACACACACCTTGAATGCAATGTGTACCTCTTTCTTTTAAAATATGTGGCTTCTACGGCATGTTACCCACACAAAGGTACTGAATAATGAAAGGACAGAAAATTTCTATTTAAATATAAGCCAAATTTACAGACAGCCAATTCTGTCTGCCAAGTTCTAGGAAGAGATCAGAGTAGTGAGGCAAGGGTTTAAGAATCATCAGCAGATGAGTGGAGATTAAATTCAAATGCAGGAAAGTATTTCCAAAAGAGTCCACAGCAAGAGGCCAGCACAAACCATTTTGCAGTTTCTGTACGTAAAGAAGACACCAAAGCAGGAAGATTAAAAAGAAATACTGTAAATCAGCATGTTGTCAAAATAGAGTACTACTGTAAATGTATTGGAATTTTCCACATTAGGTGATATTTTCTTTTTTTTTTAAAGATTTATTTATTTTTATTATAAAGTCAGATAAAACAGAGAGGAGAGACAGAGAGGAAGATTTTCCATCCTATGATTCACTTCCCAAGTGACTGCAACAGCTGGTGCTGCGCCAATCCGAAGCCGGGAACCAAGAACCTCTTCCGGGTCTTCTGCGCGGGTGCAGGGTCCCAAAGCTTTGGGCCGCCCTCCATTGCTTTCCCAGGCCACAAGCAGGGAGCTGTATGGGAAGTGGAGCTACCAGGATTAGAACCGGTGCCCATATGGGATCCCAGAGTGTTCAAGGCGAGGACTTTAACTGCTAGGCCACACCGCCAGGCCCTAGGTGGTATTTTCTAACTGACATTACTTCAATATTATGCAGTGATTAAGGGTGTGTGCATGTTGTGGCACAGTGAGTAAACCCACCATCTGCAATTCTAGCTACCTATAAGGGTGCCAGTTGGTATCCCAGGTGTTCCACTTCGACCCAGCTCCCTATAACAGCCTGGGAAAACAAAAGAGGATGATCCATGTGCCTGGGCACCTGTTACCCATGAAGGAGACCTGGAAGAAGCTCCTGGTACTGTTAACCACCTGCCTAGCTGCTCCAAGCTCACTGTCATGGCAGCCAACTGGGGAATGAACCAGTGGATAGAAGATATATCTCTCTTTTTCTCTTCATATCTCTCTCTAACTGTGACATTCAAATAAACAAATCAATTTTTAAAGAAAAAAAAAACCATACATTTAAAAAAAACTCTAACAATAGGTTAGAAAATACCTCACTATCAACTTGGTATTCAAATTAATAAAATCAGCTTTGAAAAAAAGCTGATAATTACAATCAGATGCCATGTATTAGGAAAACTGAGGATCAGGTCTGTTGCAAGATTTATCATTTATCTCAGTCACACATGAAGCTCACAGCCTTGCTCATGAACTGTATGGAGATCGACCTAATGCATCCTTTCTAACAAAAACCTTTCACACTTACTGCATCTTACTGATGGGGATTCTGACCAGGAACAGGGGTACTGGAGGGATCAAAATTAGCTACTGAGGAAGCAATAGCAGGGTAGAAAAAGAGAATAAATCTGAAAATATTAAATAAGCCATAAAGATACTTCATTCTTAAATACATCTGAATATAAAAATAAAGCTGTAAAACACTGTCAGACTTGGCTCCTTTTGTACAACATAACAGCTTTCGTAAGATAACAAACTCACAATTGGCTTCATATCAACCTTCCATACCTTAAGGGCATTTGGAATGCATTTTTTAAAAAGTCCCTGGCCACCGTGACCTTCACCTTGGCTCTGCCACTGCCTCCAGCACATTCAGAGCAACTCTGGGATTTATCAGCTGGGCCACCTTCAACCCTCACATCTAATTCTGACTGCTGACCTCCAGGAAGGGAGAATGTAGGGCTGGCAAGGGGAAGGAAAGGAAAAAATAGAAACATAGAGGTCTAAAGTGACTATGATGTGTAAAGATCACAAACAATAGATTAAGTTCTAACAAATATTATAGGCTTCTTTAATAATGCATTTACTTATTAAATATGCTATTCCTAATCGCATCCTAAAAGAATCTGCTATGACTAAACTTCAATATTTTATCTCATACTAAAAGTAAATATTTTTGAAAACAGGGAGGAAAGATAAACACTAAGCTTACAAAATTTTCAGTGGAAAAATAACTAAAATACATAAATGAATAAATAAATAAAAATAACATTACAACCAATTTAAGAGGTAGATTTTTATAGAAAAGCATTTTAAAGTTCAGCATTGTAATGTGCAAAACATTATTGTTGATAGCTATCTATCATATACGGGCAAAAATATTTCATTATTTCTAAGTCTTACTGAAAAAGGTCACTCAGTATTTTTTATAAAAGAATACTAATTTTTAATCTTAAAATATGACAAAAGTAGTTGTCTACCCTTCATGTTTTTAATAGAAAGCTAAATGACTGATTGGAGGCAATATTCTTAAGATATTTGAGTCTGTCATCTAATCACTTCTGGTGCCAATTCATTTAATTAAGTCAATATCTTGCTCAATTGAAATAGAATTTTTCTAGGGAAGAGGAAAATTGTTGGAAATGCAGAAAGTGGAAGCACAGCCTCCTTAATAAAGTGCAGGACGAAGGATGAAATTACATGTAAAGTCCTTTCTTTTGGGGGGAGGGGACGGATATGACGGTAATAAGGGGACATGGTAGAGATCTGCTTCATAAACCAGCAGGTGACCACAGCTGCAGCAGGAATACCAGCATGTATTTTGAAAACACCACGGCTGTGCTCACTTTGGCAGCACACATACTAAACTTGGAATGATACAGAGATTAGCATGGTCCCTGTGCAAGGAAAACACCAAGACTCAGAATTTTCCTTACTACAATCCACATGTAAAATTCAGTACTTGTTTTTCATCCAGGGACCCAAAAGGCTGTTTCCCCCCTTCACTCTTTCCATGGACTCACTGATCCAGGGGTCTTCTACAGGAAACAGCGCTTCATTATTAATCTATCAGATAGAATCCAAGGAATAATCTAATGACCCACATTATTATAGAATTCCCTTCCATGTGAATACGACGTGAAAGCATCCCTATGCTTTTAAAGTAACGTGGCAAAATGGACTTCAGATATAATTAAATCTCTAATCATCTGACCTTAAAATAAGGATTCAAGTAAGCCAGGCCTACTGAGGTTAGATGTTTAGAAGCAGAAAGTTCTTTCCATCTGACAGAAGTAGAGGGAGTCAGAAAGATACGGCATAAGGATGTGGTGCTGTATTGCTGGTTTTGAAAATAAAAGAGGTCATGGACAAAGATTAGAGAGTGGCCTCAAGGAGCTGACAGTGACATGTAGTCCCAGCCTGCAAGAAGCAAAGACCTACAGCAGCACACAACTGAAGTCTGTGAAGAAACTGAATCAGAAAATCTTCCGCAGGCTGCCACTTTCATTTTGCTCTTCTGAGATCCTGAGCAGAGACTCCCAGGTGGACTCATATGGACTTCTAATTTATGGAATGGTGAGATACTAACTGGATGTTGTTTTAGGCTGCTAAACTTGTGATCATCTATATAGAATAGGAAATTAATGCAGTTAGGACTTGTGGCACTAATTCTATTCCAAATATGCAATCATCAGATCTTTCACTTGAAACTATCATATATGCGGGCCCGGCAGCGTGGCCTAGCGGCTAAAGTCCTCGCCTTGAAAGCCCCGGGATCCCATATGGGCGCCGGTTCTAATCCCGGCAGCTCCACTTCCCATCCAGCTCCCTGCTTGTGGCCTGGGAAAGCAGTTGAGGGCAGCCCAATGCATTGGGACACTGCACCCATGTGGGAGACCCGGAAGAGGTTCCAGGTTCCCGGCTTCGGATTGGCGCGCACCGGCCTGTTGCGGCTCACTTGGGGAGTGAATCATTGGACGGAAGATCTTCCTCTCTGTCTCTCTTCCTCTGTGTATATCTGGCTGTAATAAAATGAATAAATCTTAAAAAAAAAAGAAACTATCATATATGCAAAAGTATTGCCTATTAAAATGAAATATTATATATGTATAAAGGCACAAAAGTTATGAAAGCAAGCAAATATGAAGGTCTGTTAAGTGTTTCATAGTTTTTAATAGCTCCTATTATTATACTTGTATTATTAGCCAGATATATCTTAACTAAATAGCTAGTGATTTAACAATCCTACAATACACCAAATATATTCATTTTAGGAGTGGTGTCTGACCTACTAGCTAAGATACCAGTAAAATGCCCATATTAGAATGCTTGGGAGCAATACCCAGCTCTGCTCCTGACTTCAGATTTCCACTAACGCAGACCTTGGGAAGCAGCAGAAGACAGAACAAGTAATTGAGCTCCTGATGCCCAGGTGGAAAATCTGGAGGAGGTTCCTGGCTCCTGGTGTGGATGCCCTGTTGGGGTCTGGTACAGGTATTGGTGAAATGAGGCAGCAAGTGAGCTCTCGCTCTCATTCTCGCCCTTGCTACTTATTAAGTAACTAAATAATTTGAAAGTCCTTTTAAAGCACTATAACACTGAAGGAGAAATATGTAAGAGATAAAATATTGTTTTCTCAATAACACCAGCACCACTGGGTATTTTTTTAAACCCCTTTTCTTAAATTAATCCAGCAAAGGTACAAAGAAACTAAGGTTCAGATGAATAAGTGACAGGATATTTGTAAGTCCTGTGGTTGAGTGTGGTTAGTGAAGGTATTTCGACTAAAAAGCTAGGAAAAGGACGTGATGCCATGTGGTAGAGTTACATTTCCCCCACAGATGACGGGAACTGCGTGTTAAGGATGGAAATACAGGGAGCAGTGTTTTGTGAGCAATATGTGGAAGAGAACTGAAGAGAAAACTTCATTGGCAAGATAAACAGCAAAGATTTTAATAACACGCTAAGGATGATGACGATCTCACAACAACTGGGTCTAAGACATTTTACTCATAAATGTCATATCTCTGAAACTATTTAATTCCATTACTGGGGGGTTATGAAATAAATGCAGCATATGGTTCAACTTTCAAGCTATATTTTACATTGTATTTAGTAATAAAAATAGATTTCTATAGTTCATGGATATAAGCATAGAAGGATACTTCCCTTAATTTCTCCTTCTTCATTCCTTTCTTATTTTCTTTTAATTTTTTGTGATAGTGTAGTTCCAATTTTTTATAATCACAATTTTTTTATAATTTTAAGGCTAATTTATATCAACAGTATACAAGTAAAAAGTAGAAAGACTACTGTTCTTCAGGGAATATAAATAAGGGTTATAAACAATAATCAAACCATAAAACATCAATTTCACTTCTATAAACGAAGGAGGTTTTTTTTTGGTAGTCTATATGCTAGCTAGTATGAACCAAAGAAAACATACATAATTACTTATCAGTTTGGATCTGGCTTATTTCACTAAGCATAATGGTCTCTAGCTGAATACACTATTTTGCAAACAGACAGTATTTCATTCTTGTGGCTGAGTAGTATTCCAGCATATATTGACACTATATTTTCTGTATGCAGTTATTGGTTGCAGTCATGAGTTGAACTACCAAAAATATGGAGTTAGAGACAATGTCATTTTCCTTTGGGTATATTCCCAGAGTAGGATGTCTTGGTCATATGACAGATGGATTGTTTTATTTTTCGATGACAGCCAATTCGAAGACACTTGTTCTCTGGCTAAAGTCATTTACACCCACGCCTCTTTTAAATTATCACTCCTGTTTCTTTAGTTTATAATCTTACCTGTCATTTTCTCTAGGTGGTTTGCAGGCATTTGCCTATGATTGATACCATGGCTGAAGTCTCGATATTCCGACATTAGCCCCTATCCAATCCAATTTTGAACTAGAGAATGATACTCTTTTTTTCTGCAGTCCCAGTCTGGGAAGGATCCACTAGGGGTGGCTATTTCCAATGATACAGTGTGACATATACCCTCGACACCCCAGGAAGTACAAATGATGGGTAAAGTATCTACAGTGATTCCTGGGTACATTCAAAAGAATTTCAAGGAGGGATACAAACAGATATTCACCTGTGTTCATGGCTGCATTTTCAAAATCATCAAAAGGTGGACGCAACCCAAGGGTCCATCAAGGGATGAATGGATAAACAAAATGGAGTACACATGTAAAACAGATTGTTACTGGCTCTTACCCAAGGAAAATCTGCATCAAAAGGGAAATGTTCTGAGAAAGGAAAAGTCAAAGAACAATACAGAAAGAGCTTGCAGAAGCAGTGTAACCAGAGAAGAATTGTGGGTCATGAGGAGGAAATATCACAAAAGACAGATGCACAGCATTAAGAATTGGAATTTGGAATTTTTCTAATTTTGGAGGGATATAATGTTGCATAGCCACATATTGTTTATAACCTAGTTTCTAGGGCAACAGAAAGGAAAAATGGCACATATATTTGGACAAAGAGAGGAAAGAGGAAGAAGACAAAGAGAAGTGGAGACTGAGTATTATTCACATTATGTAGAATAAACAACCTCATTTGAGTTTTGGTTTTGTTTAGCTTTGGTTTTGTTGTTTTACCACAAACTAATAAAAACTTTTATTTTCATGGACTTCTAGATTTTAAATCATGGTGAAGAGAATTCAGAATGTATTTAAAATAACTTGTAGTTAAGAATTCAGAGCTGAACAAAGAGAAATCCTCTGAAATAGGAAGAGTTGGGAGGATGTTTTGTTTTAAATGATACAGGAATCTAGATATGCATTGAACTTTCCCCTTCAACCTATAAAGGTATGCTTAGTTATCCAGTTCAAACTTTAGGTTCATTTTTTTTCCTATGACATTTATAAGCTAGGTTAAAATGCATTAAACCAAATTGTTTAAAGAAACAATAACTTTACAAAATCACTGCTGACACACCATGCTGATAAAATCACCATGCTTGGAAGGAACGGAGGTAAGAACTGCTGTGGTTTGAACGTGGCTTGTCCTTCAGGGGTTCATGTGTTGGAGACCTGGGACTCAGTGTGGCAATGTTGAGGTGGAAGGGATCCTTTACGAAGCAGAGCCTACACGGGGGCTATTAGTGACATCTCACCACTCGTTGACTTCCTGTCTCACAATGTGATCCTTCCTTTCACAGGCATGCTCACTGTCCTACCATCCTTAAGAGGTGACAGGGTTACTGCCAGATAAAATGCTGTGATTTGACCTTTAATTTCCAGAACAGGTAAATACGCCTCCCTTTTCCTTTTTTATTCAACAAGCACTCAACCTCAAGCACTTCATTGTAGTAATACAAACATTTTTTAAAAATGATAGCTATATAAGAAATATATAACAAGGTAATTATCAAAGTAGGCTATCAGCTAATGTGTCTAGAAGAATATATATTCCAAAAAAAAGTAAATTCACAGTTACATTACAGTACAAATCGTGGGCTAAAAGTAAATTATTTCAATGAGTTTTCCTATTCTAATTCTCTTCTTGGAATCTCACTTTATACATAGCTCTATTTATTTGTCTGTATAATGTGTTAACTACATTTTTAAAAAAAAAAAAAAGGCAGCTCAAATGGTGAGCTGTGAGGTTCTGTGCTCCTCATTGGAGTTTCTAGAAACCTGAAACTTCCACATAGCTAAACATAACCCTAAGCTCAGTACGGGACAGGGTGAAAGGGAACCAGCTTTAATGAAGCATGAAAACACTCAGGGCAGGTAGTGGGCCAATCTATTCACAGGATTTATTGACAAGGCTCAGATGAGCAACCCACATTATTTGTAGCACACAAGATAAAATCTGACAACATTCCCACACACAAATTCTCTGTTCGCCACTCCCAAGCCAAGGACTAAACCTCTGAATTCATTTTCACCTGGTTCATCCCTAGGAACACAAAACACCTTCCCCATCAAATCCTAACAAGTAAGTTAATGGTAGAAGTTGGATATTATTGATACACTCAGATGAATCAAGTGCATCCAATATCCTTTATCTCTCAGCCAAATTAGAGACCTACTTTCCCAGAGAATAACAATCATTACAGTCCACTGAATCCTGCTTTTCCAATCGTTTCTGTGGCAGCTGGCTACTGGGAAGTTGCTGGGGAATTGAAAGGCAGCAGCGTGGGAGGGCAGATGGCTCCTTGGGTTTATTTCTACTAAACATTGCAGCTGTGAAATCCGCTAACGTTCCAAGTGTCCATATAAAATGCTTGCAGAAGGGGCCTCACTAAGGAGGAGCCACAGAGCAGTCATTCTGATATATTTCCTCATTCCACCCTACACATAATTCCTCCCACCCCAGCATTCATTGTGGAAATCTCACAAACATCCAGCCAGCACTTGCTTCCAAAGAGTCATCAGACTACAGAAATCACTGACATTGAGTGCAATTAGTATTTTCTGCACTACAGGAAAACCCAGGAATATAGCAACAGTCAAAGGAAATAGTAATGGCAGCAAAGGTTGTGCTTAATTGGTCAAAGTAATTTTAAGAGTAGACAATATTTATTTTTATCAGGAGAATGAGAATGGTATTGATTTTCATATTTGTTTCTTAGCATGCAAAGTGCTCCAAAGACACCGTGCAAATACCACAGTAATATGCCTAATGTATATTAAAATGCCAAGAGAACCAAACAAAAGGTGGAATTAAATAACATCTCAGTTAAAACGCACACCTCCACACAAATACACACAATATCTGTTCTTTCTTTTTTCTCTAAATAAAGGCTGTTTATATGATAGATTTTGTTTAAAAAAAAAAAATGTCAGAAGCACCTGAAACAATGGAGAAACATGATAAAGTAAAACCCTGTATCAAAATGCAGATGCTCCTTCAAACATGTGAAACTATTTAATTTTGAAGAAGAAATACAAATTTTAAGAAACCAAAATTAAGGAGTGCTGTTTCAATGTGATATCTGGATTTTGAAGAACACAGCAGAAATTACCTCCATGCACATTTTGCTTCTCATCCTTGGAATTTCATCATTTTGAAAAGAAGTAAAGCTTATAAGGACGATGAGATCAAATAACTATTCATATAATTTCACCAAAGTAGGGTCCCCATGTTCCCTCCAAGGAGTGTGTGTATATGCTCACGTGCAATGAGACAAGCCTCCCTCTCTCCAGTGATGCAATGGTAGTTACTGAATTTAATTTAACTGAAAATAAGGTCAAACTCGACATTAATACTGTGTTTCATTCTGACACTTTCAATAACAGATACAGGAGGTAAATGCAGAGAACTTATGATATGAAAAAGTTGATACTGACTCATATCCTCTAGCTGAACCTTGAGTACTGGAGTACCCCTGATGCATCCTGAACAAGCTAGACTCACAGATAGTCCTAACCCTTTAAACTCTATCATAAGCCCCTATCAGTCTGGGAAAATCAGTGAGCTGCTTTTATGCAATCACTGTTTAAAATTTGTAAGTTAAACAGTTAAATTACAAAGGATATCAATTATTCTGTATAATCATTAATATATTAAAGTCACAAAAATATAGGCAGGCCTGTGTGAATATGTAAACAATGCAGAATATATCAAGCTTTAATAATCATTATGAATGTTAAGATTCTAGTGCTTTCTAAAAGTTAAACTGTGTTACCAGGTTTTTCCTCATTGAGATGAAACTATTCTAATGTATTTACCATACAATCAAGGGGTAGGGAGTGCATCCACAGTGCATGTAATTACATCCTCCATATTTTCAAAACTTTCTCATCTGAACATTCTGTATTTAAAACATGATCATCCTTGGCAGCCAATCTGTGTTCTGTCTCAATGCCTCTGCCTGTACTGAATATGCAATATAAAACGAATCATTTAGTAAGTCAGTTTTTTGGGTGTTTTGTTTCATTTTGTTCTTACGGATTTATTTATTTCTCATTGGAAAGTCAGATACACAGAGAGGAGGAGAGACAGAGAGGGAGATTTTCTGTCCCATAATTCAATCCCAAAGCAACCACAAGGGCCAGAGCTGAGCTGATCCAAAGCCAGGGCCAGGAACTTCTTCTGAATCTTCCACGTGGGTGTAGGGTCCCAAGGCTTTGGGCCGTCCTCTACTGCTTTGCCAGGCCACAAGCAGGGAGCTGGATGGGAAACGGAGCTGTCAGGATTAGAACCAGTGCACATACGGGATACTAGCACGTGCAAGGCCAGGACTTTAACTGCTACGCCACTGCACCAGGCCCAGTAAGTCAGTATTTCCAACTAACCTTTTCCTAGGATTTTTTTCTTTTTTTAAAGATTTGTTTATTTGTATTACAAACACAGATTGACAGAGGGAAGAGACAGAGGGAAAGATCTTCCATCCACTGGTTTGCTCCCCAAGTGGTTGCAACAGCCAGAGCTGAGCTGATCCAGGAGCTTCCTCCAGATCTCCCACATTGGTTGCAGGGTCCCAAGGCTTTGGGCCATCCTCTGCTACTTTCCCAGGCCACAAGCAGGGAGCTTGATGGAATTGGAATATCTGGGACACAAACTGGCACCCACATGGGATCCCAGCGCATACAAGGCAAGGACTTTAGCCACTAGACTAATGCACCAGGCCTTCCAACCTCTTTTGAGAGTAGCTGTTTCATTGTAGGTATAATTTCAATTGGTTTACCCATTCTTCTACTGATAAATGTTTGCTTGTTTGTTTTTCTGCCTCTAAATTATTATGAATACTGCTGCTTTAAATCTAAGTTTCTCCATGGGCATATCTTTTTATATTCCACAGGCATCTACCTAGAAGTGAAATTGTTGGGTTACATGGAAATCTAACTGCCTGAGAAATGGCCAAATACTTTCTACAGTGGCAGAAACCAACTTATATTTCTACCAGCAACGTACAAGTGCCCCTAAGTTCCACACCTTGCCAACACTTGCTATGGTCTACTTATTTCCTTAGCCTTAGGCATCCTGGTAAGTGATTACCAGTATTTAACCATGACTTTATTTTGAATTTCACTAATGATGTTGATAAATATTTTCATGTTCTTATTGGCTATTTGCTTTACCTTCTTTGGAAAAGTATTTATTTAAGTCCTACGCCCTTCAATACCTGAACATTTTTCTTTCCATAGTGCTGAAAGAGTTTTTTGTATACTCTGTACATTAAATCACTTTAAGATGGATGATTTAGAAATCCTTTTTCTCTTTCTGTAAACCACCTTTCACATTCTTAATAACGCCCTTTGAAGCACAAATGCAATTAAATTTATTAATGTAAATTTATCTTCCACTTCAGGGTACTGCTTTATTGCTTAATATAAAAATATGACATCCATGACCTGGCATGATAACTCAATGGCTCAATCATCTCCTTGCAAGAGCAAGGATTCCATATGGGTACTAGTTGGTGTCCTGACTGATGCACTTCCCATCCAGCGCCCTGTTTATGGCCTGGGAAAACAGTAGAGGATGGCCCACGGGACCCTGGACCTGCGTGGGAGACTCAGAAGAAGCTCCTATTTCTTGACTTCAGATTGGGTCAGTTCTGGCTGTTGCAGCCATCTGGGGAGAGAATCAATGGATGGAAAATCGTTCTTTCTGCATCTCCTTCCCTCTGTAAATCTGATCTATCTTTCTAGTAAAAAAATAAATAAATCTTTTAAAAATGTGATATTAATGGTTGAATACATATAATAAAAATAAAGCCAATATCCTCACACATAGTAACTCATCTTTTGTACATACATGTTAAGCATCATCATTAGTAAGAGGATTCTATTCAATTTAGTGATTTGCCAAAGAATGTACAAACAATCATAGTAGAATTTTCTATATCTCTAAATAGCATAACATTACTTCAACACATTAGGAGTGAATAATGAGTCATGTACATGCAGAAGTTAAATAAATACATCTCTTGAATTCTTCATATGTATTTGATGCTGCATTATCTTCTTGAAAAGAAAACAGTGATAAGAAATCATCATTTCTGGACCCAGCATGGTAGCCTAGTAGCTAAAGTCCTCATCTTCCATGTGCCAGGATCCCATACAGGTACTGATTTGTGCCCAGCAGCTCTGCTTCCCATCCAGCTCCTTGCCTGTTGCATGGGAAAGCAATTAATGATGGCCCAAAGCCTTGGGACCCTGCACCTGTGTGGGAGACCCTGAATAAGCTTATGGCTCCTGGCTTCGGATTGGCTCAGCTCTAGTTGTTATGGCCACTTAGGGAGTTAACCAATGGATGGAAGATCTTTCTCTCTGTAGATCTGTCTTTCCAATAATAAAATAAATCTTTAAAAAAACAGAGAGAAAGAAACCATCGTGTGCTTCACAGTGTTTTCAGAGTAGTGGTAAAGATAAATATTAACCTTGGAATTCTGTGAGGTTAAGTGCACTGTGTTATGGTCATGCAAATCTTCCCCACAAAAAAACTCATGGGTGTACAGGGGCATTTTTGTATACATTTAATATACTGACCTTTTTCCAGAAAGTAATATTTTAATTACATCACAACAGAACAAGGTTTAATTGTTGGGTCCAACAAGTTGGAGAAAGGGAGTTAGGGTATCAGGGATAGTGTACATAAAGGCAAACACACATGTGCATACACACACAGTATTATATGAACCAAAACATCAGATCATAGAATAGATATGATAAATAAAACCAAGCAGGGAATAAAGATTTGTAAACAAGATAATCAACTGAAAATATATGTTGAGTAATAACATCTATAATTATTATAATAAAGAAGAAAGGATTTGGAAAAGGTGTTATAGGAAAAATCCCACCCTATACTTTGATGTAGCCTATTTTTCTTTCTGAAACAATCATCCCAGAGGGTTCCAACTGTAATCCACCACAATCAAATAAGGTTGGTTTAGAGAAAATGACACAGTAGAGAGATTTTTCCCTGCAGGATCTGCTTACCCAAAACCTACCATTAACACTCGAATAATCAAAGTAATATGATGGCTGTGCGGACAAGGCGGCTGACACAACATAACTTTGTCCCTACATCTACAGATTATTGACCCTGGTGAGAAAAATAACCAAAATCGTCCCTGAGAATGGCATGTTGGTCACTTGTAAACTTTTGAAAATTTATTTTATACAAATACCAATACTATGCAATTGTGTACCAAAAATGAGTAACGAAGTAAAACTTACAGACTACAAATTTTCTTCTCCAGGCAGGAAATGTATAAGATGCTTTGGCATGTAAAGGAATTTAAACACATGACTCTACCTGTTGGGTCAGGTAATGCTGTATTTCTGGGAAACTGTATATTGTAAGTATTCTATATATCACACATTCCAAACAATTAAAGCACACTGACAGCACAAGACTGAACACAACACTTGATAAGATTATGGCTGATCTGCTATTAGTTGACATATGTCATCATTCTCAATCTTTAACAACTTTTCTTTTTCAGACTATGTAGTGTAGACTGAACACTTTTCCAGCTAACTGCTAATAATCCCAAGAAGAAGAAAATTTGGAAATATCCATAGAATATTGAACAGCAGAATGCCATGGTCCTCCTAATTCCTTAATTTCTTCTGGATAGGTCTTCTTCTAATGGTCTGTTTATAAAGAAGTCATGTTAAGACTAGAGTCTGTTTTCCCAGAAACCACATTCTAATCTTGGGCATTGTTACAGCAGTAAAGCCTTCTGCTCCTGACAACACAGTTCACACTGCCTGAGCCCATTACATCGAAAACAAATAACAAATAGGGACTGACACAGACCCTGAGTTCGACCATTCACTGGTCAGAGACTTGGTCTCCTCCAAGTACAGACCTCAAGCTGTTCTTGAGAGTTCTTTCTGTCTGGATTCCCCTGTGGGTCTAACGCTTGTCAATATTTTTCTAAGACCCAGGACTTGGCAAGAAAGAGAAGATCTCTCTCTGCAACATGCATTGTGGAATGTGGACTTGCAGCTCCCCAAGACCATTGCAGGAAAATGTGCATGCTCTCTGAACAGGTGCAACAATTTCTGCCCCTTTATGTTTTGTTTCTAATGCTCATCTTCCTAAGAGTTCAGAGAAGACTGCTCCAAATAGTGATACACAGCGTATCCTGTCCTCTCTTCTCATCAGCTGTGGCTTCAGCTATCTTGCCGCCTGCCACTAACAGTCTCCCCACTTGCAATTTGCTGTTTCTAATCTGTCATCACAGAAATCAGATGGCCGGAGTTGTTAGAATGTTGTATAAATGAAGAGCCAGGCTCTGAGAGATAGCCAGAGTCCCCATCCTTCAGGAATGTTTGCTGCAGGTTTCTTGGCAGCTGTTTCCTTTCTTCTCAGGGTACACCTTATCTAATCCCCTGGCTTGACAGTCTCAACAAGCTGACCTCCATCTGCAAGAGGTGTTCCTATCATGAGATAACAGCAGAGAACCCTCCAGAATGGTAGGAGGAGACACACACACTAGTATGTCAGCCAACACTTTCCTTGGGGACCATCAGACTCACAAAACATCTGTATTCCTCTTTTTGACTATTAAATATAAGGGGTGTAACTATACCCAACCCGTTTAACACATAAACTCAAGAACATGTTATATATTAAAATCATAAATTACTTTAAGGATAAGTTATAATGAAACCAATGATATTTACAAAAAAAATTTTTTTTCAGATGTCTGCAAACAACAACTGCAGGCCAACCTAACCAGCTGCTTGTTTTTATATAAAATTTTACTAGAACACAGATTCACCCACTACTTAAAATGACAGTATTCAGCAGCTGCAACAGATTTCACAAGCACACATAAATCTGATATATTTCACATCTGTTCATCCACGGAAAATTTTTAACTCAAGAAATGTGCTAATTTTCAAGCAAACAAGGTCTCAAATTCCCACAAAAGAACAAGTTGTTCAATATGGAATTTTTCACTATATGAGGTCATAAGCTTAACAGAAGATCTTCAATGACAGTAGCACAGTGCTATTAAGAACACACAGGAAATTCATTACCTATGTTTTCTGCTATGTAAGTCCATTACTATTAGCAGACAAGCTCCTGGAATTATTTTAAATGTATTTCTTATAAGAAAAATTAGCTCAGGGCTGAGATTCATTTTGGCATTATTTTAGGGAGGAAAATCAGTATTACATTATCCCTCTTGTGTCTCACAGCAATGAAGGTGACAAAGCCGCCCTGAGTTGTCAGTGCCAAATATACTGTGGGAGCTCAAATATTAATTAAAATGACATCTCTAATTTTTTCCCTTCCTAATCAGGCCTAAACATCACAGGACATCCAGCAAATCAATAAGCAAAACTTGATACACTCATCACTCCCAAACTGGCAGTATTACATTTTTAGCCAGGCAACAAGGGCCCTCAGTGTTACACAAAGACTTGTCTTCTTCAAAGGTTTAGCTCTTCCATGAGGTAAACAGACCCACCTATGCTCCTGTGTGCCACTCTAGCATGCACCTGCCCATCCCACCTGTCAGAGAAACAAAATAAATACCCCTTATCAAGTCAAAAGATTAAAAATAGGCCTGGGGCATATGACTCTAAAACAAGTATGCACATTCTACAAAAGAAGTTACTAAGTCAGCTGAGAATAGGCGTCAGTGTTCGTGAAAAACTGAAAAGGTCTCACACACCATCATCTACACCTGAAGGTAACTGGCACAGGGACTAGCTCTATACCACATCAACGCTCACATTCCATCAAGTCCGGAATTTGGCTCAATGGGAAATTATTATTGGTTTCAAGTCCTTTCCCTTGCCTTTATTTTTCCCTTTCTCTTTCACCTCCAACTCTCATCCCACTTACTCTCACTGTCTCTGATCTCTGGAGTTTCTCCCATGCTGAAAGATCTGAAAATTAATTCATGTCAATATAAGCATTCTTCATTTATTTACAGGAGGAAGAGTATTTCAGAAACAGAAAAAAGTGAAAGGGTCTATTCACGCATGGAACAGAGTTTTAGACACTATACAGAGAATAGGTAAATGCAGAATGAGAGGTCAAAAGCCTAGAATTCAGCAGAAAACACACAGTCCTGCACCTGAGAAGGTGAGATATCACTTGTGCAGTCCAAAAACCCCTGGGAAAATACAGAAGTGAAAGTTAGGGATCTACTTACAGTACAGCAGCCACAATCTAGGAACCATCACCACTGGTCAATGTTAAGGTGAACTCATCTACACTTGAACCACCCAGGCCAAAGGTCATTTAAGCTAGTTCATTTATTAGTCCATGCATCATTCATTCATGTATTTGTGTGTCAGGTACATTATAGAACATGTAAATTCTATACCATCAGAGAGCTCTTTTTCAGCCCAATTTGGTCATATTTAGTATTCTTCCCTCCCACTACTTAATGAAAATGTAAATAGAAATGTTTCCTAAGCCCTAATTTGTCCACCTTTATAAGAAAGGGTAAAATAGAAATCACATATAGTAAATCAAATGAAAGTATATTAGCCAGTTGAATCCATCCTAACATAGAAAAATCATTAAAGTTTAAAACAAAGAAATTAAAGGCAATCCACAACAAAACCAGTAATGAACACAAAATGAAAAGGGACTAAAGGGAACAACAGATGCTTGTTCAAAAATCACAAGTTAAGGAAAGTTGGGCCATCAAGCCACCTTCATAGGGTGTGGTGAGATTCACGTTATGTGGTATTGGAACTATTCTTTGAAAACATAAAGGGGAACATTATCGATATAAAAGCATTGACACAATTATGGGCAACACAACCAAACATAATACGCTTCATCGTAGATCAAGCTTGTTCAGGAACTATTAATGTGGTGAACAGGAGATCAACAACCTGGTTAGGAACAAACATCTTACACACACTAAATTTGACACTTGGCAGCATATGCATGGATGTCATTTGAGATCGCAAATCTTAAACAAACATCTTACTAGGAAACAAAATCAACAGCCAACTATAGGAGATCCCTAAATTAAAGTATGGTGTCTCCTTCATGACCATGACACCAGTTGCTGTCCATCTGTTAACCACATCATCCTTTTCTACCCTCTGTGTCCTGTCTGTACACAGAGAAGCTGATGTCCACAGCTGACCAGCCTCACCTTCAAATTTAATTGTGTCAAAACCACGGAGGTGACTGTGGGAGGAGAAATATTTCTGCTCCACTCCTGAACCACTAGCTGGACTTGCTGTTTTGTTGTTTTGTTTTGTTTTTTTGCAACTTGCCCCGTGGTTTCAACTCACACTGGATTTCAGTAACACATTTTCCCTTCTAATTGCTTTAGTCCTAGAGGTGTTAAGAGATTCCAGATACCGCCAGTATCTGGGTACGCGGTGGCCTCATCAAGCATTCTTTCTTCTGTTCCCTAATCCCCACCTATGCTCCCTATAAATAGTCCTTTAATTAAAGTCTCTTCATCTGATTCATCTGGATAGAATTCTGTTTCCCATAAGGAGTATGGCTGAAATACAGTACAGACATGTACTTATTGACATAGAAAGATGCCTGACAGAAAATAGATCTGAATATTACTAGCACTTATCTTTAGGTGGCAGAATCAGATTAGTTGTTTTTCTTTGTGTCTGTTTTTTCAGATCTCCTATAGCATTTACTCATTCATTCGAAGAGCAGAAAATAAATAACATTAAATGCAAAATGGAAATATATACAATTTGTAGAAGTACTAGTGGCCTTTCCTCTTGTTCCACTTCATCTAAAATGTACATTAATAAAATTTATATTGCATGAGTATCCTGTTGGGGTAATAAAATGGTCACTTACGAACTCCCAGATATTTCTTTCTTCTTCCTGTATTCTATTATCTATGAAAGAGCTTATAATCTATGTAGACTGTTTAAAGTACTATAGGTATTAGCTAACTTAGCTCTTGGAACTTTGTGCCTATTGTGCAAATACCCAGCTTCTTCAAACTGTCTCCCCTCTTATTAGCTGTGTAAAGCTGCAATTTATACATTAGATCTGCAAATCTACATCAACCAAATTACTAGTACAGTTCTCTTCCATTTGCCCCAGAAGTTATGAGACTCTAATGGAAAAGTGAAAGTGAAAGCTTACTCAAACTCCAAAATGAGTGACAAACACAATGCAGAATTATGCTGTACCCTCTAAATGTGCAAACGAGTCATCACCATTCATAAATAGCAGTCAAATGTAAAGAAAGAAGCTACTGTGATGATGAAGAATGACTCTAACCTTCACTATTAAAAATTACACACTCCAATAAAAATGCTCAAACAAAACCACCAATGATAGATCAATAAAAACATGTAATAGTTTCAGTGGAATGTTCTCTAAAGAGAACCAACTCCTTGACTCTGACCCACTGATGAGCTTGCCTCATTTAATACATTCCCAGAATTTTCTGAGATGTTACTATTAAGCTTCAGTTTTGCTATAAAGTTGTTTGGAAAAAAAATCTTTAAACAATATGTTCTCTATACTATTACATTCAAAATTAAATTGGGTCATTCAACTTTCAGATTCTCCGAGTTCTTGGAGTTTTGTAATTAATTATATTCCATCATTACTGGATCACAATTAGCTAAGAATGTTGCTGAAATGGTGAGAATGATGAAGAAGGCAGAATTAAATGATAATTTGAGACCAGTCGGACACTACATTTCTCTCTTGTTAATAATTTAAAAAGATGACTTATATTTTTGTCTATGGTTTCCAGGAATAAATGGTTCATTCCTCTGTGTTAGTCAGGATCTGACTTAGGCCAATCTGTTTTATTTTCCTCATATGTCTTCAACTAAAACCATAAAAAGCAGCCCAGTCAACTTTCAAAGCAAGTGAGGCTCATATAACATCTCCTTTGGAATGTTCCATCTGGCCAAATATATTTTTAAGATATGTAAAGAATGAGTAGGAGGAAATTTTCAGTTTACCTGTTTCAATCTCCCAGACGTATACAGAGTCATCTGCACATGCAACAATTAAAAAATTCTCAATCGGGTGCCATTTTATCAGCTTCACAGGGAAAAGGTGCTTCCGGGCCTGGAAGAGGCACGTCTTCCCTTCCAGGTGAAGGAGAGTCACAGAGTGGTCACTGCACACACAGCAAATTACCTGGTCGCCTCTCATCTGTATAAACACAACACAACTGTGTAAATGCTTGAGTGTGCTCTTTATGATTAGATCAGATATCCCCTGCTCAACCCAACACATAAAATTTCAAACCCTATTTACAAAAGGACATGTCTACTCTCCATAGCAAGTGACTCTATGGAGGAGCTTTGAAACACTCTGCATGGTTTAAACTCAACTGCCTATCAAGAAGGTAAAAAAAATGCAAATGGAAAGGAGAATCCCAGGCCAGATCTATTTAGGAGACAAACGAAACACTTGACCATCACTCAGCAAATTCAGGCAGTGAGGCAGACGTCGGAAATAATGGCGAATATAATAAACCTCGGAACTAATTTGTTGCCACAAACAGAAGCTATTTGTAGACACGAGCTTAGGCCCAAGGGTATCATGGGCTGATATTTTCCACTTAAAGCCTCAAAATGTGATTTGGTGCTGTTCCCAGAAGTCTACAGCTTCTAATCCAAACAGGAAACTCAGTGTAGACACAAATCAAAAAGGTAAGCATTAGATAGTTCCAGCTGAAAGTTTGGTCTCAAAGACACAAGGACCAAAAATAGGCTCGGAGGACAATGATGCTTAAGGTGCTTTTGAGAAAGTCAGCATGTGGTGACCATGACCATCCTGCAGGACGATGACTGTCCAGCTGAAGGCTGCTGAAGCTCAGCTGCCGTGTTTAAAGCCATAGTTTGAGATCTCTTGAGACCCTCTTGGTCCCATATTTATCTTTCTGTAGGGGGCATTTTTTTTATTTGCTACCTCTTCTTTTTATTATTTTTTTTTGTAAAAATATGGAACACTTCACAAATTTACATGTCATCTTTGCACATGAGCCATGCCAATCATCTCTGTATCGCTCCAATTTTAGCAACTGTGCTGCCGAAGTGAGCACTATTTACTATTTCTTCCTAAGAAGAGTACATAAACCCTGAGGTGGGGGGAACTCAGTATAAGGCAGGTGTAATACAGTTGGAGCCTAGACTTGTGGATTAGATCAGATCTCCTTTCTACTCAGTCATCTTACCTTTTGGAGAATATCCCTATTACATAACTTCTAAAATGGATAGTGTAAAACACTTCGGAAAATTTACACACATCTCAGAAATAGACATGCAATAGTGACGCTGGGCCAATCATATTCTGTTTTCACAGCAATTGAAATTGTGAAGCTATAAAAGAATTTATAGAAAACACACACACACACAAAAAGAGGGGGGAGCAATCACAGGAAAGCAGATGTTTAGGGTAGGAAACTGTGGTTTCTGGATTTGTAGTTCACATGCCACTGGGCCCTCACTCCCTGGTGTCTTACTATGGATATCTGAGAAACTGCCATTTCAATAAACTCCCTTATTATTGGACTTAGTACGAATGGTCTTGATCCTTAGAGTTAAATTATCTATGACTGAGGCAGAAGGAGAAAGTAGTCAGGAATGAAAATGACTTCTTTTGAGCCTGAAAGAAAGCAGCTATTAAGGAAAAAAGAAATGAACAAAGAGGGGCCAGCATTGTGGCACAGTAGGTTAAGCCATTGACTGCAAAGCTGACAACACACACAAAGAACATCCGGTTCAAGCCCCAAGTCCCAGCTGTTAAGTTTCTGCTCAGGCTCTCTACTGATGTGTTTGGTTAGGCAGTAGAACGTGCCTGGAATCCATCACGACACCTAGAAAGGAGTCTTGACTCTGGGTTTTGGCTTGGCTTGGTTTAGTCCTGGATGCTGTGATCAACTGGGAAATGAATTAACAGATCCCCACCCTGCCCTTTTCTGTAAAAGCTTTTCAAATAAATATGTAAATAAATCCTATTTTTAAAAAAGTCATGTGATTACATGAATATGACATAGAGGCATTCCAAATTGCTACACAAAAGTTTTCCAAAACATTACTTAACTTTTTCACTCTTTCCTGAAGTATTTTCCATGTTTAATTTGAAACTAGTGTTTTATAATATTATGGAGAAATAATGCTATTTTAATTTTAAATAATGTTTTATTTAATGTAATATAAAATAATCTCTAATCCAACCAATTTATGAAATAATGTTATCAGTATTACCATGTAATAAAGGAAAGACATTTTAATGAAGATATGAATTTTAAGTTAACGTTTCACAATAAACTTATTTCATCCAGAATGAGACTCTTACGTATTTGTTAAAGCCCATAACATCCTAAAAGAAATGATAGAAAAAGAAAAATCCACTTAAGAGACAACAAGGTACCAATATTAATGTAAAAGAAATTGTAAAAGGCAAAAGTTAATTTCTAATTTGTTGAATTCTATAGTATTTGGCTTGTTTATCATTGGGTATTATTTTTTAAAAATTGCATTAAAATTAAGATGCAGAATATGGGAGAAAGGAAAAAAATGTTAATATGAAAAAAAATGGCTTTGGCAAAACCAAGAATCTAGTACACCCATATTCTATAACCAAGTTATTTATACACGTTATAGTAGCAAAATTAAAATACATATATATATATATATTTTACCTTATTCTGCTCAAATATGAGCACAAAGAACTTCTTTCTTTCTTTGTGGACAAATGTTTTGTATTGTTTTGTTTTCTCCTCCCTGTTTTCCTTCATTAAGGGTGTGTTATTTGTGAAGACGTGTTTTAATTTTTATCTTAACTTACTCTAAAAGTCTCGGGTGATATCAAAAGGCTCATTACTGGACCAGCTTCCAAAAAGAATTTATGCAGAATTTCTTCAGTAAAGATGTCCCACAAAATGACGCACGAGTTTTGGTCCCCCGACACCAACCAGCTCAGGTCAAATCTTGAAGAGTGACCGTGTGGGTAAAGCAACACAGTGACACTTTGCTGATGGCCTTTCAGAACCTTGTGGCAGGACAGACCTGCAAAACAGTCAAACCCCAAATGAGGCACAAATGACTCATGCTCAGGAAACAGTTCTGATCTTTGTTTCCATAAGTGTTTAACCTAACCACACATCTGGCTACTAACATTCATGAACGATGCTTAGGCCATCCCAAAGGCCAGTGCCTCATCAGAAGCCAGATTATGCTTTGGATGAAGGACTACCGTCAGTTGTTCCAACCCTGCTAATTTGTGGATCTTCACCAATTATCAATCCTCGGATCATGAAATAGCAAACACTGTCCGAAACATAAGCATGTTCTTCCCCCACACAAATAAGCACAGCTTATTATGCTGTTGTTTAAGACAGTATGGCCAAGTCTAATATTCACTGGCTATTTTTGCTTTGAAAGATAGTAGAGATTATCTATTTTGAACTCTGGTCTTTAAAGCTAAACTATCTGAAGCTCAGAAGAGTATCCAAGTGTGGAAAGCCAAAGCACAATGTTTATGAAGAACGCTTTGCTAATAAATAAATCTGTGTTTGTCTTCTGTGTCTATTAAATATGTCACTACAGACAATTGGCCACTTCCTTGTTATCACAGAGGCTGCCCTGGAAAAACTGGGATACTGCTGAAGCTCAGTGCAGGCTGGACCATTCTGTGGAAGAAACACTATTCAGAACTAACATATAATACAAATATGAAAAAATATAATTAAAAATAATAAATAGCATGCAGGCCACTTTACTTGACACTTGACAGGATGTTTCAAACCATATTTGTTTTAGAACATAAACAACCAACACCTCATCACTGCTACTATTGAATCCTCCGAAATCGGACAGGAATGTAAACCAAATACTCTCTCTTTATTCAAACTGAGAACGAAACTGAGGGAATCATTATTACAAATCCATCATGAATACTCTTACCTTATGTCCCTGAACAAACTAAAATGAATGGAAACTCAGGTGTTATGCATCAAATATATAGACTTCTGTTGATTTTCTGGATATTAAGATAAATCAGTCTTAGCCAAAAAAAAAAGAAAAAAGCTATGCTCTTGCATTTTTCACTAACTCTAAACAGCAGCTGCTTACGCGTGTACCAGCATATTACCGCTGCTCAGTTCATACCCATTTACACCCTAATGTAAGTTTACCATCCAAAGACAAACCAGAAACAGAAGCAGCCAAAGTAAGCATTACGATAGTAGGCAATCTAAGATTTTCAATTGATATTCTAAAGGATCTTACACTGTAGTACTATTCATAAAATTCAAAACATGTAATGTACATTTTTTCTAATATCCTAAATTTCAATCACATTCTGTATTATCTTTCTTTAAATAAGATGTTATTGCAAAATGGTCTTTTGCTGCTGAAATACAGAAAGATATATAAGAATACAAATATATTTCATTCACAGAAACTCAAATGAGAAAATACTATGTTTTTCCTGATTGGTAAAGACTAAAATGCCTAATAGCACATACAGTAGGCAACATTTAGGGGAGAAGTCACTTTCATAGGTGACTGGCAGACACGCGTGTGTATAGAGATGTAAGTTCCTTACAGCTTTTACATATGTTTTGAAAATTAGAAATGGAAACAAATTTCTACTGGGAAATTCTGTGCTTGGGAGATGATCCTGCATAGACACGTACAAAAATAAACCTGCAATGCCCAAAGCAGCGGAAGAATAGGAACCTAAATGCCAAATTGTAGGTTTTTTTAAAAAAAATCTATGATTTTTATTTTTTATTTGCATGAGATAATAGTGAACAAGATTTGTTTCAGGAGCCCCCACTGCAGCACAGTGGGTTAAGTCACTACCTGCAGTGCCAGTATCCCACAAACACACCTGTTGAAGTCGCAGCTGCTCCACTTACAATCTAGCTTCCTATTAATACACTTGGGATGGCAGTGGAAAATAGCCCAAGTACTTGGGCCTCTGCATCCATGTGGGAGACCTAGAAGAAGCTCCCGGCTCCTGGCTTTGACCTGACCCAACCCAAACTGTTAACAATCATTTGGAAAGTGAACCAATGGCTAGAAGGTTCTATCATTCTCATTCTTTCTCTCTCATTCCCCTCCCCTTCATCTCTTCACATCTCTCTGTAACTCTGCCTTTCAAACAAATAAAAAATAAATCTTGAAACATTTGTTTAAAGGAGTGGCCATGCACTATAGCAGGTAAAAATCACTGCCCACAATGTTGGCATCCCACGTGGAGTCAGTTTTTGTTCTTGCTGCTTCACTGCCAATCCAGCTACCTGGTAATGGCCTGGGAAAAGCAGTGGAAGATGTGCCAAACAGGACCCCTGCACATGTGTGAGACCTGAAGGAAGCTCGTGGCTTCACTGTGGCCTATTCCTGGCTGTTGTGGTTCTCTGGAGGGTGAACTGGCAGATAGAAGGTAATTTTCTCTCCATCTCTGAATTTCAAATAAAATAAAAAGATTTTAAGGACATTTTATTAAAGTGTATAGAATAAGTATCTATTTGCCTAAAGTAATTAAAATACGTATAATGCTGTGATAACATGAATTTGAATATAAAATTTTCTGTATAAAAAACATAAACCTGGCATGGTGGTCCTTGCCTTGCATTGTCAGGATCCCATATGGGCACTAATGGTTCCAATCCCAGCTGCTTCACTTCCCATCCAGCTCCCTGCCTGTGGCCTGGGAAAGCAGTCTAGGACAGCCCAAAACCTTGGGACCCTGGTCCCCCATGGGAGAGCTGGAAGAAGCTCATAGTTTCAGGCTTTGGATCGACTCAGCCGTTGTGGCCACTTGGGGAGTGAACCAGCAGATGACAGATCTTTCTCTCTGATCTCCTCTTTGTATATCTGACTTTCTAATAACTACAAGCAAATCCTTTTAAAAAGTATAAAAAGCATTATTAGCAGGGTTTTTTTATGAGTCGGAAAAGAAACCTATTGTATATATTTCTCACTGGGCTTTGAAAAGTCTACACATATGATTTATTTGAAGATAAAAATACATATAATTTATCAGCAAAAAACATCAAAATGTTTAAATCCCTCATCTTTTTTTCTTCAACTTGTTGCACTGATAAATAAATAGGGTCAGGTAAAATTCAAACACCTTTTAATAACGAAGCACCTTCTAGAAGTCCTGCTTTGGCAGCATTCAAAGCATGGGTGATGAAAATTGTCCCATCTTCACAGCCACATATTAGTTTATCAAGATTTGGCACGTACTCTGATGAGGTGACTACAGCAGTTCCTATGCCATCTTTGAAATCTGAGAAATGGTCAACAATACTTTGCGATACAGTATGATGCTTATCAAAATTATCCTGAAGCGTCCAGGTGGCAGTGATTGGTATCTCTAAAAGGCAAACATACAAGAGGAATCTTATTATCAAGGTTTTCACCATCACTTCAAAACTATAAATATGAGACAAAAGATCATTCCATGCTCATCCCTTGTATTGTTCAATTTGTGTTCACTTCAATAATTCTGGTGGTAATGTTGTGTTAAGATACACGGGCTTCATGCTTATACATGTTTTTATCTTCACATCTAGTGTGTGGTGGTTCTTGTTTGTAGCTTCATCATTGCTCAGTGTAGGACACAGTGAATTAATTGCAAAGTTGTGCTCAGAAGACATGGAAACAGGCTTACCTCTGGGCGAACCATCAAACCTGGAAACAGGAACATCGGGGATGTGCCACAAAGTAATTCGTCCTGAGATTTCTCCAGAGAACAGTACTTTATAAAACGGCTCTTTCCTTTCATTCATGTAGCCCATAACACAGGGTTGCCTCTGTTTCAACAAAAAGTGACCTTTTATGTAGGACTATAGAGAGGCGGCTACTAGCTTTAAACAGAGGAACAAATGCATCTCTTTATTTCCCACTCTCAAAATTTTCAATCAACCCAAATGAAATAATCTGTACTTTAGGATAAACAATGACTTGTAAAATATGAACTGGTACTGTCAGTGTCTTCATTTTATAGATAAGGAAACTGGGAGCAAGGAGATGGATCTAACCAAGGTGAAAGAAACAATAATGAGTTTTAAGTCTAGGAATTCTGACTCGGTCACTATCTTGATAACACTGCCTACTAAAGAGGCCTGATTTCTTTATGGCCCTTTTAATTCCATTTGTTCATTACAACAGCAACAGCTAATATCTATCTATATAATAATTATGTGTTCTTAAATTGGTTTCTACTTTCTGTTGACTATACACTGATTTCAAGTTTCCAAAGTCACCAAAAGAAAAATAATTCCATAACTTGCATAAATGCACCCAGTACACATGTATATGAATATGGATATGGATATATTTAGTATGTACTACTCCAGTTTCCTGTTCCTGCACACCCTGGGAGGCACCAGGTGAAGCATCCTTTGCACCCATGTAGGGGATCTGGATTAAGTCCCTGGCTCCTGTCTTTGGCCTGGTCTAGTTCTCACTGCTGTGAGCATTTGGCCCATGAACTAGTACATGGAGGATCTCTGCCTCTCTGTCTTTCCAAATGAAATGAAAATAAATAACAGTTTGTGAAGAAAAATAAATTACCCCAAAATTGTGGAAAATTTTCCCACAGATAAAACCAGTACATTAGAGGACATAAGTATTCCTACAAAAATCCTATGCAGAGTATAACCACAAATTCTTTTGAGATGAGGCCTCCGTATGTGCTGTAGGAGCAGCAATGTCCATGATTCTTGAAGGCCAGTTGCAGAATTGCTTCTATTTTCATTCAGGTAATGATACTTTTGAGAGTTCGGTAGCAGTGGTTAATTGCATTGCTTTTCTTTTAGGCCCACTCCTGTGTGCCTTAGGCCAATGTTTCTGTTTCTTGTTAGCAATGATAGTTAGGTAGGGATTCACTTAACTTGTGGAATAGATTGTTTTCTTTCAGAATGTTGGAATACAACCAAGTACCCGCTGGCTGTGGTGATGTGCCTGCCCACCTATTTTTCCCAGACCGATGACAGCTAAAGAAGACAACCTGTCAGTCCACTTGCGGCCAGAGTACGACTTCGGGGTTACTGCTGCCACTGTGACAACAATAGCTACAGCTGCTGCTGCTGACAACATGGCCATTGCGGCCCTAGTCACTGCTGTACCGGTGACCATGACTGTGAACGCTCTTGTGTGGCAGACCTCTGTGGTTCTTCAGACACAGGACCAGTTTAACCAACATGTTTGGACTGGCTTGCTAATCATGAACTGATGAGTGGACTTGATTTAAGAACAGGTGGACATGTTATCTGAGGTCCTCTCAGTTTCCAACTTGCAGCTAATCTATTTAGAAGCCTTTTCAGTTTATTTGAATGGGACTTGAGATGTTTAGTTTGATAATTTACACGCTAGAGAAGTTTTTCGGTTTATTTAAATGGGACTCGAGATGTTTAGTTTGATAATTTACATGCTGGAGAAGCTTTTTGGCTTATTTGTATGGGACTTGGGATGTTCAGTTTGATAATTTACATGCTGGCTGCATGGAAAAATTGTAACCATCTATGCCACCCGGGTTGAGGTGGCTACTGTGAAACAATGGTTTTGTTACTGGTACAATCTGTGGTCCACAGGGTTAGACATTGGCTTGGGTTTTTATCCCTTGGAGGGTTATTTTGCCTAGTGATCTTCATGCTTGTCTGGTTTATTTGCCTGAGACATGGGCAAGATTACGCCATTATGCGACAGGCCCTGATGGCCCTGGGAGATGGCCTCCCCCCAGGTACAGTTAAGCATGCTAGACCGGTAGTCAAAGATGGGTAAGACCTACGGGGGACACCTACCAACCTAAGACAGGGTGTAGAGTTGGAAGCTCTGCCACCCAATGACGGGTAAGGAGGTAGTCCTGCTGCAGGCTACCTAACAGGCACGGCCTCAATTAAATAAAAAGGGGGGGAGATATGGGGAGCGGCCGACCCCACATGGATTAGGAGCTTCAAGATGGCAGCTGGCTGAGTGCCAGGAGGTGGGACTTGTTCCCCCCAGGAGGCAGGCAGGAAGTAACAAGGATAAGCTAATTCTCTCTGGCCACGATTGCTGGCCTATCAGATAGCGCCCCGTGGACCACATGCAGAAGTAATTGGTGGAAGAACTATATTTAAGCAGCTCGTTTTTGGCAATAAAGCCCTTTTTGGTTCGGCAAAAAAATAATAATAATAATAAATAAATAAATAAAATGTATATATATTTTTTTCAATATCCCCAAAGCAGCATTTATTTACCCACTGGATTCCAAACATTTATTTTAGAAGTCTGGCATTTCATAATCACCCATCTTGATTGATACATGAATATCAGGTACTACTGCTACTAAAATTGTATATTTACTAGTAAATAGTGAATCCCTAGTACAACCTTGCAATGCAGCTAGTCCTTCTTTTATTTAGTGATGTGTAAATAAAAATAGAAGTAGTATACAAGGGATCAAAATGATTGTTATTACAAAAACAAAACCAGAAATCTTTAAAAAAATGTCAGCTGCTGGTGCTAGAATTAAAGAAGCCTAAGAAAGTGGTAGTTCAGTCAGAAAATAGACACTATAGTTCACATTTAGATACACTGGAGGTAATATTTAGGGAATATTAAGAGTCAAGATGTAAACACCACATCTAATCCTCAAAACTATGAAGTAAATATTGATATCCATATTACTGAGATTAGGCAACCTAAACCAGAAAACAATAAGTTCAAGGCTATTATAACCAACATACTTGTATGTAATTATCTATAATCCTAAGTGCAGGCCTTGTGGGAAACAACTGCAGTAAAGTCAGTTATTTAGATGCGTGGACAGATGGATGGGGTGTTGGGTAGGTAGGAGGGTGGGTATATGAGTAGGCCAGCAGGCAGAGAGGAAGGTGAGCAGATGGATACAGTGACTGTTAATAGGATGCTGTGTTGTCTTACAGATATCAAAGTCATGATTTTTATAAGTGCTGGATATGGTGCTGACAGCGGCAGGTGTTGTGGTAGAATTGGCATTGGTTTACGTCCTGGATATTCCATTCCAATCCAGCTCCTGTACATGTGCCAGGAAGGACAGTGGAGCAAGGACCACCTGGTTGGACTCCGGCCAGCCTTATGGGACACGCAGATGGAGCTCCTGGATCCCAGCTTCGGACCAGTCCAGCTCTGAACATGGCAGCCATTCGGGGAGTGAACCAGCAGATGAAAAGATATTTCTCTGCCTGTCTCTCTCTTTCTCTCTCTCTCAACTCTGCCTTTTAGGCAAATAAATCAATTTTCAAATTACAAAAAGAGTGCTAATAACATTTGATTACACTGAGTATCAAACTCAATCTTTTGATAACTATGGAACCATTGTTTCAATTTTGTTGTTATTTTGACATGAAAGTAAAGTTCCATTTGCTACCTACACAGGTTGGTAGCAGTATGCCTTTAATCTGTGCTCTGTCTCTATTCAAGGCTCCCTCTGCTGTCATTTCCCTACCCCCGCCCCATCATCTATACACAGTTTCTAATGGTCACATCCAGTTCTTAACCACTTAGTTTTCCTGCCACCCAATAGCTTTCCTAGTCACCTAAACCCCCTCGGTAGTTCCTTACAATGTGAGGCCTTAGTCTTCATTATATTTATAGTAGGGAGCACCTATTCACTAAGAAGTCCCAAAATAGTCAGGAAGAGTGAAATTTCTGCTTTCAACTCCTGACTTTTCCACATACAACTCTCTTAAAATAACAAGATCTCTGTTTCATTTCCTCAGTTGTGAAAGAGGAGTAATTCCAGCACCTATTACTTGAGATTATTTTAAGTATTAATGGTTTAGTAAAGATCAAGCAAACACAAGCATGATATTTCATACCCACTCAAAAAATATTACCCTTCTTATTATCTTTTTCGTGAGAAGCTTCACTCAAGAGTCATTTCATATTTTAAGGCTAAAATTGTCACAACTAACTTCAAAATGGGATCTGGATGACAACCAAAGCAAATGAGATGTTGTATGTATTTTTTATTATTATTATTATTTTACATAATTATGCATGATTTATATAATCTATAAAGTTACTTACGATTAAATTTACTAATAGCACTAATAGGAGTAATCTGTCATCACTATCCTTCTCATTACTCTTAGTCTGTGTTCCCAAAATCATTAGCTACAAGTTTCAGGCTGCTTCCCTCCTAGCTACTCCCATTAAGGCACTGCAGCCTTCCTGCAGAGCTGACACCCTAGGAAGCCCACATTCTCATTTCAACAGTCCTGGACAGGGCCCTGCTACAGGCCTCAGCAATCAACACCTGTGATATGAAGCCAGGGATATCCTCAGGAAGCTAGAAGGAAGAAGGCTGAGTTCCCACTCCTGCCACCACAACTTCATCTGCAGATACACACATGAGAATATCAAAGGGTAATTTAGAATATGCTACTGTCAAGTTTTGACCTCTAATTCTATAGTACATGCCAAAAGAGTAATACAAAATAAAAGCCTGGTCTGTACCATATGTTTAAGAATACAGTTTCAAGGCTCATCGCAACTACAAAACTTGATCTCCACACCCCATTTACAACGCTTTCATTATCTCCTAGATGTACAAGTAGCAAAACACAGTCCTATATTTAGCAAATATAGTTGAGGTTTGACTACACAGAATCATGTCTCACTTTATTTCACTGGATAAAAGGTGAGTTAGGGTCTGAGAATGAGTAGCTCATCCTCTCTCAAGTCTCAGATGATTCTAACCCTGTCTCACTGGCTTCTTAGAATAAACAGAAAGAAATGCTGCTGTCCAGACAAGAATCACTGGAAGAAGACCCATCCATGCATGCCCTCATAGTTTCAAAAACAAAGCAAAGTAGTTTCTTATAAGCTCTGTTTTCATTTTTAAGATTTATTTTGCAAGGAGAAATGTCATGGAACCATGGCTTATGAGGCTAATCCTCTACCTGTGATGCCAGCATCTCACATGGCCACCATGTTCAGATCCTGGCAGCTCCATCTCCAAACCTCAGCCAAGCAACAGATTTCCATCTGTCCTCTCTGTAACTCTGCCTTTCAAGCAAAGCAAACAAACAAACAAAAAATATGTATTTATGCTACATGTAGCACTAAGACCTGTGATGGTTGAGCGGCTCCTAGTGGCTTTGTAAAATTGCGTTCTGGAGGTAAAAAGGAGGAAAGGGTCACTCCTTTAAAACAACTAAGAAACATCATTTTAAGGGAGTCACAGTACTGTTTTTGTGGTCAACAGTAAAGCAAGGCCCTATTGCTGCCCACAATAATTGTGAAATAGCCATGATGGCAGCCATATCTCTAAAGTTTGCCCATGCTACAGAGGCACTTGGTGTTCTGACTTTTCAATGACAGCTTCTTAGTCAATTTTTCCAACAAAGCCCTCAGATATATTAAATGGACAATCGCTAAATTATAGCATTTCTACCAGCTACCTAATTAAGCAAACCATCATTCTGTAAAGGGTAGTATGCTTCCTTGGTTGACATATCGGTAATAAAAAACTCCTCTCCATGAAATACCTTTTTTGGGTAATGAATGAACGACTACATAAAGAGGAATTTTAGAAACTTGCTCCCAGGAAGACTACTGAAATAAAATGATGACTGACATCTTCAAATTTCCTATTGTTGAAAGCAGAATTTAGAACAGTAACAAGTTCATAATTATATTAACATTTTGCCAAAAATTATACACTTCAAGAAGTTAATTCATATGAATGGCTACATACAACTAAGAAAGCTTTCAACCTATGGTTAAGAATAAATAGAAAAGAGACCACTTCCATAAGTTTTAAAATAAGGGTAGATACATATCAAGATATTAACAATGCTGTGTAAAACTTTGCAGAGGAAAAATGCAGAAAGAGAGAGGCAGAGGGAAAATAAACGTGGGAAAATGCTAATAACTGGTGAATCTAGGTAAATGTTCTATTGCTAACCATTTAACTATTCTTACAACTTTTCTAAATATTTGGAACAGCTCCCACTAAGATAATTCAACATAAAATAGCCAAAACCAAACCAATTTCGCAGCAAATATTTATGGTAGTGACATTAGGAATTTCAATTTTCCTTTGTTTTTCTAACATTTGTTAATATTTATAATAAGTAGGCGTTATTTAACTAGACTGAAAGGCATTAGATTTTTTAAAAGACCAAGTTTACTCTCTTCAGTAGCCACTGACAGTTACACTTGATTTTCTTGTTAACAACTTGATGCGATGTTTCAGTTTAATTTTCCAAAGGCCACTCTGCTACAAACAAAGCAAGGCTAATCTAAGAAACAGTGAAACAGCTTTGGGGCAACCACTCTTTGCTTGCATTACCTTATTTTCCTCCACAGAAGCAGAGCACAGTAAATGAGGATAAATGGTCTCTTTAAGCACTCTTCCATCAGCAGGGTGTGTGCTTTTTGAAAGCCCACTGAGTGGCAAAAATTAAAAGCAAAGTTTAGAACTTTGGGGTTCTTTATTCATTTCTTCCCCCCACCTCCCACTTTGAAAAGCCGGATGGTACCATTCAAGTTTCTAAACTCCAGTTAGAAATTGTTGGGTTAATAATTACAAGTGACTTTTTGAAAACCCAGCACCAGCTGTACAAGTTATACATGGTTAATCTCATTCCTTCATCCCCTGCTGTTTCGTACAAAGGCTGAAGCCTACCAAGCCCAGAGTAAATCTTCCAGTGCCAAAGTTGTTTTGTTCTGGTTTTTGATCATGGGCAGCATGCAGGGGTTTTTCCATAATAAACCTCCCAAAGTTCATTTTCTACCTGAATGTTTTGTATGCTGCTCCCATCTGAGCCCACCTGTTCAGCAGCTGATAGATATAACTGTGACCATCTTCTGTCCAGATGAGGATTCTGTGAGCAGCAAGCACCTCACCACCAGCAAAGAACTGCCCATTTCTGCTCATTTCAGTCCACAGAACGGAAAAGTCACAATAATCATAAACCTGAAATACAAAATGGACACACATTAATGAAAGCTTACTGCCTAATCTGCCACCGAGGTGAAAGGTAGGATGGGCTTCGCAGATGGGAATAATGCGAAACAACACACTGTATTACTAGTACTTATTTTTCACATTAATTCTAAGGTAGATTTCACTACACAAAGTTTCCCCTTTAGTTTCATCCCAGAAATGTTCGCTGAACAAAAGATCAAAGGTCCGAATTGTTCAAAACCATTTTATTCATTTATATGTGCAGCTCAGATTTAATATTTGAAACTTTATTATGCATACAAATCTTACAAAACAAATTCTTTGGTCAGGTACTTTAAGTCTTTGTTCAAAAACATATTATCACTATACAGGAAAGACAATCTGTGGGTAGTAAGCTAACTTTGCGAAATACTAAAGAGAATGAGCTAATTTGGCTTGTTTTCTTCTTAAAGATATCACAGGAAAAGTGTGCATATTCCCTAGGAACAAATTCAGTGATATAAGAGAAAAGAAAAAAAAAACCAGCTACAATTAAGCTATATAAAGGTGAGAGCTATATAAAGGTGAGTTTTAAGGTATAGGTATCAACTTTTAAAAATAATTTAGATATAAAGGCTCATTATCATTATAATTTCTCACAACTGAAAATAAGACATAAAACACAAATCACAAGAGGCAAAACCACTAAACTCAGGGAATTGAAAACTGTTAGCAGGCTAAGAGCTAATTCATTGCATGTTTATACAATTGTTATACATGTTATACAATTATACATGTTTATATGATTATATGGAACAGGAAGAACCACACTTGCATATCATAAATATTATTTATTTAAATTTACCTTCCAACATTTAGAAAACACCACCAACAGAAGTCTTTCTGTATATGTGCAAAATCGTATTGTCTGACAGTTTAAGGAGTCGAGGAACTTGGACTCTTTTTCATAAACATCTTGCTTTTCCTTCAAAAGAAAAAAGAAAACATTTTAGTGTTATTACAAAGTAATGTATTTATGACCATGAGAACACCTGCTCTGTGACACTCCTAGGGTAAATCTCTGTTGAGAAATGGAAAAATATCTCGGCGTCCTCTTTTAAAGTTGCTCTGCAATGGAAACTCACCTGGAAGCATCATTTAGGGAACTATGTTGGATACCAAGAATGGAAAAGGTAAGTCACTACCTTTTGGACAGGAAAAAAAGATTACATCAAAATACAAAAAGATGTATTTTTAAAATCCTTCTGGATCTTAACTGCTAAAATAATAAAGGAAAAAAGCAACATGGTTTGTGGAAGAACAACAGGCAACATAGAAGACATAAAACCACATTGTTAGTGACTTTCTGATAATATTGGGTGTCAGCTCATCAACCAGCCCAATTTCCTGGTTTATTCAACTGATAAATTCCTAGAGATCCTTATAGGTAGCCTAACAACTTTGTCACCAATACACAAACACCTGGACTGTTTGTCACCTTGACTGATGCCAGAAAGCAGGTGAATATACTGAACTCTTGGGGGATGTGATCCTCAATGGTTCATAGTCACCTCCCAGGCACTGTTCACACTTTCCCAAACAAGGGGAGTCTCTGCCATGACACACTGAGGGATAGTCTATGATTGTTCTAAATTACTAATCACAATAGTAATTTTTTCTCTCCTTGGGTATGTGTGTATACAGACAAAATTTTTGCACACATATAGAGAAAGGGTTGGAAGAATGTTCTCCAATTGTCCCAATGTCCTCCCTTGGGAAGATGGAGAGGAGGAAGCACATGAAACTGAAATTTATACATCTCCCCACTTAAATATTTAACCGTGAGCATGTAATACCATTACATTTTTTAAACTTTTCAACAGTTATGCTTGAAATTAGAGAAAACAAGTGAAATTTCCATGTCAACCTGAATGCTGTTGATAGATGAGGAGAGGTCCCACACTTTGAGCTCACCGGTCACTGATACCACCACGAGGGAATCTTCTGTGAAAAGAACAAAGACCCCGTATGAGATGGTATGAGTTGACCACTGCTATAATGGGTATAATGACCATTTCAAAGTCAGTTAAGGATTGATAAGTCATCAATTCATAGCTAGTTAAGGATCATGCAGGCCTGTGAAAGCGGAAAAATTTCAGTGATCCCCCTGTAAATAAGGACATACTATCTTTTAAATGCAAAATCATATGGTCAATCTTTACATTGGTAGTATCAAATAAACTTTCCTATAGTAGAAATAAATGTCACTTTTCACTGTCCTGTGTGTGTCTTACTGAAAAAACTGAATTCTCCTCATAAGATCCAGCTAGAGCAGGGTGAAAGTTTCAAGAGTTCTGATCACACACAACACAATGCTGCCTGCCAAAGATACAATGTACAAACAAAACTGGATCATGGAGACACAAATTCTCCTCTCTCCACTTTACTGTATCTTCACTCACTTTTCACTGCCTTGAACCACTGGCACTGAGTATGTTTGGCTTTTCTTAGTCTCACTGGCAGAGCTATTCCCGCAAAGAGGTAAATATGAAGAATCATTCTGAAGATTCATCCAACAATTGAACAAATAATTGAAAGGTGAATGCTTTTTTATGTAATCTCTTAGTGTTATACAATACCCAGTTACTACCTTGGATTCTCATGGAATGAACAATGCACATGCAGCTGACCCAATCAGGAGACTGAGATGATGTAAAAGTGTGAACAAGGGCCAGTGTTTTGGCATCAATGACAAGGACATCTTGATACTCTCCACAACACAGAAGCCAGCCTTCTCCTGTCATCCGGGATGAGCAGTGGTAATACTATGTAAATGAAATTCAAAGCAAAAAATTATTTTTCACAATCAACCCGATTTGTCAATGTTGAAGACTTCTCTGGATTTTAGTTTTAGAATCTTTTCAATTAAGATATTGAACTAAACAGCAGCTAAAATTCCATGTTTTCCATTTGTTTCAAACTCCTAAAGTATTCATGTTGCCTTTTAATCTTGTTTATTTTTGTCCTGTTCTAAAGGAAAAGATATTTTGTAAAGAAGGAATCTTATTCCAAATGATAGAAAGTGCTCAAGGATGTAATTTCTCTTGTAATATTTAGAACTAAACAACAAAAACCAGGTTTCCTATCCTGGCAACACTGCTAAATGTTAAATAACAATGAAAAATATTTGAAGAGCACATGAGTACTTCTGCCAAATAAATTTTGAAATGTTTTCTTTAAAAATGTCAAGTCATACGATTTACTATTTTTTAAAAAAATATCAACTCACAGAATCTACCATTAACGAGCTTCTTTCTCACTGAGCAAGATTTTGGTCCCAAAAGAACAGGAAGGGTTCATGAATGTTGAAATTCAAAGCATCAGCAGTACACACACACACACACATTTTCAACACCACTGGAATCATACAACCATCCTACATATGCTAGGGTTCATCTACCTAAAGCTAAAATCTTTTTTAAATGTTGGGAAGTAATTAAAAAGACAATGATACTCCTGTATTTGCTGTTCACAAATAAGAAATTCCTAAATTAATAACTTATCCAACAATGCAATAAGTTAAAATTGGAAATGAGGATAAAATCTATGCTCATAAAACACCAGACCATTAAATCTGATTGTGTATGTGTGTTTTGTCAGTACCTTTAGGAAAAATATGAAAACTGTATTTGAAATGTGTCTGTTATAAAGATATAGAAATAAAAGAATAAGAGAAAATCTGGTTGAATAGTATCTTCTGCAAAACAAAAATGTCAAAATAGAAAATGATTCCTGATAATATGCGATTCTTGTGGTGGAATAAGCATTCAAAGAAAGAATGATGTCCAAAGATGCTTCTTTAAATGTGTGTGCAGCAAATGTCATAAAGGAGCTGCAAAATCCAGAAATGTTTTGAAGATTGTAAGGATACTTACACAAATGGCGGTGTGTCTGTATGGAAGTGTTGCCTTCTCCACGCACTGTCCACTGGTAACATTCCAAACACACATCTCCCTAGCAGAGATAACTCTGTATTATTCTCTGTCATTTCCACTCAATCAGCCAGAATAATTTCTGTGAGACCAAGTTTTTCTTTAGTGCTGCTCTTAAGTGTAACCTGATCGCTTATGTGGATTTTTTGTTACAGATTACTGGGCAAGAAAATGTTGTAGTCATTAGCAGGGTTGACATACTGTATCTGTGTCTTTTTGTTTGGGTAATTACACCCTGCCACCAGCCTGCAAACCTCACTTTACAGCCAACCTAGCCTACAGCAAATGGTGGGAATACAGCTATCAGAGTCCATTAAAATGACAGCAAAACAACCTTTTCATGGAAACTGCTTGCTCCTGAAAATGGCTTATTTCACTGAACTTAAACTACATATTCTGAAAAGAATAATGTATAGAGTGTTTCCTCTTCTGGAGCCCAGGAATTGTTTTTGTAAACAGTGCCACCAAGAGGCTGCATCTGGTCCATCAGTAATTTGGTTGGTTCCTTGGCTTCCTATTTGAAATACTGAACTCATCCTTGTAACTTAATATTGTAAATTTTTCATTTTTAAAAGCTCATCTGTGGCCACACATATATCACAAAGACAGATGCAGTTATCAAATACAGTTAGAAAAAGCACCCAGCGAAGCACAGTTTGTATGATTTTTGTTCACAAAAGCCAGAAGATTGCTTCAGAGATTTTTGGTGATATTTAGTTTTGACAGTATCAATATGTAAGTCAAATCTTCCACAGAGAAAAAAAATGAAAGCTTTACAGATATTAAAGAAAGCATTACTCTTAGGAAGCAAGATATGAACCAATCAGTAGTATACGATATTGCATGTGTTTCATACTTGCAGGATTTTTTTTCCTCAGTAAATACTAGAAACTCAGTATCCTAAATCACTATTTTATGAAACCAGAATTTCAGTTACCTCTCTCCACATCCCTGGGACATTTAGCCACATCTGGAGAGATTTTTGCTTGCAACAATGAAGAACACACTACTGGCATCTAGTGGGGAGAGGCTGAGAATGCGCCTAACCCTCCCACAAAGCACAGGATTATTGCCCACAACAAAGAATGATAAAGTCCAAAGTACTATTAGAACCCAGCCTGAGAAGCCATATTCTAGAGAGAGAAAAAAAAATATTCATAACATTTTTTCTATCTGTATTTGAGTTTATACTAAACAGGATTAAAGTTAACCTGAAAAGGCAAATGACTATAATAGCAGGGACAAGGAAGATATATGCCTGTGTTTCATATTTGTGTGTGTGTGTGTGTGTGTGTGTGTGTGCGAGAATGTGTATGTATACTGAAATGCAAAAACTGAAATACAACATCCTCACAGTAAAAACAAAATCCCATAATACATCTAAGGATAAACAAATAAATCTCAAAGATAATGAAACTGAACTTTAAGCTGCCAACAATATAAAACATTATCTCTGCAGAGAATTTGAGCACACCCTTATGGTTTTCAACTCTAGTTATATATTAAAAGTCACCTGCAAATATCTCAAAAATTACCCCCTAGCGATTTTAATTCCATGTCCCTGTGTTGGGATCCAAAAATGTATGAAAATTTGAAAATTCATTTGTCAGTTGACGCATTTCTAGATAAGTCTAAACCAGTCGTTATGAATTCTGACACTTGATTAGAGCTATCTGAGAACCATTTACCAACACTGATGGTGGGGACCCAACCCAGACATACAGCAAGCCTAATTTAATAACATTCTTCATGGTTGGAGCCTGGACTTCAATAAGAGCTCTTCTAGTAACACTAATGCTTTTAAACCATGTCACTGTCCATTGTCTTTCCTGTTTGTTTTCTTGTCATTTTTTTTATCTTAAATTTAAAAGAAATACAAAAAATACCTTAAAGCAAACCTATACTCTATGATTATCAATTCTATTTTGTAGATGCATACACATAGATACATACTCGTGTTCCTTAATAAGCACAGCACTAGAGGTTGGCATTTGGCCTCGTGGTTAAGTTGAAAGCCTGTAGCGCATACCCAAATGTTCAACAGCTGGATCACAAGCTTCCTGCTTTTATGCAAACCTTGGTAAGCTGCAGTGATGGCACAAGTACCTGCACCCGCATAGAAGATATGGATTGAGATTCCCACTCTTAGTTTTCAGTTTGGCTCACTCCCAGTCATTTGGGCCTATTGGTGAACAGCACAGTAGGTAAAATCTGCTTCTGTCTCACTGCCTCTTAGATATATATACATAGACGCATAGGTACACAGACAAATAGAACCATTACGTTATATTCTCAAAAAGATATGAAAGCTAGCTGCTAAAATGTGTAGTAAGCTTTATTTTTAAATAATGATATAAAGTTTGCCTAAGGATTAAATCATACTCATATAGGAAAAAGTAAATTCAACAATTTCCAAAACTTAAAAAATTATTAGATTTTTATTTCAACAAAAAAGGAACACGCAGGACAGTGTCTTCAACATTTAAAATTAGAAAATTATATCTAACTACAAGGCTGTTAATAAAGAGCCGTTTTTGGTTTTCTGCAGCTTTACATTCCTTAATTCAAAACTCTACAAATGTTAGTTCAACTGGTAAACATATCAGTATCTATTCTCACTTACATGTACCATTTTTCAGAAATACATCATTTTCTTTTGGCCCCATTAGAGTTTCTTATGTGTGTGTGCTTATAACACTGAAATGGTTTTGGTTAAAGAGAAGATAAATATGAACACTTGGTTGATCATCTTGAATTGGACATCTATTGCACTTTCCAAACTCTTTCCCCTGATTATCTGTCATAATTTTGGTGGGTTTTATTCCCCCCCTTTGGCATTCTATGTCCCCTTTTCTTTCCCTACCTGCTTCTAAAGTTGGTTTTCCTTAATTTTGGTCTTAGATTTTATTTCACTCTCACATTTCACACTCTTTCTGTATTAGTTACCTATATTCATGAGTTCATGTATCTCATTATGCCACTGGAAGACTACGTCTTCCCCTGAGCTCTAGATTTCCATAAGCAATTAGCTTCTGAAACTTCCACCTGAATGACTTGCAAAAGGTTTACATTCCTTGTTTTCAAGATGAAGCACCAACAGACTGGACCAGCCTGCGGTACATACTGGCAAGCATGGCAACCAGGGTAGGGGGCAGAACTGGTGGGGGTTATGGGGAGTTGCCCCAACTAGGCTGCAGCTCCAACTGGTTTGCGTGAGGACCAAGTATGAAGTGGGTAGGATCGAGCTGGACTACAACACTCGTTGGTTCACGAGGAAGACAGGGCTGAAAACAGAATGAACCCAGCAATCGCAACGACCAGCATGTTCATAAGCTGACTGGTGTGACGGACGGTGTTGGAGTCTGTACTAGCAAACTCACGCAAGAATCAGGTCTGGGATCATCTCAGATAAAGTTTCTTTGGAGATCCCTCCAACTGAACTGCTGATCTTAGAACCCCAACCATGAAGAGACTGTCAGCCAGTGGATTCTGAATAGGTTTCATTGTGATTGGAACTGCGAGACTGGCAGCAATCCAGAACTGATGAACTATCAAAACTGTTTGAGCAGGACCCTCGGAGCGCGCCTCCCGTTGGGGCTCCGGGATGGGTGGGAGGTTGGGTGGGGCTTTTCCCTTTGTTTCTCTCTTGACCCCAGATACAAGGAAAAATGATAACATTAGTGTGGAAACTACGGTATTACCTACTTTTACCCTGTAGCCCTTGACCCTTTGTACCCTAATCAACTAAGTAAGATTATTAAAAAACAATTTAAAAAAAAAAGATGAAGCACCAAGTTCCTTCCTTGATCCTCTATTGCAATGATTGTTATTTACACTAATGCATTCCCAAGATATTTCCTGATCCATGTTTTTCCTTATAACCTCAAAGATGGTGTGTCTGCTACTCCAAATATGGTTTCTGGACCAATCATGTCAGCATTATCCAGAAGTGTAATAGAAATGCAAGTTCTTAGATCCCCAAATCTATGAATCTGAATCAATGATCCCAGGGGCAGGATGTGCCAATCTGAGCCAATGCGAGCTCTGCAGGGGATTCTGATGCACATCTAAGTTTGGGGAGCACTGATTTAGAGACCTCTGAGGCCCGGGGCCTGCTTGCCTTTCTGGCCTCATTTACTGCTGGTGACTAAAGTTTTAATCAATAAGCAATAATCCCTTCTTTTTTAAGTCTTTCAGCCTTAAAGTTTTATTAATATACTAATATATCAATACAGTGATATATTAATATAGTAATCAATACAGCAATATTAGCCATATATAATAATACAGCAGTATTAGCCTTATCCTGGTTATTATATATCCTATAAATCATCTTATATCAATTTAACTTTTCTGACTTTACACTGCTTTTATTTTTCTGACAATTTTGTAATTTAACTGGAGACCTTAGTCCCACTGAGTAATAACTGATATTGACATTTTACTCAGGCTTGTTTCACTATCCTATTTTGTGTTTTCTTTTTCTTTTTTGTTTTGTTTTCACAGTGCCTGTTTTTTTTCCATGATTCAGTTTTATAGGCTCAAGGGATTTCCCCCTCACCTTCCCAATTCCTCCTTCCCCCTACTGATTTCCTCTATACGATTACAATAGTACAGTCCTTCAACAACACTGATTTTTTTTATTAAACAACTCTTTTTATCTTTTTTAAGATCAGAATTACATACCCTATCTCTTTGTACTTCCTGTTCTTTCGGCAGAAGCCGTGGAAATGCTGATACGTATATACAAACTGTAAAGTTAATGAACACTTTTACCCACTTCTAAGACAGTAGGTCAGGTCCAACCTGACCACCGCACAGTCACACACTACTGCTGGCCAGGATTGTGTGTGTGCACGTAGGGAGATCTTATGTCTTATGGTCCATGCTTGTTGGTTTGAAAGGTTTGTTTGCGAAAGAGAAACAGGTAGAAGACAAGCGCTCCCATCCACTGGTTCAAGTCTCAAATACCTGCCACGAACCTAGGGCTGTGCCAGGCCAAAAGCAACACCCAGGAATGAAACACCTCTCACGCACGCAGCAGGGGCCAAGCTATCTGGGCCATCACCTGCTACTTCCCAGAGGGTGCAATGAGCAAGAAGCTTGAATCTAAACCAGAATGAGGACCACATTTTAGGCACTCTGGCAGGGGACATGGTGTCTTAAACACTCGTCAAACATTGGCCCACTACATTTATTTAAACTTTTCTTTAAAATGTACTGCATTTTGTTTGGGGTTCTTTCTTCCAACTCAGTTCATCCTCCTGAAATCATTATTCTCTAATTCACTTAAACTTTCATGTTTCAAAGAAGTTCTGTGGGTTGTACAAACTCAACAGTATTTGCTTAAACTTTCTTACTTTGTTTTAATTTTTCAAATTGAATTTTGGTTGGATACGTAATTCTAAATTTCCTGATATGTTCTCTCTGCTTTCTGACAATATTTACTGTTGTCTAGTCTTCCTTTAAGTGTTGGAAAATAAGCTCTCACTGGAGCCTGTCCAGTGGCATAGCAAGCTAATCTTCTCACTGCAGTGCCAGAATCTCATGGGTGATGGTTTAAGTCCCAACTGTTAGACTTCTGATCCAGCTTTCCTTGCTAATGGTCTAGGAAAGCAGCAGAGGATGGCACAAGTCCTTGCTTGGGTCCTTGCACTCACACAGGAGACTCTGAAGAAGTTCCTGGCTCCCAGCTTCAGACCCACATAGCTCTGCTCATTGTGGCCACTGGGGAAGTGAGCCAGTAGATGAAAAACTTCTCTCTCAGTCTCTCCGTTTGTAACTGTGACTTTCAAGTATAATAAACATAAAAATAAAATATATATTGGGCCCAACATGGTAGCCTAGTGACGAAACTCCTTGCTTTGCACACCTGGGATCCCATATAGGTGCCAATTTGTATCCTGGCTGCTCCACTTCCCATCCAGCTCCCGACTGTAGTCTGGGAAATCAGTGGAGGACGGCTCAAGGCCTTGGGACTCTGCATCCACATAGGAGGCCCAGAAGAAGCATCTGGTTCATGGCTTCAGATCAGCTCAATTCCAGCTGTTGTGGCCACTTGCGGAGTGTAAAAGGCAGACAGAGGATCTTTTTCTCTGTTTCTCCTGCTCTCTCTGTATATATGCCTTTCCAATAAAAATACATATTTTTAAAATTAATTATTAACTAATTAAATTTAGTGAAATTAAAAATAAATCTTTAAAAAAGCTCTCAATTTAATTAACATTCCTTTGTAAACAATCTGCGTTTCCTCCTTGATTACATTCTTTGGCATTCTGTCTTAAACTTGGATCTCTAGACGTTGTTGGGTTTGTTTTTTGTTTTGTCTGTTTTATGTTTTCCATTATCCTGGAATTCACAAAGATTTCCCTTCATTCCTGAACAAACATGCTTCAGATGAAATCATACTTTGGAAAATAAAAAAGAACAAAGCAACTCTGAGCTCGCACCCGTTTTCTTCAAGGCAGGTATTTTATGCCTATACTGACTTGCTGGAACTTATCAAAGCTAAAACTCACATGTTCGAGAAATAATGGGAACAGCCTACTAAAGGTAAGAACTTCTAGGAGATTAATTAAGATCCCTAGACTAAGCACTGCTTAGTAATGTCTTCTATGTGCACTGTCAGATTCTGTGGACACCAGAGTTTAAGAAAACTCAAACTGACTTGACAAAACAAGATGGCTATGCAGACTAAACCAGACATTTGGGCTCTTTAATATTCCTAACATGGGATTCCTAAATCTGAATTCATCTGCCATCACGAGCCTGTCTATTAACCTTTCTTTTTTGAAGCTAAACTACTGACTACTGTGGACAAAAACCTCAAGCTGCAAATCAATAACTTTTCATATCAACTTATTACTTATTTTTTCCCAAGTTTTCAAATTGGACCAGCAACAAAAAAAAAAAAAAAAAAATCCACAAAATCTCTAGATTGGGACCAAATATCTCAGCATGTGTTAAAGGTCTTGCAGTGGTCCTGGTATGTGAATTTTAGAGAAGAATGTGCCAAGTCATTTCACTTAGACTTACCCACAGTCCTCTCTAAGCACTCTGTTTACTCAACTTGCACACTTGATTCCTTATTATTCTTTTGATTCTCAGAATTCAGAGGATCAAATTGACTCAGGATTAAAACCGTAAAAGGAAGCTCTCCTGTTTCAGTCAGTAACCCAATCCCTCCTTCCAAGAGCATGCTGAATCAGTTCTGCATTCCTGAGTATATTCTGGCAAACAGCACGTCAACAGTCTGTTCTTCGTAGCTCCTCTGGGTTGCTTTCTCCTACAGCTATGTCCTTGTTCATTAGAACACACCTTACTTCTGTAGAACTACTCCCAAACCACGATGTGTGCTCTTTTCCCTTCTCACCACCACTTCATAATAGTATCTGGTAAAGGTACAACATAAAGAATGTAAGTACTGAATCATTTGTAAAAGTATGAAGGACCGGATGAGTTTAAGAACTCACACTGAGTTACTATGTGAAAAAAATTCAAGCACCTAGATTTTTCACTTCCAATTCTATAATACTTTCCATTTTTCACTATCCTTCACACAGTGAGGTTGACACTAGCTCTGCTGAATACTTTAGAAATATTTATCTCAATACCAGTATAGCAAAAGGAACATCAGACCCAGAGTCACAATGCTAATGACATTCCTCACGGTCACCACACAAGTCGCTCAACCATTCAAGATTAAAATCTTTTGGTATATAAGAGGAACCTGTAGTTCACGAACATTTCCTTCAATCCCAATATTGTACGCCACCATAGACCTCAGACAGGAATGGGAATGGAGGAAAGGACAAAGTACCCCACCTCTAACTTACCCATTTTCAGCAGCACTAACAATGTACGGCTGTTTAGAGAAGTCTCTTGCCCCTGCCAAACAGGTTACTGAAGCTGAATGACCAAACAGGAGTTCTTTAGCTGATATCTGAAAACAACGAGAATAAAGCTTTTCAGTAAACTCTGAAAAAGAAAAATATCATATTATACAGAATTCATAGTTCTAACTAGGAAATTCCTTCACGTGATTTTTCTTTTAGATTTGAGTTTCAGGAAAATGAATATAGTGCATTTCAAAATCAACAGAATATTAAGCTTCTAGGCAAAGGAACTGTGTTGTACCTGATTTTTATTTATTTTGGCTTTGTATTCATCATAAAATCTAGATGACTGCCAGACTCGCTTTCCAACATCTAAGTTTTGAACATAAATAAATTAGTACTGATATCTGTTAGGCACAAAATGTCCCGAAATGACAGCATATTAAATAAGCAGATAGCATCATTAAAAATCAGCTTACAAAATAATACAAGAGAACACACTGTTCTTTTCTTAACTACTATCTCATTCAGTGTTGACACCCCTAATTGGTACAGACATTGCGGAAACCAGAATGGGGTTTCCTCAAAAATTAAAAAATTAACTAGCATTTAGCTCTGCATACGCATTGTGCATGTAGCCAAAATGAAATCATTATCTTAAAAGGCAACTGTTGCCCTATGTTTGCTGCAGTATTATTCACGATAGACTCGACACGAGGTTACCTACGTGTTTTTGAACGGATAAAGAGTGTATGGCATAGCTAAGTGTGTGTGTCAGAGGGGAGGGAGGCAGATATGCATACATTCGCAATGAGGTATTATATATACATTAAAAAAAATACCCGCCAATTTGTAACAACACAGATGAACTTGAAAGGCATATTCCTAAATGAAATGAGTCAATCATAGCAAGGCAAATATTGTATGATCTCACCTGCAATGTGGAAATCTTTAAAAGTGGGAGTAGAGACAAACACCAGGGCACAGGCAATTAAACTCCCTTCTGATGGCCTGGGAAAGCAGTAGAAGATGGTACCTAGTGTTTAAACATCTTTCACCCATATAAGAAACCAAGATGGAGTTTCTGACTCCTTGCTTTGAATTTGTCCAGCTCTAGATGTTGCAGCCATTTGGGGAGTAAAGAGCAAAAGTCACAGAAACAGCGAATTGGACACCAGGAGGGAGATGATGCTAGTTAAAATTCGAGTTATAAATTTTTGGAACTGGGTCAACATGTATACTTCAGATGTGCGAAGAAGATCTTATGTGTGTGTTCTGAGCAGAGTAATTATAACTATGTGAGTGGTAGATAAGTTAATTACTCTGAGTTATCATCATTTTGTAGAGTATGAAAAACTGTTAAGTCAGAAAACATATAAAATCTTTTCAAACTGAGAAGGAACTCATAATAACAGACCAAATATTTACCTTGAATAACTATAAAATCTTATGAGTAATAAAATCCTATTTTCCAAAGGAGTCAATATCCATTCTTTTTTTTTTCTAACCTAGGAAAACATATTTATAGATGATAACCCAGGCATACAACAGGAAAAAAAATCATGATGTCCTCTGCCTTCATATCATTTCTACCATAATCAAATGCATTTCTTTACAAAGTCTGTTGTCTGACCAAAATTTTACTACTCAAAAGAGCATTCTGTAGTTGATTTTGCACTTTATTAGAGTCCGTTACAATTTAAGTCCTAACACTCTTTTTACTGAGAATTCCAGAAGGTTCCATCTCAGAAAATAACACGCCATCTTTTCCTTTCATTGCATTTATGGTTACATACCCGTGTAGATTTATTCCCTTTGCAGTCTATTACCATTCAAATTAAGTAACGATCAGGAGAAATCAAGAATATTCCTTCTCTTGGGAAAATCCACTGTAAATAAACATTAGAATAGAATACCACTGCTTTTCATTGGAAGCACTTACTCTGCTGCTAAGCTCCCACCTGTGTTTGAAAGATATGGAATTTCACTATAATCTCCTCATTTTAGCACGTTCTAGAAAACTATAAAGATTAACAAAGGAATCCTACAAGCATATCTGATCATTGCTATGAGGAAATCCAGAGAAATTTTCTAATGTTCACTGCTTTAGCTTAGGAAGTGCTGGTCTCACCTAGTATGCTGCACAAATAGGAAGGTGAAAAAAACATGCAATTTGTGATAAACCACATTACATTCTAGATACAACTACAGTGTTTAAAACTCCTTTACACAGGTGAGCAAAAGTTGAGGCTCAAAGAATACAAAGCATTTTTGCCCAATATCAAAGAGTTGGTGACTATCAGGGTTACAGTTTGATCCAGATTTCCATTTTTTGTTTGTTTGTTTCTATATACATTTTGATTCTTCATTTCTTGGTGTGTCATTTTGAAGCAGATAGAACACAACAATGTTAGGGTAGGATATGCAGTTCATCTTTCTTTATGCTTGAAGCTGTGATGAATGCTGGAAATCTATCATAAAAAAATAAAATTGGTACAGCATTCAGAATTCTTAGGAAATTAAAGGATGGAAAGTGTCATACCCTAAGCCTGCAAGGAGCATGTGTAATCTAGACATAAAGACACTTATTCTCTAGCTCTGCTACTGCATGCCATCCCAGCACCGACAGACAGGGTAAGGTTTAGTGCATACCCAATCTCTGCAATACTGGGATCCTTCATGATGCCAAGAACTTAAATCACTTTCTTTTCCCTTCCTGTTCCCATTCTGTAATCCATTCTATCCTTAGAACAAATAAAGAACATTCTCATCCTGCCAGTCCCCTCCCCACTTTCCAAACCCAAATCCAGAACGTGTCCTTGACTGCTCTCTTTCTCTTCCTCACACAACCAACTGGAGTTTCAGTTCTCTCCATTCTCCCTTTACATCTTGCCAACTGTCAACTCTTCTGTATCTCACCAATACCAACTGGTCTCACTGAAACAACTTCTTGACTCAATTACTTTAAGAAGCCTCTTACCAAATACACCCTCTACATTACTAGCAAACGACATGCTAAAGCAAAAATATAATCAAACCCTGTATGTCACCTCACAAAAAACATTCTCAAAAGCCCTCAATGTCACCATTATTTTTAATTAGCTAGCTCTTGCTAGTCTTTTCCAGTTAGAAATAAAACCTTCTAAATCTTTCACTTTTTTTTTTTTTTTTTTTTTTTTTTTTTTTTTTTTGCAGTTTAGGCCTGGTTCTTCATTCCCAGGTATGACTGTTACCTCTAACCTACTCTCCGTCATCCAGCTCTATTCAACTACTTTTGCTGCAGAGCCCCAAAGGTAAAAATGCTCGCATCTTTTATCCAGTCTTGCTGCTTGCACTGTCTGCAATCTACCTGACCTTCTATTTCCGGGCATCCTGTACAACCCAGCTCAGACTCAACACCACCCTCAGAAAGCCCTTCCCTAACAAAACTATGTCACTTCACACCCATTAAGAAACCTATTAGCCATGACACAGATGAACAAAAAGTGCAACAAACAAAAACAAATAAAACAAAACAAGAAAGAAGCACTGGTGACGAAGTGAAGAAATTAGAGCCATCAGGCATTGTGTGTAGGACTGTAACATGAGGAGCCCACTCTGAAGACAATTAACACAGGAGTTAGCTATTCTGCTTCTGGGCAAAGGTCCCAAATAACTGAAAGCAGAGATGTGAACAGATATTCACACATTCATGCACTTAACAACATTGCTAACAACAGCTGGAAGGGAAAGCAACCCAAGTGTGCATGCAAGGATGTATGGATAAATAAACTCAGGCATATACATACACTGCTACATAATTTAGCTTTACACAGGAAGAGAATACCATCACATTCTATAACGTGAACGAACCTTGCATTGTGCTAAATTAAGCAAGCACATCAGAAAAACAAAACAAGTACACAGTATATGATCAAATTCATGGAGACAGAAAGCATCAAGACTCTTTCAAGTTCCTATTCACAAGTCTGTACTAGACTGTAAGATAAAATCTGAAGGAGTGATCTGTGCCTGGGATAAAAAGCCTATAAGTGTCCCTGGGTTTGTTTTTCTACTCTACAAATTGCAACTACATGTTTAACACCATGAAACTTAACAAATTCGCCTGCCTCAATTTTTTTAAGTTTTATCTATTCTTTTAGAAAAGTCAGATTTACAGATTGAAGGAGAGACAAAGATCCTCCATCCACTGATTCACTCCCCAAGCAGCCACAATGGTCAGAACTGAGCTGATACGAAGCCAGGAGCCAAGAGTTTTTTCCAGGTCTCCCATGGAGACCCATGGCAGGGTCCCAAGACGTTGGACCTTCCCACACTGCTTTCCCAGCCTACAAGCAGGGAGGGAGCTGGAAGGGAAGTGGAGCAACCAGGATACAAATTGGCACCCATATGAGATACCAGCGCTTGCGAGGCAAAGACTTAAGCCACTAGGCTACCTTGCCTAAAGTTTGAACAGAGCAAAGACTTTTCCACATTTAGTCATAAAGAGAAAATATATCAGTCTCCATATATATTACTTCCCCTCTCCACCTCCATCCCGCTCTCACCATCCTTTCCTTGAAACACCCTTGGCTTCAAGCTGTGTTTTAATTACCAGGTCACCTGAGTGATATTCTCTTTTATATTCTCTTATGTCCTCAGGACTCCTCTCTATCCCTACCTAGCTGAATTATTCATATATACATATATATAATTACATATATGCTTGTTTGCATGCATTTGTATATGTATGTGTGTATATATATACACAATATATATACATACACATAAACCAAAATCAAACTAGATATTAAAATATTAAAATCAGACTTAAAACCAGAAAACAAAAGGCTTTGTTAGAACAAAAAGTACTCTTCATTTTTGCATAATATGGAATTTTCTCTCTGCTGGCAGCTGTTAATTAGTTGTCATGTAGTGGTGAGATTCATGGGATAATACAAGGGATACTATAAGAAGTTGTTCATTTATTTGGTCCCTACAGTTAGGTCTAAGAAACCTTAAGCAAACACTTCATGTGGAGCGTCTCACATTTGTATGGCAACATCTAATTCCTTTTATTAACTGTTTATAATATCCACACAGTGAATTTACAAAACACAAATTAGATCTCATCCCCAACTTGAATCTCTTCCCTGACTCTCCTTGGGTAAAGGATCCAATAAACTTCACTTGTCATTGAAACTTCTGACTAGGTCCCTATCCTACCTCTGGCTCCACTCCCTGATCCTTTTTCATATCTGGGCACCACTCATTAAGACAAGCCCTTACATTCCTCTGAACATAGGCTGAATCTTTACAAGAGAAAGATCTTGTTTCATCTGCTTCTACAAATTTGATTGGAAAGTCTATCCACTGCCCCTAACCCAAGATTCCACAGAATGTGCACTACTAGTACTGTGGGTGAAGATTTTTTTTTTTATTATTGTGGCAGGGTGTATTATTCCCTGTGGAATGTTCACAACATGCCTGGCCTATACTCTCTATATGCCATGAGAATCTTTCTCCCTCCCACTGTGATGACAAAAATGTCCATAGATGTGACCAAATCTCAGTTGGGAGAAAACACTGCTCCAACTGCAAGCACAAGACATGATCCCAAGGAAAGTAGGACACTTATTTCCTAGTAAATATACAGTAAAGATCATCTCTAGCTGGAATATCCTTATTATAATTACGTTACACTAGCTTATATACTTCTTGTACTACATTGTATAGTCCTGGGCAGTCAGCACCAAATACTTTCAATTTTGTCTGATCTCATGAGTGACCACCTACCATACTGTTTATTTATCATATGTACTCAACCAATAAAAAATTAATACATGCTGAACAAACACCAGGAACATATAAAAAAATCAAAATTCTAGGACTCCAAATTTCTTAAGTAACCTATATTTTATGAAATAACTCCATCAGCCCGGAAATAGTACACTTCAACATTAGAAGAGCAGCAAGCCATGTAATGACATTCTGGTGTTTGGGTTTAGATTGTAACAACTAACACCATTCCCAAAGCACAATCTTATATTCCTTCTTTAATATCCATTCCTTCTTTCCAGTATGGGTTGCAGTACTTGGCTGTCCCATAGTAGAACTGTTCAATGATAGGAGATGTTAATTAATGACACTATAAAATAGAATTACAATTAACTGTTAATTTAGGTTTTAAAGTGACAAACTTTAAAGGCTAAAAATAGTCTTTGATCTTTAAAAGGCTTCTTAATGAGGGCAGTATTCTTTAAGTACATCATTAGTTTAAATGTGCAAACTGGGTCTGGAGACTGCCAGAGTTAAGCAAATATCTGTTCCAACATGTTAAATGTTTATGACTTGGGACAGGGACAATTAATCGCTAATCAATGGGCCAAATCCTAGGCGAGGTCAGGTTCTGAAATAGGGAGATGACAACAGCAAATTGGATTTGGAGCATTTTGATGCAATCTACAAAGTCCCAGGAAGCAGAGAGGAAAAGACTAGCAAGAAGGCCAAACCAGTAGAAAAACTCAGTAGAAATTGAGATATTACTCTTTTAGTTAACAGTGGTTTTCAATTGTGCCCTTTGTTTAGCCTAATGAGTCATAATTTTTAGAATTATACTTACATATCTGTAGTTCAGTTACTTAAACATATAATTCAGGAAATAAAACATTAAAACTCAGCATAACTTAAAGGGTAATAACACTTAGCTGGGAGCTAAGATTAGCAATATTCATAATATAATGTTCAAATGTGATTTTGATCCATTAGACAACACTTAGCTTTCGCTAAACACTAAAGCAAATCCAATTTATTAATTAAGTCATACCTGCCACCGCAGGTAGAAGCAACAAGCTGTCCCTATTTTCTGAGTGTTCTCTGTTTGGCATCAACAGCTTCACTAACCTTTAATTCAGGGGAGAGGTTCCAGAGACAGAGTTGACCCTCTCGGCTTCCCGTCACAACCATTTGCTGGTTATCGGTCATCATGATGGCAGTGATGGTGTGGGGAGGTGCTTTCTTGCCCCAGAGCGCCACTGCCTGCAGAGAAGTCCTCATGTTGGGAGAATCCTGGACACAAACAAAAGGGAAGATGTGAACACATCATCTTTCTTACATCTGGGTGAAATGGCCATGTTAGAAAGTGAATTTATAATGAGTGATAAGCTCTCACTGGGCTGTAGAAAGGATACTTTACTGTCCATTATGGGAGAAGGTAATTGTGGGATGTTAACAATACCAAGTCTATCAGCAAACCATCCAGAAAGAGTGACCCTTCCTTCAATTCTTGACAATTGGTGCCAATGAACAGAACAGCAATAATATATTCCCTCCATACCAATCTTACTATGGCTTGATCACAGCCTAGCCCAAAGCCCAGCTAATCCTCTCAAGAATCATATATTGTGATCTCTCTGCATAACATATTATGACCACAGCTTTGCACATTCTCTCTCTCCAGAAATGTCACTCATTTAATTAACCAACAACTGAAACATAAATATTTTCCATGAAATAATGTTTCCTACTATTTACATCTTCACTTACAAATGACTGTTATCACTTATGCCATATTCACATTGGCCTATACCATCCTTAATAATTTTTTTATTTAAGAGCTTGTTTAAATATTATTTATTTTTATCTAAAACAGTGAAAAAGAGAGACAAGAGACAGATCTTCCACCTACTGATTCACCTCCCAAATGGCTGCAAATGCTAGGACAGGGACCTGTAACTCCACTTAGATCTTCAAAATGGATGGTAGTGGCCAAGCACTTGGGCCATCTCCAACAGCCTCCCCAGGACAGGTGTGTTAGTCGGAGGTGAATCTGAAGCAGAGCAGACAGAACTTCCTCTGATGTTCCAATGTGAGATGCTACTGTCCCAAGTGGTGATTTATATTACCGCACCAAAATCAGGCCTTCACCTGACACACATTTGGTTTTTAGTATCTTCCTAAATATCAACCTCGAGAAATTGTGGTAAACATTAGTTGTAAGGTTAAAATGAATAAATTAATATAAAAAATCCATGCCTGTGTTCTATGGAAAGTATCACACAATGACGCTTGCATTACATTTTGTAAACAGTGAGCTCATACTTGACATGATGGCCTAGTAGCTAAATTCTCACCTTGCAAGTGCTGAGATCTTACATGGGCACTGGTTTGTGTCCCAGCTGCTCCACCCAGCTCCCTGTATGGTCTGGGAAAGCAGTAGTGACTGGCCCAAAGCCTTGAGATCCTGCACCTGTCTTGGAGACCCAGAAGAAGCTCTTGGCCCCTGGCTTTGGCTTGACTGAGCTCTGGCTGTTGCAGCCATTTGGGGAGTGAACAGTGAGGGAAGATCTTTCTCTCTGTCTCTCCTCTCTATAAATATGATCTGTCATTTCACAACAATAAATAAATCTTTTTTAAAAAATGCAAGCAGGGCCCAGCGGCATGGCCTAGCGGCTAAAGTCCTCGCCTTGAACGCCCCGGGATCCCATATGGGCGCCGGTTCTAATCCCGGTAGCTCCACTTCCCATCCAGCTCCCTGCTTGTGACCTGGGAAGGCAATCGAGGATGGCCCAATGCTTTGGGACCCTGCACCCGTGTGGCAGACCCGGAAGAGGTTCCTGGTTCCCGGCTTTGGATCAGCACAGCACCGGCCGTTGCAGCTCACTTGGGGAGTGAATCATCGGATGGAAGATCTTCCTCTCTGTCTCTCCTCCTCTCTGTATATCCGGCTTTCCAATAATAATAAAATCTTAAAAAAAAAAAAAAATGCAAGCAAGCAAACAAAAACACTGAGTTCTCCCCAAACAGGCACTGTTTTTTGAGATACATGTAATTCGGGGAAGAACTGAAAGGTATATATTTTAACTCATTGAAGTGTTAACTAGAGAAGAGAGGACTGTAGTATCAAATATAATTCCTAATTTGCTTTTGAGAAAGCAAGAAAAAAGGAAGCAAGGAATAGAGGGAAGGAGAAGGGAAACTGCTTTGCAGGATTTTTGTAAGTGAAGCGTTCAAAATATTCTATGTGTTATATATGACGCTAAATTGTGCATATTTACACGTATAAATACACAAGTAAGTATATAAACATGGCTATGCACAAATTCAAAATGGATGTGTTTAACTGATAGACTTCCCCTTATCTCTTTCTCCCTCTGTCCCTCTATTCTGCTTTTCAAGTAAATAAATTTTTCCAAGGATTTTTAAATTTTTATTAGAAAGGCAGATTTATAGAGAGAGGAAGAGGAAAAAAAAAAAAAAAGGTCTACCATCTGCTGGTTCACTCGCCAAATGGCCGCAATGGCAAGAACTGAGGCAAGCCAAAGTCAGAAGCCAGGAGCCAAAAGCCTCCTCCGGGTCTCTCACATGGATGCAGAGACCCAAACCTTTGGGCCATCCTTTACTATTTTCCAAGCAACAAGCAGGGAGCTGGCCTAGGATTGAATGGTAGTAACAAACCAATTGTAATGTTCTAATTTGGATAGATTTATTTTTTAAAGGAAATTCACCCTAAGATATTCTTCAAAGGAGAGTCTACAGACTAGCAACTTATCCAAATTTTCATGAAGAGCTGTCAGTCCCTGTGTGGTAGCCTAGTCTTCACCTCACATGCACCAGGATCCCTTATGGGCACCGGTTTGCATCCTGGCTGCTCCACTTCCTTTCCAGCTCCTTGCTTGCAGGCTGGGAGCAGTAGAGAATCGCCCAAAGCCTTGGGACACTGCACCCATGTGGGAGACCTGGAGCAGGCTCCTGGCTCCTGGCTTCGGATCAGTTCAGTTCTGGCCATTGCAGCTGCCTAGGGAGTGAATCAGTGCATGGAGGATCTTTATCTCGGTCTTGCCTTACTTTTGTGAATCTGACTTTCCTATAAAAATAAATAAATTCTTTTTTAAAAAAAAAGTTATGTGTACCATATATATTATTTATTTGTAAGTTTGCGATGCCAGTCTAGAAAATTTTCAGCCATTATCCTATTCACATATTTTCAAAGACTGGCTTAAAAATACAACATCTGTGGCCCAGCAGGGTCAAGCTAATCCTTCACAACTGCTGCCATGTTCACGTAGAGTCACTGGTTCAAGTTCCAGCTGTTCCACTTCCAATCCAGCTCCCTCCTATTGGTCTGGGAAAGTGCAGCAAAAGGCCCCAGGACTTGAGCCGCTGTACCCACATGCGAGACTCAGAAAAATCTTCAGGCTGCAAGCTTCAGACTGACCTGTCTCTGGTTGTTGCAGCCATTTGGGAAGTAACCCAAAAGAGGGAAGATCTCTGTCTGATTCTCTCTATAGATATACAATAAAACACTTTCAAGTAAGATAAATATGTATAAATACAAATAATATGTAATGTGATATGCATATTATAATATATGAATATAATTAAAATATATAAATATTATATATATGTGTATTTGAGATTCAAGAACCCAGATAATGGGCTGACATTGTGATGTAGAAGGTTGAGTCACTGTTCACAACAACTGCAGATCTAATGAGCAGTGGTTCCAGTTCCACCTGCTACCCTTCTGGTCCAGTTCTCTGCTTGCATGCCTGAAAAGGCAGCAGACACTGCCGTAGTTTGGGGGTTCCTGGCTTCAGCCAGAACCAGCCTTGGATATTGAAGCCGTCTAGACCAATGAAAGGAAAATCAATCATTATGTCTGTTCGTCCTCTCTCCCTCCCTCTCTCTCCCTCAGTCTTCTCTCCTTCTCTTTATAACCGTGCATTTTAAATAAATAAACCTGAAAGAATCTTTAAAAAAAAATCACGAATAAGCTTTAAAGGGGATTTCAATGGAAACGGACATCAAAACACATATGACAAAACCTATAGTGTAACTAATGCAAGGCATGAAAAGAATAAAACGACCTTTTAAAAGAACAGCAAGTATGCTCACAGCACTTGTTGCAATAGCAAAATTCTTCGAGAAAAGATCTTCAAAATGCTGAAGAGTCAATGTCAAGATAAGGCTTTATACTTCATAATTACTCAAAATGGGAGAAATGAAAAGACATTTTTCCAATAAATAAATAAACCCCACCAGAATGCAACATTCACAGACTTTGCTGAAGGAATTATAGATAGATATTGTAATATAATACATTAAATGTAAAATAATTAAAATAATCATGGGAAACAGAAAAAGGGAAATAATTCACATCAAAAAAAATTGGAAATTACAATAAATTAACTTGATATATAAAGTAAAATATCTAGTTAAAAGACACAGATTCTCAATTAGTCTGTGAGTTAATCCTATTTGCAAAATATTCCTAACATTTTAACACATGAAGGTGGAAAATAAAGAGATAATATTGGACAAACATGGTCTTCCCAAACCTGCTGTTGGGGGTAAATAGTTACTAATTTAAGGACCTAAATTTTATCCATAAAAGGGTATATGTTTCTACATTCCCAATAGAAGAGCCTCAAAATATATAAGGCATAGTCTTGTGTAAGTCACAAAGAAAAGTTGCCAAATTTATAGCTAAATGGGGAGACTTTATGCGTCAATTAGTAACATATAGATCAAATTCACAAAATAGTTTAAAATATAAATAGTTGAATCACAAAATGTACATTTGTAATACTGTGGATTCAAAGATACCTTTATGGAGGAATTTTTTAAAAACACATTCAATTAAATCATATATTGGACTTATATAAACTTTTGACTATATATGACCATTGAGTTAGCAGATGGAAGATCTTTCTGCCTTTTCTTCTCTCTGTAAATCTTTCAAATAAACCTAAACAATCTTAAAAAAAATATGAAAACAGTAAATAGAATTAAATGCACCCAAAATATGTTAAGAAACCCAGTACTACAAAAATTAGTACTTCTGGGAATACCTCAAAGTTTCTTTGGGGATCTCCCCAATCAAACTGCTGGACTCAGAACCCTAGCCAAGAAAAGACAGAGGACAGAACAAGTCAATCAACCACCTCAGCTATATGTTGGCAGCGAAATACTGGGCAAATGAAGACTCTCTGATGGACTATGTCAATCAGTGGATTCTTCAACGACCTCATCGTGCTTGGAGTGGCGAAACTGGCAGCGATTCATAACTGGTGAACTATTAAAACCACTTGAGCAAGACCCTTGGAGCATGCCCTACATCTGGGATCTGGGGTGGGTGGGAGAGTGGGTGGGGCTTCTCCCTCAATATCCCCCTTTACCTCAGACACATGAAGGAAACAATATGGACATAATAGTCTTACCCACTTCCCTATAGCCCCTGAACCTTTTTACCATAATTAACTATGTAAATATTGTCAAAAATATAATAAAAAAAGAAAAAAAATTAGTACGTAATTGAAACCACTGACTTTGTCAAAAATTTAGAAGTGAGCAAAACAAATTTCATAGTGAACATATTACTAGATGTGAACGAATGTACAAATTTGAACACAAATATATCTGTAACCTCTAAAAATGCAAAGATGGCTATTCAGTCTTTTTAAAGCACTGCTTGTATGTCCATGCTCCACAGTGGAAGACCCTGATTCTATCTGCCAGCTAACCCAGACACAGTCCCTAGGAAGCTTGGGTTCCTGCCACCCACACAGTGGATGTGGAATGAGTTCCTCCTGACTCCTGGTGTTAGCCTGACTCAGCCCAGCTTATCACAGGCATGTGGGCAGTCAACAGCCCGATGGGAGCTCACTGGCTCTTTCTTTCCCCTTGTGGTTCTGCCTCTTAAACATAACTATGTGCACATGCTTAGCAAAAAGTTTATACTGTGACATAATCTTGGGGAATTAGCACATACATTTCTATATGTGAAAACCTTATTAGAGACCTACATAAATTCTCCCAGGAACGATCAAAGTTCATTTAATAGTTTACTTAGATTAAAATCAACCAAGGTGGGGGCACAGGGTGGAGGAATGCATGTGCAGGAAACAAAACAGAAGGAACACCAGGGGTTGAAACTGAAAAAGACATGAGCAACAACCGAATCACACCAGATAAAAGAGAAAAACCAAAACCTACACAAAACCTGACATTAGAGTCACAAAATCCAATTTTTCTGAGACTTTTAGTGTAAGGCAAAATTGGCCTCACACTCTTCACTCCTCAAGGCTCCACAATATACCAGCCTAGGGCAATTAGTGCTCATCACTGCATTGATTTGGATGAATTAATGATAAGATGTCCAATGCACTTTCAGAAGCCAGGAAAGCAAAAATAAGTTAGCTTAAACAGCTACTAGGACAGTGAAACAGATGGTGGTTCATTTATTAGGAAATTTAGCTTTTGGGAAACAGTTCACTCCCACACAATGCAAGATGGATGTGATAAAACGGAAGACTGCAAAATTACTAGCAAGTAGGCCCCCTTAAATGTGGTTTCATGATTCAGTCCTTTGGAAAAGTCTACTCTGTTCTCTATAGCATCTAGTATGTTTACAATGAAAATACTTTTAAAAAATCATTTGCATTTTGGCTGAAATCTTGACTTAGCTAATATGTGCTTCTGGGGACTAGGAAGTAGTGGCAAAGGAACTGCTTATGGCCCAATAACTAAAAGAAATTGTATATTTTTTACTCTGGCCAATACCCACTAGGGTTCCTGTCCAAAGATTCACTTATCATCTTGCAAATTTTACCTTGCAAATTAGTCAAGGAAATTTTACTAGCCTGAGGAGGACCTCAGCAGAAACAAACCTGGAGGAACATTTACCAAGCAATTAATTTATCTCTAATGATTAACTAACATTATGCTCCAGATAAACACTTTCAAGGGTGGATTATTTATAGGCCTGCTACTCCAGAAAATTAACTTCTTTTACTTGACTCCTTGCAACATGTTCCATCCAGTGATCAGCCACCTCTACTATTCTCTGGATCTATATCTGCCTTAAAACTATTTAATGTGCACTTTTAGCTTCCTAATGATACAACACAGTTCCCCCAAGGGTAGGGATCTGCCTCACTTATACCTGGCGCACATTGTGGATTTGCTAAATATTCTTTCAATCAAAACAGTGCTGACACTCATCATTGTAAATTATTCATCAAAGATGAGAACCATGTCTTTCTAAAATAAAACTAAAATAAAATGTTTATTTTATTGTATTTATTTTATTTTATTTATTTATATAGGATCTTCCATCCAGTGGCTTGCTTTCTAAATGGCTGAAAACAGCCAAGACTGGGATAGATAGCAGCAAGGAGGCCAGATGTCACACATGGAGATCAGGAACACAAGTACTTTAACCATCATCTACTGTACACACCAGCAGGGAGCTGAATTTTAAGTGGAGGAGCCAGGGTTTGAGAAAGCAAGCTGACGAGGGATGCCAGGGTTGCCAAGTGGCAGATAAAGCCACTGTGCATGTCACAACATCAGCCCTAAGAATAATTTTGCAATGGCTGTTACATCCCTTGGAGTGCACAAAGTAACAGTGTTCTGAACATGGAAATCAACAAAATACTGGTGGAATAAGAAAATATGAAAGAGTCGAGTGCGTGCTGGACAGAACCAGGCTGGACTGCAACACCCTTGGTTCCAGTGCAAGTCGGGACTGAGAACGAAGCCAGCCCAGCGATTGCAACCACCAACTAATTGTGGCGATGGACTGTGCCGGAACCGGTGCTAGCTGGAACATGCGGGAATCTGATCTGGGAATACCTCTAAGTCTCTTTGGTGATCTCCCCAATCGAACTGCTGGACTCAGAGCCCTGGCTAAGAGAGGACGGAGGACGAAACAGGTCAATCAACCACCTCAGCTAAACGTTGGGCAGCAAAATACTGGGCAAACGAAGACTCCATGATGGACTGTGACAATCAGTGGCTTCTTCAATGACCTAATAGAGCTGGCAGGGATGTGACTGGCAGCGATCCATAACTGGAAGACTATTAAGACCACCTGAGCAAGTATCTCAGCATGCCCCACATCTGGGACCTTGGGCGGGTGGGAGACTGGGTGGGGATTCTCCCTCAATAACCCCCTTCACCTCAGATACGTAAATAATATAATAAAAATATATATTAAAAAAAAAGAAAATATTGGTTGAGTAAGTGCTTCTTTTCACTACTTTATTTTTTAAAAAGTATTTGAGAGAGAGATGTAAAAAAGAAAGAGAACATGCTTATCATCTTCTAATTTGATTTCCCACATGCTCGCAATGCCTGATGCTCGACTGGGGCAGGGCTTTGAGCTGGGAGGTCAACCCAGGTCTTCCTTCAGCCATCACTGCTGCCTCCCTGGGTCTGCACTGGCAGGAAGTGAGAATAAGGAGCCACAGCTGGGAACTAGAGCCAGGCACTCTGATGTGGGATGCAGGTATCTGAAACATAACTAGATAGCAACTTCCACTGATTATCTGAAATTGAGCAAGTTGATTAAAAGCAGGAACTTTAAGTTGGGTTAGATTTGAGTCAGTTAATCCTCCAGAACCTTCTAAGACATGGCAAACACAATGATGATTATCTCATAGCATTGCTGCAAGAATGAAATGAGATCCATACAAGGTAGAGCAGAAAGTAATATTCAATAATTTATTGCTATTACTTTTATTTATTTCAATTCCTGTATTTCTGACAATAACAGTTCTCATAGATCAAATGTTTTCACAATACATTTTGCATTTGTCACTCAAATTAATACATTTCAAATTCACTTTCAAGAGGGTTTATTCCCTGAGGGTAAAGGCTTCTATCTTATTTGCCTATTGATGTACTCTCATGGTCCAGAATAACATTTAAGTACAACTGGGGTGCCAACATTCAAAATTAGCGTGCATGGTTGCAGTCCCAGCTACTCCTGATCCAGTTTTCTGATAACGCCCACCCTGGAGGCAGGACATAATGGGCTGCCGCCATCCAATGGGAGACCCAGACTGACATCTCAGTTCCTAGTTTCACCTTATCCATCCCTGCTTTCTGCAGACATTTTGGGGACTGAACCAGGGGATGGAAGATCTCTCTCCATTTGTCTCTTCCAAAAACTTTAAAAAAAAGCTGCAATAAAATACCCATTCATTTGATTATTTACAAGTGTTAAATACCAAAATTCAAGGTATTTGCAGCTTAGAAAACCAAATAAAATAAACCAGAAGGGTTTATAGAAAAAAAAATCCTTCAAAACCACAGGATTCCTATGGAAGCAAATTTAAAAGCAAAACACATCAAGCCCAAAGAACTACAATAATCAGAATTACTCCTTCATGAAGTGCAATGAAACAGGTCTAGATTTCAGAGACCTGGTTCTAGGGCTGTTTTAATGGTTGTTGGTGGTTTTATTTCATTTTCTTTTTACCACACACTGCCCTTCACACTACACATCATAAAGAAAATTAATAAAATTAACTACCTGCACTGCCTACATCATAATATATTTATAAGGAATAAATTCAATGATGTAATTAAAAGCATATGGGTATAAGTATGCCTATTAAGCTATCATATTGCATATTAACCATACATACTGCTCATAATCTCCAGGAAGTCTACAGTTCAGAGCAAGAGGTGGCCTTAGGGATCATAAATCTCAGCTCCCTTACTTACAAGGAAGCTGATGATGAAAATGGGGTCTACTTATCAACTAAGATTACCTATAATTTTGAGATCCTGGGAGACTTAATGACTTTCACAAGAATAAAAAACTGATTACAAGATTGCCTATCACAAAAGTCTTTTTTTTTTGGACTCCTCTTTTTTATTTTTTTGCAGTCAAATTTAAAAAGCAGATCCTAAAAAGACTTGGTATGTTGTTGTTAACAGCAGAGAGGAAATGAGTAAATCCTTCTCTTCTAGGTCCCCTTACAATTCATACAGAAATTTCTACTTCAGAAACAAACAAGCCATGGGCAGACATTTGGTTCCCTGTACTATATAACGTGCAGTGCCTTAGTTCAGTTCCTGGTCCTGGCTCCCAGTTTAGATGTTGAGACACCCATCACTGCATTTCAGGTTCTTGAAACAAACATGGGAGATTCAGTTGGGGTGTCAGGTTCCTGGCTCTGGCCTCAGACCAGCCTGTTTTAGACATTCAAGGAGTTCAACCAAGCAGATGGGAACTCTGTCTGTTGTCTCTGTCCTTACACTTCTCAAGTAAATGAACAAAATGAATCTAGCAGTAAAAACATTTTTAATGTTGATACTTTTAGATACAATCTCTGGTGTTAAGGGCAAAGTTATATCTGTGACAGAAATATTCCTGTTTCCAAATAATTATATGTCTAGACAAGTCTTAAACTCTTTGGAAAGGAATCACAAGCATGTATTTCACAGCCCTCAATTTATAATGTCTCTATCCCAAATTCGAGTATCTGAACACTATTTTGGAATGTCTAGAACAAGCTAATAGTTATTTCCTCAAAATGATTTCTAAGTCTGGTGATTTAAAATAAACACTGCCATTGAAGAAAAGTGTGGACATTTAAAAAGGTGCACAGTCACAGACATGGATAAAGCTATAGACCATCTTGTAGAGGATCCATCCATCTTCCACATTTTGGATTTCTACTCATACTACTATGTACAGTACTGAAGATTTCAGAGACTGCATTTTATAATACACATAATCAATATAACTTTCAAACTAACCAAATAAGAATATGCAGATACAAAAGATTATATTCACGTAATTTTTTAATTTACAAAGATAAATGCATATTTTAATTTACCTCCAAATATTCAAATAATTCTTAAATAATGTCTACATGGTTCTATTTTAATTAATTGTAACTTTATTTGAGAGACAGAAAAAAAGATCAATTTTTCATGCACTGGTTCATTTTTCAAATGTCTACAGGAGCTCCAGGCAGGCAAGGCTTAAGCCAAGTGCCTGGAACTCCATCTAGGCTTCTTACATGGATAACAGGAACTTAATCCATCACTGAATGTCTCCCAGGATGCACATTAGCAGGACGCTGCTATCAAAGGTAAAACTAGGACTTGCACCCAAGCACTGAGATGTGAGATGTAGTCATCCTTCATAACATCTTAACTACCTCACCAAACACCTGCCCCTCTTCACACATTCCTGAGGGCGGTGTATGGACACCACAATGGATTCTCAGAATGAGAAGTGAATGGTCTTCAAAACAGGAAGAATAGCAGCAGGAAGAATACATATCCAACTAAGTCATGTTTTAAGGAGTTGTGTAGATAGCTATAAGGACATATATGAATATGGATATATTAGAAATATATACATATAGAATATATACATCCATATAATGTAAAAATATAAAGATGCAGAAATATATAGATGTAAAAATATACAGATGCATATATTCTTATATATATAGTAAGAATAAATATACATCACTACTTCCCTCAAAGAGACTTTGGTAACGAGAAACAAGTGCTCTGGGCATGTAGAAGTGTTAAGGGAATCCAGAAAAGAGAGTGTTGTCATCTGCAGAAAGTAACCAGCCAACCTCCCTTGCATCATGATTTCTGTACCTCCTTCCATAAATTAAAATAAGTCTATGCAAAAATGTATACATGTATCTATTAAATACATGAAAATTATACATTATAATGAAAATTATACATTATACATTAATTATAAGTATGTTTATTATAGTATTATATAAACAAGTTTTCTGTAGTTTATAGACACACAATTTATGAAAGAAAATAATATTGTTTGCTATTTTAATACTATTTTTCTAAATATATAAGACCAAGAGTCAATTTTTAACATAATTTTTGATTTCTTATTCCTTTTTTTTTTTTGAAGATTTTTTTTGTTTTTGGAAAATCAGATACACAAAGTTGAGAAGAGACAGAGAGGAAGATGCTCAACCCATTGATTCATGCCCCCCAAGCAGCCACAATGCCCAGAAATGTGCCAATCCAAAGCCAGGAGCTTGGACCCTCTTCCGGGTCTCCCACACGGGTCAAGGGTGCCAAGGCCTTGGACCAATCTCAACTGCTTTCCCAGGCCACAAGCAGGGAGCTCAATGGGAAGCAAGGTCACTGAGATTAGAACTGGTACCCATATGGGATCTTGGTGTGTGCAAGATGAAGACTTTAGCTGCTAGGCTACCACGCTGGGCCCAATTTCTTATCTTTTATGGTTCATAAAATGAAATGGTTCATTTTAATAATTTCCACATTTTGTTTCTAAAAAAGAGACTACTAATTGCAAGTAGTTTTTATCTGTGAAGCTTGTGAATATTTTTACATGTGTTAGAAAAAAACATATTCAATAAGAAAATGATGATTTCTATCCCCTTTGCTACAATTTTAAAAGTGCTGGTCACAGCCTAATGGTCCTTATGAGACCCTTTATCAACTGAACCCTAGAGATGGCAGGAACGCCACCTGACATTTAATCGTTGGAACTGTTACCCGTTTCCTTCTCATCCACACAGGACTTCAACACCAGTTCCTTGGGCTTTTTTTTTTTCTATAACCAATGGTTCACTGTGATACAAATTAAATAAAACAAATCAGAGCTTCTCAGTAGTAAACCATCGCAAACAACAGGCCTCCAACAGTTCATACAAGGAGGCTAGAGAAGTTGAAACTTTCCACACTGTGTGAGCAAAAATAATCACTTTCTATGTTTATGCTTTGATGTGGAGAAGGAAGGGAAGAGAAGCCCTGAATTAAGCAGAACTTGTCTAGGAACATAAATAATTCACAGTTGTAGGAGACTCAAGCCATTACAGTGTTTGTAAAAACATTACAGAGTTTGCAATAAAAACCATCTGCATCTAAGAAATAAGCCTCCTGGTGAGGTGGTGGTATTGATAACCATTGACGGGCACACACATTTTCAGATTGAGCTCCTGGGAGCTCCCAAACTGTTCTGCTTTCGACCGAAAATGTTTTGAAATGCATATTTTTACGTAGAATGAGCAACAATGTACCTACTCCAAAAATACAAAATCTGGATTACCTCTTCAACACACTGGGGACCCCTGAAACACCAGATAAACAAATACTTTGCAAACCTGTGCATCACAGTTATCGAAGCATGGGTGTGCTGTCCTACTACTTGATCTCTAGTTCCTAGCATAGTGTGGGCCACAAAGTGATGTTCCAGATACATTTCTTAGAGGCCTGGCACAGTGGCATAGTGGGTGTATCCTGCCTCTGTGGTGTCATTCACATCCTGGCTGCTCCACTTCTGATACAGCAGCCTGTTGGTGACTTGGAAAAGCAGCTGAGGATGGCCAAGGTCTTGGGCCACTGCATCCAAAAGAAGCTACTGGCTCTGGATGGGCCCAGCTCCAGCCACTGGTTCCATTTTAGGAGTGAACTAGCAGATGGAAGATCTCTCCATGTTTCTTTTCTTCTTTCTCTCACTCTCTCTCTCTGACTTTTAAATAAAATTAAAAACTAAAATAAATGTTTTTTTTTAAATACAGATTTCTGGGCCCAGTGCAATAGCCTCGCAGCTAAAGCCCTCGCTTTGCACAAGCAAGGATCCCAAACGGTTGCTGTGCCAGTCCCACTTCCCATCTTGCTCCCTGCCTGCTTGTGACCTGGGAAAGCAGCTGAGGACTGCCCAAGGCCTTTGGACCCTGTGGGAGACCTGAAAGAAGCTCCTAGCACCTGGTTTTGGATTGGCTCAGCTCTGGCCATTGTGACCACTTGGGGAATGAGTCAGCAAACAAGATCTTCACGTCTGTCTCTCTTCTTCTCTGTATATCTGACCTTCCAATAAAAATAAATAAATCCTTTAAAAAAAATACAGATTTTTTTAAGTTACTATGTTTAAACTAGATAAAGCTGGAAGAGTTCACGAGGAACTAGATGAAACTTCAAGAATGTAGAGTTAATGCCTTGTTAGTTGATAGGGAAGTGACGGAAAAGTGATTCGAGGAAGTCTTTTCACTTTAGTACAACTGACACTCTGAACAAACTTATCAACCCAATTCTCTCCCTGTGTTTCACAGCACAATCCTTGATTATTAGATTGTATCTAGCATACTGCTTCCTCTATGATTTTGACTTACTTAATAAAGACATGAGAAAATATAACAGTATGATTCACAAGTCTTGGCCCCTCCCACACCCATGTGGCAAGTACTATATAATTACACTGAAGGTAGATAATGAGATCTCGTTTTCCTTATATCTTTGTCAGTACTATATCCCCCCATTCATTTCTACAACCTTGCTATTAAAAATTGTTCTCAAAAGCATCATGGGTATATACTAGAATGTTTGGCCATGTGTTATGATTACATTTTTAATAAGATTCACTTATTTATTTGGAAGGCAGAGAGACAGAGAGAGGAATCTTCTACCTGCTGATTCACCCCCAAATGGTCACAATACCCAAGAGTGGGCCAGGAACCTGCAACTCCATCCAGTTGTCTCACATAGACAGCAGGGACCCAAGCACTTGGGCTACCTTTCCAGCTGTCATCCCAGGCATAAAAGCAGGGAACTAGATCAGAAATAAAGCACCTTAGACCTGAACTGGTGTTTATATAGGATTGCAGGTAGTGACTTAACCCACTGTGCCACATCAACCCTGATAATACTACTTTTAATGTAATGATTCCAGGGCAAAGTAGGATTGCCAGATTAGCAGATGAAAAAGCAGAATGCCCAATTAATTTGAAGTTCAGATGAATACTTTTTGTATAAATATGTCGTCTGCAATATGGGAGACAAATAATAAAAATTGTTTACTGCATTAGGCATGTTAGTAAGAATATTATTTGTTTACCAGAAATTCAAATATAACTGAACCTCAAAGACATCACAGAGCTTCTGGAATTCCTAAACTAGAGATAACAGGGAGTTGTAGAAATCACATTTTTTTTTTGTACAGATATGGAAATGAATGCAGAAGAGCTGGTCATTTGGAGATAATAACCTAGGAAAAGAGCAGCTGAGCCAGAAACAGCATCAGAACCAAGTATCACAACGCTCAGCATTCAATCCCACACCACAACACAGACAGTCCAGACTTACCTTCCAGAAACCTGGATAATCTGCAAAACAATATTCCCATGTGACTTTGGTTATTCTTTCTATACATGTACATATATAAATTAAAAAATAACTCCTCTGACTCTGATTAACCAGGTTCCAATGGGGACTCCACTGCCTTTGAGGGCTTGAGAATAATATCAACACTTTCAGATCTGCTCCCCACAAATACCTTGGCTGGCAAGCACAAGGAAGAACACTGGGCCAGTACATCTCCTGCCCACCTGCATCATCATCCCTGCAACAATTTGTTTTTATCCTTTTGACTTATCTGAGGCCAGCAGAGTAATGACCGTGATGCAAATGTGGTTTTGTGGCTGGTGTCCGCTGGGCTGTGGAATTGTTTACCCTGTTATGAAAAGCTTTCTCTGGTGACACACCCAGACACTGAATCTTTGCCTCACTGGTCTCACAACACAAACAAGTCTAGACTGCCTTGACTGAGGACAGCCAATCAGAAGAAAGGAAGGATAAAGCCCTCAGGTACAATGCCTGGGTTTTGATAAACTTCTGGACAAGGTGAACACAAGTGAGGGAAGTGCTAACATTGGAATCATAGATAATGTGAGGTTGGGGATAAAAGAGACCAGGAATTTAGCCTCAGATCTGCTCCTTTTAATGCTATGATCTCTCAATCTTGTGTATTTAGCAGAGAAGAATCCCATCTCAGAGCTACTGTGAGGAACAAAAAATGAATGTAATCCTTTCCCGCAAAACAAGTCATTTGATCATCTTCTTCTGTTTTGTAAATTAATGTGTTTATGTGAGAGATGGAGAAAATGCCCCCAAAGCCAGGCCCAGGCCAGAAGTTGGAATTTCAAGCCAGGTCTTCCATATGGGTATCAGGAACTCATGTATTTGAGCCTCCAACTGCTGTTTCCTAGAGTCTGTATTAGCAAGTTGCTGCGAAGAGCAGCTGGAGCTTGGAATTGAACCTAGATATTCCTATGTGGTATACAAACATCCTCGTGAGCAGTCTAACCACTGGGCCGAACATCAACCTTGGGAAATCAAAAACAAGTTTTAGGTAAGTTGAAGATTAAGAGGGTATGGTTGTTAAAAGTCCTTGGATTATGCAGTTTCTATGGGTCCAATTTATTGCATATAAATTACACCTTGCCTATCTTGAAAAAAAATCTATTTAAGAACTCAGAAAAGTAGCTAAACCAACTTCATGCAGCTTTCCTTGGCAATACTTCAGGAGAGGGCCAAGCAGAGCCTTGCTGAGGAGCAAAGAACACAAGAAAACTGAAGAAAGCTGTGGAAAGCAAGGGGCTTGTAGGGCATGCAGAGTTAAGAAGCTACTTCAACCAGAGAGCACAGTGAAACAAGTGGCATCTGGTGCCCATGGCAACTCAAGGGCTCCTGCACAGCTATTCAGTCTTAACAGAAGCCATGTCCTTCCCAAAGCTATCTTTACAGATGCCCCCAAAGCAAACCTTTTTATTTTATCAACAGATTTTAATCAGATAACTCTTCAGAGAAGGTTGGAAAAAAGTTTCTACAAAGTCAAAGGCTGCCCAAGGCACACATATTTGAATAATACATAAAATTCCTCCTGGTTTACCCAGTGAAGCATGGCAATTTCAGAATTAACCCCTAACCAACATCAAAGCCAAGCTCCTCTAGAGGCGTTACAATTGAGTGACTAATTGCTACTTAGGAAAATTTGGAAAATCATGCTGAGGTGGAGAACACCTTGGCAGGTAAAGTCAATACTAAAATAAACCCAGAGATCAAGGGGATAATCAAACAGAAATGCAAATTAGTCTCAGAATTCTTGATCTGGAATATGCATAAAACAAAGCTGCCAAAAAATAAAACATCACTATCGCTACATGGATAAGGCTTCCATCAACGCTCACAGCTTCTCCAACCTGTGAGTCTAGGATTTTCACAAAGCATTATTTTCTTAAAGATTTATTCATTTTATTACAGCCAGATATACACAGAGGAGGAGAGACAGAGAGGAAGATCTTCCATCCGATGATTCACTCCCCAAGTGAGCCACAACGGGCTGGTGCGCACCGATCCGAAGCCGGGAACCTGGAACCTCTTCCAGGTCTCCCACGCGGGTGCAATGTCCCAAAGCATTGGGCCGTCCTCTACTGCTTTCCCAGGCCACAAGCAGGGAGCTGGATGGGAAGTGGAGCTGCCGGGATTAGAACCGGCACCCATGTGGGATCCCGGGGCTTTCCAGGCGAGGACTTAAGCTGCTAGGCCACGCCGCCGGGCCCATATTAAGCATTATTTTCAAATTTCATCCCCTTGCTCATTAAGCGGTATTGTGGTAAAGTTAATACAGCCAAACAAATGTGTTCCGTTCAAAGTTAAATGTCAAAGAGATGCGCATTAAGGCGGTAAAACGAATATGAGAAAGATAATTCAGTTTTTTTCTGGATGGCACCTTTATTTATATAGAACCAGTGAACAACTTCATGGAACTGTAATCTTCTCCAGGGAAGATTTCAAAGTTTTAGACTTTCAGGGGATTCTTCATTGCTCAAATTTTATTTTACTTTTTCAAGAGGCATAGAGACAAACACAGAGGTCTCCCATATGTTGGCCCACTCCCCAAATATCCACCATGGACAAGAGTGGGCCTGGTCAATGTCAGAACTGAGAACTCAGTTGTATCTCCAAGGTAAGTGGCAGGGACACAAGCACTTATCCATGTTCTGTCACCGAGTGCTCAGTAACAGGAAGTTGGCATGGCAAGGGGAGCCAGCACTCAGAGGGACTGCAGGTGTATCCTAACCTCAGGTGAAAAGTCTCACTTTGGGATTTTTTTTTTAATTTATACTGCATTTAACTCTCTGATATTTACACTGAAAGTCAATGTTTGTTTTGTGTGTGTACGGTTGGGAGAGGAAGATTTGTTTTTATTTCTGACTACACAATGTGAACAAAAAGTGCCACTGTTCTAGCTAGTTATTATTTAAATTTAACTACAGCAAAGCAACACACATAAGCAAAGGTTTGGGCTCTAGAGAACAAAGCAGACCAGGAAAGAATTAGTCCCTGCCCTCAGTCTTTACTACTGAATCATTTCATGCTTAGCTTTATAAGGATCCTCACCAAGAGAAAAGACATTGTTTCCATGGGTGTGAATTCACAAGCATATTTCCAGACTTGAGTCATATTTTTCCCATATTCAACAATAATGTGGAAAACTACTCATCTAATATATCTGCATTTTTTAAACTCACTCATGCTAAGTTACATACAAACAAATTAAGTTGTGTAAGAATCTCCTTTGGTATTTATTAATCATGAATGCACATAAAAGCATAAGGTATGATGGACAGGTCATATTTTTCAAATAACACATTAAAGTAAATACTCACCTATCAGCATAAATGCTTGCAGTATATATTTTATCTAAAATACCACTGGGAAACAAGGCTGCACTGCATGCTCTTAGTCAAATCCTTTCCTCTTCCTCTTCCTTTTCAAAATACCACCCCAAATGAGGTTCTTCACCTCCAGCCCAAACCCTCACATAACTGGGATTTGAATGAGACCTTCTGCTATGAGATGTAGACTCCTCAATGGTGAATTCATAACCATTGCACTAGACTCCCACCCCTTAGGAAGCTTCTTAAATCAAGTTCCCTCCCTCCCTCGCTCTTCATTTCATGCACAGACACACACACATTTCTCTAGGTAAACAATGTTAGGGTAAGAGAAAAATTTGTCATTTATAATTCTTCACTGTAGTATTTATAATTTAGAATTGACTCTATCTATTCAGTGGACTAAGTGGGGGAAACAATGATAGGACCTCAAAGGGAGGGACGTTCATTGTGGTGCAGTGGGTTAAGCTGTAGCTCATGGTGGCATCAGAGTGTCATTTCAAGTCCCTGCTAGTGTACCAGAAATGGCAGTGAGAGAGGGCCCAAGTACTTGGACTTCTGCCATCATGAAGATTAAGATGGACAGCCTGGCTTCCACCTGCCTGTTGGTGGCTATTTGGAAAGTGACTCATCAGAGAGAAAAATCCCCATCTGTCTCTAACAACTGAATTAATTTTCAAAAGACTTCAATAAAGAGCAGTTTTATTAAAAAAATTACTATCATCTTCCTATTTATTGTAGGTTGAAGTCTACTTCAAACTTCATCTATTGATTTCTAACATAAAGTACCCCAGAGTGGGACCTTTCTTAAAAAAAAAAAAAAGGCTCTATATTATAATTAACTCAGAGAAAATGAGGATACCTGATGAAGGTGGCTTCTAATCCAACCCGATAAATGTCCACATGAAACAGGGGAGGTATGGAGGGTGACGCTCACAGTGGGGAAATCATATGAAGAAGGAAGAGGTCAACACGTTTCTGATGTCTAAGCCACCAGTTCGTGGTCTGGGAAAGTTGAAATGGCACCTGTCAACAAGTCAGTTCCTCAACTGTGTCTTCAAATTCCAGTTTGAAGCACACAATTGGCCATATGCCAAATTCTGTTTTCTACTTTTGTGTAACAAATCCCCTTTCCATCTGTATTACAAGCTCCCTGAGAAAAGAATATATTCACTTATGTATCCAACAGGAATTCATTAAGGCACTACTCAATGAAAGCTGGAAAACAAAACAAAACAAAGCTAAACTAAGAAACAAACAAAGCAGAGATTCCCCCTCTCCAGGAATTTACAACCCACAGATTCTAAGAATGGACTGATAAAAATTAGGCTGACATAAAGTATAGCCAAGATACAACAGCAAAGAGCTTCGCTTACACAGAGGTCAGTGGTTCTTTTCTTACACTTTGACTTCTCTTGGAGAAAGCCTATGCTTTTCCAAGTGTCATTTCTCTCCTTTGGCTAGCTTCTACTTCCCCTTCTTTCCGCATTGGCACAGCTGACATTAGAAGCCAGTCCAATGCCTCTATGACAACTTCCCTTTCCTCTCAGAACAAACAGGTGGCAGGTACGCCCAGAGGTGGGAATAGGGCCCACATGAAAAAATCTGTTTGGAGAAGCCTCCCTCATGCACATGATTCTCATATTTTCTGACTTTGCTCACCAATCAGGAATACTCACCTGGGAAGCTTCTAAATGTATCTTTTACATTATAAGCTCCTAGTAGAAGCTAATGAAACATAAATGTATCTTGAGGTGTATGACGACTGCAGAATACCAAAGTGCTTTGGAGACAGCAACAGAAGCAGCACGGAATTTCAGGTCATAATTCCAGGGAACTTCAGCACTACTACAAGATTCATTTTTTTTTAAGTAAAGATATTTTCTGGAAATTCCAGCCTATTGAGGTACTAGCCCAAGACACAAGAAGTGAGCCATGTGGAGCGTTTCCTCATGGGCTTTCTCTCATGAGACAGACAATGACCATGTCTTTTCTGCAAACCCTATGTCACCTCTTCATTGTTCAGGATTTTCTAAAGTCATGGTTCCTCCTACTTTGCTGAATTCAAGAAGACACACTCTGCTTTCTGCTTTATTTGGACTATTCTTTTTCCAATCTTCTCTCCCTCTTCCTTTTTAGGATTTGTATATTTGAAAGGCAGAGTGACAGAGGGGGCGGGGGGAGAAACTAAAAGACAGAGATCTTTCATCTGCTGGTTCATTCCTAAAATGCCCAAATTGGTCAGGATCCAGCCCAGGAGGGAGCCAAGAACCAGGAACCCCCTCCAGACCTCCCACGTGACAGCAGGGTCTCAAGCACTTGGGCCATATTCCACAGCTTTCACAGGCATATTAGCAGAGACTTGGATTGTAACTGGAGCAGCCGAGACAGAAATCAGTGCTTTCATATGGGATACTGGCAGGTGGTGGCATAACCTGATGTGTCACAACTCCAACCCTATTTTTTCCCCCAGTCTTTTGGTACAAATTCTATTGCACAACTATTGCATGCCCACTGGACTCTAGAAACCATGCCAGGCATTTCCTAACTTAATCTACATACCTACCACTAATATTACTAGGTAAAGAAAGTTTTGTAAATTAAAATTCCCAGACCAAGATTACATTCTTAGATCTGTCTGACCTCCGGCCTATTCCTCAAGGGATTTGAATATGAGAGGCCATAATGATGAGATAATGGCATGTTTACAGTTCTGAACAGACAATCAGCATACCTATTCTTTAAAAACAATGAAACAACAAACACAACTTAGGTTCAACCACATAAGTGATTAAGATCCAAATCATAAGCTTTAGTCTGAGAGTGAATCTTAAGGACATTTTTCTATACTTAATGTTGGAGACCCACACATTACATGTGTGGGAACACATGCACAGGCAGGAGTGTTTGCAAAGGAACAAGCGTTAATACAAAAACAGTCAAACACCCATTGTAACCAGTAACGTCATGGAACAACAGTCACTTAACACAAAGTGCGATTTCCACACTCATATGATTTCAATGCAGAGTATGTTCTAGAAGGCAGCTGAGAGAGACAGGAAAGGGCCTGCTAGGATCAACTGGCCAACAGAGAGCCAGGCAATGTATGGCACCTGCATTTTTTAAAGTTTTATTTACTTACTTGACAGAAATTGAAAGTAACAGGGAAAGAGAATCTCCCATCTCTATTGACTTGTACTCCCCACCCCCGCCCGTAAACCCTCCACAATGCCTGTAACAGCTGCAGGTAGGTCAAGAAAGCTGGGAGAAGCCAAAACCCAATCTAGGTCTCTCACATGAATGGAAGCAATCTAGACACTGGAGTCATTCATCACCTTCTGGCACTCAGAGTGCAAGTTAGCAAAAAGCCGGAACTGGGGACAGAGCTGAGACTTGAACTCAAAGACACTCTAGCATGGCATGAGGGCATCCCAACTGTGAGCTTAGCTGCTCAGATTTTTCACAGATCCTGATCTCTGCTTAGTCTTAAAAAGCACCACCTTAACTCTGCTCTGTGCTGGGTTTCTACTGACCAAAGAAGTCCACTGTCCAGTGATATCAAGAAATTCTGCCCTTGGGACACAAATAAATGCCCAACTCCTATAGTTCATGGGTGTATCAGAGCCTAAGAGGTAAAGGAATCGATCCAACCCATTTTAACTAGCAAGAAACTACCTAGTAATACCTTGTTTGTATTTCTTGGAGGAGGGACACAAGAAACACTTATTTCATTCCACACAATAATTCACCACAATCAGAGGGAGCACCACAAGGGCAACACCATCTCCCAGCTGCTGATTACATCAAAGGCTTGCAGCACAAATTCAATTTTATGATGTTAATCTCAGCCTGCCACTCAGAAATTTTCTCTGAGGGATATGATTTTTTTTCTCTGGATTTCATTTTAAGAATGATTTTCTTCGTCCACAATCAATAAAGATATGTTTTCATCAAAAGACTCTATCTTGGCAGAATTCAATTGGCTATTTCAATCCCTTTTGGTGACACAATATTAATTAAAATAGTTTATGTTGCACCTTCACTGGAAAAGAGGCACTGAAAATAGCAGCTCCTCAGAACACATGTTTTGTACACATCAACACGGAGGGCAGAAAATAATTTTCTCCTTCTCCAGGCGACATCCATTAGCTATTCAAGGGAATAGCTGCAACTTGGTTTATCTCTGAGATCTCGCTGAAAAAGAATGAAGCTCTTCCTGCTGGTAGTTTTGTTCAATAAAAATCAAAACGTACATAAAGATGATGTTTCAAATGCTCACTTCCTGGTGCCCAAGGAGAAGAGAAATAGTGATTTATATGCTGTGTGTCAATGTTTCTCCAAATGTAAAGGAGTTAAAAAAAAAAAAAAAAAACAGTGCTAAGAAAAATTCTTGTTATCTTCAATTTCTAGCTAATGACTGCAATCCAACAGACTGCAGCTCTCAAAAGCGGGTCAATGGAATTTGTAGAGAGTTTTTCACACTGAATATCAAGAAGAAAGTTAAGAATGTATTACAGAAAATAGAGAAATTCTGTTTCAACAGTGACTTGGAAAGTGACAGTTGAATCACCTAAACATTATTTGCAAGATCCACACTGTGCACCTGTGTTCTCTACCTGAAAGTAAAACGAGGGCCTCATCTCCTGCCCAGTGATGCTGGCTAATCCTAGAACCTTCCTCATCACAGAGTGGCAAGAGCTGAGGCCTGGTTCCCAGGAGGGACAAGGGACCCTGGGTGCAAGTGAGCACAGTGAAGCCTGCATTTAATTTTGCCTGGAGTGGGGATTGAGAGATTAACAGTAAAGAATTCGGTCTTCTGCTGAAACATTCAGCTGGCAGTTTATAAACAGCAAACAAAAGAGGGAGCTCAGTGTCTCCCCTGGGCTCTACAAACTTTCTCATCTCATTTTCCTAGAGTTGAGACTATCCATCTATTATATCTCTTGCCATAAGAAGGTGGTGGGTAACATAGTAGATAAGGCACCCAACAATGCCACAGAACTTTGGATAGATTTTACTCAACAGTTCATCTCTTCACAGGACCTTGCTCTGTAAATATTCAAAGGGTAGTCTTTTAGATTAATCTGGATTTATATTTAAAATAGAAGAAAGTTCAATTAAGGAATAGTAAAAAAAATTTATACAAATCAGGTTCACATCTCTATTTTATGGGTAGAAGAAAAAGGTAAAGTGACTTATTTAAAAGTAAAGAATAGACTTGAGTAGTAATGACAAAATCCAAAAAGATTTCTGCTTCCCAGAGAATCTATTGGCAATGAGTTCAACAATGCTACAAGAAAGTTTCTGATCTGTTCCCTCACCACAGGTCTATTTCAATGCAGATTCTGGGCTTCACACTTGATACCATGAGGCACAATCTATAAGATACAACAGTCAGGAATTTGAATTGAAATTAGCTCTTTAGACATTCTTCAGACACGAAGCTGGGCAACAAGAATTAACTAACTTCCCTCCTATATAGCACAATTAATGAATTAATTGAGGAAACATAGAAAAATGCATAGAATGAGTGACTAGAATAAACAGGTTCCTCAAAAGTGTTCTGACTCATGGCCTAGGGGGAATGCCAATATCTGGCCTGATCTGGGTCTGTTCTAAACCAATAGGCCTGGCTTGGCCCCCAATCCATTATTTTACTCTACCATGACCAAAACGTAAAGTAATTAATTTTTGCTGTCAACTGCTGTCTGCGTGACATGTAGAATTTTTCCATGCTTTGTGGAGCAATGTTAAAAAATTGCCTAAGGTCTTTCTTCGAAACCCATGCATGAGAATGTCTAAAGTGAGAAAACCCTGGCGTTCATTTGTGCAGCAAATGTGTACAATGTCTGCAAAAAGGAATAATTATGACTGCTCCAAGTTGCAATTCTGCAGCAAATTTTTACAAATTACAAAAGAAATTTAGAAGTGTATAATTCCAAAGGAAAATCAAGAGGATAAAATTCTGCAATACATTCCTCCTACATTAATCAGTTCATATTTTGATGACCCACAATAACAAATTAACTTTAATATACTTGGCACATCAACCTCTTCCTCTATGACTCATTTAAGTTCAGACTGAAGCAATGAACCAGGGCCTAAATGGTCCTGGAGCATGACTGGAGCATGAACCAGGGCCTAAATGGCTGGAGATACTATCTTGCAAACATAGGAATGTGAACCTCTTGGGACCACAAAGTGGAATGAAGTCCTTTCTGAAAAGCCTGTCTCCATAGCATAGGCCAACTCCACATTTTTAGTTGAAATGAAGTCTGTAATGGTGGAAAGAAGGGTAATGATGCTGGTGGATATTTATAGATAACAGTTCATGTTTTACTCTTTTAATCTTTCTTTTAAATTTATTTGAAAGGTAGATCTACAGAGAGAGACATACACAAAAGGGTGGTGGTGAGGGGCTGGAATGAGCTTCAATCCACTGGTTTACTCCCCACACGGCCATAATGGCTCTAGCCAATGCCAGGAACCAGGAATCCCATGCAGAACATAGGGAACCAACTATCTGAGCAATTTTTGGCTACTTTCCCAGATGCATTAGCAGCTAGCTAGACTGGAAATCCAGTATCTAGGACTCAGACTGGTGCTCATATGGGACAGTGACATCACAGGTTGCAGCTAAACCCACTGTGTGCCCTGCTTATGTTTCATTTCAAACAAACCAATGAAAACACTTCTTCATATGTTGTTGTTTGTTGGGGGGGGGGCTTGTTTGGTTGTTTATTTTCTATAATGGATATGGACACCACAAGTCACATCTATACTCCAGACTGGATTAGAGCAGCAACTTTGTCTCCAATCAGAGGAAGGGATAAAAGGCATTCCACAGCAGAAGTATCTGCTTTGCATCAGGCCAATTAAGGTTTTCCGTACAAGTCCTCCAACAGCATTGTAAGGCAAACACCCTGACAGCAGAAATTTGAAAATCAGGAACCAACAACATAAAATAAGATTCCACTTTACCTTTTTCGAACTAAGGTTCTAAGATACGTTCTCAAGGTCCTGCAACCAGGAAAGAATAGGGCAGCTCATGGACAGTCTGCCATGACTTGCACTTTTCTGGTTCTTTATACAAGCATATCTTCACATGAATTTTTGCCTTAGCCTGCGACGGTCTTCCTCAGCATTTCTACCTGGTGAACAACTACCCAACTGAAATCTTCAAAACCAGAAGTAAATGTTAACTCCTTTGAACCTCTCATAGTTGATATTGAGGATTCCTCAACTCGTTGGCCTCCCTTTTTTATATTCTATTTATTTTCGTTTTATTTGAAAGGCAGAGAGACAGAGAATGAGATCTCCCTCCTATGGATTCACTATCCAAATGCTCACAGGTGGCAGTGACTCAAGTACATGAGTCATATCTTCTGTCTCTCAGGGGACACATGGGTAGGAATCTGGAATGAGAGTAGAGAAATCAAGACTGGAAACAGTCGCTGTGTTACAGCACACCAAGGGTCTTAGCTGCTAGGCCGAACACCTGCTTCACCCTGCTCCCTGTATCAGTAGCGCTTTGTCAGAGTACTTCCCACTCTAAATACTCGAATCTGTTATCTCACTGTCTCGAGAATCCTTGGGCAGGCACAGTGTCCTTTGTTTCTCTTGCAATCTCTGACAGAGGTTTTCATATAAGGGGTCTTTAAAAAGCTCATGGAAAAGACATATGAAAAACCTGGTTGTCAACAACTTTTCCACTGAAACAAACTTCTTGTATTCATTTTTTCCATGAACTTTCTGAAGTACTGTTTTACACCAAGATGTCAAAAAGTGTTAGGTGAGAGTCAAAGAATTAACATATTCATTATGAATGAGAATGATAGAGCATCTTCCTCAGGCAAGTCAGTTTGTAAATGTGTCTCCTTACTGTGCTGCTGTGATATCTACACAAACGGTGAAAAATACTGTTGGCTACAGCTATTCAATCTGATTTCTCCTTAATCAGCCTACAGTCATATCCACTTTCCGGATCCTCACAACTCACTCCTATCTCAAAGACACCACAATGTCAATGCATCCTAAGGCTAACTTGTTCAATAAGTCACAATTCATATTCTATATCTGCTTAATGTGTAAACACCTAGGTGTAGGATCCTGTAGTTATCCAAGTTAAATTCCATCTTGTCAAAAGGAGGAAATGTCAACAAAACCTGTTACTGTGTATGGATTCTTTACTAAGTTGTAGATGCTATCATTTCAGGTGATCTTCTCCACATCCCTAGGCATTGTGATCACCCTACTGGAAGCAAAAAGAAAAGGAGGAGAATGCAGTATCTAAGTAACTTGCTGAATGTAGGAGCCAGAAAACAGAGACAGCCCAGCAGTCTCCACAACTTACCCTCTCAGCCACTGCACTAGATGGGACAGGAAGGAACCGTCTAGAAATGAAAACAAATCCAGAATCAAACTCTAGAAATGCAGATTTGTATCCTTGTATTGAAGAGACTCAAATATCCTTTTGGAGTAAAGATGTGTCCTTGATTCTGGAGACAGAAATGCAGGGAACTGCTGAGATTCTCAAGTTAATTAATTACAAGACTCGGGGCTTCCAAGCTGACCTAATACTTGAACTTGGTACCCATTTTTAATCCAGATCCCTACCAAGTCTCCCTGCCTTCAATTCAGCCAAGAGAACTGCATCTGAAAATGTTAAACAACGGGAAGAGAAAGAAGTATCCTTACAGAATAGAGCTCCTGAAGACACGCCTTTTAAATATTCACAAACAAAATCAATTACAAGTGGATTGATGGTCACAATGATTTTTGAATGCAGCAACCTTTAAATCTGGAAATATTCCTCATACCAATATTTTTCAGGAGTCCCGGAGTTGTTTCAGAGATGAAATGCACTCCTCTATTCCAGTATGCTGTATAAACCAGTCTCATATTTCTATTCCTTTGGGAAGAAACTACCAATAGTAAAAAAATAAAATAAAAATTCTGTAAGGGAGAAGCTTAATAGCTGATATGCAATTTTAAAATAACTTTCACAAAACACGTGGCATTATTAGAACTCAAAAGAGTCGCAGGGGTAGCACTGTGAAGGTGCCACCTGAGACACCAGACATCCCATGTGAGCACAGATTCCACTCTCAGCTACTCCGTTTCTGATCCAGCAGCATGCAGACGTGCCTGGGAGAGGAAAATAAGATGGCCCAAGAACTTGGGCCCCTGTATTCACATGGGAGATCTGGCTGGGATTTTAGGCTCCTGGCTTCAACTCGGTCCACCCTGTTATTGTGTCCATTTTGGGAATGAATCAGAGGATGGAAAGTAATGCTGAGTGCGTTTGTCTCTTCCTTTCTGTGTAACGAAATCTTAAAAGCCACAAAACAACAGCAATTTTTTTGTGGCTTTAAAATATCATCACTTTGCTAACCCATTTCAAGGACATTTTCATTCTTCCTTTTATCGAAAACATTACTGGCTCATTTTAACTCTGAAAGGAGAAAGGAAACGGAAGCTAAGGAACATACACCATTTACAAAATGCCACAAAACCAAGTAAACCACAAGTACTGGCACCACCAAAGTGTTTACTTTCTTCTTTCCATAACAAGCAGAATTAAGCAGGGGAAATGTGAACAGCCTTCCAGGTGTCTGGCATGGGGTGGAGGAGGTGAAGAAATGAAAGGTGAAAACATACAAACAAACGCAGAACTGTAAACACTTTCTCCCATGAACAATATTCACCCAAGGAACCTAGTCTGCAACAGCTGACCTTGAACATTCATGTAGGGAGAGGAGGGAAGCAAAAAAGAATGTTCATCCATGACCTGTAGAACAGACCCTTGCTGAAGCTCTGAAATGAATGAGAAAGGCGGAATAAGAAAGCACCTCTCTCTCTCTCTCTCTCTCTCTCTCTCTTTCTCTCTCTCTCTCTCTCTCTCTCTCTCTCTCTCTCTCTCTCTCTCTCCCCCCCCGTCGTCCCCCCCCCCCCCCCCAACGCAGACCTCCCTCCTTATCTTCCAGCAAGTGACATAAGTCCTATGCCTGCAGCCTTGGCGCTCCAGCCCGTGCACATTATGCTCTCTGCTGGATTTTAAAAGTTAATTCAACAGACTCCGGTTCCACAGAGAGTACCCCCTGCCGAATCCCAGGAAAAATTCCCAAATGTGAAGGGCAGCGCCCCCTCCCCCGCGCCGTCCGGTGCCGCCGCCGCATCAGGGGCGTTCGCGTCCACACACCAGTTAGTTACTGAAACACCCTCAGCGCCCCGCACCTGCCCGCGCTCCTCAGAAACCTCTCCTCAGGTACGCGGCGCGGCCACAGCTCAAAGGACTTGGAAGAGAGCTTTTCCCATCGTTCAAGAACTTGCAGCCAAAGAGGTTAGAGCCACCACAGCGCGCGCCCACCTCACCTTCTCCGCTCCGCAGAAGCCAAAAGCCGGAGCGACCGGCGTTCCCCTCAGACGCGGGGCTAGGCGGCGGCAAGCTGAGAGGCCGCACGCGCCCAGGGGCCGCCAAGCAAGCCCAGAGCCGCCCACACCGCGACGAGGCAGCGGGAGCCGAGGCCCGGGGTCGCCCTCCTTACCTGAGGAGCAGCAGGCGACCGGCAGCCTGGCGGCAGGCGACGGAGCAGGTGGCCCTTTAGGCTGGGCCTCGCCCCGCCTCGGCCGGCGCGTCCGACCCCACCCGGCCCCCTCCCGGCGCACCGCTCCCGGCGGGCTGCCCTCCCTCCCGCCCTCTCTTGGGGCGGCGGCTGGCACTGGCCGGACAGTGGCCGTGAGGGCCCAGTCTCTTCAGGGCTGGAGAAGGAGAAGCCTCGGGCGTGAACTCCTGATCCCGGACATGAGCGGACAGTGGGAGACCCGAGATTTTTGATAAGGAGTCAGGGAAGTTCCCCCTCAAGACTTCACCCCGCGCCTCTGGGGAAACGCCAGGTACTAGGAGTTGGGTAGAATTCCACTCGGAAACAGGTATCCGCACCCTCTAGGAGTGGGCCAGGTATCATGACTGAAAATGGGTAGGGAACTGCTTGCTAATCTCGAATTCCTCAATTATTTTACTGTCCAAATCCGTGGGCTCCTTAGCGGTGCATCCTGACTCCTGGAAGCCAATGGGTGGAAATCCCAGCCTCACCTTTTACACTGATAACTGGCTTCCCAGTTTCTGAGGGCCTTTAACCAGGCCCCAGTTAGAAGTTTGAGCTCTCCTTCGAGGTCAAGGGTCACCGATCTGATTAGAACATTCCACTCCCTCCTGCAGGGTGTGAGCCTGTCCTTAGGCTGAGTTCTGGCACCTCAGTTCCCCCATTCACGGTTAGTGTGTCTGCCTAGGACTCCCCAGGTATCTGGCTTCCTCTTGCCATTACTGTAATGGTATTGCCTTAACCTTGCTTGATCCTAAACTCTATAAATGCAGACACCAAGCACAGAGGAGACGCATAATAAACAGTGCTGCATGATGATACGCATGTAACCAGTCTGCCAATCAGGCTTCTCCAGCCACCAGCTCTTAGTCTTCAGGACATCATATCATAGTGAACACCTCCTCACATGCCTGCATCCCAAGCATTCATCCTACCTCTTGAGCAATATTCTTTTTCAGCCTTCCTAGAGGCCCAGGTGTGCAGACATGTACAGCGGGTTGCTATGGTTTGACCCCCACTGTAACTATCTCTAAGGCCCAGTCCAGGGCCAGTGCCTGAAGGCCTGTCGCAATTTCAAGGTCCATACAAAAAGGAACTGGGTTAGATAGGGGGCTTTTGGGTCCAAGAAAATGTTGTGAAAATGTACTGTTATCACTAATCTTTATAGCAAATATAAATGATGTTGAATTCTGTACCATATATACTGACAAACAGCAAGAATTTAGAAACGAAACAAACAACAACAACAAAAACCCCACCTTTTTGTGTGCCAGAAATAACTTACTGCAGCAAACCAACCATTCCTTTTCCACTTGGCTTTAGTTAAGATTTCCTGGTACCACTCTTATCTGACAAGGTTAGACATAGGTGTCTCAAATCACTTTTCAGGGAATCATAAATGAGAGTTGAACTGGGTGTATGCATTGAACAATCTGAACTAAACACTTCTTGCATTGGCTCAACCAAACTTGAGTTAGACCTCATCCTTTTGGACTTTGGCTTTCCACCTGAGCCTTCAGCACAAACCCTCTGTAATAGTCCCTCTTGGGAGAGACCTCACAGTAAGCTTTATTCAATTGACAACTAGTCCACTCTAGCCAATCCAGCTTTTCCACCTGTAGCCATCAACTTCGTGTATTCCTCCCTTGAAAAGACCTTTTCAGTGTAATTCTCGGAGGCCTGCAGATGTATCAGAGCTTCCTACATTTTCTAACAATCTCATTTCCCCCCAATCATTTAGGATAAAATCTCTCATTTCCTGTCTTTTTAAATTTGACATCATAAAGTGAATTTTTAAATATTGCTTATAAAGGAAAGAGATTCCAGACAAAAATTCCTAGAATATATTTCTGTTTCAAATTCCTGCTTGTGAAGTGGAGGCATTGGATTAAATTGAGCAAGATTCCTTTGGACTCCAAAATTAAGCAATTCAGAAACAAACTGTCGAAACTCTTGGTTTGGATGATAGGTAACAACTGGCAGAATGATTTACCCACCTCACTTTTTAATGGTCCTGCTTATATATTACTATTTCTATTAATAGATTCAGAGCAGTTTCCATTCCTGGTTTATAGGGTGAAACAGAGGCCCTGAGGGCTCATTTCTGAGAGTCCCTCACTCACCTGGTGAATAAGGATGTTTGATCATGCGTTGGCATGTATTCATTTTTCTGTTCCCATTTTTCTGGTTATAATAATAGCATTTCCTTCTCCCCCAGCCTTGCTTTCCCATTCACCTATTATTAGAAAAAGTTCTGTAAATTCTAAAGTACAAGCTATAATATGTACAGTGTGATTTCTTACCCGTAACATGAAATTTCAGTTTTTCTAAGTTCTTTAAAAGAGCTCACCTGACTGTATTTTTAATATAAACTTATTTTCTAAAATTTAGCTATAATAAACAGAAAAATATATCCCAAATCATACCAATTAAAAATAATTGTTACCCACTTAATAATGTATTTATATCTAATAACTGTTGAACATGTTTACATCTTTATGATATGTATGGAGTTTATATAATTTATATATAACATTACATTTCAAGAATTTTGTTCCTTCATTGCCCTCATAATCATCAGACCACCAAGTTAGGGTCTTCAAAATATATTTGACATTTGTTTCTTTTAATTGAAATATGCTCTGTTGAAGATCCTATAGAACAGATTTCCAGAAACACAATTATTATGTAAAAATTTGTCCCTGCTTTTAATGCCTCTCAATGAATATTTCTAAGTTGATTCCCAAGAATTAGAACAATTGCTTCTTCTGATTTATGAGAGCAGATTGTGCATTCTTAGTATTAAGAATAGCCATAATTTCAGTATCTACAAGATTAGCTGCTAACTCCATGTGAGCAAGTACTGTATCTTTTTGCTCACCGTCCCATCTTCTTTCTTGGTAACATTTTTATGACATAGTGAACAAAAAACTGAATAAAGGAAAGAGTGCATACTATCACAGAGTTCCCTAATTACGTTTGATTGCATGTAAGCCTTATTTTTTCTTGGTCTTAAATTTTGGATTGAGGAAAATATTTTAAAAGCTAATCTAGAGTTGCTATTCAAAAAGAAGTAAAATTATTTTAGAAATCAAGTTTGTTTCATTGGAAGGTAGAAGCAGAGATCCAGAGACAAAGAGAGAAGCATCTTCCCATCTACTGTTTCACTAAAGATGTTTACAACAGCTAGGGCTGAGCGGAGGTTGGAGTGACAAGCCAGAAAGCAGTCCAGGTCTTCCATGTGGGTGCAGGTACCCAATTCCTTGAACCTCTGCCTGAATAAGCAGGAAGCTAAAATCAGGAGCATGTACTGGACCTTATCATTCTGATACAGTTTACATGTATGCTAATCACTGGGACCTAATATCTGCCCCTGAAACAGCCACATTGAAAGCTCTAAAGTAACAATGCTGAAAGGCCCAATTTTTTTACTAACAAAAATTAATAACATAGAACATAACCCAATGTCACATACTGATATTATCTCATGAAAGGCTTTTTTTGTTTAAAAAAATCCATTTTTCCTTATTTTTATTATATTCTTACTGTTGGTGCAGAAGCAGGAACAGATGCAATACAGTATGATCAAAACCAGCCTGAATAATGAATCTGTAATGATATCCTTATAAGGAATCTCAGTGCTCCTAATACAGGTAGAGTAGGGGAGCACGAGGCCCACTGACTTGGGCGGGAGCAGTGAGTAAGTGTCAAGGATGATAGGAAGAGTAAAGGAAGCTTTCCTTCCGTCTCTCTGAAAACCCCGTGGGGGAACCATAAGATAAGATGGGAGGGAGGACTGAAAGGGTCACAAGAATCCTTTAACTTCCTAGTTCCTCAAGTCTTGTTTCTCCCACAGAAAAGCAAATCATCGTATATGCACTTCAGCAGGAAGAACAAGCTGGCAGCTGAGTGGCTAACTGGGCTGTTTGGAGATATTTCCTTCGGCTGGACTGGTATTGTTGTTACTATTATTTTTCAACTGGGTTAGAATTCTAGTACTTTACCATTTCCTATCATTTGTCCTTATCTGTGCTACCTATCTGGCCTTTTAATGCATTTTAATTTGTGTTTCTCAGAGTATGACTATACTCTTGAAAAAGGTCTCACTAGCAATAACTAGACAATGATATCTGGCTGCATAATCTGTTAATCTCTATACTGTAGGATTAAGATTTGAACAAATGCACTAGCGTTTCATAATATTGTTGAAATGTGTTTCTTTGCTTATGCTGTGCTATCCAAAGCAGTAGAAGGTTTTTGCCTGCTATAACAAACATTCTGTAAGGTGCTGTGGTAATATGACTTCAAATCAGAATGAATCCTCCGATATATTATCATACAAAAATTACTAGAAATGATGCCTAAGGAAATGACTGTGGCCAGTTTGGAAAAGAGCAAAAATAACTTGTGATGGTTTAATACATATTCAAAAAGTTTTTGATGCATCCCGTTGGAGTGGAACCTTAGCTCTTCTCCCCTGGGGTGTGAGCTGTAGCTAGTGGCTTCTTTTAACAAAGAGAATGTGATAGAAGCGATGGAGAGGAAGCATTAACTGTCAATGCCAAAGTGACACTGCAGCTTCTGCCTTGCTCTTGCTCTCTGTATCACTGTGCCTGGGGAAAGCCCAGTTACATGCTGTGAAGGAATTGTAGAAGTTCTACGAGATGCCTGTGTCTGAGAAGCTGCTTTCCAGCAGCTGTCTAGGAGCTGAGGTTTCTGTGTGACGGTGGCATCTTCTCAGAAGCTGTTCTAGCATCAGTTGGGTTGTCTGCCTGGGCTAGTGTCTAGGCTATAATCTCCTGAGAAATCCTGCACCAGAAGCACACAGCTCAACCACTCCTGAACCCCAGAGCCATCAATGCTTTGCAATAATAAATGTGTATTGTTTCTAAGCCACTCTTGACTAGAGTACTTGGTCAAGAACCTTCTCCAATGGTGATGCGCTAACAATGACAGTACCAACAATATCTGACTTTTCAGAGGTTTCTATACTGTGTTGTCTTACATCCTCCCAAAAACCTTTTGATAGTCTAAACTGTGTAGGCATTGGTCATTCTTTGGAGCTATTCAGTGTTTGCTGCAGTTTCCTATGTTTGGAAAGACCCCCACCCTCTTGATGAGTTAGAGCTCGTTTCCTTCTGGAAGTGCTGTGAAACAAAATCATTGCTTATTATTCAGTGTGCATTGTGCTTTGGACATGAACACATGGTCTAAATTTTGTTAATAAGATTCATAGCCTCAGATAAAATGTGTTCTTGTGTCAGAAATGGCTCACATCTGGTTCCCAGTGCAATATTGTCAATTGCTGCATCCAAGGACCACTTATCACAGTACGAGTGGACCAGACTCTGGGGCCTGCACCCAGAAACTGGCAGTGACATCTGCACAGCATCAGGTCTGTATTATCAGGGATTTTGGACTTCATCATGAATGCATGACTTCCAAATTTGTTTTTCCTTTTCCTTAGACAGATATAGTATCCTTTAAAAAGTCTTATTCGCTTTAGGTAAGCAGGTGTTGCTTTCCCTTACGCACACCTAAAAACTGTGGCCAGTACAGCAGATAACTCTCCAGTTCCAGGTGAGCAAGTTGAGGATCAGAGATGCAGGTATGGCATGGTGGCTCAATGACTAAATCCTCACCTTGCAAGCACTGGGATCTCATATGGGCACCAGTTTGTGTCCTGGCTGTTCCACTTCCCATCTAGCTCCCTGCTGATGGCCTGGAGAAGCAGTAGAGGATGGCTTGATCTTGGGATCCTGCACCCAAATGGGATATCTCAAAGGAGCTCATGGCTCCTGGCTTTGGATCAGTTCAGCTCCATCCATGTGGCCATTTGGGGAATGAACCAGTGACCAGATCTTTCTCTCTGTCACTCTTTCTCTGCATACATCTGATCTGCTTTTCCAATAAAAACAAGTGATAACTTATAAAAAAAGAGGACCAGGCTTGCTAAATGATAAATAATTGCATATAATTGTAGCTGAGACAGTGGGAATATTTTAACTAGTGCAGATCGAACTAAGGAAACAAACTAACATTTCAGTGTAGAATTAAAGATACATACAACCCACTGAGATATTCATTAGTGGGTTTAGTTCCTTAAAAATAACTTGTTATAATTGTTTTCAGACGAGATTGGGCATGTTCAGGGTAGTATGGCCGTACACTATCATTGTTTTCAAAGAAGACACTCAAAGTCTGGTTCTCTGTCCTGCTCCACACATTAAGTGGCAGCATTGTGGCATTGAACTCCTTACTGCTGGAGAAATGGACAGTGCTGTTCTCTGCTTTCTTGATTTTGTGCGTTCTTCCTGCAGATGCTTCTCTGTCCATCCTTGTCTCCAGCCTGTTTTAATCCATCTGTCCCATCTTCCTTCAAAACCCAGGTTTAGTGATGATTCCTTGTTTCCCAGACTTTTCTGAACCCTCTGGGTAAAATTAATCACTCACTCCTAGTATTCTCCCAGACTTTCATCCTCTGTTTCTGTGTCAAAGTCTGTACACTAAACAGGGACTCAACGTCTCCGATGCAATTGGCTGTAAATATTGATGATAACAAGGCATCCAAGCAAGACACTGGAGACATTTTAGATTTTAGGGGAATAAAATAGCCAAGAATACAATATCTGCAAGATCCTCGTGTAAACATTAGTATTCCCGTGGTTGTGAAAGTCCCTACTTGCTAAATTCTGCCTTTACACGGTGTTCACTTCATTTTTGATAACTTAACATTTTAGTAAGACATCATGGATCACCAGAATTATGAAAAAGAATTCCTATGTGGGAAAGATTAAGGCTTACTCATTAGAATACAGTAATGAAATAGGTTATTCAGGGAGTTGAAAAATCTAAACAACAAAGTAGGGGCAAGTGTTGTGGCGTTAAACTAGTGCCAAGACACCCACTTCGCATGTTGGAGTGTTTGGAACTGAGTCCTGCCTCTGCTTTTGATCCAGCTTTCTGTTAAGGTTTCTAGGAGGCAGCAGATGGTGGCACAGGTACTGGGGTTCCTGTCACCCTGGTAGTTGACTCTTGGAGTTTCTTACTCCTGCCTTGGCATGTCCTGGCCTCAGTCCCTAGCAAGCATTCTGGGCAGTTAGCCAGCAGAGGGAGTATTTGTGCCTCTCATCCTCTTCGTGTCACTTTGCCTGTTACATGAGTGAATGAATTATCTTTTTTTTTTTTTTTTAAGTAATAGTCTTTTGGGGAGAAGTTGAATCCATAAAAACAGACATTTTTTAAATGCAAACAATACTAATTGGATACATGGAATCTCTTAACACTGAAGGTCAATGAGATGAGACAAAACCTTAAATGTTATTTCTGGGTCAAAGGGCTCACTGAGTGAATATGTAAATAAAAACAAAATCTGTATGCACTTTTTTTTTTTTTGTATGCACTTTTTAATTGCAGCCTTATTTATAACCAGGAATAACTTCAATATTTTTCTAGCTGGTAAATAAATATACATCCTCTGATAACACATTTATGGTTATATATGTGTGTAATTTTTTCAAAGGAGAAAATGTTACAATGTTGTAACATTTCTCCCCAAACTATTCTATAAAGTAAGTGCAATCACAATAACAGTTCTGTCAAGGATTTTCTAGAAATTGACAAACTGTTTATAAAGTTGGTATGAAAAGGCAAAGAAACTAGAATAGCCCGTTCTTAAAAAGGAAGAAGAGACTTGGAAGACTTGTATCCTCTGATTGCAAAACTCCTATTAAGCTGCAGCTATCAAAATAAGATGGTGGCGGCAAAAAGACAATCAGCGAAACAAAATGGATAGTCCAGAATGAAAAGCACAATAGAGGAGTATGGTCAATCGATTTTTTTTTAAAGAAAGGCAATGAATAAAAGATAGTTTTTTTCCAATGGTGCTATAGCTGTTGTGACACATGTGCTAACTAAATAAACGGATGAGCGAATAAACCAATGTCAGCCTATCCCTGTACCTTATACTACAATTAAACCAAAACAGATCGTAAATCTAAATGTGAGCCACACGACTATAAATCTTTTAGAAGAACACGTAAAAAAAAATCTTTGTCATCTCTAGTAGGACAAAAAAACCATGATTTATAAGGAATAGTAGGGCTGTTCAAAGTTAAAATCTTCTGATATGTGAAAAATGCCATAAGAAAATAACAAAGATTGAGAAATATTTGCAAATTATGTATCTCATAAAAGTATAAAGGTACCTCCCAAACCCAACAGTAAGTAAATTAATGTCAGTTTTTAAAATACATAAAAATTTGGCCACTTAGATAATATACTACAAATGGGAAATGAGTACATTATTAGTGAGTATAGAAATAAAAATTAACTTAGTGCTTATTTCCTTGTTAAAATGATTAAATTATTTTGATAACTCTGAGGTTACCAAATGCTAGTGAAAATACAGAAAATCTGGAATTATTAAAGATTTCTGTGGGATTGTAAAATGGTATAGAATCTTTGGATAATTGAGTAATGGTTTTCAGTTTTTTATAAAGTTAATTATATATATAATTTATGATCTAACACTCTTAAAACTTGGTATAGTGATATGAAAGCTTATGTTCTTACAGAACATATGTGAATGCTTACCATAGCTTTAATTCCTTACTGAGAAATAGTTTCACATATATATGAAAATATATGTTGGAAATCTACTCAAAAATAAAAAGGAACAATAAACACATTACACATTTTCTGAAAGGTAATTACTTAGGTCAGTGAGGTGGGGGATCCTCTGCTAATTACATGTGGTATGCATAACAAAGGTACAGGGATTATTAAAGAGCGCTCCTGCTTGGAGACGTGAAGACATAGAAATTACCCCCTACCCCAGCAGCCTTCTAACTGTCTCTGTGACTATCTGTCTCTAACATTAGCTCTAGCTCTCTTATTCTGGCTTTCTGCTAGGGTGGCTAAAGAGCAAGTTACCCTCCTCATAGCCAACATTAGATGTAAAACAGATAGAATGCCAATGGCAGTGTCTTTCCACTTCATTTGTAATGTAAAGTCATAGCACTTGTATATTAATTTTTAGTGGGAAGTGACAAACCAGCATAGAGACCAAGGGCTTGCTGGGGACTCTTGTATGAAGTAGTTTGTAAACTTTCTGGTTTCAGAGATCTCAAAAAAAAAAAAAAAATGAAAAAGAAAAGTAACTAGTTTGCCATTAAATATATTTATTTATTTATTTATTTATTTATTTATTTATTTATTTTTATTTATTTATTGTAATGATTTACAGAAAAAAGGAGAGACAAAGTAAAAGGTCTTCCATGCACTGGTTCACTCCATAAATGGCCACAACAGGAATTGAGACAATCCAAAGCCAAGAGCCAGGACCTTCTTCTCCATCTCCTACTTTGCTACAGGGTCCCCAGGCTTTGGGCCATCCTGTTGCTTTCCTAGGCCACAAGCAGGGAGCTGGATTGAAAGTGGATGGGCTGTGGCTGGGCTGAAACATCCAACAGCAAGAAGCAGTTTGGGTTGAAGGGCAGTCAGGAAAGGCCACTGTTCCTGCTAGGACAGGAGGTGAACTGAGTAGGGCTGGCTCATGGACACCCTGGTATGCGTGAAAGCTGGCAGAGGAGCCTGGGCAATTCCTCTCCAGGACACAGACCCTGCAGGTAAGTGCAAGAAGCATGGAAGGAAACAGCCCAGAAGAGGTCATGGAAAGTGTCCCACTGGCATACATTTGGCTTGGGTCGGGGGCAGACCAGGCTGAATCAGTTCACGTCATCCACTGGCAAATCCGAACACTGGAATAGAGTGTGGGTCGAGCCAGGTTTGGTCGCGACAAAAGCAATGCTCAACACAGAATGCCAAGGTGAGGTTTGCTGTGCCAGATGTGACTGCAGCGCCCAACCAGCACACATGAGAATCAGGAAGGGAGGGGCAGAGCCGGCAGGGGAATAAGGGGTGGTTCCCTTGCTGGACAGCTACTCCCACTGGGGAGTGTGAGCTGGGATGGGGACAGACCAGACTAGGCAGGGCTACGGCAGCTGTGCGCCTCATGTGGACCAGATCTGGGAAAAGCCAGGCTGGGCTGATTATTCCTATTGGTACAATCTGCAGTTGGAGTGGGTGAAGGTTGTTGGGGCTTAGCCACAGCATCAGCTGGCAGAAGCTGGCACTGGGGGCTAGTTCTGTCAAGTTAAACCACAGAACCACCTGGAGAGTGCATAATTTGCGAAAACAATGGGGTAAGCCTTCCCATATGTGCTTTAAGGAGTCTTGGAGGATAACTACTGTAAAACAAAGGTATGTGCTGGAAAAGAGAACACAATATTCAAGGTCCATGGAATCCCAGTCAAGGTGAGGGAGGTGAAGGGAAAATACAACCTAAGCCATATGGGCGGAGCCTGGGAGGTGACTGAGTCCACACAGAAGAGCAGAAGGGAGTGTAGGGCGGAGTCTCTAAAAGGGAAATGAAAGAGCAGAAAAAGATCTCTGGGCATGTATGATCATCTTGAAATTACAGATAGACCACTGGTGGACCTGTTTGAGTACAGGGGGTGTGTGTCTTGCTGAAAGGGCAGCATAGGTGAAGATTCTTGGACTGACTTTTAAAGAAATTGTAAGCTTCTGAAAAAAAGAAAAAAAATTATAGCAGATTCTTGATTATAACAGTGCCATCGAGCAGCTCTATAATGTAATATTTTAGGTGAAAAGTAACAAGTAACATCTAGACAGGCTATTTTTCTAGCACCTGATTTCAAGGTCATGTACATTTCTTCTTCATGTTTTGAAAGGGCCCACATAGAAAACAAAATGAGGAAAGACAACTCAATGTATTTCTTAAATGATCAAAATCAGGGTCTTAAAAAAGGTGAACAGTAAACAATTTGAAGGTATAACTACAACAACGGCAAAAATCCTAGTTATTTTCCATGCTCTGAATGCTTCGTGCAAGAGAGGAATAATTACCTGAGAGAATAAATGACCCAGATCCAGTCTGAATTTTGTCGTCTCCTTGTGAGTTCTCAACTGTCTATATAAATGACTGTGGCATTGTGTACTTAATCATCAGCAAATGGACGTTTTCAGAAGAAAAACTGTCTCATAGATTTTCACACAGTCTCACATGAAAGGAAGGTAATTCTCAGAACTTAATTATAGTAATAGCCCAGGGAGGGTCAAGACTCAAAGTAGTCTGTAGTAAGTATCCTAGCACTGTATTTGTTATCCTGAGACAATCAGTTGGAGAACTAGGACTAAACTCTAATATGTAACATTAGCAATGGCTTATGTTTGGACTGTGTTTCTCCAACAAACTTCCACATTTATTATTTTAACTGATCTCATAAAAGGAGGAAATGCACAAACAACAGAGAAAAACATGCTGCTGCAATTATGTTTTTTGATTCTTGTCTACTTCTTTTTTTTAGATTTATTTATTTTTTATTGCAAAATCAGATATACAGAGAGGAGGAAAGACAGAAAGGAAGATCTCCTGTCCAATGATTCACTCCCCCAAATGACTGCAACAACCAGAGCTTAGCCGATCTGAAGCAAGGAACCAGGATCTCTTCTGTGTCTTCTACACCTGGGTGCAGGGTCCCAACGCTTTGGGCCGTCCTCTACTGCTTTCTCAGGCCACACGCAGGGAGCTTAAAGGGAAGCCAGGGGACTGAGATTAGAACTGGTGTCCATATGGGATCCTGGTGCGTTCAAAGCAAGAACTTAAGCCTCTAGGCCACCATGCCTGGGACCCATTCTTGTCTACTTTATAGTAATTTTAAAAATGGAATCATTTTGTGAGGTTAACCCTAAATTAACATTACAAGAGGTTGTTTGCTTTGGCTTATCATTTATGTGTTGGGCTCTTTAAGCGAATGCTTTCTTCAGCTTCTTTCCGTGAAGTACTCCAGATCACCTCGCATCAGCCCACTCTCATCAGTTGATCTATCCTTTTCCACCCATGATTTTCCCGTTCATACTACACCTGCTCTACGCTGTACTTAGTTCTGCATTTCTCTTGTCATTATTTCCCTTCTTGGTTTCTCCTAATAGATCTCATATTTTGCTTGACAGCATTTATTAAAACAGTGTTTATGTAATCATTTGCTTATTTACTTGTTTTGCTTATTGGGGTATCACAAGCTCCTTGCGGACAGTGATTAACTCACTTTCTTTCAATACTATATAATTATAGGCTACTAGAGTGCTTAGAAAATAGTGGGTACTTAATAAAATGTCCAAATAACAAAAGGAATAATCAAATTTATCTTACCAGTTAACCATTTTTAAATAAAGTTAGAATTTAACTTGTGTCTTACAAAATAAGTTCCAACTGAATTAAATGTTCAGAAGCAAAAAAATACTGTGGTATTCCCTGAGTTAAATATTAGTAAGTATTTTTAAACTGTGGTGTGATGAAGAGCTTCTATTTGTATATGTTTATTCTTCTTTCCCCTCCTTATCTTTTTCATTTCCTCTTTCCATTCCTCCTCCTGTGTCTCCTCTTTCTTTTTCTTGTCTGTAGAATGGAAATACAAAAACCATACCCAATTTTATCTAAAAATGCAAAAGGCTGTCAAAAAAAACAGGAATCCCTTCACATTCCGTTCCATCTATTAATTTACTTCTCCATCTCACATGAGCCAAGATAATATTTTTTATGATTTATTTAAGTTTATTTCATCTGCTAGTTTATTCCCTAAGTGGCCACAATGGCCAAAGCTGAGTTAGTTCAAGCCAGGAACCAGGAGCTTCTTCCACATACCCCACGTGGGTTCAGGGTCCCAAGGCTTTGGGCCATCCTCTACTGCTTTCCCAGGCCACAAGCAGGGAGCTGGATGGGAAGTGGAGCAGCTGGGACATGAACCAATGCCATTGGAATGCCAGCATGTCACAAGGTGAGGATTTAACCACTGGGCCACTGCACCAGGCCCCAAGACAATCTTTTTGTTTCTTTTTTTTTTTGTATGTGCCACAAACTAAAATCAACTGTGAAAAGGCTGTTAATCATATGTATTTAAAAATAATCTATATGTTAAATTCATTGCAAATAAAGTTAAAAATCAAGTGGCAAACCTGGAAAAATACATTCAAGTCATATGGAAGCCAGGTGACAGCAGCTTCTTCGTCACTCCTCTGTTTAGAGCTGCAGTTTGTTTTGTTTCCGTCTCTTGAATCTGGACTAGCTAAATGACTATTTCACCAATAGGAAGCAGCAAAAGTGACACTCTCCCGTTTGTGTGTAGGCTTTCAGAGGGACCAGTGGCTTTCATGTGTCTGCTTTGGAAAGTCTTGTGTTGTCATTGCAAAAGGCCCACCAGGTTGCTAGAGGCAACACATGGAAAGAATACAGGGAAAACCAACGGAAAAAGGAAAGGCCAGGAGACCCAGTACTACGTGGGGAGAGAAAGAAAGCCATCCATTGGCTTTGTTTCATCATTGGAATAACTCTTTAAAAAAAAAGATTTATTTATTTTTATTGAAAAGGCAGATATAGAGAGAGGAGGAGAGACAGAGAGGAAGATCTTCCATCTGATGGTTCACTCCCCAAGTGAGCCGCAATGTGTGGAGCTGAGCTGATCCAAAGCCAGGAGCCAGGAGTTTCTTGTGGGTCTCCCATGTGAGTGCAGGGTCCTAAAGCTTTGGGCCGTCCTCGACTGCTTTCCCAGGCCACAAGCAGGGAGCTGGATGGAAAGCAGGGCCGCCGGGATTAGAACTGGTGCCCATATGGGATGCCGGGTGTGCAAAGTGAGGACTTTAGCCACTGTGCTATCGCACCGGGCCCATTTTGGAATAGCTCTTGCATGAAATGCTGTCTGATATCATCCTTGTAAGAGCTCTCAAATGAAGCCAGCAGAACAGCTTTTCCTGAATCTATAAAACCCCAGACATGAGAGCATTAAAAATGATTGTCATTTAAAGCAGTTATCAACTACTAAGTTGGAATTAGGTAGCTACAGTACTGCCATAATTAAACATAGGAAAAAAAAATCTATTCCTTGCTTTTGTGCTAGGTCAGAACCAAAACAGAAAGTTCCTAAAGGAAACTGAGAAAGTTGAATTGATCTTTCTTCCTTTTATCCTCAACACAAAACATGGTGACCAGAAGGTGATGTAGGAGCTAAGTGTCTGACAAGGAAATGAGATGTTACGACTACAAATAAGACAACCCAATTTTGAAATGGACAAGGAAAATAAATAGGCATTTTATCTAGAACTCAAATACTCAGTAAATATGTAAAAATGTAGACAGTCTCACTAATACTCAGAGAAATGCTAATTAAGGCAGTATCCTGGCTGGAGTTTTACTTGTTTATTTTGACCATCAAATTAATAAAATAAGACTGAAGAACTGACAACCAGGAAGGTAGCATTCTTACTGTTTGCCAGTATGTCAATAAAGTGTTTTTAGATAGTGACTTGTACTAAAATTTCAAAAATACATTAGCCCTTTGATCCAACAATTTCATATATAGGACTTTTTCCTGAAAGAATAGTCAAGAATTACATGAAGTTTCAGCCACAAAGGTGATCTCAATGCAGCTTGTTTTTTTATGGTGGTGAACACTGTTTCTGATGGTCTGGTTCCAGGAAATGAATTAGATTGTGGTACCAAAAAAAATGTTGTAAACTGTATTTATGGGTTTAAAAGATATTCATAATATATTTCCAAACAGAGAGGAAAACAGCCAAAGTCACATGAAAGTGTTAGGCTTGATCCAATCTTTATTAGAATATTATATGAATACACAGTGTTAAATACATTGTGGCACATATAATCTCAGACTTTTTTCACATCTTTCTCCATAACATGTGTACAATGACTGAATCTATGCCTGAGGCTGAAGATGCAGGAGGAACTAGTTCAATCAGTAATTTTAGTTCCTAATGGGAAATCCAGTTATTTCTCTGAGAGCAGCAGAACAACATTGTAAAATTTTAAAGTAGGATAGCCATGAGATCTAGTTGTAATCATAACTATGCAAAATACCTTGGAGGTGAGCAGGAACAGAAGCAAACAGACAGATCTTGAAATTACTGTTGTCACTCTCTGAGAGCTTTTGGTTTTTTCCTTTCTCCTGATTTAGGAAAAATTGCATTTATAGCTGAGAATTCATTGTTCATTGAGTGAGGGCATTTCATGGATTAAGTGGTTGGTAGAAATGGAGAGGACTGAATTATGGGAGATGGTATGGCCATAGGTGTTACGATTCTCTGTACACCCAACGCATGTGGAGTTCTCATCACTGCACGCCACGGATCATGTGAATTGTTTTAATTTACTTCTCATGACAGTAGTGAGATGGCCACTGTCATCCTGCTGTGAAGATAAGAAACCAGCTGAGTTTCACAAGTTGCTCGCTGCTCCCCAAATCACACAGGTGGGGTACAAATGCGCATGGTTGTAAGCACTGGGGCATTGGATTCTAGAGCTTTTTTTTTTTATCCCAAAGTAAGTTTAATAATTTTCCAGTATTATAGTGAAAATACCAGAGGAAACTAAATTTATAAAGAGAAAAAGTTGTTGAGCTAACAGTTCTGGAGGTTAAAGCTCAAGTTTTTGTCCTTTCCTTGCCCTCCTGCAGTTCTCAAGGTTTAACCTGGATCTGGAACTGACCATCAATCTTGGAAAGTGCTCTTTTGTTTCAAGCACTCCCTGAGCTCTGCTGTCACATTCTCCCACTGTCCCTGTTGCTTAATGAGAAGCAGCCCCATGCAGTAAGAACTTGGAATTCAGAGCAAGACAGTAGGAGTTGGAGTCCCACTATCTTTCTTGAAAGCTGTGTAATTTGGGGCAAGATCTTTTATGTCTCTAAGCCTCAAGTTTCCTGTGATGAAAATAATACTTGCCTCCCAGGACAGTCCTAAAGATTAGGCTATGCATGGTACATTGTTTAAGAGTAAAACCTAACACTTGCTAAATACTGCTTGCAACAGGATTTCCTTTTTTTTTTTTTTTTTTTAAGATTTATTTATTTATATTGGAAAGGTAGATATACAGAGAGGAGGAGAGACAGAGAGGAAGATCTTTCGTCCATTGATTCACTCTGAGCTGTTTCTGTTAACATAAACTGAGTGTCTGCTGTGTTAGGTGCTAGAAATACAGTAATAAAGAGTCCATAGGAAGCTCTTAGTAGCTTGTGGACTAGGACAAACTAATAGTTTGATGAGACGAGGACGACTGTCCCCTCAGGCTTCCTGTTTTATAGAGCTTAGGGCTTGCCTCTGCTTGGCTTTTATTTGTTTGTTTGTTTTAATTCGCTGTTAGATATTACAGGAAATAGCAGAGGTTTGGGGGCGTCCTGTGTCCCTTCCTATAGAATCAAGGCACCCATAGTCTTGTACCTCCTGATCACTTGGCTTAAACCAAAAAACTCGCAAAAATCTACTAGAATTAAACCTCTGCTTCTGTTGCCGGAGAATAGAATAGTTAGGGACATGAAAGGTAACATCAGAAGATCTGTACTGGGGGGGCAGTACTGATCTCTGGGAACATTTTTAGGTTATCACAAGGTGTGAGATTGCTCAGGTTATTTAGTGCCAGGGTCCAGAATACCCATGGTGTGCACATGGTGGCAGTGGTGAGGGGTAAGGAAACACGGTGGGAGTCTTTCCCCCCACGTCTTACTTAGGTCCAGGCAGCGTATAAGCTGGAGGCAGCACCTACAACTCTGTTCCCAGGTTTGTTTTTCCCACTTCTCTTCTGGGTCTCCCACGGGGGTGCAGGATCCCAAGGCTTTGGGCCATCCTTGACTGCTTTCCCAGGCCACAAGCAGAGAGCTGGATGGGAAGTGGAGCTGCTGGGATTAGAACCAGCGCCCATATGGGATCCTGGTGCATTCAAGGCAAGGACTTTAGCTGCTAGGTCACGGCGCCAGGCCCGATGTTGCATTTCTGAGACTACGTTTCAAGAGGCCTGGCTCTGCAGGATAGGTGTTTTATGCTCCTATGAAGACATATTCCAAACATCATTTCTTTTTCTCTCTCCTCCTGTTCACCTCCATTCACATGTTGGATAATCTTCCCTGTTACTTCAAACAAAAGACTGTCAGTATCTGATATAAACTTGGACAAATTGGATATATTACCTCTTTTTAGATAATGAAAAATCTGTTATAACACATGGTAGTTTTATAGATTCTTTGATACTCCTCTCTCCAAAGGTGGAAAACAGTACCCTCCTCTTGAACTTAAGTCAGCCTTACAGACTTGCTCCTATAGACAAATGAATGAGGGGGCCAGCACAGTGGCACAGCATGCTAACCCTCCATCTATGGTGCCAGTTTGTGTTGCAGCTACTCCACTTTCAAACTGGCTCCCTGCTTATATTCTGGGGAAGTAGTGGAAGATGACCTAAGTCCTCTGCACTCACATAAGATACCAAGTTCCTGGCCCTAGTCTGGCCTAGTCCAGCCATTGCAGTCATTTTGGAAGGTTAACAAATTTGGAAAGACCTTTTAAAATAATGTTGAATAAATGTGGAAGAATTTGTATAATTAGATTGTCACCGTTTAATTCCTAAAGAAGAGTATGAATTCAGCAGTGATTATTAGTTACTATAAAAAAAAATAGGCTAAATGATGATGGGTAGCTTTATAATGGTGAGTCAGGCTGACAAGGGGCAGCTCCACTGCCCAGTCTTACTGTTGCAACAAAAGGAAGAAACCAAACACTGATATGATTCCTAATGGAACTACATAGCACCCCTATAAAACAATCATGCTATGAATAAAGCAATTCTACTTAAGCCTTTAGTTCTGTGAAAAATGGAGGGACCAGAACAGTATGTGAGCCTTCCACACCAGGTTAATCAGCAAATTTCAGAACTTAGAAACCTGTAAAATTTACTGGTGAAGTAGCACACTTTAGTTTGGGGACATAGATTAATTTTAAATATGGATTAGCATACTCTGGGGCAACTACTAAAGAGGCTGAGGGTGGTGACGAAAGAAGTGTAGTGAATTTACCATGACAGGAAAAACAGTTGGGATCATGTGAAATGTTCGGTTAAAATGAAGATAGCAGAGCAAGAAAAGTTTTTATTGTTTTTTCTTAACAAGGAAACATGAAATAAATGAAATGAGTAGAAACTTTTAAAAACATGATGTAGATTAACTAATTTATATTAATAGTCGCTTTAAATATGAACGTTATAAATATACCAATTAAATGGCAGATACCATAACAGAAAATCGAAATACAAGATCCATATCAGTTGTCTAAAACAAACTAACTTTAAATGCAGAGATAATTGGAGTGTTTGACAGGGCAAATAAATGTCATTTGGGAACTCCCACATTCCGTACTGAAGTGCTTGAGGCAAGTTTGGGATCTTCCTGTTCCAGTTCAACTTGCTGCGAATGCACACCCTAGGAGGCAGCTGGTGATGGCTTGAATGGGATGGTACCTGCCACCCATGTGGGAGACACAGATCGAGTTCTGAGCTCCTGGCTTCACCCTGGTCCAGACCTGGAAGCTGTAGGCAGTTAGACAATGAACCAGTTGGAAGAAAATGTGTGTCTGCCTTTCAAATAAAATGAAGATAATCAAATCAAATAAAAACTATGCATATCCTTATAAGGTAATGAAAGAATATGAGAGTGAAGAGCCATGCTAATATTAATAAAAAAATCAAAGAAACTATCTTAACATCAGACAAAACAAACTTAAACAAGGAAAGATACTAGGGATAAAGAGGGCAGGATATCCTAGTGATAATGTGTAAATTTTCCAAAAAGATATTATAATAATACTTGAGATATATATGTGTCTAACAACAGAGTATTATTAGTATATGCCGAGCAAAGACTGACAGAATTACAAAGAAAAACTAGAGAAATCCATTGTTTTGGTTGAAGACTTGAACATTTGTCTTTTAGCAATTGATGTATCAAGCAGGCACAGAATTCAGTAAAGACAGGAAATGAACTGAAAGCCTCCAATCCAACAGCAGTAGAATACACGTTAGTCCCAAGCTCACTGGGATTAACCATGTTGTGGGCCATAAAATGCCTATTAAAATTTAAATGAATAGAAATCACCAAAACTATGTTCTCAGAACACGGTGGAATTAAATTAGAAATAAATCATAGTAAGGTGGTTATAGGCTAAAGAACATGCTGCTTAATGGTACATGGGTCAAAGAAGAAGTATCAACAGAAATTAAAGTATTTTAAACTAAATGACAATGAAAATATGTTTAATCAAATTTGCTGGATGAAGTGAAAACAGTGCTTAAAAGAATATTTATAGCACTGAATGGATATATTAGAAAACAAGGTCGATTTTAAATTAACTTAAACTTTGGTCTTAGGAAAGTAGAGAAAGCAAACTAATATAAACCCAAGGTATGCAAAATAAAAAAATAATGATAACTAGGGCAAGATTAAAGTAATAGAGAATAGGAACTTAATAAGGAAAATCTATAAAGCCAAAAGATCAAGAAAATTGATAAACTGCTCAGACTAAGAAAGCAATAAAAGAAATTATTAGGATTAGAAGGGAAAGAGGGAGTTATCACTGATGACACCATAGGCAGTAAATAAATAATAAATGAGTGTTATGAAAAACTCTATGCCCACAATTCTGCTAACTCAGATGGACAAGTTATTTTAATGTTGCAAACTACCAAAGCTTATACTTAGAAAATGTGTAGCTGAATAGGACTGTATTGTTGAAGAAATTAAATAAAATGTATAACTTTCAAAAAATTGAAGCATTAGGCTCAGTTGGTCTCACAAATGAACTCTATGAACTAAAAAATAAATGATACAGGACCCAACATGATGGCTCAATAGCTAAATCCTCACCTTAGAAGCACTGGAATTCCATTTGGGCAACAGTTTTTGACCCAGAAGCTCCGCTTGCCACCCAGCTGGGAGAGCAGCCGAAGATGGCCCAAGTCTTTGGAGCCCTGCACCCAGGTGGAAAACACAGAACAAGCTCCTGGCTTCAGATTAGCTCAACTCTGGCTGCTGTGGCCATTTGGGGAGTCAACCAACAGATGGAGGATCTTCCTATCTCTCCTCCTCTGCATTAATCTGATCTGCCTTTCCAATAAAAATAAGCAAATCTTTAAAAAAAGAAATTAAGAATTAAATTTTGCACATATGTACCATTGTCACTTTATAATTAACATGGCACAGAGTAAAAATTTTCTACAAAATGCTATAAGGCCAGAATTATCCTAATACCCAAAACAGATTAAGAATAAAAGGAAAACTTCATATGACTCTTTGTCAGAGTATGGTTGTAAAATCCTCAGCAAAATAATAGCAAAAAAATTCAACAATGTAGAAGAAGAATTATATATCAGAACCAAGCAGAATTTAGCATAACATTTAATATCAGTAATATAACAATCAGCCACATTAAGGGAAAAATGCCATATATTAATGATAAAGATGCCTTTGGCAAAAACAAAACAAAACAAAACAATCTACTCATGATAAAAACCCCACTCAAATTAGAATGAGTGATACTCTTTATTTTATTGTAGAACATCTGAAACTTCCACAGCTAACATAATTATTACTGGCAAGAGACAAATATTTCCTTATAAAATTGGAAATAATATGAACATGTATCCTTTCACCATTCCTATTCAACATTGTGCTAGGATATCATAGTGAAATAAGAAAAGGATAGAGCAGTTACGTAAGTCAGGAATGGCGAAGCAAAACTGTTTTTACGGATGACGTGATTGACCACTTTAAAAACAGTGAATTGAGCCAAAAACTCCCCACAATAAATGAGCTTTGCAGTTAGATTCTATAAGGTTTAAACACAAAACTTACTTTCAGGTATATAAGCAATACAACAAAAGTTTGAAATTAAAAACGCATTACTATTTCTGTTGGCACCAAAAAATTTGAAGTACCTAGGAATACATACAATAAAATAGGAATAGAATATTATTGAGAAAAAGCATTATTCTTTGTTCATGAAAAGAAAGACATTATTAAGAGATCAGTTTTTTCTAAACTTATTCTATACATTCAACTAAAATGCTGGGGGGGGATGTTATTCTCTGGACACTAACAAATCAATCTTAACATTTATATTCAAAGGCAAATGTCCTAGAATAGCCAACATAATACTAAGGAGGAAGTTGACATTATCTATCTCAAGACTTTCCGTATTTAAGGGGATGTGGAATATTGTAACTCATCCTCAGCTTGGCTTTTGTTATCAGATACTATAGCCTGGCCTGGCCTGGCCTGCCTCCAGCCCCAACTCTCACTGGTGGGTTCAGCAGCCTAGCCTTTCCCAGCCTAGCCCCATCCCTGGCTTTCATGCAAACTGATAGGGGTAGTAGCCTAGCCCAGCATGGCTCCTGTGCATGCCAGTATGCTAAGGTTTGTCGTGGTCCTGCCCAGTCCTTTCTCCCTCAGAGCCAACCCTCGTACCTGTCAACAAATGAAGCAGTCCTGCCAGACCTGACCAATACCAAACCCTGACTCACATACTCACAAGTAGGAGTGACCAGGGGAGTCCCCCAAGTTCCCCAACTAGGCCCACTGTCAAACTCAGATCTCACACATGCCAGCGAGTGTTAGGCATTTTCTTGGCCCAGTCTGCCCCAGTGTCGGTCTTTGTATATGCTGGTAGAAGTGGTGTCCCAGCCCACCCCACACTCCATTCTTTTTTTTTTTTTTTGCGTAGAATTTCTTTTTTTTAATTAATTATTTTGCATTATGTGACAGTTTCATAGGCTCTGGGAATCCCCCCACCCCACCCCACGCCCCTCCCCCCTGGTGGATTCCTCCACCTTGATGCAGTATTACAGTTCAAATTCAATCAAGATTCTTTCTTTGCAAACGTGCACTTGTGTGTGCTGCAGCCTGGACCAGCTCAGCCTGTTTCCAGTCCCATTACCCATGAGTGTTGGTGAGTTCCATGGTCGTGTCAAGCCTATCCCATCACCATTCCCAGCCCTCGAGCAAACCAGCTGGTATGGCAGTCTCACAGGGGTGAGTTTACTATCACCCACAGAATCTGCTGCAAGCCCCAGTTCTCTTGTGTACTGGTTAGTGTCATGGCTTAGCCTCTCATGGTCCACACCCTACCCTGACACTCACTGTTGACTACTTTTGTCAAGCCCTGCCAGGCAGGCCCTCCAGCCATAGTTTTTCTGTGCAGTGGTTCGCAGTGGTTGATACTAACAAACCAGCTCAGGTCTCCCACATAGGTGGGTGTATTGGTTTAGCCCCCAAAGGTCCTCTGGTTTCCCTCCTCTAAACCACCCAGTCTTAGCTCCCCCATTTACCTGCAAGTGTATTAGCCTGGTTGGTTAAAGTCCCCCAGAAGTCACTCCTCACCTGTCTTGTTCTCCCTTGGCAGTCTTCCCTCCCACACATCTCTAGATCCACTTTTCTGAGTGATCCACAGTCCTCCATACCAGTGAGCACATACATTCCCAATCTCGATCCCCTGCCAGCGTGTCGTGCCAGCCTGGAGCCCTCCTGCCTCTCCAGGGCCCATGCACACTCACATGTGGGTTCCCAGACTCTGTCTGCTGGTGTGCTGGCATCTGCCCCTCACATATTAAAAAAAAAAGAATAGGTAACTCTGCTGGCACACTAGTATAGTTAGTGCAAATTTGGCCTGGCCCAGGATGCCTGCCAACTATTAGCTGCTTTTCTCCCAACCGTGTAACAATGCAACCTATGTAGTTGCCTATAGGTGGGGGTCTTATATGACTTCTTGCCTTCAAAGTTTTCTGGCTGTTTTTCACACCCTGAAATTTGGCCGTTTACGCCTGAGAATGTGCTGTTCCATTGCCCTGATTGTAAAGAGTGATGTATGTCTGACAGGAAGAAGCTGTCAATTCCCCAGTCTTATGTGTCCTTCCTGTTCCACCATTCAACTCCTCCCATTTCTACCAGCTCCTAGATGTTCTTCAGTGCCTAGAGATGAATTTTCTCTTTAGTTTCCTCAAGTTTGATAACTTTTCAAGAGTGGGAACATGTGGCCTGACGACCATATAAGACCTACAAAATCATCTGGACTGGCCCCACTAAGGCAATCACAGGTGGAACTCAAAATTCAATAAATCCCTAGCAGGCTAATTTGTAAACTGAAAATTTTGTATGGCCCAAGAATGATGTCATTAATATTCAATATTCAAATGATCCCTGGCTGTAAGAAAAAAAAAAAAGATTCTCCATCCCTGCAGGATGGGCAGCCGCTCCGCCCTAAGTAGATAGAAAAGTCTATCAGTGAATTCCTTTTAGAGGTTCAGCAAAGTTTAGTCTAGCTTAAAATAAGACCTCGCCTTGCCCCTTGCTTATTTGTCACATCATAATTGTCAAGTACCAGATATTGCTCTAACTGCTTTAGGAATTCTAACTCATTTATTTCACGGTAACAACTTTCTTGGAAATTATCCCTTATCTATTTGCCCACAGAAAAGCAAAAGTAAAGAAAGGTTAGCTTACTTTCCAAAAACCATGCAGCAAGCAGTCTGTAGCATAGCGATTCAGATTCAGTTTTGTTTTGAACTTTGTGCTCAGACTCTGAATTCTGCTTCCTCTCGAGTTTATTTTCACTGAAGATGAAGTACTGATGCTAACAGCTGAACCTAGGTCACTGCTGAAACCGTGCGTTATTCTTATGGGCTATTTCCAAAGTACCACAAGACTTAGAGATGGAGATTCTGCATGTCCCTCAAACCATAAGGCAGTGCTGTTTTTTTCTTGTTTTAAGATTTATTTTATTTTTATTAGAAAGTCAGATATACAGAGAGGAGGAGAGTCAGAGAGGAAGATATTCTGTCCCTTGATTCACACCACAAGTGGCTGCAACGGCTGGAGCTGAGCCGATCCAAAGCCAGGAGCCAGGAGCTTCTTCTGGGTCTCCCATGCGGGTGCAGGGTCCCATGTCTTTGGGCCGTCCTTGTCTGCTTTCCCAGGCCACAAGCAGGGAGCTGGATGGAAAGCAGGGCTGCTGGGATTAGAACCAAGACCCATATGGGATCCTGCAGCATGCAAGGCTGCTGGGATTTAGCCACTAGGCTACTGCGCCAGACCCTGCAGTGCTGTTCTAAATAAGCAATAGGAGGAGCCAACACAGACACTTAAATACAGATATCCTGATCGTGGGATGGCTGTACCATTAACTTTGTGTAAGACTTCAGATTTTTCAGCCCCACTTTATTCATCTATAAAATGGAGTGGTAACACGTATTCTTCTGAAAGGATTCCTTTACAAAGATCTGATGAAAAAACAAAAACCTAACGCCCTTCCATGTATTTCCAGATTCTCACCACTAGAGGGGGAAGCAATACCAGTTCTTTTCTGTTTGAAACGCCTGGGGGAAAAAAAAATCCAGTGTTAAAGTTGTTTTCCAAAATTGTTTCATGATTGTTGAGTAGTATTTATTCTAGAAAAATGTAGCAGACTGAGAGAAGTGTAAGGAGTCAGGCAGGATAATAGGCAATTAAGGTCTCTGGTTTCTGATAAAGTTGCCTTTTAAGATATAAAATCATACTTCTGCACATTTCTTACCCTTCCAGGAGCACATTCCTCCCCTGAGGGAGGACAAAGGGACAGACTCAACATATCAATCGGGGGTTATTAGTGAGAGACCATATTAGACACAGAGAACAAGTGAGACAAAAAAACCCACAGGTAATTCCAGAGCTGGTTTGCAAACTCCCCCTGGCTCACCACCCTGTTGTCAGCTCTAGCAGGTGCTTTCATGTTAATATTCTCAACATTGCTTTTAGGCCCATGGATTGTCAGTTGTATTAGTAGGTACACACACACACACACACACACAGGATAAAACCAGTAAAACTAATGATCTTAAAAGCAGTTTACCGCTGGGTGGGACACAAAGATTAGTTACTCCTCACCATGGTGTTGAGGATTTTCCTGCACACCTCCCCCCAAAAAAAAATGTTCTGCACCTTAAATGTCGACAAATATCTTGTGAGAGTTACAAGCCAGTCTAGATTATCCTAAAATCTGCCAAGATCAGCAAAATTGTACTTCAACACAACAAATGGCTAAATACTAAAATGAAATAGACACGAGACAGCTGAATGGTACCTAATAGCCATTTTAAGGTATATAGCAGCCGGTGCTGTATATGAACTAAAATTGAGATGTCAATGAGCTAATCATAGGTTGTGGTTAGGACTTGTTTTTTTTTTTTTTTTTTTTTTTTTTTTTTTTTAAACATACTGGTTACTCAAAACCATGTCAATTCCATAATGTTGCAAATTGCTGTTGATGTTATATTGTGACTCTTAATTGACTGTGATGATATTCTACCAGCTCTAACTTCAGACCAGAAAGGGTCTCCCCAAGAAACTGTTCAACCCATCTGGACAATAAGTAGCTGGACTCCATGCCTGGTATATGTTTGCAAGGAAAGAATCTTGATTGAATTTGAACTGTAATACTGCATCAAGGTGGAGGAATCCACCGGGGGGAGGGGAAGGGGAGGGGTGGGGGGATTCCCAGAGCCTATGAAACTGTCACATAATGCAAAATAATTAATAAAAAAAAACTGTATCATGGAAAACAATTTTAAACATCAATACATCGATACTGTATAAGAAAAAAAAAAAGCAGGTTACATGCCACTAGGAGACTATGATTAAGGTAAATTAAGTATTTGATCAGGGCCTAAAAGAGGGGGAAATGTAGAGCTGAAAACAAAATGGAGTTAACATGCTTCATTGCTAGCTGCAATACTTTTCATTTTTGTACCTTGTGTTTTACTCGCTTGGCTATGAAACTGTGTGAGCTCAGCCGCCTACATGACCTTCAGCACAGATAGTTCTCAGTGCCCAGGAATCAAGGTCTGGTTATCTCACAAGTGGCTCCAAGACTGAGTCTGGTTATCTTAATTACTAAACCAGAGAAGAGTCAGGCACAGGCTAACTGGCTAACAACAAGCTATTGTAAGCTGCACCTATAAAAACCTGTAAATGTACTGTTCAGGGCTGCACTCTGTTAAGGGGTGTTGGTCCTGGTCAGTCGATTGGTTGCCTTACCTCTCAGTGTAATAAAACTGTGGTGAGTGTGACATTGTGTTTTATTGGTTGAGTGGATGCAACAGAAGCATCAAGAAAAAGGAAAATGGGGCTGGCACCATGGTACAACATGCTAATACTCTGCCTGCAAGTTCCAGCATCCCATATGGTTTGTGTCCTGGCTGCTCCACTTCTGACCGAGTTCCCTGCTTATTGCCAGGAAAAGCAGTGTGGAGGATGTTCTGAGGCTTTGGGTACCTGTGTCCAGGAGCGAGGCCAGGAAGAAGAAGCCCATGGCTCCCAGCTCAAATACCACTCTTGTGAACATTTTTCACTGTTCTTAGCTGGGGACAGCCAAATTTCTTTTCTGTTCGTGTGCCTGTTCGTGTGCCTGTTCTAGCCACCCCTGGTCCCTGGTGTGTGCACGTGTGACTGATGCTGCATCTCAGAAAAGCAAGGGCAGGAAACATTCGCATTGGTAGTGTAACCACACCCACGCGGCTCCTGAGGTGACGGTGTTAGTGTTCTGGCAGTGAAGTGTGTGGGTCCGTGGCCCATCTCATTGGAAAACTGGGGTTTCTTGGGTTTCTAGGAACTGTACGTTGATATCTATCCACAAACTCCAGGAGCTTTTGGACAGTGCATGGTGCAGTGGAGACTTGACTGAGCTGCTCTAGGGAAGGTTTGTAAGCATCTGAATACTGCTCCTGGCTTTCTGTTAGTCCTTTTTGCACTTGCTGCACACAGCAGCCTGAAGATATTGTGAACTGCTGAATATAGCTTTTAAAAAATCTGGTTTATATGTAAAACAACCAGAGTCTATTTATCAATGCTTGAAACTAAAAGTCTCGCCAAGAGCATCTTCTCCCTGTCTCAACTAATGATGCTATTCTGGTAAATTTATGAGGGCTTTATAATAATTTTAAAGAATTTTTAAAAAAATCTGTCTGGCCAGGGCTGGAAACAGAACGAACCCAGCAATCCCAGTGACCAGCATGAGTATAAGCTGATTGGTGTGACGGACGGTGTCGGACTCTGTACTAGCAAACTCGCACAAGAATCAGGCCTGGGATCATCTCAGATGAAGTTTCTTTGGAGATCCCTCCAACTGAACTGCTGATCTTAGAACCCCAACCATGAAGAGACTGTCAGCCAGTGGATTCTGAATAGGATTCATTGCGATTGGAACTGCGAGACTGGCAGCAATCCAGAACTGATGAACTATCAAAACTGTATGAGCAGGACCTTCAGAGCGCGCCTCCCGTTGGGGCTCCGGGATGGGTGGGAGGTTGGGTGGGGCTTTTCCCTTTGTTTTTTCCCTGATCCCAGATACAGGGTAAAATGATATTGATGTGCAAAAAAATAAATAAATAAAATAAAAAAATAAAATCTGGCTCCCAATTAAAATTTCCTAGTTGTTACTTGAAGTTCTCCATGTGACCTTGGTTTACATCCAGCAGAAGTGCCTCTCAATGTTTGAGTATCTGCATTTGAATGTCCCGGTAGCTTGCCATGAAACCTATTGGGCATCCTGAAAGATACTGGGTAAGGTGATGCGTTAAGATCCATACAAGACAAAAAAAGAGCTAACCTTCCTTTAATTATAGGTATGTTACTTTGGGTAATGTATATATAAGTACAAGACCATCTCATGATCCAAATGTCAGCTTTTTCATTTGTATATTCCATTTTATTATGACTGGAATCCCTGGTTTCATAAATTGAGGAGGATGATGATAATGATGATGATGATAATGATGGCGGCCTTGGGTTATTTTCTTTCCTTCACATTCCATCTTTAGCTGGTTAATGATTCCCTTTTCCTAAACTGAAATAGGAATTTCAGCTATATTAGAACTGGATTCTATATGGCTGGTGTGCAGAGCTTTTTTTCCACTCTTAGCGTGTCTCCTTGACTTCTAATGATTTTAATTTGCATGAGCACTGAGGATTTGGATGGATGAAGCATGAACCTGCCACACATCTGGAGTTCAGGACTGCCAGATGAAAAGATAGATTTCTGGAAGAGATAAAGTCCACGAAGGGAGAAGTTGTTCTAAGCAGAGAGTAAGCATCTAGCAGGAACCCTCAGGCTCAGCAACAGGGACGTAGGATCAGAGTGTTGCAAGACACATGCTGCTGGCTGGATGTGGCTGTCCGGGTTGCGTGTGTACCCTAGAAGAAATGGACGGTCTGAGTGCTAACAGCTTTTCTCGCTAAGCCTCACAGCACAGCGTCGCTCCATTTCCTCTGCCTTGGATACTCTGCAGTAAAATGGGGAGGGGGCTGCACACAGAACACTGTCTCACACTGCAAAATAGATTGCTGAGCTTCTGTTGCACTCAAAGGTCCAGGAGCAGAGAGAACTGTGGAAAGTAAAAGTGCTGGGGAAGATTTTGGTGGCAAACAGCAATCTAAGCTTTTTATTCTGTGGTTCTGCCAACACAGGTAGTAAAAAAAAAAAAACCCTTTGCAAACTCCCAGAGGTGTTTTGGAGAGAATGTGTGAGGAAAAAAGCCCTGCTGGTCGAGGTGGCCCTTGGAGCTTGCAGAATTAGAGCAGAAAAAAAAGCATGTTCAACCTGTCCTTGCAGGCTTGTGAAGGGAGATAGTTTCCACACTATCTCATAATTGTCTGCTTCTCACTGCTAGCCCTGCCAATGCCACTACCCATCTTGGGATTTGGTTTTCTCACCTCTTCACTTGAATCTTACCTCTGTCTTAAAATTTCAATCCATTCTCCACATGAACGGTAGTTCGGTTTCTGCAATATTATATCCCATGACTGTGTCCCAATAGCTTCTTATTTTTTGTTAAAAAAATTCCAGTATTCTGTATTGACTTTGGACTCAGTCATTCTGTATGTGGACCTTCCATTCAGCTTTTCCGCCTTGCACCTCATCTTCTTAGCAGTCACACTTACCTGCTGGCAGCTTTATATGAAACGTGAAGAGAACACTGGAATGCGCAATCTAAAATGTATACATTCATGCCATTGTCTTCCTTATACTCGGGTAGTTAAAGAATTAAATATTTGGCACAGTTCATTTTATGTCTCTATGAGTGTCAGAATTATGTGATCTTTCAAAAAGTATTCTTTGTTGAAACCAACCACATTCTTGGCATTCGTAGTCATGATCTTGGAAATGTGTGTTAATGGTGCTTGTGGAGTGACTCAGCTGGGAGGGCTTACCTGGAAGCATTTGCATTTGGGGCTAATGTGTTGTGTTTGGGGTGAACTCTGTTTCCTGCTCAATTAAGCCATTGCTTCCTCTTGGACTTCTTAGATCTTTCAGAACCATTAATGAGGCGACTTTCTGATAGGAATTTAGCTTTGCTGGATATGTTAGGACTGTGTCCACTAGATGTCACTCTGAATTCTTAAGATCCACAGAGAAGGACCTAGGCTGACTTTCCTTTAGTTATGGGTATTTTTCTTTTTTCATTCTCTGATCAACTTTATTATATGAAATTAGTCCCAGAAAGGATAAAAGCAATTTATTCAGCATGAAACAATTGAATATGAAGATATGTAACATAACCTGTAGTGCATACACTGGTGCAATTTGGTGAAGTTTTAGGTCTTACATAGAGGCTGGGGCAGACAGAGAGGAAGATCTTCCGTCCAATGATTCACTCCCCAAGTGACCGCAATGGCCGGTACTGCGCTGATCCGAAGCCGGGAACCAGGAGCTCTTCCGGGTCTCCCACACGGGTGCAGGGTCCCAAGGCTATGGGCCGTCCTCAATTGCTTTCCCAGGCCACAAGCATGGAGCTGGATGGGAAATGGAGCTGCCCAGATTAAAACCGGCACCCATGTGGGATCCCAGGGCATTCAAGGCAGGACTTTAGCCGCTAGGCCACAGCGCTAGGCCCTGAGATAAGTAATTGTTATTGTGGTAGCTTGATGGTCATTTGTAAAGAGGTCAAAACAACTCCGTATCCCATATCACATCCAAGAATAAAATGAAAATGGAATATGTTTCAGGAAAGTCATATAAATTTGAAGGCAATGAAGTATTTCCTTTTTAATTATGTTGAATTTCTTCAGTTTTTTTTTTTAACCTAAGATGCATTTCTTGTATGACTATGTAGCTGCAAATTCTTTTCTAGCTAAGGGCTAGTTCAACCTCCAAAAGTCTCTAGTGATGTAGACTGTCCTGGCCCAAAGCCAAGCTCAAAGCTAAGATTTGAAACTCAAGCTGGGGCTCCTCTGTGGATGGCCTGAGCCAAGTTGCTGGCATTATCACTCAGGGTCTGCATTAGAACAAGGCTGGAGGGAGAAGCCAGAGGCCTGTCTCAAACTCTGCCTGTAACCAGATGAGGATTTTATTTGTATTTAATTATTTTAAAATTTCTACTTATTTTATGTATTTGAAAGGTAGAAAGATACAGAAATAAAGGTAGAGGTAGTAGATATGGGATATTTCCCAAATGTCTACAACAGTGCAGGCCGGACCTGGCTGAGGTTAGGAGCCAGGAACTCCATTTTGGCCTTCCCATGCTGGTGTCAGGGACCCAAGTGCTTGAATCTTCAGTGGCTACCTCCAAGAAAGCTGGCACTGGGAGTGGGCTGACAGCTGAACCTAGGCTGTGTGCGATGAGATGCGGATGTCCCAGATAGTATCTTAACTACTGGTACATATGCCTGTGCTGCCAGATCTTGTTTCCTGAATATTGCTCTTCACAATAAAGAACGCAGGAGTCCTTGGAGAAACAACTGATTCCAGTGTTGCAGAGAAAAGGATAAACATATTCTTTGCAGGAAAAAAAAAAAAAGAGAAGGCATAAAAAAATGTTTTGAGCATATCACAGTTTCAGACCCTAGGGAACCACTAGAGTGACAAAACAAATCAAAAAGCTCATAGATTAGGTTGAAGAGGTTCCCACTGGACAGATAGAGGATAATTGAAAATCCAGTAATGGCAAAAATCGAGAGTAATACATTCAATATAAAAATATTTTCTAAGTCTATAGTTTAGAAAGTAAGTTAAAAAGGAAGACATGTGAAAACTTTTTAAAGAATATTGTCAAATGTGGAAGGTAATGGAATGGTTTTACAACCAAAATGGTGAGGTTGCTTTAAGATAGTCTTCAACAGATATTAAATCAGTGAACCAAAGTTTGTTGGAATGTAGGGTATCGTCTCACAGTTAGGTAAAGGTAAATTTATCGTTACACTGGGGAAATCCAGGAGATACTACCTTTAAAAACAATCTGGACTTCACCAGTACAGGTACAAAGTATCATGTGCTCATTGTATGATTCATGTAAAGGGACGCACCTTGGCCTTTGTTGAAATTTCTGGCAAAAATATTTTATCTGGGGCAGGCATTTGGCACAGTACTTAAAACCATGCATTGAACACTTGCATCCCATATCAAAGCAATGGTTTTGATTTCTACTTCTTGGCTCCCACTTCTGCTTGATTTGCATCCTGAGAAGCACAGGTGATGGCTTAAACTATTCAACCCCTGCCACCGATGTAGGAGGCCCCGATTGAGTTCCAGAAACCTGGGTTTAGCTTGGGGCTTAACCAATGTTCAGGAAGTGAATCAAGAGCTTCAGAGGATGGAAGAGCTCTCTGTGTCTGCCTTAATAAAGGGAAAATATACACATTTTAGCAATAAGAAAATTTTGACCTGATTTTAAACTTGATGAAGCAATCTGATAAATCCAAATTGAGACACGTTTGTCTAATATCTGGTAGGCCTCTAAAAATTATGAAACAAAAGATTGAAGAACAATTCTACATTAATGGAATACTAAACTACTATCTTTTTTTTTTTAACAAGAGAAGTCTGCAACTTAGAAAAAAGAGCTGTCTACTCTTGATGTATGTAGTTCAATAAGACTGCATTTCAGTGTTAGAAAACATTATGAGTTTTTTTTTTTAATGCTGGCAGAGAAAACTCTGAAATAATTCCAGTAAACTTTCTCTGTCTCACTTCAATTTAATGATGCCTTTAGTTATCAGTTCTATATTAAGGCTAAAGGGAATGAAGAAAGATGAAAAAGAAAAACCGCAAGAAGAAAATTTTCTCTAATATGGTAAAACAAAACAAATTTTGTTATTTTGGAGTGGAACGTATGGAACAAGATGCCATCTGTTCAAATTTGGTCTCCAATGTTCAAAATTCAGTGGATAAATTAGCCAAGTGTTATATAGCGCTATATTTTAATTTGGGCACAAAACAAACATTGGAATTATTTGTTTGAAAATAGAAAATGTGCTGTAGTTATAGGAAGTAGCGCATTAGTTCAATAAAGCTCTTTTGAGTAATTATGATTATAAAAATATATTGTTTTTGTCAAATTTTTGAGAAGTATTCCCATGTAACACATAATAGTCATAAAATGGATCTTATTACTTCTTTAAAAATGTTTAAACATTTGAAGTTAAATGTATGGTATGATTCTTAATTACTAATAATGAAACCCAAAAGGGAAATCATAAATGTATGAGCCCCATGAAATACTAGGATCAACCTCAGACGTGTACACAAGAAAAATCAAAATCATAAGTAATCTTTGTAACTCCTGATAAGTGCTAATACGAATGTACATCAGTGATGATTAATCTTGCCGAATGCATAGTCACCTTTTTTTCTCATCCTCTGAATTATTTTGAAGCAAATACAGACATACAATTTCAACATTAGATTATGTGTCATGAAGATCTTTATATTTATTCCTATTATTAGAAAATTGGTTACACCTAGGACATTGGACTTAACATATATCTGTATAGGAATAATGGATTGTAGTTCTGTACTTTATTTTGTTAGCAACTGTGGTATATGCCACAGGAACTTAAAAGCATCCCAAGTTAAATATTCTTTATATGTAATCTGAGATTATAATAAATGTCACATAATGAAATGTGTCCATTTTGGAAGATATGACTAACTTTGCCAGCCAGTATTTTACAAATGACCAATATAAAATCAAACATGAGTAAAAGATGCACTCAAAATGCAAAAAAAAAAAGTGAGCAGAGGATTTTCATGCAATACAGTCTGAAAAGTTTAATTATTCAGTGTTATATTCCGCATTGCAAGTAACCTAAAAAAATGCCACATGTTGATTTTTGGTATGATATTACCAAAAACATTGATAAAATCATCAAAAAGGTTCTTTCAATACCACTGTCTCTTTTTTAAGAACGTATCTGTGGGCAATCAGAGCATAGATTCATCAGCCACAGCAGGATTAAAAACAGATCAGAGAGAGAAAGCAAAATGAATTGTCTTCTATCAAACCCTTACATTAAAACAGTTTTGAAAAATGTGAAAGGACATCATTTCCCTCACCAACTTTTTTTTTGAAAATCAGGCAGTTTTCAAAAGTTAAGTTTAAATAATTATGAAGAATTATTTCTTTTTATTGGAAATGCAGATCAAATTTAGGGAGAGAAGGAGATGCAGAAATATCTTCCATGCACTGTTTCACTCCCTAAGTAGCCTCAACAGCCTGAGCTGAGCTGATCCAAAGCCAGGGGCCAGGAGCTTCTTCCAGGTCTTCTGTGTGGGTGCAGGGTCCCAAGGCTTTGGGCCATCTTAGAAGTGGATCAGTTGGGATGTGAACTGGCCCCCATATGGGATCCTGGAGCTTACAAGGTGACGATTAATCACTGGGCCATTGTGCCAGGCCCATTTTAAAAACATTTGAAGCATACTTGTTTTGTTTTTGTTTTTGTTTTTAGCTTTTGAGAAGCAGAGAAAGACTAACAGATGGTTCACTTGCAGAATTCCTGGAACAGTCAGGGCTGATCAGGCTGAAAACAGGAGTCTGAAATCAAATTCAGTTCTCCCCCATGGGTGGCAGGCACCCAAATACTTGAGCCTTTACTGTTGCTTCCTAGGCAGCAGGGAGTGCAATTAGAACTGGAACAAGGACTCTAACCTGGGTATCTGATATGGGATGGTGGCTCAACTGGAGGCTTTACACCTGGGCAAAATCTCTGTCCTTATGATTGTTATCTCAAAGGGCCTTCTTGTGTTTTTTGATGCCGGCATCTCATATTAGAGTTGGTTTAAGTCCTGGCTGCACCACTTCTGATTTAGATCCTTGCTAATGAACCCAAGTGCTTGGGCTTCTGCCATCCATGTGGGAGTTGTGGATGGAGTTCCAGGCTCCTGGCTTCAGCTCAGTCCATCAATTGCAGTCATATGGGCAGTGAGAAGCAGATGGGATCTCCATGTCTTTGTCCTCCTTTTTTTTTTTCCTGTAATTCAGCCTGCTAAACAAATAAATCTTTACAAAATAATAAATTGAATAGTTTAATTCTTAATTTTGCTTCCTAATATGGTAAATGTTGACAGACATAAGTGATATGTAACTGTCACTAACTTTTTTTTAAAAGATTTATTTATTGTATTACAAAGTCAGATATATATAGAGGAGGAGAGACAGAGAGGAAGATCTTCCGTCTGATGATTCACTCCCCAAGTGAGCCGCAACGGCCGGTGCTGCGCCGATCCGAAGTTGGGAACCTGGAACCTCTTCCAGGTCTCCCACACGGGTGCAGAGTCCCAAAGCTTTGTGCCGTCCTCAACTGCTTTCCCAGGCCACAAGCAGGGAGCTGGATGGGAAGTGGAGCTGCCGGGATTAGAACCAGCGCCCATTTGGGATCCCGGGGCGTTCAAGGCGAGGACTTAAGCCGCTAGGCCACGCCGCTGGGCCCTGTCACTAACTTTTTAAGAGTCAAAAGCCCAGAATACTTGACAATTGCTTACCTGGCCTAATTTCAGCTTTTTCAAGAGCATAGAACGGAATGGGTACTTAATGACTTTCCGTTTAACAGAGAGTTTACATATTTTATTATTGTCCTTGTGATTCCTGCTTCCTAAGGCTTCCTAAAAGCATTGTAAATTTGTATGCCCATTTCATGGTGTGGAACAAAAGGATTGGCAATAGTACTCAGACCCTCCAGCCTGTACAAGCAGCAGAAGAGAAACTCAAACTTCATGTATGGCCTCAAAGATGTTTCCCCACCGTGTAGTTCAAGTTGTGACATGACCAATCATTAGTGCAAAAATGAGCCTATGAAACTGTCACATAATGCAAAATAATTAATAAAAAAATATAATAAAAAAAGAATAATAAACTCTACATTGCAAGAAATAATAGGAGTAAAATCCACTTTACTAAATGGGAGCTGGAAGATAGAGATGAAAAATCCAAATTGAACATAAATCTAAGCAGACTTTGATTTTGTCTGGGTGGTAAAGAATCCAGTTTTTAAAAATCAAAGCTAAAAAATTTAGATGTGTTTATAGAATTTGAGTTATGTTTTCTTTCTTTTTTTTTTAAGACTTATTTTTATTGCAGTCAGGTTTTACAGAGAGAAGGAAAGACAGAAAGGAATAATCTTCCGTTGGCTGAGTCACTCCCCAAGTGACAGCAATGGCTGGGTCTAAGCTGATCCAGAGCTAGGAACCAGGTCTCCCATGTAGCTACAGGTTCCCAACACTTTGGGCCACCCTCAACTGCTTTCCCAGGCCACAAGCAAGGAGCAGGATGGGAAGTGGAGCAGCCTGGATTAGAACCTGTGCCCATATTGGATTGAAGTGTGTACAGGCAGGGACTTTAGCCACTAGGCTACCTCCCCAGGCCAAAGTTAAACTTTTTCAACTCTAGTATATGAAAGAAAGAAAGCTATGATACATATCTGACACAGATAATTTAGGTTTGAACCTATTCTTGAGCATCTACTAAGTCTGGTGCCCTAAGTATATGGATAGTTGTTTTAAGCAGCACCTAAAATAAAGATCATGCGTACTGGAAAATTTTCTTGGAAGATCATGGGCAAGTAAACTTAAAACTCCAATGTGAGTCTAATTATAATAGACACTTCTGACTGATCTTGAAAACTTGCACTCCTGTAGCAATATTGCTGGTGTGCACTGTCCACTATCTTTTCAGTTCAGTTTGAGATATCTGCATTAAAACCAACATCATCTATATTTTCTTCTGACTGTTCTGTAAGTTTTATATATGTGTTCTATGTTCAAGCCCATGATCCCTTTTAAGTGTCTTTTGTCTTTATTTTAACTTGTGCTTATGAAATGTTGTGTTTAGCTTTCTTTGGCGTATGTTTATTCAGTTGCCACGGCACATTTGTTGGAAAGACTATACTTTCTCCAATCCCTTGGCGTTGCTTGTTATACAAGATTTCGTAACTACTACTGTATGAATGCATTTCAGTGTCCCTTATTGAATGATGTTGGTCTGTAATATTACATCATTCATTAGGGTAGCTTTAAAGTAAGACTGAATTCTTACAAGCTGAGTCATCAGCTTGATTGTGCAGTGTTGTGTTGATTACAGGTTACTTGATTTTTGTCTTTTTCCTATAAATGTTGGGATCAGTTAATTGATAACCTGCTTACATGCTTGTTGGAATTTTAATTGGCACTGAGTTGAAACTGCAAATTATAGTGGAAGAATTGACATATTAACAATGATGTTTTTCTAGCCATAAGCCTCAATATCCCTTTATTTAGGTATTTCTTTTATCAGTGTGTTACAGTTTTCCATATGTAGACTCTGTATTAGATTAAAATTATATCTGAACATTAAATTTTTGGTACCATTAGAACACAATGCTTTTGATTGAAAATGTTTTAGTTCACTGCTACCATATAGAAGGCATTTCAGTTTCATATATTAGCTGTATATCCTGAAAATTTCTTTTGAGTTTTTGAAATTTTCTGCATAGACAGTCATGTTGTATGAACAAAAAGGTAGATTATTTTTCCCATCTGTAAACCTTTTCTTTTTTGTCTTATTATAAGAAATGACATTGTTTTCTTTCAATGTTGAATCCAAATGATGAGACAAGGCATCCATGGCTTCTTGTCTCAAGCAGAAAGTGGTTTCCTTAATAAATACAATGGCAAAAAAAATTAAGGCATTTCCACTTATTAATATTTCTGTATGCAAAATTAATTGAAGATGTAATAGTTCTCTTCCCTGGTAGACTCGAGCACGCCTGGAACTGAAGCTATCTGTCTTTATTCAGCCTGTTACCCACTCAGCAACGGGAACTTGGAAAGAACTGGATCCTTATTTTCTTTTTCGTAGAATAAACTATATTTGAAATGTACTTTTTTAAAAAAAGATTTATTTAGTTTTATTGCAAAGTCAGATATACAGAGAGGAGGAGAGACAGAGAGGAAGATCTTCCATCTCTTGATTCACTGCTTGAGTGACCACAACAGCCGGTGCTGTGCCAATCTGAAGCCAGGAGCCAGGAGCTTCTTTCCGGGTTTCCCACGCAGGAGCAGGGTGCTAAGGCATTGGACCGTCCTCTACTGCTTTCCCAGGCCACAAGCAGAGAGCTGGATGGGAAGTGGAGCTTCCGGGATTAGAACTGGGGCCCATATGGGATCCCGGGGCGTTCAAGGCGAGGACTTAAGCAGCTAGGGTCACCACACTGGGCCCAGAAATGTGCTTTTTCTTTAAATGTCTTTATCCTTCCATCATACAACACACTTACGCATTTTCATGTCAAATAATCATGTTGGAAGAAAAGTAAGGAAAGCTGTCACCTAGGATAATTGCATTGAAAATCAGTCAAGTAAGTTTGGCTGCACAAAATCTGGCTTTCCAGCAGTTTTTAACTTTGTTTTACTGGGTAGAGGAGGCTTCACAAACAAGAGAACTTTTTGGTTTAGCTTCTAATTAAGGCAGATGGTTAGCTTACATGAAAAATAGGTATTGTTGGAGATATATAGCTTAAGTATTCCCTATCCAGAAATCTCCACACAGGTAGTAGGAAAGGAAGACATATTAATCATTGCATACACATTGATACAGAATACAATGTGCATTGCAAACGGTCTGCCAGACTAAACTGTTTAGTCCGAAGCTAAAATAGAAAGAAATCCAATGATCTGTGACCGACCAGATAAAACCTGCCGCATGCATGTTTTCATCATAAGCGATAAAGAGGAATTGACAGCACTATTTGCCACCTGAAGTTCATTCTAACTTTACTCATTAATTGTGGTGACATCTGTGCTAATTGGCTTTTCCTGATGGAAATTCAGACTTTTCGTTAATTTTATGAAAAAAAGTAGTTTTGAGAGCGGTAGCAAGATGCCCATGTAAATTAGCCTCCTGCCATGGCAGAGACACTGAGAAACAGGTCTATTTCAAGGAAAAGGCTCCGGATTCCTTGAGAAAGACATTCCTAGTTGATACAGCTTCCAAAGTAACTCAATTGTTTTTTAAAGGATTCATATATACTTCAAAGTGGAGAAAGTAGTCATAGTGAAAACTTTTCTAAAGTAAATAAAGAAAATAAGAATTTAGTTAAAAGGGGGGAGAGGGAGGGGGAAAGATAGGGAGAAAGAGAGTCTTCCATGTACTGATTCACTTCCCCAAATGATTGCAGTGGTCAAAAACTGATTATGCTAAACAAAGAGCTTGAAGATCCGTCTGAGTTTCCCCCATGGTGGCAAGGTGTCAAAGCACTGGGGCCATTCTCTGCTGCCTTCCCTGGTACAATGGCAGGAAGCTGCATTGGAAAGTGGAGCAGTTGAGACTGGAAGCAGCACCTGCACAGAGATCGCTGTTGTTGCAGGTGTTGGCTTAATACACTGTCCTTACAGACACCCAAATCTCATTTTTAACAGGGGAAGTATACCTTTCATTGTGAATTTATGCCTTTCCTCTTTCTAGCTGCTTCATTTAAGTGTTTTTGGTATTTGAGTGTATTGCCAAAGAGAGAGAGCATTACTGACTTATCTGTAAAAGTTTTCCTTGTGTTTCTAAATATTAAGTTGGCATTTGTTGGCTTTTCTATGATCTAAAGCAACTTCTGATATGCAGGTGAAGGAGACTTTTTGCATTATTCTGAATTATTCTGGCTGGCCAGCTGACACATCTGGGAATAGGTGTCCTAACTACTTCATTAGTCTCTGTCCCACAAAATATTAGAAAACCACCTATAATTGTCCATTGTTATTTTTAATGGTCTGTTACAGAATTATGCTGTATTTGCATACAGTTTACACAGCCCTCCCATATTCTTTATTTGTAAATCGTTTAATCCTATCAAAATAGTTATCTTACTGTATATAATGCTTAAGAAATAACAACAAAAGAAAAAGCCTGTAATAGTACAAATCCCGTTGTTGTCCTAATATGATTAGTCAGTGGTTGCTTGAATACACAGATGTGGAAACAATGGATGTGGAAGGCTTACTGCACTTCATGATCCTGGTTAACATTTATTAATATTAAAAGGAGTTAAATGTCCTTTTCTGTATTACCTACATCCATTTATTTCCTTCTTTTTTTCCTTGTCTAAAATTATTCATTGCTTTAATTTCCTGTGTAAAGCTATTTTTAATAAATAATTATTTTATCAGGAATATATCAATAAGGAATATGATTAAGATAATCACTTTAATGAATGTGCCTGGAAAAAAATATTTCTGCCATGATCACCACTCTTGCAGCCAACTTTGCTGGCTATCACTTCTTAACTCCTTCCGACCCCTGCTCTTCTCCTTGTCCCCAGTTGCTTCTGGATGGAGTCAAGTGTTACTCCTTTATTCACTGACATTAAGAAGTGGTATTTTTGGCTTTCCAATAAAAAGAAATAAATCTTTCAAAAAGCATAGGTTCAAATATATACTAAACTGATTAATCAAAAAGTGAAGTAAAAAATATCTAGAAGTCACTGATTTACAAGGTTCAAATCAAAACTTGGTAAGTCCTGTTGTTTCTAAGTCTGAAAAGGTCCTGCTGTTTCAATTCTAAATATTATGTTCCCAACTTTTCCCAATTCCTATAGTCTCCGTTCCTTACCCAACCACATACTGTCCCTTCTTGCTGCTATATAAAGATTGCAGGAGCCCATTGCTTTCGTACCATCTATGCAACGGTTTAGTTGGAAACCAAAATGGAATCATTCATGTTAATGTTTCATGCCACTAAACTGAAACTAAGATGTATTATCTGAATTTCTGAGAAATCTGGGTTTCAGACATAATTTCTCAAACAAGTCAATTTCAAGTGACATGATAATGGAATTCTTATTGCTTTAATTCTTTTTTCTTTTAAAAAAGATTTATTTTTGTTGAAAAGTTAGATTTACAGAGAGAAGGAGAGAAAGAGAGAAATATCTTCCATCTGCTGATTCACTCCCCAACTGGCTGCAACGGCCAGAGCTGAGCCAATCCAAAGCCAGGAGCCAGGAGCCTCTTCCAGGTCTCCCACACGGGTGCAGGGTCCCAAGACTTTGGGCCGCCCTCTTCTGCTTTCCCAGGTCACAAGCAGGGAGCTGGATGGGAAGTGGAGCATCTGAGATACAAACCGGTGTCCATGTGGGATCCTGGCGCATGCAAGGTGAAGACTTTAGTCACTACGCTATCGTGTAGGGCCCTGCTTTAATTGTTGAAGGAACTTGAAATAACTTGACATAAACTTACTGTATTTTTTTTTATTGCTTTGTCTATCTCGCCTCTCAAGGAAAGAAAATTTTCACTTTTTTTAAAGATTTATTTATTTTTATTATAAAGTCAGATATACAGAGAGGAGAGACAGAGAGGAAGATCTTGCTTCCAATGGTTCACTCCCCAAATGACCGCAACGGTTGGAGCTGAGCTAATCCGAAGTCAGGAGCCAGGAACTCTTCTGGGTCTCCCACGCGGGTGCAGGGTCCCAAGGCTTTGTGCATCCTCGACTGCCTTCCCAGGCCACAAGCAGGGCGCTGGTTGGGAAGCGGGGGCTCTGGGATTAGAACCAGCTCCCATATGAGATCCTGGCGCATGCAAGAGCAGGACTTAAACCACTACGCTCTCACGCTGGGCCAGGAAATAAAATTTTCAATGATGACATTTTTTTGTTCTGGGAATTTTCCCCCCACTGGTTAGGAGATATAGGAAAAGATAGAGTTATCTTCCATTCATGATTTACTTCCCCAAATTACTGCAAAGGCAGGATCCCAGAACCAGTACTTGAACCAGTACCTGTTCCCCTTTCCTGCAACCCTACCCTGCCAAAATATGCACTGGAAGGAAGATGGATGAGAATCAGAGTGGGTAGGACTCAAACTGGGCATCACTAAATGTGATGAGGAGGGCCCCAAGTATCATTTTAAACAGTTGCCTGACACCACTTTAATTTTAGTTTTGTTTTTATTTCACCAGCTTCGTTTACTAGAACCATTGGGACATTTACATTATGTGAACTGAATGTTGCTGATTATGGAATTCAAAGTAAAAGCAATTTACCTTGAACTGTTGTAGTTTTAAAACATGGTGTCATGAAGACTACAGCTGTCTTTCAACCACCTATTATTTGTGCTTTTGGCCTTCATCCTCTTCCTATCTCTCAACAGGCCCACCATCATAATCCAAATTTTTAAAATTAAGAATCTTAATCATTCAGTAATCTCATAATAATACTTATAACATATTTAGTTATCTGAAACGCAGACATACAAAAAGAGCCAGAGGCAGAGTGTTGTACGCAGTAAGCTTCTTGCTGTTGGTTCACTCCTTAAATGCTGAAGCTAAAGCTGAATCTGAAGCCGGGAACCAGGAACTAGTGGAGGTCTTTGATGTGGGTAACAAGGACTTGACTATTTGAGCCATCACTTTATGTTTCCTGGGGTCTACATGAGCAGCAACCTGTGTTAGGACCAGAGCCAAGTTGTTTGAATCCAGAAACCCTGATATGGCACACAGACGTCCTGGCCACTGGGCAAAATGCATGTCCCTCATATTATTAAGGAGTTTATATGAAATTAGGATAAATTTTAACATGTTTTTTTCCAGGATGTTCATACTTTTTGTTGTTGTTGTTCAAATGTCTAGGCAAAAGTAAGTAACTGTTAGGGGAAAGTCCCTTTCATTTAAAAAAAAATCAGCATTTAAAAATGAATATAATTGAGCCCGACGTGATAGTGTAATGGTTAAAGTCCTCGCCTTGAACGCGCCAGGATCCCATATGCTCTCCGGTTCTAATCCCGGCAGCTCCACTTCCCATCCAGCTCCCTGCTCGTGGCCTGAGAAGGCAGCCGAGCATGGCCCAAAGCGTTGGGACCCTGCACCCGCTTGGGAGACCTGGAAGAGGCTCCTGGCTCCTGGCTTTGGATTGGCACTGCACCGGCCATTGTGCAGTGAATCATCGGACAAAAAATCTTCCTCTCTGTCTCTCCTCCTCTCTCTATATCCGCCTTTCCAATAAAATGAATAAATCTTAATAAAATATTATCATATAATTCTTTGAAGTATATTCATTAATTATAAAACAGAACAAGTCACGTTCACGTTTTTTTTTTTTTTTATTGCATTAGCCTTTGGTGAGCAGCAAGGAGCTTTTCTCATTAGACCATGATTCTATAAATTATATTTTTAAAAATAATTGCAGGAATGCAGAGTCCATTAGCAGTAGATCCATTCTTCATATGCACTGTAGGATTTTTTCCCCATAACAAAATTTCAAATATATTGATTATCTGGATATGCTTTAATAAACCTATTAGAGAGATAAACCCTTAAGAATTATTTTATATGATTATTTTTATAATTTTATTTCATGTTTATGAAGTATTAGATTTATGACTGTGCTTCTGACAGAATCAGTACTCCTGCTAGCCTCTGAGAGGGATGAGTTTGAACTACAAAAAGCTACTTTTCTGTTGGTCGGAGCATCATTGCTTGGTTGTGTTTTGGGAACATTCTGTTCTACACTCATATGCCAGTGGGTATTAGTGGTGGAGTTTGATCAGTTTTCTACAGAACAGCTAAATGAAATCAAAGCATTTTTAAGTATTTTTTTTCTGAAAATCTGTACCAATAGATTACTAAATTTATTTATTTATTTTTAAAGATTTATTTATTTTTATTGGAAAGGCTGATATACAGAGAGGAGGAGAGTCAGAGAGGAAGATCTGTCCCTTGATTCACTCCCCAAGTGGCTGCAACGGCTGGAGCTGAGCTGATCCAAAGCTAGAAGCCAGGAGCTTCTTCTGGGTCTCCCACATAGGTGCAGGGTCCCAAAGCTTTGGGTCATCCTTGTCTGCTTTCCCAGGCCACAGGCAGGGAGCTGGATGGGAAGCGGGGCTGCTGGGATTAGAACTGGTGCCCATATGGAATCCCAGCGTGTTCAAGGCGAGGGCTTTAACTACTATGCTATTGCGCCAGACCCAGATTACTAAATTTAAAATGTAGTTAGAACCTAGTAAGTGAATGATGAATAACATAGTAGGTGATTGAGTGACAAAAAGGAGGATTTCTGCAAGTAAAAATAAGCATGGCTTTAAAGTAACCAGTCATTTTTTCTCAGTGGTTCATAGATCTATCATTTCCAACTAGGATTGAATATTTAAAGAATTTATTTTTTTCCTTTCTGATATAAATGTTGACCAGAGGGAAGTCAACTTAAAAAAGAAAATACTTTGACCTATTCCTTAAGATAATACAAAGCATGTAAAAGTAGACAGAGATGAACTCATGGTCAGTAGTGCTTGGAGGTATGCATAGAAGTTACCCAAATCATGGGTGTGAGATTAGTGTCCAAGTTTGGTCTTGGTAAAATGGACTGCAGTCATAGATTTTTAAAGTGTGTATTGGATGTAGATTCCAACTTTGTTCTTTGTCTTCACACATTTTTCTAAAAATGCCTACATGATCAGTAGCTCTTTCAGAAGATACAGCATTTAAAAATGCATGTAATTTTAAATTGGGTTGAGAAAAACTTTATATAGATTTGGATACTACTTTCATCATTGCTTTATTTTAAATCACAAATTCTATGCTGGTGTAGTTTTTTTCTTTCAAGTTTATGTATTTATTTCGTCCCTATTTACTGGAAGTCAGAGTGGAAGAGACCAAGTAAGAGATCTTGTGTCTGTCGATTTACTCCCCAGGTGGCTGCAATGGTCAGAGCTGGGCCAGGCCGAAGCTGAAGCCAAGAGCTTCATCTTAGTTTCCTTCATGGGACACAGGTGTTTCCAGACTCCAACTGTCTTTGTCTACTTTTCCCAGGCCTTGAGCTGGAATCTGCATTGGAAGTGGTGCAACCTGACACAGCCAGCACCCGTGTGAGATGCCAGCATCTCAAGCAGAGGCTTTATAAGTTGCACCACAATGCCCATGCTTACAAATCGATTTTATTTTAGAAAATTAGGATTCACATTGCAGATGTGGTCCTGGCCAGCTACCTTTGGAAAATGTTGGTCATTCCATCAGAACACATGCAGCTGCCTGATCTGAAAACAATCTGCAAACAGGAAGCAGACCATGCCATTTTATTCATGCAAGGCACAGTTCTATAAACCAGGCTATCACTTTAGGATATGTGTTGCATATCTCCTGAAATTTGATATTATAGCCCTTTAGTACTATTATGGCTTTTGATATAAAAATAAAAATGCAAGAAATGTTATATATACTTTGTTATGAAAGTAAAACATATCTATTTTATAGAAAGTGGGAAAGTAGAGGAGGAATTAATTTCATGTCCTTGGCAGTTTGTGTAATGGTTTGCAGCACAGACTTTGGGGTCTGACTAGATTCAAATCTTAGCTGTATCTATTATGAATTGTATGTACTTGAGAATGCTGTTTTACTTATCAGGGCTCAGCTTCTATATTAGCAAAATAGAGATGATCTTAATAATAACTATACTGTAAGAATATTATGAGCTGAAATGTGTGTTCAGGTAGATTAACTGGCTCTATGAACATCCGTGACTGCCACTGTTAATGATTTGCTATTATGCTTTTCCTCACTTGTTTGTAGCATTTGTTCTATAAGTATGTATGTACACATGCTGATTTTATTCCTAAAAAAATAATTTTGATAATGCTTACCACTAAAGAGTGTTACTCTTTATAATAAATAAATAAATAAATAAACGCAGACAAAACTTTGGCCTGAAAACCTTGCTGGGATCATGGAAATCATTTAAAGTATTTTTCCTAGAGAATTACTTTTTTTAAAAAAAATGGTTTATTTGTTTGAAAGAGACTGAGGGATCTTTCATTTGCTGGTTCACTACCCAAATGCCTGTAACAGCCAGGGCTGGACTAGGCTGACAGCAGCCCAAATCTCAACCCAGGTCTCCCCTTAAGTGATGAGGATCCAACCACTTGGGTTACCATCTGCTCCCTTGTAGGATGAGCAAGAAGATGGATCAGAAATGGCAAAATCCAGGACTTGAGCCAGGCATTCCAATATGGGATGATCACACTCAGTCAGTGATGTGATGACTTCTCCATATGGTCGCCTCATTGAGAATATTGATGTAAGCCTTTGAGGACAACCCCTCACCTGTGGGAAAGCACAGTGTCAGTGAAAACCAGATGGTTGGCTCAAGGGAAACTCAACTTCCCCACCCCCTCCTAAGGTATCATCTAAGGGCCCTTCTGATGGAGTCCTCGCGCTGGCTGTTTTTGCGACAGTTATGTGACATAAAGTCCTTGCCTCTAAGGGAGACAGCCACATGTTCCTCCTTTTTCCAGCACCAGTTGCCATCCCTACCCAGTATAGGCTATCCAGAGGACTCTGAGCAAAAAGGAAGCTCACAATAACTTCAGAAGTTCCATTTGCATGAAGAGGAATTCAGGGTATGTCCTTCCAGTGATCTGGACAAGTGCATTCTTTTTTTTTTTTTTTTTAGACAGTGTCCACAGTCATAGTGTTTTATTTCACTTTCCCCACATGAATTAGTACCAGCTTAATTATGACTAAGAAACCACAAACGTGATTATTGGAACAATGGAGGTAGCAAATGAAAACATAATTTGCCTACTTTACAATTATTACATACTTGCTAACTGTGATTCAAAAACTTTTTTCATTCCTGTGACTATGCTGTGAGAACAACCATTACTCTAAACATAGTTTAGAAAGAATGTATTAAATTGCCATTAATTTTGTTCAGGAAATAAAGAAGGAAAGTCACCGCTCCTAATATTCACTTTTAAGTGAACCTTGCTTCCCAACCTCAGTCTGAGTCATTGCTCATGGTTACTAAGCATGGGACATGAGGAAGGGCAGGTGACTTCAAGCCACCCTCTTCCCAGGTTCCCTACTTTCCAGCAAATTATAAGGAATTACAGAGTGTGCATGTCTAGCTAGATTTACTAGTCATTTGTATACTTTACTGTTTTATAAGCAAAATGACATTGCAAACATCTCTACAAAGAAACCTAGACTGAAGAAAAAACAAAAGATGCAAACCCCAAAATGGAAAAAGAGTAAACCATTTCTTAATATTAGCCCTTCGTCATATTATAAATAAAAATAACAATGTCATGACCTGTAGCCCTACAATCTAAAATTCAAAATTATTGTAAGGTTCTATGTCTTTTCTTTAATGTTCAACTTTCCCCCCCATGTATACATATTTTGCGTATTTTTTAGAAAAAATTTTCATTGGAACAGCAGATACAGAGAGGAGGAGAAACAGAATAAGATCTTCCATCCACTGGTTCATTCTCCAAATGGCTGCAACACCTAAAGTTGAGCTGATCAGGAGCCAGGAACCTCTTCCAGATTTCCCATGCAAGTGCAGCATCCCAACAGTTTTGGCCATCCTCTGCTGCTTTTCCAGGCTGCAAGCAATGAGGAGGTGGAGCAGCCAAGACACATACCAGTGCCCATGTGGGATGCTGGCACTTAGAGGTGGATGATTAGGCAACTGAGCCATCACACTGGCCCCTAAATACTTATTAGGATGTATATTTTTGGAATGCATTCTACTTTTGTCTTACTGATAGATGTTGCATATCAAAAATAAATCAAGAGCACTTTTCTAAAAGCAGAACAAGTGGCAAAAAAAGATAAATGAGTCAACAGAGCATGTCCATTTTTAATTTGTAGTTGATTTGCTCTGAATTTCTGACCAAATTCACTGCCCAGGAAATACTAATTCAAACATACACACAGTATAGGCATTGCTAAGGTTTATTTTAACTACCTTGTTTTGCTTCCTTTGGCTCACCCACCTCCAGAGCCATTTTGCTCAAGTGAATAACATAAGAAATGCATGATAACACATTACATTCCAAGTGAAAATGCTGATTCACTTGAAGAAGCGAGTCATTTCCATGGTACTTAAGCAGTTTAAATGCAAATGTTCCATTTTATGTTTTCTTTCTGTATATTATCTTAGCAGAAATATGCATATTATTTCAAGGTGAAAGTATAAAACACTACTTAATGGGCAAAACTTAAGCATAGCAGTTAGGATTCCTGTTGACATTCCCAAATCCCATATCTGGGTGCCTGGGTTCAAGGTGTTACTCCAATTCTGAATCTACCTTATTGCTAATGTGCACCCAGGAAGGCAGTGGGTAATGGGATAAGTAGTTGTGGCCTTGTTACTCCTTCAGGGAACCAAGACTGAATTCTTGGCTTTGCCATGGCCCAGTCCCACTAGTGGGTTAAGAATTTCCTAGAACCTTAATGTGTTCTCAAAGTGAATCCCTGGTTCAGCCATCCAAGTCTGCATATTTTCCAAACAGAAAACATGGGATACGCTGAGGCAATGCTGTGTCAACAGGATTGCACAGTTGGGTTAGCCATGAAGCTCTTCCTAACAGGTAGAGCAATCGACAAGTGCATTCTTTTTTTTTAATTCTTTTTTTTTTTTTTAAGATTTATCCAATTTATTACAAAGTCAGATATACAGAGAGGAGGAGAGACAGATAGGAAGATCTTCCGTCCGGTGATTCACTCCCCAAGTGAGCCACAACGGCCGGTGCTGCGCCGATACGCGCCGATCTGAAACCGGGAACCTGGAACCTCTCCCGGGTCTCCCACGCGGGTGCAGGGTCCCAAAGCTTTGGGCCATCCTCTACTGCTTTCCCAGGCCACAAGCAGGGAGCTGGATGGGAAGTGGAGCTGCCGGAATTAGAACTGGCCCCCATATGTGATCCCGGTGCGTTCAAGGCGAGGACTTTAGCCGCTAGGCCACGCCGCCGGGCCCAGAGGAGTGCATTCTTAAAGAGTTTCTTCATGTGTTTAACATCCCACAGAGCATCACCACGAAACATCTGATATGCCAGGAATTGTGCTGTGTCTAGGAGTTCAACCCTGTTCTTCATCAGTTCCACTGCCTCTGTCTAAACTCATTTCATCATTAAGGGTTTCAGGGATTTGATATGACCTGTCTCCTCCCACATTACAGTTCAAGACAGAGTGCTCCCTTGATTTGACTTGTTGCTTCTTCAGCTCTTGAGTGTTCTCCATACATTGTGTGTGTTGGAGGCTCTGCAGATATAGATGCCATCTAAAGTGTCTGCTTCCATGAGTTTTAAATCCAGAATGTGGTGTAGACTATAAATGAACAATAACAACATGGTCTCAGTATTCCTTATTGTAAAGACAGAATAGTGAAGGTAAGAGGAAGGAGAGAAATTTAGGTGGATTTATGTGTGTTTCTGGGCAAGATAAACTGACTAATTGGAGAATGGAGTTGTGTAATTTACTTAGAGAAAGAACATTTCAGGCAAAGGAGAGAGGAAGTACCAAGTTCTTGAAATGGTAACAAGAGCTAAGTACTAGAGGAGCAGCAGGCTGGTCCACGTGGATCAAGTAGACTGCACTGGAGAGAAGTATAATGGGAACTGTAACTGAAGAGATGAGGTGGCACTGAATCATACAAAACTAGAGGGCATGGGAAGAAAAGCTTTGTGGGTTTTTTTTTTTTTCAAATATAGTAAGACATTCTTGGGCTGTGTGGTTGGACCTTGGTAAATGTGTTCAGAAAAGAAGGAAGAGGACAGCACTGTAGCAGGATGTCATGTGAGGTTTTTTGCAGTGTCTATTTCTTAGACTTCTCTGTGTTGCAGAAAACCCATCCCTGGCCTCACTGTCATGGGTGGCCTGTGCTCCTGCTTTGTTCCCTTTTCACTGACCCCCTTGCTTGGCATTTTCCACTCTTCTGTCATCCATTCAGTCCTTTCTAATCCCCTTCACATCACTAGTACCATTCTTTCTCAGCACATTCTGTACTAGGAAAAGTATTACAGGTGAATTCATTTTACATCTTTCTGATAATTTAACATCCCTGATCTTGTCATGTATTTTTTGAGAGAAATTTTCTGTTTTTTCTTTTCATTTTAGATGTATCAGCATAGTATTAATGAGTAAGAATTTTAAAAGAAATACTAAAGCTTGGGTGTAAATGAATCTCAACAATTTAACCTTATCACATTTGCTTATCCACATTTATGACACCTTTTTTCCTCTATAGTGTTTTCCTCTATAAATGTTACCTTGCTATGGTCACATTTTCTTACCTAAAGATTTCAGATTCAGGAACCTTGCCAAAATGTAATGCACAAAAGGGGTTTGGGGTTGTCTTAGAAAACGTGCTCCCAACTCATGTCCTAATGTCCACATGTTACACCTTCATTTCTTTTTCTTTTTAAAAATTTTTAAAATTTGTCATGATGTTTACATACTTAAGAAGGATGCATGCCCATGTAGAAAGGGCCAGAAATAGAGGAATGTGGATGAGACCATTGTTTCCAAGTTTCTTTTTCTTCTTCCTGTATCTGGGGGAGGGTTGCTCCCAGCCTCCCAACCACATTAGTACCTGGGAATGGGGGACGGCCACTTGATATCATCCCAGGGTCCATGATGTGGAGCATGCTTGAAGGGCATTGCTCAAATGGTTTTGATAGTTCTGAAATGCTGTTTGTTGATCCAAGGTTGAGGAAATTCTTCCAAGGTTCACTGGCTGACATAGTCCACCTTAGACTCTCCATTCATCTAGATACTTGAGGTCAACATTTTGCTTGGAGAGTTATCCAATTTATTATGCTCTCCAACTTCTGCTATGATACTAGATATTCTCAGTAGGCCTCAGTGAACTGCCATATCCCCATGTGCATCTGGGCATGCCATCCATTGCTTTGTCTTAGCAACTGAGGAGGCCCAGTTCTGACACATGCATTCCAAAGTCAGACCACAGATCCTGTGAATTCCCCCATGGTTAGAGTTCTGAGTCCAGTGGTTCAGTTGTTGGGGGAATCCCCAAAGAAACTTCATCTGAGGTGACTCCATACATGGTTTCTGAATGTATCAGCCAGTACAGGGTCCAGCTCAGTCCACCACCCATACAAGCCCAAACTAACTGGTGGTTGCAGTTGCTGGTTCAGTTCTATCTCCAGCCCCATCTTCTCCGCAGACCAATGGATGCTGAAGCCCAGTTCAACTCTGCCCACCACGCACTTGGCCACCCCACACACCAGCAGGAATTGTAGCCAAGTTGGGGAAACCCCCAATAACCTCCACAAGGCACATCCCCAGCCCTGGCTCCTACACATGATAATATATGCAGTAGACTTGTACGGTCTGTCCCACATCCCATTGACTTTTGTGCCTATCAATGGGTGCTGCAGCCTAACAGCCCAACTAACCCCATTGTCCAGCTGATACTTATGCCCATGGGTGCTACAGCCTGTCTAGCCAACTCCACTCAGAACTTTGGTTCTTAATGATCACCAGTGAGAGCTAGAGCCCATCAGAGAGGTGCCCAAAGTTCCACTAATAGGCCACACTCAGCCCCAGATCTTGCAGTTTCCAGGTGGTTCTGCAGTCCGGTTTCCTCCATTTCCAGCATTTGCCAGCTGATGTTGTGGCAAAACCCAACCAGCCTGTACTTACTCTGGCTCATGCATGCACCAGTGAGTGGGTATGGTAGATTAACCCAGCCTGGCTCTCTCCCTAACCCAGTTCACATTCAGGCCAGCAGATTTTATAGCCCTACCTAGCCTGGTTTGTTCCTGGTCCCAGTGCTGACGCTCTGTAGTGGGAGCAGTGGCCCAGCAGGGGAGTTCTCACTGCTCCGCTATCAGGCTTGCCGTCCCACCCCTGATATGCTGGTGGGAGCTGCAGTACATTCTGGCATGACCTGCCTCACCTCAGCATTTTCTGGCAGATACTGCAGCCTATAGCCTAGCCTTGACATCCCCCTAGTTCTGACCCTCGTGTGAACTGGCTGGTATTGCAGCCCAACCTGGCCTGCCCTGCATCCTTTCCTGGTTCTCATATCTGCCAGTGTGGGTTATGACCTGGCCCAGCCTGGTCTACTACTAGACCTGACCCACACATATGCCAGTGGGTACTGCAACCTGGCCTGGTCCAGGCTTCTCCAGGTCTTGATTCTTGTGCTACCTGCAGGGTATGTTACACTCATTTAAAAGAAAAAAGTATGACTAAAGAAACATTTTACAAATTTCCATGGTACAATATGGCAGGAGGCTCACACTTTTGCTCATTTCTGAGTATTCCCATTATTACCCCAGTGAATTTGGAGAATGTGTTTTTCCCCAGATTTTAAATTGGACACTCAGCATGCTGAGTGTGATGTAGGATGGAGTCAGTTCCACTCTATCTAAATCCCTCCATCAATAAGAAATGTTGAAGATACTTCCTGAAACAGAATGAGACTTTCTTGACTGAAAGGAGCAAGGAGCTATTGTTCTTTCTTACACTTATAGAGTCAGCTTCTGGGAAGACTGATGTTGACAAATCAGAAAAAATATTTCTAATACCTAAGCTTTCCCTTTAGGTCTCCATTTCCACTTCTCTGTACTGCCTGTTGCTTACCCGGAAAGAGGAATGGTGTATAATCATTCTATTTAATCCAATCTTGGAAAATAGGGAGAATTTCTAGAAATGAAAAAAAAAAAACCACACACAAAGCAAAGTGCATAGCGTGATCTAAGAGATGCCCTCTAAAGCATTACTTTCTACAATGATTTCAAAACAGTAGATTTCTATAGGATTAGCATCTATTTTTTGTCGTTGCTGTTTTTGTTGTTGCTGTTTTTGAACTGAGATTAATGACCTGGGCCTAAAAATAATGAATAATGTCTACATGATTGTGGAGTAGGTTCTCAAAAATTTCTTGTTTAATTACATTTGATTTCAGTGATTTGTCTTATGAAATGAATGACATAATTCCTGAGGTAGACAGCTTGTCTTTCTGGCTCACAATCAGGGAGTCAGTGAGAAGGTAAAACAATGACAGTGGACTCCACGAAGATAGGAAATGGGCATTTTATTCAGGTTTCCATGCATGATGGCATTATCACACAATCTGGCTAGAAAGCTGTGAGTACCTGTTCTCCATTAATTGCAGGAAACATTATTTATCTAATTACAATTTTCAGCAATGACTGATATATTGCCTTTAACAGAAAGATCCCTTTCTTGGATCCTACTCTGAGCAGTTTTCTGACTTTGCCTCTCTGTGTGATCTGAAAAGGTAGAGAATCAAGATTTTTTCCACTCAGAAACCACAGAGCTCCACCAAACAATTTATGTCTATGAGATTCTTGCTCTTTCCAAAACTGCCCAAGCAAGCATGCCTTGAGAGGTGGAAGGGGTGCGTCTGGAGCTTGTGTTTTCCACAAATGTGGAGATTCATAAATGTGCGCTCAGGCACTTTACACAATGCTGCTGACGCCCGAGATAGGAGGGTGGGCACTGTTTTCCTAAGGCAGCCATGCTCCAGCACTCAACCCCTGGGAGTCACAGAAACCAGTTTTGAATTGCATTTTTCAAACTAGGGAATATACAACATATTTTAAATAGTTTTTAAAAAGAATTGAGATAATGATAAATTCATGTATGTTTATAATAAATGTGGAGAGATCTCATATATTTTTGCCTGGTTTCCTCCAGTGGTAATATTTTGTAAATCTATTAAATAATATTACAAATAGGATAGAGAAATTTAGTCTGGATATCTTATTTCAGCTTCCCCAGTTTTACTTATACTTACTGGCATATATATGCATATTTAATTCTATACATTTTAATACTTATGTAAGTTCATGTATTTACTATTAGAATCCAGAAACTAAACAGTTCTAATACCACAAAGGTTTCTTGCAGACTTCATTAACTCAAAATAGATGTGTAGAATATTTAGCAAATGAGAAGTGTAGCAGTAAAGTTCGATGCATAGTTTAGACCTAATTAAAATACTATCCATACTTAAGACTTGAAGACCTCTCAGAAGGGCAAATTTTCTGAAACAAAATGCTTGTATTATCCCACAGACTTCTCTAAGAACCCCCTCATTTGCTTTTAGAGATGGGGTTAGGCAGAGTTCCTCCAGCTGCTGCCTGTTTGCTGGAATAGGTTTTATCTGCCGTTTATTCCTCAGGAATCCACATCTATGCATTGCTTGCTCAATACTTCCTTTGTGCTTCATTGCTCACTGTCTCACATATTGATGAATGCAAGAAAATGAACTCCTCACTAGCCCACGTAGAGTGGTGAAGTCCTTAGGTTTTTCCAGGGGTTCTGATTTTTAGAGTTCATAGGAGGTTTAAGGGCTTCCTGATGTTTTCAGGAATTTTGTATTTTACAGTAGCTATAGACTTCCAGGGGCTAAGCCAGTTCATTTCTACTCAGACATATAACAAGGCAGACAAATTTTAATACCTACTACAATAAGAATCATTATCATAGAATGTAAAATAGTAGAAAACACTATGAAAGAAGATCAAAGGAAGGACACTCATGGGCCATATTCAAGTAACAGGTATAATTAGATGACAGTCCAAATTCAGATTTGGAACCTCCTTCCTCTGAACTCCCTGAACTCATCCCAGATGTTCCATGACCCACCTTGGAGCCCTCTTCAGCAGATCAATGGAGTTAGCTCCTCTGCTTCCCTTGACCAAACGCAGCCTCGGCGTTTTCAGCAGTTGGCTGACTCTTTAACAGGAGCCAAGATGTAACCTGGGAGTGAAGTCAGAATCCAAGGCAGCCAAAAGGCAAACGTCAACTATAAAAATAAACCTGGTATAGTTTCAGGAGCTGTGAGATGTTTAGCTGTGCTATGGAGGCAATTCATTTCTTTATTTTAAGATCCACATTTTTGGAAAATGTACACTTTGGCATATGTATGTATGTATTGGACAAAATCATAGAACCCCAGAGTTAGTGCAGAAACTGTAAGTCATGAGCAGTTGCTAAAAGCATCACCTCAGTTAGCAGAATTATGAGAGAGAAGCAGAAGAGAAACAGTGATTCTGTTCTATTTTGAGCTTCAGTGACTGTCAAAACATTTTGGAGGATTTTTTCAGTATCTTAAACCTTTTTAGTTGTCTACATTTATTAAAATATAAAAATATCAAAATCATTTTTAATATTTGAGCTAATTTATATAAATGCCATTTGCAAGAATTTAAAGGTAATAAGTGATAATTATGGAAAACAAGAAAAACAATCAAAATAGAAAATATCATTCATATTTCTACTATCCATAATATCACTATTGGCATTTTACTGTATACCCTTCTAAAATATGTGTACATATACCAGTGGTTAAAAGCATAAACATTTAACAAACTGAAATCATGATTTAGCTTATACTCTACCTTTTGTATCTAATAGTACATCTTGAACATTTTCTCATATTCCCATCATGGCTTTAAGCAGTTATATAGTATCCAATCACATAAGTGAGCTGTAATTGCCTTCACAGTCATCTTATTTTGGATACATAAGTAATATATAACTTCTAATTTTGCTTCACTGTAGAAAATAAAAAGTAGAGGAATTTAGAACTCAGGTTGTCAGATGGCCTTGCCAAAAAAAATGACTCTTCATAATGTCTATGTTGTTTCTAGCTCCTGTTGTTTCTGGAAACTTCATGTGTTAGCCATCTCCCCTTTTTCCCATTGAGGACATAGATCTTTATGTGAGGTGGGCACAGCATTAGGACTCAGAGTGTGACTATAGAAAAGCCACACCAACTTGGATCCAAATCTTCCCACTGCTATTTTTCAGCTCTCAAAGACTCAGTTACCTTAGCAGAAGAGGAGTTACCAGAGGCTGAGTTAAGACCAGGGGTGGAGAGTTGGTGAGGGATTGCCTAATGGGAGCAGTCACAGTTAGAAGCTATGAATTTTGGTGTTCTTCTATACAGAGGGCAATTATGGTTAATAATATTGTATCATATAATCCAAAATAGCTAGAAGGGAGGTTTCTGGATGTTCTTATCACAAAGAACTGGTAAATGTTTGAGATTATGGATAATCATCAAAGCATTTGAGTTCATCAAAACACAGCATAGCGATGTTTCAAAACATCACATTGTACCTATAAAGGTTTAAAGTTCTCTTTCAATAAAACATTTTAAAGAAGGCATTTACCTTATGTTTAAAATGGTTGTTGGGAAGATAACATAATTCGTGAATCTAAGTTTATGTGTGACTTGGTAGATTATGTCATCATTTATCAATTCCTTGTTAGACACATTTACTGAACATCTTAAGGTGGCAGATATTATGTTAGCTACATGCAGTACCAAGGGCACAGCTCTGTCCTTGTGGCTTTTACAGTCTACTGTCACAGAAAATTATCAAGGAACCATGTTTTTTTAAAAATTCATCATTGCATGTTTGCCAAGAGATTGTACTCTTGTGTTCTTCCAGGGATGTCCATTCTTGCCCTGTGATTCTGGGTGAAGAAAGATTGGCATCCACCAGAAATCACATTACTTCCTCTGAGAGCTTTTTGTGTTTTCACCCAAAGGAGTAAACATTGTGAAAATATGACCAGCAAGAAACAGCTTTACCTTTCCCCTGCCTGTGGTGCATTGCCTCGATTGTCTTGTGTAAAGCAAGCACCAGTGCTGTCATGGCCTTTTGTACCTGTCTCCAGGGTGGACCACTGAAATATGCTTTTTCTTTTTTATCCAAATATCTATTGCTTCCCATCGCTATCATTCTGCCACCCTGGCAAGCTATTTGTTTTTGGAGATTTTTTTAAAGATTTATTTTACTTTTGTTGGAAAGTCAGATATACAGAGAGGAGGAGAGACAGAGAAGAAGATATTCCATTTGTTGATTCACTCCCCAAGTGGCTGCAATGGCTGGAGGTGCACCAATCTGAAGCCAGGAGCCAGTATCTCTTCTGGGTATCCCATGTGGGTGGCAGAGTCCCAAGACTTTGGACCATCCTCTACTGCCTTCCCAGGCCACAGGCAGGTAGCTGGATAGGAAGTGGGGCTGCCAGGATTAAAACCAGCACCCATGTGGAATCCTAGAGCATGCAAAGCAAGGGATTTAGCTGCTAGGCTACCTTGCTGAGTCCCTATTTTGAAGATTTTAGCAGTGTGCCTGACACACAGTCCTCATAATATGCAAGGGTGGTTTAATTAAATGTATTTCAGGGCAGGACAGACAACACCTGTATAGGGAGAAAAGGGAGGAAGGAAGGGAAGAAGGGAGGAATTTTTGGTCCCTGACTGTATCAGAGCTGTAAGAAAAATCAGTGTGAAAAAAGTGGAAAGGAATTATCAAGGGGCAGACTTAACAAAATTTTAAAGATTGTTGATATAGGAGTACATAAAGACAAACAGAGTAGCACAAATCCTCCGACAGTTATGATCATCATGATATCAAAGTATTCAAGAGCCTCCATGGGACAAAAACCTTTGAAATCACTGAATAATATCATTGTCATTGTCCATATGTGGACCGACCTTGACACCTGGCACACAGAACACACTATTCTTTTTGGACAAAAATATGATTGATGCTCATTTTTATTTTAAGATATATATTTATAGTAAGACTTTGTAAACTTTCTTTAGGATCAGGATCTTCAGTAACAGCAAAATTCTTCATCTTTTATCTTCAACAGAATAAAAATTTATTTGCATATACTCTCAAGGTTTTGCAGGAAAGGAAGAAGCCTGTTATTGTAACAAATGCCTAAAATATCTATATCCACTCTGTGACCTGTGGGAAACTTTATGTGAATCACAGGGAAGCTTTATGTGAACATATATCATTCTGTAACCCATCGACTGGGAAGTTTTACATGAACATAGTCCTAGGTGTCAAACACAGTTTCTAAAATCTCACATCATTACTTCTCATTCTCATTCGTAGAAACTTGCTCAGGACTGCTGTTGCCTGGGTTGTGAGACTGCCAGTTACCCAATTTTGACTCTTCTCTGAGGGTTCAGAATCATAGACATCAGCCAGAACAGATTAAACCAGCCAGGAGACATTCACAGAATTTGCCATCAACATTTTTGGTTTGGTGCCGTGCCAGAGAAAAATAGGTGTATGATTCATGCTAAGTGCTGAGTAAACAAATAGGTTAAACTCTGAAACAGGCAGGCTTTCCAAAATGGAGATTTAAGTGTTCTTGAATCAGCATAAAAAAATTCCCTTAATTTTAACTTTGTAGCAAAAGAGATCTTGTGAAGACCAAACCAATTTTTGTTACCTATTTTCATTTCCTTCAGTCTTTTTTCCAATAATTTTTACATTATTTTGACATATGATAATTGTACATATTTATGGGGTATAGTGAAATGCTTCATCAATACTTAATATAAAAATTCATTCAAGATAATTAGCATCTATAGCACCTCAATCACTTATCATTTCCTTGTGGTGGTAGCATTCAAAATCCTCTAGTATTATGAAAAATACACTATTTTTAGGTTGCCCCATTATGTAATATGAGGAAAATTCAAAATGCTTATGGAAATATCAAGTTAAAACATCATGCACATCTTTTTTCTTTTTTGTAAAGATGTTATTTATTTTTACTGGAAAGTCAGATGTACAAACAGGAGGAGAGACAGAAAGGAAGATCTTTCATTCACTAATTCACTCCCCAAGTGGCTGCAATGGCCAGAGCTGAGCCTATCCAAAGCCAGGAGCCAGGCGCTTCTTCTGGCTCTCCAGTGCCTGAGTGCATGGTCCCAAGACTTTGGGCTGTCCTCGATTGCCTTCCCAGGCCACAAGCAGGGAGCTGGATGGGAAGCAGGGCTGCCGAGATTAGAACTGGCGCCCATATGGGATCCTGGTGTGTTCAAGGCGAGGACTTTAGCTGCTATGCTACTGCGTCGGACCGAAAACATCATGCGCATCTTACAAGAACTCTTTGAACACCTGCTTAATGAAGCACTGAAACTTATTCTTCGTGTCTCTTGAACTTTATATCCATTGACCACGCTCTCCCAAACCTGTAATTTATAGTGACATAGATGGACCTAGAATAAGAATACAATATGCTGAGTGAGGTAAGCCAGACACAGAAAGACAAATACAATATAATCTCATTCATATGTTGAGATCTAAAAAGGTTGAAATCTCAGAAGTGGGGAGTACAGTAGTGTTTATCAGCTCCCCTCTGCCTTAGAATCCAACCTCCTCTGCTCAACTCATCAGAGCTCTAATACTCTGTCATGGAATGAGGAGTTGCCTGCATTTTGAACTACAAATAACAGCCAGCGTGTTCTCTAAATATGCTGTAATGTTACTTTTTATAATATCAGCACTAATCTGGAATATAAAGCATGACACACCTATATAGATGGAGCAATTGCTTCATATATAACGAAAACAAATCAGGAAGGGAAAAAATAAAAGACTAAAGAAAACCTAACCTAGCAGTCCGAGGGTGTTGAGCCCAAATCACAGTTTTGTAAGGTAGAACCATCACTTTCTGTGAGTGCACAGTTGAAGAAGTCTCAAGTTCTTCATTAGACACCTGTGTCTGCTGCTAGAACATGCCAACAGCATATTCAGTCTCCCTTTACTGCCCTGCAGGTGTGTCTGTGTTGTTGATGAATAATCCACCACATCAAGGACTGATTACCTTTTTGAAAAGTTCCATGGCTCACAGTGTGTTTTCATTAGTGTACTAAATGGTTTGATTTTAAACTGCACTACAGTGCTTGCCCTGCCACTTCTAATTAGCTTGATCCTTGTTCACAACACTTAACTTCCCATGAGGTGGCGTGACAATAGAAGGTTTGTGATTTTGGTTTGAGAAAAAAGTCTGCTTTAATTTACTGTAGATCTGCTATATTTGCTGCCGGTGAGGATTTGAAGATTGCCAGGAGACTTAGGTGGATGTACACTACTTGCCAGGCATAGGAAGATAGATTTTCACTGTAATTGATTAGTTTTCAGGACAAAATTTGCATCTTTTTCTTCAAGGTTATGTTGCCTCAGTGATATTATGACATCAGGTATTACACAGAGAGTTATAATTTCGTTAGATTTTGATATGGACTAGATTGGAGAAGTCTATGAACCGTTGGGAAAATTCCTTGTAGACTTCAGTACAAGCTGGTTGTGAAAAATTGAGGGCCTTTTGAAGAAAATCCAATCACAAGAACATAAGAGTGAAGAGTTTTCAAGATGTTAGCTCCAGGTATTAATACCTGTTCGTATTTTGATGTCTATTTCATATTTAGAACATGAGTGAAAATAAAACGTAATATACTTGTATTTGCATAAATGAAAACTTTCAATAAAGTCATTCTCTTTGACACTGTGAAAAATGAAGGATCTCTTATTCCCATTGGACATGAGATTGGGAAGCACAGTTGAAAGAATTTTGACCTGAGAGTGGAAAATAGAAATTAGTGGCCAGTTTGGCTTTTTATGAAGTGACTTTAATAGGATCTGGGGAGTTTGTAATCTTATCATCAAGGAAGAGCCTGAGCAATTTGCTGTGCTAAGAGGCAGAACTCAGTTCATAGGATATGTGATGTATGAAAAAGGCAAGATTGATAAAGAAAATGAGTATCAGAACCCTTAAAAGTGTTTTTGTTTTGTTTTGTTTTTTACTCTAAACAGCAGAAAACACTACTTCTGAAATCAGAGGAGGGAAGGCAATTGTGTAACTGCAATAGAAATCTTGGTGGAGAATTACAAAGTTCGGAGAGATCACATGGATAATTTAAATTTTCTCAGTGAAGTAGAAGGAAAGGTCATCTGTAAGATGAAGACATTGGCTGCTGTCAAGGAGAAGCAGAGCCAGATATTAGTTACAGGCAACAGAGCAGCTTTTCCTCAGGCTTCTGCAGTAAGTGAGAGGGGCTGCAAAATACGCTGAGCTCCATTCAGCTGAAGCAAAGGCAGGAAGCTTTTAAAATTATCAGGTGTGCCAAAGGCAATGTACTGAAGCATGCTTGAGTTGGGAAGGTTGCTCTGTGATGAGCCCATATATGTCTGTTAAATGGTGCTGACTAAAGTTATAGCACTGCACTCCCACGAAGATTGGGAGTCAAGAGTGGCCTCTTTATTGATGCTTACAGTTCCAAGGGATGCTCTCAAGTCCTTGAAAGGACATCTAGTTGCTTGGAATAGATGCATCTCAAAGGGACAGAGAAAGAACTTAAGATTGCAAGTTTGTGAAAGTAGGTGAGAACAGGGAAGTCAGAAGCCTATGGTCAGTTTTCAGCTGGAGCAAACCATACATCCTCTTGCAGTGTTCAATTTTCTCTGTCAAGTATGATATAGGGACTAGGGTCATCATCCCAGTGGTGTGATAGAATTCATACAGCATACTGGAGTTTGTTCAAGGAGTATTTGTTACCACATTGAAATTTGACTTTTTAAATCCCAACTGAAATATGATGTAGGTCAGAATCCATGTGATGAAGCAGTGAGCCTGAATGTACATATTTGTATTATTTTTAAAAATTTCTTTTTCAAAGATTTATTTGGAAAGGCAGATCTGAATTATGCAGAGAAGGAGAAACATAGAAAGATCCTCCATCTGCTAGTTTACTCCCCAAATCGCTGCAGTGCCTGGAGCTGATCTGATCTTTTTTTTTTATTAATATTTTGCATTATGTGACAGTTTCATAGGCTCTGGGAATCCCCCCACCCCTCCCCCTCCCCTCCCCCCTGGTGGATTCCTCCACCTTGATGCAGTATTACAGTTCAAATTCAATCAAGATTCTTTCCTTGCAAACATATACCAAGCATGGAGTCCAGCTACTTATTGTCCAGATGGGTTGAACAGTTTCTTGGGGAGACCATTTCTGGTCCGAAGTCAGAGTTGGTATAATATCATCACAGTCAATTAAGAGTCCCAATATAACATCAACAGCAATTTGCAACATTATGGAATTGACATGGTTTTGAGTAACCAGTATGTTAAAAAAAAAAAAAAAAGTCCTAACCACAACCTATGATTAACTCATTGACATTTCAATTTTAGTTTATATTCAGGACCGGCTGCTATATACCTTAAAATGGCTATAGGGTACCATTCAGCTGTCTCGTGTCTATTTCATTTTAGTATTTAGCCATTTGTTGTGTTGAAGTATAATTTTGTTGATCTTGGCAGATTTTAGGATAATCTGGACTGGCTTGTAACTCTAACAAGACATTTGTCGACATTGAAGGTGCAGAACATTTTTTTGGGGGTGGGGGGTTGTGCAGGAAAATCCTCAGCACCATGGTGAGGAGTGACTAATCTTTGTGTCCCACCCAGCAAGGCATGAGCCAATCCACGCCAGCTCTTTCCTGTCAGATTCCAAGCTCCACTTTTTGTTGTTTGTCTATTTATTTTAGTTTTTTTTTTTTAGTTTGTATGATTGTTTGTTTGCTGTGAGGGGTTTTTGGAGCGATCCCGATGGTCATTGCGAGGGAGGGCGGGGGTCCAGAGGTGGAGCCAGGCTCGGACCAGAGAAAGCTCTCCTCCCTGGTCCCGAAGGACATTTATTGTTCTTCTGTTTCTGCGGACCGCTCAGGGCTTCTGGTTGTCTTTCCGATGACGTTGGTTTCTGCGTGGTAGTGTTTGGACTTCTTCCATCCCCTGGGAAAGCTCCGGTTGGGGGTGGGTGACCTCAGAGTACTCAGCCTCCGAAGGCCATCCAATTCCCTGTGGCCTCCTTGGCATTTGGGGTATAGTCCTTGTTGCTCGTATTAATAGTTTGTGGTGAATGTCTGGGAGTCTGCTTGGTTGGGATCCAAGCTTCCTCCTTACCACCTGCTCCACTCTGGAGTGCCCCCCTGGAGCTGATCTGATCTTAAGCCAGGAGCCTCGTTTGCATCACCTGCTTGGGCGCAGAGGTTCTATGGCTTTGTGTCACCCTTCCCTGCTTTCCCAGGCCATAAGCAGGGAGCTAGACCAGAAATGGAGCAGCTGGGGCAGGAACCATTGCCTATGTGAAATTCTGATGCTAAAGGTGGAGGATTAGCCTGTTCGCCATGGTGCAGGCCCCTACATTTTCCTTAACTTATTATTGATAGTCTTTATTATTCGTGATTATTGTCGTGAAATTTTAATTGTTATAGATTACCTTTCCAATGTATTATAAATCCTTTGTGTATGAAGTATGAATCTTACACTGCATTTTGATATCGATTCTATTTTTATAAACATTGCTATGTTTTTCAATTTTTCATAATTACTAACTTCATGATGCATTGCAATGTTTTTACTTTAAACAATCCTATATGCTTATCATCGCACACTTTCACTTTTAATGAAATCAAACAGCCCAGGTGATGGTGAGGATCACAAGACATTCTTTTCCACAAAATGCTTTCTGACAGCAACCACCAGTTGTCCTTGGAAGACATCTCCTGTGCTTTCTGGAATTGTTCCCATTGCAGGTCCTCCTGAGATGAAGGCAGTGAGGAGCCCCGGCAACAATGCAGGCACGCCATGCTGCACACGCACACTTGTGGACACAGATGCAATACATCCTGTGACCATGTGATAGTGACACTTATGTATTAAAGAGATTAAACGTTTACATATTTATTTATACAGAATATTTTATATAATACAGTATGCATTTTTCCATAGCATTATTTTCCTTTTTGCCTGAAGAATTTCTTTCAGATTTGTTGTCTAGTACGTCTGCCCTAATCGTCTGTTTACCCTCATTTTTGAAAGATGTTTTTCTAGATATAAAATTCCAGTTTGAATGACAGCCCTCATTCCAGTGTAAGCACTTCAGAGATGACCATTCTGTTGTCTTCTTAAAATTTCATCATTTCTTAAATAGGAATCCCCAGTCATTCCTAGTTGTTTGGACATGATTTTTCCCTTTAGTATGGATATTTTAAAATGTTTTTCTACTAATTTTTTTCACAATTTGAATATGATTATTTGGTGTGATGCTTTGTTCAATTTACCTGCAACCCTTTGACCTGTTGCTTCTGCAGATTTATCATTTTCGCCAAAACTGCATAAATTCTGGCCATATTTCTTCTCCTGCTATTCCTTTGTGTCTTTTCCCATCTTTTCTTTTTGAAAGAAAATTACTCATGTGTTTCAATCCTTTTTTTTTTTTTTTCTCACATGTCACTGAGGTTTTGGTTATTTTTTTCAGAGCCTCCCACCCTTTTTTTCCTCTCTATCTTTGTTATGGGGGGGAGGTACCCTGTTAATATCCTCAAAATCACTGATCTATATTTCTACATTGTCTAATACACTGTTAATCTTATCATGTGATTAAAAAAAATTTCAGGGTCTATATTTTTGTTTCTCTTCAAGTTCTATTTTCCTTGTTTTGGCATCTTTCACTTCTCTTATTGTTTAAAATATTTTTATTTGTTTGAACATAGATACCACAAATAAGCTTCTAACATCTCATCAACTGGTTTTGCCCTCTCCATTATGTCTTAGTGTGTTTTAATTGGGTGCTTTTTCTTTTGCTCGTTGCTCTCATTCTTCTTGCTTCATTTATCTGATTATTTTTGTTGAATGACTGAATTTTCTTTTTTTTCCAGTTAGAAGAATATCTGTAAAAGTTTTACTGTTTTGTGTAATTTTTAATACAAGACATCTAAAGTCTTAGATAAACAGTGAGTTGATCCTGTTAGGAACAAGATACAGTGCAGTTTCCAGAACTTTTTTGTATTTAGGATCTTCAGTCTCTATGCAGTGATTATCACTTCGCCAAGGACAGTAACAGATACTAGAGAAGACATGAGAAACATTTTATTTCTTCTGAAGAGGTGAACATAAGTAAGATTTCTTATATTTTGCACTCACAAGTTTTAAGCTCCTAACAATGCAATTTCTTCTTTCAAAGCGTATGGCATCTTTAAAAAAACTTAGCAGTATGTATTTGCACTCAAAGAGAACACACAACTCCATTGTCTTCTGACAAAATTCTGCATATAAATCCCCACGCAGCTTTCTGCAAACATGTTCCCTCTTTATTATTTAAGGCCTCAAGACCATCAACATTCAGTGCAGTACTTATCGCTGCTTATTTTCCTAGGAAACACAGGACACATAGCTGAGCAAAAGTCACCCTTTATTTTAAAGCACCCTCTTAAACTTGCAGATGTAGGGTACAAGTAGAAGTCACAGAAGAAAACTGTGAGGTGTCTGTGGCCATCCGTGTTCTGTGAGATTAAAGAGAAATGCGCCCTGCAGTGACTCTAGAAACCTGGCCTAGCAGCCATGCAGATGACCATACGGGAGTGACAGGCAACATCCGCACCATGCTGTCTCCCAGAGCTGATGCTGTACTTGCACGTTGGGAACTGAAAAGAAGGAAGGGACTGAGTCAGTGAAATGCTGCAGAGGTAAATTAAGGCAGAACCCAAACGAACTATATGTATTACATATACATGTATGTGTGTGTGTGTATACATGCATATATATATATTTTTTTAGCTGCTAGGCCATGCCACTGGGCCCCCAACATGCATATATTTTAAGACTGTTTACTGCAGTTACTCAGGGACTGCTTTTGATTCACATTAAGCTGCTTTCAGAAATTTAAAACTACATTTTTAAAGGATGCATTGATAAAATCTGAAGTTTTTCTTGTGTGTGTTATTTTTTTCCTGTATAAATTGTTTTCCTAAGTTTTTGGCACAGGATAGACCCAAAGTATTCCTCCCCCATCCTCTCCTTGGATCCTGAATTTTCTGTGAATGACAGAATTTTCAAATCCAAAATCTTGCTATTTCCTCATTTAGTAGTGTGGTTTTGTTCTGGCAGATAGTAAGTTTAACCCATTACCTGCTTGATTGTTTTGAGGTTTGCTTTAAAGGTTCTTGAGGGTGACCACAGAGTTGTCTACATTTTTTTCTCAGTTCTAATATCTGGCCTTCATTAAAATTTCTAATGAATGTGGTTGGTGTTCACTGGGGCCTTTTGTATGGGTGCTGAGATCTTTAATGATTCCAGATGACATTTTTTTCTAGAATTTTTCTTTCACAGCTGTTTTGTTACTCTTTTCCTAGAAGTTTAGCCTGACTTGCTTGTATGAGATTTCCATTTACCTGTGCACAGGTTCCACTACTGACTTAACCCATGAAGTTCCAAGGTGTCAATTCTGTAGATACTTCAATGAAATTGACACAGTTGCATTAAGATAGTCTGGAAGTGATAGAAAACCCTTTCATGAATATATTTTTCATATTGCATATCAGTTACATATACAATCTTTTGAACAGATGGTCTTTTAGCAATAGTAACATTACAGTTCATGCTGTTTTCACAATGAATTCATGGATATCTGCAATTAATTTGAATAATCTTCTAATTATCTGCCTATTGCATTTCTCAAAATAATAGAACCTCCAAATAATATTTAGTACCAAGTTAATTGAGCATATTTATTGCTCAATTTAAGTTTTTATCTATAGAACTTAACGGGTTAAAGTTACTACAAGATAAATCTCTGGAGTTTTCTCTATAAGTTATCTCTCAGGTACGTGACCATGGAAATTTCTACCAGCTCAGTTTCTCTGCAACCTGAGGTCTTTTTGAATCTCCCTGGCTTATCCTGCTGCCTGCTAATGGCCTGAGGCAGACTATGTGGAGAATAACAAGGTTTACCTCCCTTGCTTTCTGTCTCTGGCGTCACAGTCCTGCGCTCCCCATAGTCCAGTAACTGAAATAGTTGTTACTTCTGGTAGTTTTTCTAGAGTCTTGATAGACGGTGGCAACAGTTTATATTTTGGTACGCTTTCATGATTCAAAGTGGAAATCTGCTTATTAGGGTTTTTTTTGTAGCTAATGTTAAAACAAAGAAAAAGTATGATTTGTCTGAACAAATTGCTATAGAACTTGCTAGAGTTTTAAGAGACCATCTTTAAAACTGATTTGCTAGCCTGGTTGGACATGTAAGTGAAAAATAAGAGTACTTAGCCCACATGAATATATACACAGAGCACGCCCAGAGCTCAGGAGTCCTGGCACCATCACCTCCAGCCTCCCGAGGCATGTGTATTCTTTGGGAGGAGCTAATTGCTTGAGGTCACCACTAGAGAATTTATTCCCCACCACAATCGTTCACAAGGGTTATTTGAACCATGTTAGCTGAAAGACTTGCCATTCTAGGTAGTTTTGAATTTTAAATGAGTGTGTTGGAATTGAGAAATACCCATCACCCCCAAAGGAATGATTCTTTGATGCTGTTTGTTCAGGCAAGCACTTCTGTTAAGAAGAATTTGAGCTACACTGCCTTAAAAAATTGAGTTATTTATATTTCATACCCTTGAGGAATAAACAAGACAGAAATATAGCATAGCTGAAAAAGAGGAGGAAGCTCGAATGAGGGATAAAATAACTTGGTGAGAGGCTGAAACTCAGTTTATAGATTGCCATAAATAGGAAATTAGAACAAGAGGAGGAGGTTAAGGAATGGAGAAGTACTTGAGAAAATTGAATGCCTAATCTTAAGTTGTGTTTCTGTGACATAAATATTTCGGATGCATCAAATTTTTAGTAGAATTTGCTAGAAACAAAATTAGATGAGTGAATTTTATAGATATTAATGAGGATAATTAGTTTACACATTTGGGCTGACATGAGGCAGAACAGAAATAGCATGTCAGTATAGGAAGACTACTCTGAGCTCATGTTTCAAAGCTCAGACTCAAATTGTCATATAAACTCCCTTGAATTATCCAGAAGTCCATAAGATTTTCAAAAATCTAAGGAACAGAGTTATTTGCAAAATATTATGACCTTAAATGACTACTGTGTTAACTTTAAGTCTTGGACTGCCTACTGTTGTAATAGCCCGGGAGTCACTGAATGTCTATTAATAACGGATTGCTGCTGGCAGTGTCTGCCTACTGGGGGAAAATTATGCAGAGAAAAGATTCCATCTCTTCCTCAGACTTTTGCATCAGATTAGGAGGGAAAATCTCCAGAAAATGAAGTGATTTAATAAGAATGCTACATGATACACTAAGTTCTTTTTATTGACACTTGGCAGTTACCAAAGTATTTGTGGTGAGCTTGTTTAATAATTTAAAAAATATTTTTAAAAAATAATGCATGCAAATTATTTTTATTTTTATTTTTTTTTAATTTTCCATGAACTCTTTTTTCCCTCTTTTTTATTAATTATTTTGCATTATGTGACAGTTTCATCGGCTCTGGGAATCCCCCAAGCCCTCCCCACGCCCCTCCCCCCCTGGTGGATTCCTCCACCTTGATGCAGTATTACATTTCAAATTCAATCAAGATTCTTTCCTTGCAAACATATACCAAGCATGGAGTCCAGCTACTTATTGTCCAGATGGGTTGAACAGTTTCTTGGGGAGACCCTTTCTGGTCGGAAGTTAGAGCTGGTATAATATCATCCCAGTCAATTAAGAGTCCCAATATAACATCAACAGCAATTTGCAACATTATGGAATTGACATGGTTTTGAGTAACCAGTATGTTTAAAAAAAAAAAAACAAACAAACAAGTCCTAACCACAACCTCTGATTAGCTCATTGACATTTCAATTTTAGTGTATATTCAGGACCGGCTGCTATATACCTTAAAATGGCTATAGGGTACCATTCAGCTGTCTCGTGTCTATTTCATTTTAGTATTTAGCCATTTGTTGTGTTGAAGTACAATTTTGCTGATCTTGGCAGATTTTAGGATAATCTAGACTGGCTTGTAACTCTAACAAGACATTTGTCGACATTTAAGGTGCAGAACATTTTTTGGGGGGTGGGGGGTTGTGCAGGAAAATCCTCAGCACCATGGTGAGGAGTGACTAATCTTTGTGTCCCACCCAGCAAGGCATGAGCCAATCCACGCCAGCTCTTTCCTGTCAGATTCCAAGCTCCACTTTTTGTTGTTTGTCTATTTATTTTAGGTTTTTTTTAGTTTGTATGATTGTGTGTTTGCTGTGAGGGGTTTTTGGAGCGATCCCGATGGTCATTGCGAGGGAGGGCGGGGGTCCAGAGGTGGAGCCAGGCTCGGACCAGAGAAAGCTCTCCTCCCTGGTCCCGAAGGACATTTATTGTTCTTCTGTTTCTGCGGACCGCTCAGGGCTTCTGGTTGTCTTTCCGATGACGTTGGTTTCTGCGTGGTAGTGTTTGGACTTCTTCCATCCCCTGGGGAAGCTCCGGTTGGGGGTGGGTGACCTCAGAGTACTCAGCCTCCGAGGCCATCCAATTCCCTGTGGCCTCCTAGGCAGTTGGGATATAGTCCTTGTTGCTCGTATTAATAGTTTGTGGTGAATGTCTGGGAGTCTTCATGGTTGGGATCCAAGCTTCCTCCTTACCACCTGCTCCACTCTGGAGTGCCCCCCTGCTCCACACACATGACCTCCTGTTAAGAGGTTGTCAGGATGGCACCCGATTCCCCCCTCATGCATTGGTATAGTAGTTTTACTATTATTTAGTGCCGCTTTGAGTCTGTTGTCTATGAATTACCAGATTTGATCTTGATAGACTCTATTGTACTTTTTCCTCACTCTGTTTATGGTCCTGAAAGACTTCCCTGCACTCCCTCCCCATTACGAATTAACATAGCGTATTGAGGGTATAGTAGATTTTACAGTTTTTCGATGTAGATCTTAAGTATTCTGACATTAATTGTTGGTTTATAGATTATATCGCATTATCTTATTGCATTGGATACAGGTTGTTAGAGATTGCATGCAAATTATTTTTAAAACAACCCACCCAGAATTTATTTTATTCCCAAAAGTGGTTCGTGCATTCATATTTATGTTTAGCACATTACTGTCTTAATTTGAACCATAGGAGTGTAAAAAAGGATACATTATTTTGGGGCTTCTAATTTAGTTCTTGCAGAAATGTTATTTTTTTATTGTATATGAATGTTAAAAATAACATTTAATTTTTGATATATACATCAAAATATTAGCAGCTCAGTAGAATTGAGGCACTTTCTGGCAACATCAATTACAACTCTATTTTTAAGACATTTATTTTTATTGAGAATTGAAGATAGCAGTATTAGATTTTAATATGCAGTTTGATTTATTCACTTAGGGATATTAAATAAAAATGGTTTTATTTTACTGTTGTGGCATGACTGATAAGATTTTGAGTGATAGAAACAACTTAGAGTTTTATTATGTATCACTTTTTTCATTTTTCCTGCCTAAGAGACTTAGAAACAGACTTATTAAGAATATACTGCACTGTGGCCAACTGGTTATTTCCTGCCTCTTGAAATGATGCCAAAGTAGATACATACAGTTAATATTTGTGATTTTATTTTAATCCTCAATCTAATCCCTGAATTGGCTAGAATAAGTATCAAGTAGTACTCATTCAGTGATTCAGATAATCATTTTGTGCAGAAAATTTTTATTTGAGATTTCACTACTAGAAGTTCTGTGTATATTTACCAAATTTATTGGCACTTATGTTACCTGAAATCTGCTACAATTAAATATTCAAATTATTGAGCATTTACTACTCACACAAAAGTGAAGCTGGAGAACTGGCATTTATCAAAGCAGTTAATAGCCAACAGTAAAACAAAAAGAAACCAAAAGAGCTCTGCGTACTCTCCATATACCTTTCATGTTGCTTTATATAATTAAACATTCATGACGTTGGTTGATAAAATGGAACTTTTGTTATTCATTTGCATAGTGAGTTGATTAATTTTATCTATCTTCTGATTTCATCCAAACATAACATTATCATCCTGTCTAACAAAAGCCAACTATAAATAAATATGGTTTGGGCCAGTTGTTTCCAAATTTTTAAGTTCACAGAATCAGAAATTAAAAGGAAAACAAATGCAGAGATTGGTCCAACTTTCTCAGTTTTTCCTGTTGGCAGGGAGAACAATTTATTTACAAAATTATTATTTCATGAGACAGAGGATGTTAAACATCAAAAGTAAGAAAATAAAGGAAGGTGGTTTATAGTTTTGCATTGGAAGAGTCTATACTTAAACAGTTAGTAGATGACACACACATGCTCACTCAGTGTTAGCGTAATTTTTTTTCATTTTTTCATTTTTCATGATGGGAACTTCAGACCTCATACTCAGAAAACTTCTTAGAGGCTCTGCCCTTGTCTTCCTAACCAAATTTTTTGCTCCTCTGCTTGTTTTGTTTTTCCATTGCTAATCCTTCTTATTCCACTGTTGGTTTATTGACCTAGGTTTCTGTAAAGGTTTGGGGCTATGCACAGTTCTCCCGTTTTGTCATTCTGTACTGCTTTCAGATGAGAATGCCCTGTGCTATCCTCATGCCCCGTGAAAACCACATTTGAGCTGTGATAACCTCATTTTCCAAAAAGTATTCAAACATCTTGTTTTCTACCTGATTCAAAATTCAATATATTATAACCTTTCCCCCCTTGTTATTGCTTCAGATAAACAAAAAAGGAAAGAGTGAGTGAGAAAGTACTTTAAAAAAGATTTATTTATTGGAGTAGTGTTATGGCATTGTGGGATAAGCTGCCACCTGCAATGCCAGCATCCCATATGAGTGCCTTTTAGAGTCCTGAGTCCTGACTGTTTCACTTCCAATCCAGTCCCCTGCTAATGCGCCTGGGAAAGCAATGGGAAATGACTGATGGATAATTTGTGATTGTATCCAATGAGAACATGATGATCATGCTTCAGTCACATGAAGACGGGACCTTCCTGCTTCCATTGAATAAACAGGACTGGCCTTCTCTTGCAAGAAAGGGCATGGTGTTCACTTCTGTCCTGTGAGGACTCAAAGTTCATCCTTCCATCATATCATGTTACTTGAGGACAGGAAGTTCAGCATTTGATCTGTGTAGAATATGGAGTTCGCTCTAGATCCTCATGAGAATACTGCAGTCACCATTCATGAGGTGAAGACAGGTGTTCGTCTTGTAGAAGCTAGGGACAGGAGCTCCGCCCTTTCAGATGAGCAGACATGGTGTTCACATTTCCTTCACCCTATATGACATGGGGAAAGGACAGTCACTCTTGAATAAGGTGAGGACAGAGTCTTAGCCCCCCCCCGCCCCCGCCATCCTCGGGTGGCAAATTGAATTTGCCAGTTTGACAGATGAGGACAGTGTTTACCCTTCCATTAGGTGAAGAAAGGCAGTTCAAACTTCTATGCAGGGAGGAAGAGCATTCACCAGTCTGTCCACTGAGGACCTGGTATTCATCCTGGCCTTCACAGGAGAATATGGTGTTTGTGATTCCATTAGGTCAGGGCACTACAATAAGCCATGGGTTGGATCAGCTTTCACTGTTCTTCCTGTTGAGGGCACAGATTTCTTCTGAAGACAGGGATTTCATCCTTCTGTCACGTGAGCATATGAGGTTCACATCTGTATCAGGCAAAGACAGTGCAATCAACCTTCTTTGCACTTTAGAGACAATCATCATTCCAATAGAAAGGTCAAGGTGATCCCTTCCCTCTCCCAAATATATGAGAGGCCTTAACTCTACCATCACCAAATGAAATGGTATACACATTTCTCTAAGGAGAGGACACAGTACTCCTCCTTCCTGGAAGTCATAGCCTTCATTCTACTACCATTTGAACAAACAGCTTTCATCTTGATGACAAATGAGGTGAGGGTGTTCATCCTTCCATTCACCAAGTACACAGAGTTCACCCTTCCAACATGTGATGCAACTTTCATTCATGCTTCCATAGTTGAGCGCAGAACCTTCAAGCTAACCCCACATGAGTTCATGGAATTCATCTTCTTATTTTTGGAGGATACTTCGCTTGTGCTTCTGTTGTGTGGAGGGATTGGGTTGAACATTCCATTGCATAGGATAATTCATTCACCCTTCCATCATGCGACATGGACTTTCACCCTGTTATCATATGAGGACTCTGTTTTCACCCAACACGCATTTGACAGCATAACCCTCCCCCTTCAGTGAGGTGATCACAGACACACAACCACCCCTTAGGAAGACAAGGCATTCACCCTAAGCTGGTGCTCCAGCATTCTTTTTCCATCATAAGGTTCTTGCAAGCAATTTACTCTCAAATTGGGAAATGACTTTTGCCTTTATGTTAAGTGAATGAATAGAAGGCATATGCCCTCCTGTGAGATGATTACTAGATGATAATCCTTCACTCAGTAGAAGATAGGGTTCTCATACTTCCCTTAGTGAGGAGGGAGCACTCAGACTTCCTTGTATGTGGCCACAACACGGTGTTTACCCTTTCATTCAATGAGGACTCATAATTCACTCATGTGGTGAGGAAAAGGTGTTCACAATCCTGTAAGAAACCTAAGTGATGGCTCTTAACATCAGCAGAGAGTAAGGCATGGACATTTCCTCAGCTGAGATCAGTGTGTCTACTTTCCCCACAGGACTGGAATGTGTTTCCACCACATGAAGATATGGAGCTCATCTTTCCATCATTTCAGGACAACTTGTTAACTGTACCCTGAAAGATGCAATGGCACTCATACATTTCACACGTGAGGACATGGAATTCCACTTTCCCACAACTAAAGGCAGGACCTTTACCATTCCTTCACAGGAAGACATGATCTTCACTCTACCAACATATTAGGTCATAGATTCCACCATATTTATATATGAAATGAAGGTGTACAGTTATAATTCAGGTGAGGAAACACATTCCACCTTCAGTCACCAGACTACACAGGTGAGAAAATCATACTCCTGTGTCCCTTAGTTGAGAGTAAGACTGGACCTTCATCCTTCCCACAGGTGCAGTGAGGATATTCACCTTCCTATTTAATGATGAAAAGAAATTCAGATTTTTCACATGTATGCTGGAGAACTTACCTCTCCATGGCATAGTTCAGAGAATTCAGTTTTCCATCATGTTAGAGTGTTCTTGACCCTATCTTCAAGTGAAGATGCAGCATTCAGCTGGCACTCACATGGCATTTCTTCACCCTTCCATTAGATGAAAACAGGATGTTTAACTTTCCAGCAGGCAAGAACAACACATTCATGCTACCATCTCTTGTAGAGTCTATGTTCACTCATCCATCACATGAAGTGAAGGCCTTTACCATGTATTCAGGAGACCATGGCATTTACCTTATGCTTGCATTAGGAAATGGCCTACACCTTTCTGTCATACCTTGTAGTAGGCAATGGTGGGTGATGATAGTACTTATACATGATGTTCCTAGTTCCTTAGTGAGGACAAGCATTCAGAATTCTGTAACATGGGAACATGCTGTTTGTCCTTCTGTGTATGACATCACAGACTTCACTTTCATTCAGAGAGGAAAAAATGTTCACCATCTCCCAAACAAGTAAGTTTAATTACTCTTCCTTGATGACACAACAGAGTATTCACATTTATCTCCAGTGAGGACAGTGCCTTTGCTTTTTGTAGGACTGGAAAAGGCATTTACCTTTTGTCTCTTGTGGGAGCAAGAACTTTAACACCAAGTGAAATGAAATTCACGTGTCTGTCAGGGAATGATTCGGCCTCCTTTCTTCTTCACATGAAGACATGGCCTTCACCCTATCACCGCAGAAAGAGACAGTGTTCACCCAACTGATGTAGAGTAAATGTAGCCATTCTTTCCTCAGGTGAGAAAGCAGATTTGGTGTCCAACAAATGAAAAGAAAGAGATCACCCTTCCTCCAGCTGAAGAAATATGTTCTTATTTCCTTTATTTGAGGATAGACCTTTCCTCATGTGTCAGGCCCAGATGGGCTACTCAGGTCCCATCCAATGAGGTCACCACATATAAATTTCTGACAAATGAGGTGATACGATACAGTACTCTAGGGCTGAGGACAAGGGCATTCATCATCCAGTTAGGAGACAGTACAACCTTCACACCATTGTGAAGTGAGGACCCATCCCAACACACTCAACACTCATATCAAAGCAGGTCAATCATCCTTTCATCAGATTAAGACACAGTCCATTTAGAGAGGTCAGAGTATGTGGTTTACTATTATGTGAGAACTCTATTCAACTATACATCATATGAGCACAAGTCTTTTTGGCTGTCTTATGTAATAACATACCATTCAGCTTATTCCCACAAAAACACAAGTTTCACTCCTGTGTCAGATGCAGAGGAGCTATTTAGCATTCTGCAGTGGATTATTAGGTATCATTATTCAGTCTAGAATGGACTTTGATTATTTCTACTTACCTTTATGAAGAGAAATTATTCACAGTTTCTTGGATGGAGAAAAGAGGTTGCTTAGTCCAGTGATTTCACAGATTGGGTCTCAAACTTAGAAAAATGTGACTTAGAAGGCTGAACAGTAGAGGTCTGTTAAAAAAAACTTCCACCAGACAAGAAAGGGTTGCTTGCCTTCCCACAGATGCGGATAGGGCATCTAATCTATATTCAGGAATGTAAGTTAATTTATCATTAAACAGATAAGCAAGAGGATTCAAATATTTATGCATTGACCAAAGCATGAAAACTACACAAAAGCATTAATTGGCCTTACCCTTAAAAAATGTAAACAAAGAATTATTCCTTTTATTTAAATATAAGGTAAAGCCCAACACAATTCATTTCTACGGAAAAGATATATTCATCTTATGACAATGCAAGCACAGCACTCATCACATTGACATATACATGAGTCAGCAAACTTCTTTAAAGAACACACTACAAACAATTTTCTCTTTCATCCACTGCATGAACAATAAAGACCCTTCTATAATGTGATATACAGATTTGGATTTTTTTTTCTATCATTTACCACTAGAGTGTTCACTAACCATATGAGGGATTTCAGTAAGATCACTTTTCATTTTGATATGATGGAGTTACAAATTGCTGACATATGAAGCCACCCTTTTCCAAGGGTAGGAAAAGGTTTTTAGCATAAAAGTGTAAAAATGAAATGGTTTTTGGCACATCATTAGGTAAAAACCAATACTGTCCAGCCATGCTTCTGAAAACATTGTTTTATCATTTATTTAGAGCAACTCATGATATTGCATCATATGTCAAAAATCAGATAAATATTACACTTGCACAGCTCTGAGATATGGTTCAAAAATTCAAAAGATCAAAGAATCTAATCCTGTATTCATATAAAGAAAAGATGTAAGACATGATCTCATATGTGTAAAAGCCTGCAAGTTAACATGATAAACCATGAATGAGGTAGGTAATACTCAGAAAGATTATATTAGCCATAAAGTGTATCTTAACTTATATCTGAAAGGAGCGAACATGGTGTCATCCTTTGGTCAGGCAAAATCAGGGCTGCATCCTTCTGTGAGCTCAGGAGATGGCCTTCACTGTATCACAGCAGAGTGCCAGGGAATTCCCTCTCTCCAGGGAGAAAGGGACATTCGGCCATCCCTCTGGTGAAGACAGCACCTTGACCCGTTCCACAGTCATGTACATCCCACATATCTTCCCAACAGGTAGATACAGGCAATCATATCCCACACAGTGAACACAGCATTGAAAGGACCGTAACAGAGTACCACACGGCCTCCCTTTCCAAACATGGGAACCAGCCCTTCTCCCTTTGTACATAGAACACAGGACAAAAAGCATTCCTCCATGAGGAGACATGATCTTCACCCTGTCACCACATGAGGACATGCATTTGTCCGACAGACACATCACAACAGAGGCACCACCCACCCGCCCACCTGCAACAAACACACCCTCCAAACTCGAGCAGATGGACAGAGTTCATCCTTCTTGTAACCACACTGTATCCACTTTCTGTGTCAGCATTGGCAATGGTCTTCATTCATCCAGCAGGAGCTGTCCTTAGGATCACTTTTTTTTAATTATATATTTATTTTTTATTTATTAATTGCATTGCATTATGTGACAGTTTCATAGGCTCTGGGAATCCCCCAAACCCTCCCCATGGCCTCCCCCCATGTTGGATTCCTCCACCTTGTTGCAGCATTACATTTCAAATTCAATCAAGATTCTTTCTTTGCAAACATATACCAAGCATAGAGTCCAGCATGTTATTGTCCAGATGAATTGAACAGTTTCTTTGGGAGACCCTTTCTGGTCTGAAAGTTAAGGTGGCAGAATATCATCCAAATCAATTAAGAGTCCCAGCATCATATCAACAACAATTTACAACATTATGGAATTGACATGGTTTTGAGTAACCAGTATGTTAAAAAAATAAAACATGCAAGTTCTTAAGCACTACCTGTGATTAGCTCATTGAGATTTCCATTTTAGTTTATATACAGAACCGGCTGCTATACACCTTAAAAGGGTTATAGCTGTCTCATGTCTATTTTCATTTTAGTATATAACATTTTATAGTGTTAAAGCATAACTTTGCTGAACTGGCATATTTTGGAATAGTCCAAACTGGCTTATAACTCTAACAAGACATTTGTCAACAATTAAGGAGCGGAACAGCTTTAGGAGGGGTGTGTAGAGAAATCTTCAATACCATAGTGAGGAGTAACTAGTCATTGTGTGCCACCAAGTGAGGTATGAGTAAATCCATGCTGTCCATTTCCTGTCTGATACAACGTTTTCCTTGTTGTTGTTTGTCCATTTATTTTAGGTTTTTAAAGTTTGTATGTTTGTTTGTTTGTTTGTTTTGGGACGGTTACCAGAGCGATCCGGATGGTCATTGCGAGAGAGTCGTCCTTAGGATCACTTTTAAATGAGATGGGACAGAGCTTCAGCGTGCTGATCGTCTGAGCGCAAAGGGGCTCTCTCCATCTTAGGAAAATAGAGTTTGCATTTGACGCGGTGCAGATGACACGGTCTGCATCTCATCAGAGCAAAGGACGTATACAACCAGGTATCCTGCTGAAAGCAGGTGTTTACAGCTTATTCAAAGACACTCAGGCCATCACATCTTCCTTCACACAAACCGTGGGTTCCCAGCCCTGCATTGGCTTGATTCCTTGACATGGACGCCCCAGTGTGAAATGAGGAAAGCCTCGAGATCCTGTCTTCATGGGAAGACACGTCATTTGCCTGGATCTCATATGCACACCATGTCCTGGTCTTTGCATCCTGTGAGGAGAAGTAGGGAGGCATGCTTCAGTCATGGATCATGTGATCGTCGGTTAGTGTGTAGTGCATGTACATGTCACACTCACCTTTGAGAAGAGAAGGCATTTTGAATTTCCAGGGAGGAGACATGGTGTCCTCCTTTGGCCAGGCAAAATCAGGGCTGCATCCTTCTGTGAGCTCAGGAGATGGCCTTCACTGTATCACAGCAGAGTGCCAGGGAATTCCCTCTCTCCAGGGAGAAAGGGACATTCGGCCATCCCTCTGGTGAAGACAGCAGCTTGACCCGTTCCACAGTCATGTACATCCCACATATCTTCCCAACAGGTAGATACAGGCAATCATATCCCACACAGTGAACACAGCATTGAAAGGACCGTAACAGAGTACCACACGGCCTCCCTTTCCAAACATGGGAACCAGCCCTTCTCCCTTTGTACATAGAACACAGGACAAAAAGCATTCCTCCATGAGGAGACATGATCTTCACCCTGTCACCACATGAGGACATGCATTTGTCCGACAGACACATCACAACAGAGGAACCACCCACCCGCCCACCTGCAACAAACACACCCTCCAACCTCCAGCAGATGCACAGTGTTCATCATTCTCCTTGTGACCACGCTGTATCCACTTTCTGTGTCGGCATTGGCAATGGTCTTCATTCATCCAGCAGGAGCTGTCCTTAGGATCACTTTTAAATGAGACGGGACAGAGCTTCAGCGTGCTCATCGTCTGAGCACAAAGGGGCTCTCTCCATCGCAGGAAAAGAGTTTGCATTTGACACGGTGCAGATGACACAGTCTGCATCTTATCACAGCAAAGGATGTATACAAGCAGTTATCCTGCTGAAAGCAGGTGTTTACAGCTTATTCAAAGACACTCAGGCCATCACATTTCCTTCACACAAACCGTGGGCTCTCAGCCTTGCACTGGCTTGATTCCTTGACATGGACCCCCAGTGTGAAATGAGGAAAGCCTCGAGATCCTGTCTTCATGGGAAGACACGTCATTTGCCTGGATCTCATATGCACACCATGTCCTGGTCCTTTGCATCCTGTGAGGAGAAGTAGGGAGGCATGCTTCAGTCATGCATCATGTGATCGTCGGTTAGTGTGTAGTGCATGTACATGTCACACTCACCTTTGAGAAGAGAAGGCATTTTCAAATTCCAGGGAGGGGACATGGTGTCATCCTTTGGTCAGGCAAAATCAGGGCTGCATCCTTCTGTGAGCTCAGGAGATGGCCTTCACTGTATCACAGCAGAGTGCCAGGGAATTCCCTCTCTCCAGGGAGAAAGGGACATTCGGCCATCCCTCTGGTGAAGACAGCACCTTGACCCGTTCCACAGTCATGTACATCCCACATATCTTCCCAACAGGTAGATACAGGCAATCATATCCCACACAGTGAACACAGCATTGAAAGGACCGTAACAGAGTACCACACGGCCTCCCTTTCCAAACATGGGAACCAGCCCTTCTCCCTTTGTACATAGAACACAGGACAAAAAGCATTCCTCCATGAGGAGACATGATCTTCACCCTGTCACCACATGAGGACATGCATTTGTCCGACAGACACATCACAACAGAGGAACCACCCACCCACCCACCTGCAACAAACACACCCTCCAACCTCCAGCAGATGGACAGTGTTCATCTTTCTCCTTGTGACCACGCTGTATCCACTTTCTGTGTCGGCATTGGCAATGGTCTTCATTCATCCAGCAGGAGCTGTCCTTAGGATCACTTTTTTTTAATTATATATTTATTTTTTATTTATTAATTGCATTGCATTATGTGACAGTTTCATAGGCTCTGGGAATCCCCCAAACCCTCCCCATGGCCTCCCCCCATGTTGGATTCTTCCACCTTGTTGCAGCATTACATTTCAAATTCAATCAAGATTCTTTCTTTGCAAACATATACCAAGCATAGAGTCCAGCATGTTATTGTCCAGATGAATTGAACAGTTTCTTTGGGAGACCCTTTCTGGTCTGAAAGTTAAGGTGGCAGAATATCATCCAAATCAATTAAGAGTCCCAGCATCATATCAACAACAATTTACAACATTATGGAATTGACATGGTTTTGAGTAACCAGTATGTTAAAAAAATAAAACATGCAAGTTCTTAAGCACTACCTGTGATTAGCTCATTGAGATTTCCATTTTAGTTTATATACAGAACCGGCTGCTATACACCTTAAAAGGGTTATAGGGTACTATTCAGCTGTCTCATGTCTATTTTCATTTTAGTATATAACATTTTATAGTGTTAAAGCATAACTTTGCTGAACTGGCATATTTTGGAATAGTCCAAATTGGCTTATAACTCTAACAAGACATTTGTCAACAATTAAGGAGCGGAACAGTTTTAGGAGGGGTGTGTAGAGAAATCTTCAATACCATAGTGAGGAGTAACTAGTCATTGTGTGCCACCAAGTGAGGTATGAGTAAATCCATGCTGTCCATTTCCTGTCTGATACAACGTTTTCCTTGTTGTTGTTTGTCCATTTATTTTAGGTTTTTAAAGTTTGTATGTTTGTTTGTTTGTTTGTTTTGGGACGGTTACCAGAGCGATCCGGATGGTCATTGCGAGAGAGTCGTCCTTAGGATCACTTTTAAATGAGATGGGACAGAGCTTCAGCGTGCTCATCGTCTGAGCGCAAAGGGGCTCCCTCCATCTTAGGAAAATAGAGTTTGCATTTGACGCGGTGCAGATGACACGGTCTGCATCTCATCAGAGCAAAGGACGTATACAACCAGGTATCCTGCTGAAAGCAGGTGTTTACAGCTTATTCAAAGACACTCAGGCCATCACATCTTCCTTCACACAAACCGTGGGTTCCCAGCCCTGCATTGGCTTGATTCCTTGACATGGACGCCCCAGTGTGAAATGAGGAAAGCCTCGAGATCCTGTCTTCATGGGAAGACACGTCATTTGCCTGGATCTCATATGCACACCATGTCCTGGTCCTTTGCATCCTGTGAGGAGAAGTAGGGAGGCATGCTTCAGTCATGCATCATGTGATCGTCGGTTAGTGTGTAGTGCATGTACATGTCACACTCACCTTTGAGAAGAGAAGGCATTTTCAAATTCCAGGGAGGGGACATGGTGTCATCCTTTGGTCAGGCGAAATCAGGGCTGCATCCTTCTGTGAGCTCAGGAGATGGCCTTCACTGTATCACAGCAGAGTGCCAGGGAATTCCCTCTCTCCAGGGAGAAAGGGACATTCGGCCATCCCTCTGGTGAAGACAGCAGCTTGACCCGTTCCACAGTCAGGTACATCCCACATATCTTCCCAACAGGTAGATACAGGCAATCATATCCCACACAGTGAACACAGCATTGAAAGGACCGTAACAGAGTACCACACGGCCTCCCTTTCCAAACATGGGAACCAGCCCTTCTCCCTTTGTACATAGAACACAGGACAAAAAGCATTCCTCCATGAGGAGACATGATCTTCACCCTGTCACCACATGAGGACATGCATTTGTCCGACAGACACATCACAACAGAGGAACCACCCACCCACCCACCTGCAACAAACACACCCTCCAACCTCCAGCACATGGACAGTGTTCATCTTTCTCCTTGTGACCACGCTGTATCCACTTTCTGTGTCAGCATTGGCAATGGTCTTCATTCATCCAGCAGGAGCTGTCCTTAGGATCACTTTTAAATGAGACGAGACAGAGCTTCAGCGTGCTCATCATCTGAGCACAAAGGGGCTCTCTCCATCGTAGGAAAAGAGTTTGCATTTGACACGGTGCAGATGACACGGTCTGCATCTTATCAGAGCAAAGGACGTATACAAGCAGTTATCCTGCTGAAAGCAGGTGTTTACAGCTTATTCAAAGACACTCAGGCCATCACATCTTCCTTCACACAAACCGTGGGCTCTCAGCCTTGCACTGGCTTGATTCCTTGACATGGACCCCCAGTGTGAAATGAGGAAAGCCTCGAGATCCTGTCTTCATGGGAAGACACGTCATTTGCCTGGATCTCATATGCACACCATGTCCTGGTCCTTTGCATCCTGTGAGGAGAAGTAGGGAGGCATGCTTCAGTCATGCATCATGTGATCGTCGGTTAGTGTGTAGTGCATGTACATGTCACACTCACCTTTGAGAAGAGAAGGCATTTTCAAATTCCAGGGAGGGGACATGGTGTCATCCTTTGGTCAGGCGAAATCAGGGCTGCATCCTTCTGTGAGCTCAGGAGATGGCCTTCACTGTATCACAGCAGAGTGCCAGGGAATTCCCTCTCTCCAGGGAGAAAGGGACATTCGGCCATCCCTCTGGTGAAGACAGCAGCTTGACCCGTTCCACAGTCAGGTACATCCCACATATCTTCCCAACAGGTAGATACAGGCAATCATATCCCACACAGTGAACACAGCATTGAAAGGACCGTAACAGAGTACCACACGGCCTCCCTTTCCAAACATGGGAACCAGCCCTTCTCCCTTTGTACATAGAACACAGGACAAAAAGCATTCCTCCATGAGGAGACATGATCTTCACCCTGTCACCACATGAGGACATGCATTTGTCCGACAGACACATCACAACAGAGGAACCACCCACCCGCCCACCTGCAACAAACACACCCTCCAACCTCCAGCACATGGACAGTGTTCATCTTTCTCCTTGTGACCACGCTGTATCCACTTTCTGTGTCAGCATTGGCAATGGTCTTCATTCATCCAGCAGGAGCTGTCCTTAGGATCACTTTCTTTAAATTATATATTTATTTTTTATTTATTAATTGCATTGCATTATGTGACAGTTTCATAGGCTCTGGGAATCCCCCAAACCCTCCCCATGACCTCCCCCCATGTTGGATTCTTCCACCTTGTTGCAGCATTACATTTCAAATTCAATCAAGATTCTTTCTTTGCAAACATATACCAAGCATAGAGTCCAGCATGTTATTGTCCAGATGAATTGAACAGTTTCTTTGGGAGACCCTTTCTGGTCTGAAAGTTAAGGTGGCAGAATATCATCCAAATCAATTAAGAGTCCCAGCATCATATCAACAACAATTTACAACATTATGGAATTGACATGGTTTTGAGTAACCAGTATGTTAAAAAAATAAAACATGCAAGTTCTTAAGCACTACCTGTGATTAGCTCATTGAGATTTCCATTTTAGTTTATATACAGAACCGGCTGCTATACACCTTAAAAGGGTTATAGGGTACTATTCAGCTGTCTCATGTCTATTTTCATTTTAGTATATAACATTTTATAGTGTTAAAGCATAACTTTGCTGAACTGGCATATTTTGGAATAGTCCAAACTGGCTTATAACTCTAACAAGACATTTGTCAACAATTAAGGAGCGGAACAGTTTTAGGAGGGGTGTGTAGAGAAATCTTCAATACCATAGTGAGGAGTAACTAGTCATTGTGTCCGACCAAGTGAGGTATGAGTAAATCCATGCTGGCCATTTCCTGTCTGATTCTACGTTTTCCTTGTTGTTGTTTGTCCATTTATTTTAGGCTTTTAAAGTTTGTTTGTATGTTTGTTTGTTTGTTTGTTTTGGGACGATTCCCAGAGCGATCCGGAGGGTCATTGCGAGAGAGTCGTCCTTAGGATCACTTTTAAATGAGACGGGACAGAGCTTCAGCGTGCTCATCGTCTGAGCGCAAAGGGGCTCTCTCCATCGTAGGAAAAGACAGTTTGCATTTGACACGGTGCAGATGACACGGTCTGCATCTTATCAGAGCAAAGGACGTATACAAGCAGTTATCCTGCTGAAAGCAGGTGTTTACAGCTTATTCAAAGACACTCAGGCCATCACATTTCCTTCACACAAACCGTGGGCTCTCAGCCTTGCACTGGCTTGATTCCTTGACATGGACCCCCAGTGTGAAATGAGGAAAGCCTCGAGATCCTGTCTTCATGGGAAGACACGTCATTTGCCTGGATCTCATATGCACACCATGTCCTGGTCTTTGCATCCTGTGAGGAGAAGTAGGGAGGCATGCTTCAGTCATGGATCATGTGATCGTCGGTTAGTGTGTAGTGCATGTACATGTCACACTCACCTTTGAGAAGAGAAGGCATTTTGAATTTCCAGGGAGGAGACATGGTGTCCTCCTTTGGCCAGGCAAAATCAGGGCTGCATCCTTCTGTGAGCTCAGGAGATGGCCTTCACTGTATCACAGCAGAGTGCCAGGGAATTCCCTCTCTCCAGGGAGAAAGGGACATTCGGCCATCCCTCTGGTGAAGACAGCAGCTTGACCCGTTCCACAGTCATGTACATCCCACATATCTTCCCAACAGGTAGATACAGGCAATCATATCCCACACAGTGAACACAGCATTGAAAGGACCGTAACAGAGTACCACACGGCCTCCCTTTCCAAACATGGGAACCAGCCCTTCTCCCTTTGTACATAGAACACAGGACAAAAAGCATTCCTCCATGAGGAGACATGATCTTCACCCTGTCACCACATGAGGACATGCATTTGTCCGACAGACACATCACAACAGAGGAACCACCCACCCACCCACCTGCAACAAACACACCCTCCAACCTCCAGCAGATGCACAGTGTTCATCATTCTCCTTGTGACCACGCTGTATCCACTTTCTGTGTCGGCATTGGCAATGGTCTTCATTCATCCAGCAGGAGCTGTCCTTAGGATCACTTTTAAATGAGACGGGACAGAGCTTCAGCGTGCTCATCGTCTGAGCACAAAGGGGCTCTCTCCATCGCAGGAAAAGAGTTTGCATTTGACACGGTGCAGATGACACAGTCTGCATCTTATCACAGCAAAGGATGTATACAAGCAGTTATCCTGCTGAAAGCAGGTGTTTACAGCTTATTCAAAGACACTCAGGCCATCACATTTCCTTCACACAAACCGTGGGCTCTCAGCCTTGCACTGGCTTGATTCCTTGACATGGACCCCCAGTGTGAAATGAGGAAAGCCTCGAGATCCTGTCTTCATGGGAAGACACGTCATTTGCCTGGATCTCATATGCACACCATGTCCTGGTCCTTTGCATCCTGTGAGGAGAAGTAGGGAGGCATGCTTCAGTCATGCATCATGTGATCGTCGGTTAGTGTGTAGTGCATGTACATGTCACACTCACCTTTGAGAAGAGAAGGCATTTTCAAATTCCAGGGAGGGGACATGGTGTCATCCTTTGGTCAGGCAAAATCAGGGCTGCATCCTTCTGTGAGCTCAGGAGATGGCCTTCACTGTATCACAGCAGAGTGCCAGGGAATTCCCTCTCTCCAGGGAGAAAGGGACATTCGGCCATCCCTCTGGTGAAGACAGCACCTTGACCCGTTCCACAGTCATGTACATCCCACATATCTTCCCAACAGGTAGATACAGGCAATCATATCCCACACAGTGAACACAGCATTGAAAGGACCGTAACAGAGTACCACACGGCCTCCCTTTCCAAACATGGGAACCAGCCCTTCTCCCTTTGTACATAGAACACAGGACAAAAAGCATTCCTCCATGAGGAGACATGATCTTCACCCTGTCACCACATGAGGACATGCATTTGTCCGACAGACACATCACAACAGAGGAACCACCCACCCACCCACCTGCAACAAACACACCCTCCAACCTCCAGCAGATGGACAGTGTTCATCTTTCTCCTTGTGACCACGCTGTATCCACTTTCTGTGTCGGCATTGGCAATGGTCTTCATTCATCCAGCAGGAGCTGTCCTTAGGATCACTTTTTTTTAATTATATATTTATTTTTTATTTATTAATTGCATTGCATTATGTGACAGTTTCATAGGCTCTGGGAATCCCCCAAACCCTCCCCATGGCCTCCCCCCATGTTGGATTCTTCCACCTTGTTGCAGCATTACATTTCAAATTCAATCAAGATTCTTTCTTTGCAAACATATACCAAGCATAGAGTCCAGCATGTTATTGTCCAGATGAATTGAACAGTTTCTTTGGGAGACCCTTTCTGGTCTGAAAGTTAAGGTGGCAGAATATCATCCAAATCAATTAAGAGTCCCAGCATCATATCAACAACAATTTACAACATTATGGAATTGACATGGTTTTGAGTAACCAGTATGTTAAAAAAATAAAACATGCAAGTTCTTAAGCACTACCTGTGATTAGCTCATTGAGATTTCCATTTTAGTTTATATACAGAACCGGCTGCTATACACCTTAAAAGGGTTATAGGGTACTATTCAGCTGTCTCATGTCTATTTTCATTTTAGTATATAACATTTTATAGTGTTAAAGCATAACTTTGCTGAACTGGCATATTTTGGAATAGTCCAAATTGGCTTATAACTCTAACAAGACATTTGTCAACAATTAAGGAGCGGAACAGTTTTAGGAGGGGTGTGTAGAGAAATCTTCAATACCATAGTGAGGAGTAACTAGTCATTGTGTGCCACCAAGTGAGGTATGAGTAAATCCATGCTGTCCATTTCCTGTCTGATACAACGTTTTCCTTGTTGTTGTTTGTCCATTTATTTTAGGTTTTTAAAGTTTGTATGTTTGTTTGTTTGTTTGTTTTGGGACGGTTACCAGAGCGATCCGGATGGTCATTGCGAGAGAGTCGTCCTTAGGATCACTTTTAAATGAGATGGGACAGAGCTTCAGCGTGCTCATCGTCTGAGCGCAAAGGGGCTCCCTCCATCTTAGGAAAATAGAGTTTGCATTTGACGCGGTGCAGATGACACGGTCTGCATCTCATCAGAGCAAAGGACGTATACAACCAGGTATCCTGCTGAAAGCAGGTGTTTACAGCTTATTCAAAGACACTCAGGCCATCACATCTTCCTTCACACAAACCGTGGGTTCCCAGCCCTGCATTGGCTTGATTCCTTGACATGGACGCCCCAGTGTGAAATGAGGAAAGCCTCGAGATCCTGTCTTCATGGGAAGACACGTCATTTGCCTGGATCTCATATGCACACCATGTCCTGGTCCTTTGCATCCTGTGAGGAGAAGTAGGGAGGCATGCTTCAGTCATGCATCATGTGATCGTCGGTTAGTGTGTAGTGCATGTACATGTCACACTCACCTTTGAGAAGAGAAGGCATTTTCAAATTCCAGGGAGGGGACATGGTGTCATCCTTTGGTCAGGCGAAATCAGGGCTGCATCCTTCTGTGAGCTCAGGAGATGGCCTTCACTGTATCACAGCAGAGTGCCAGGGAATTCCCTCTCTCCAGGGAGAAAGGGACATTCGGCCATCCCTCTGGTGAAGACAGCAGCTTGACCCGTTCCACAGTCAGGTACATCCCACATATCTTCCCAACAGGTAGATACAGGCAATCATATCCCACACAGTGAACACAGCATTGAAAGGACCGTAACAGAGTACCACACGGCCTCCCTTTCCAAACATGGGAACCAGCCCTTCTCCCTTTGTACATAGAACACAGGACAAAAAGCATTCCTCCATGAGGAGACATGATCTTCACCCTGTCACCACATGAGGACATGCATTTGTCCGACAGACACATCACAACAGAGGAACCACCCACCCACCCACCTGCAACAAACACACCCTCCAACCTCCAGCACATGGACAGTGTTCATCTTTCTCCTTGTGACCACGCTGTATCCACTTTCTGTGTCAGCATTGGCAATGGTCTTCATTCATCCAGCAGGAGCTGTCCTTAGGATCACTTTTAAATGAGACGAGACAGAGCTTCAGCGTGCTCATCATCTGAGCACAAAGGGGCTCTCTCCATCGTAGGAAAAGAGTTTGCATTTGACACGGTGCAGATGACACGGTCTGCATCTTATCAGAGCAAAGGACGTATACAAGCAGTTATCCTGCTGAAAGCAGGTGTTTACAGCTTATTCAAAGACACTCAGGCCATCACATCTTCCTTCACACAAACCGTGGGCTCTCAGCCTTGCACTGGCTTGATTCCTTGACATGGACCCCCAGTGTGAAATGAGGAAAGCCTCGAGATCCTGTCTTCATGGGAAGACACGTCATTTGCCTGGATCTCATATGCACACCATGTCCTGGTCCTTTGCATCCTGTGAGGAGAAGTAGGGAGGCATGCTTCAGTCATGCATCATGTGATCGTCGGTTAGTGTGTAGTGCATGTACATGTCACACTCACCTTTGAGAAGAGAAGGCATTTTCAAATTCCAGGGAGGGGACATGGTGTCATCCTTTGGTCAGGCGAAATCAGGGCTGCATCCTTCTGTGAGCTCAGGAGATGGCCTTCACTGTATCACAGCAGAGTGCCAGGGAATTCCCTCTCTCCAGGGAGAAAGGGACATTCGGCCATCCCTCTGGTGAAGACAGCAGCTTGACCCGTTCCACAGTCAGGTACATCCCACATATCTTCCCAACAGGTAGATACAGGCAATCATATCCCACACAGTGAACACAGCATTGAAAGGACCGTAACAGAGTACCACACGGCCTCCCTTTCCAAACATGGGAACCAGCCCTTCTCCCTTTGTACATAGAACACAGGACAAAAAGCATTCCTCCATGAGGAGACATGATCTTCACCCTGTCACCACATGAGGACATGCATTTGTCCGACAGACACATCACAACAGAGGAACCACCCACCCGCCCACCTGCAACAAACACACCCTCCAACCTCCAGCACATGGACAGTGTTCATCTTTCTCCTTGTGACCACGCTGTATCCACTTTCTGTGTCAGCATTGGCAATGGTCTTCATTCATCCAGCAGGAGCTGTCCTTAGGATCACTTTCTTTAAATTATATATTTATTTTTTATTTATTAATTGCATTGCATTATGTGACAGTTTCATAGGCTCTGGGAATCCCCCAAACCCTCCCCATGACCTCCCCCCATGTTGGATTCTTCCACCTTGTTGCAGCATTACATTTCAAATTCAATCAAGATTCTTTCTTTGCAAACATATACCAAGCATAGAGTCCAGCATGTTATTGTCCAGATGAATTGAACAGTTTCTTTGGGAGACCCTTTCTGGTCTGAAAGTTAAGGTGGCAGAATATCATCCAAATCAATTAAGAGTCCCAGCATCATATCAACAACAATTTACAACATTATGGAATTGACATGGTTTTGAGTAACCAGTATGTTAAAAAAATAAAACATGCAAGTTCTTAAGCACTACCTGTGATTAGCTCATTGAGATTTCCATTTTAGTTTATATACAGAACCGGCTGCTATACACCTTAAAAGGGTTATAGGGTACTATTCAGCTGTCTCATGTCTATTTTCATTTTAGTATATAACATTTTATAGTGTTAAAGCATAACTTTGCTGAACTGGCATATTTTGGAATAGTCCAAACTGGCTTATAACTCTAACAAGACATTTGTCAACAATTAAGGAGCGGAACAGTTTTAGGAGGGGTGTGTAGAGAAATCTTCAATACCATAGTGAGGAGTAACTAGTCATTGTGTCCGACCAAGTGAGGTATGAGTAAATCCATGCTGGCCATTTCCTGTCTGATTCTACGTTTTCCTTGTTGTTGTTTGTCCATTTATTTTAGGCTTTTAAAGTTTGTTTGTATGTTTGTTTGTTTGTTTGTTTTGGGACGATTCCCAGAGCGATCCGGAGGGTCATTGCGAGAGAGTCGTCCTTAGGATCACTTTTAAATGAGACGGGACAGAGCTTCAGCGTGCTCATCGTCTGAGCGCAAAGGGGCTCTCTCCATCGTAGGAAAAGACAGTTTGCATTTGACACGGTGCAGATGACACGGTCTGCATCTTATCAGAGCAAAGGACGTATACAAGCAGTTATCCTGCTGAAAGCAGGTGTTTACAGCTTATTCAAAGACACTCAGGCCATCACATCTTCCTTCACACAAGCCGAGGGTTCTCAGCCCTGCATTGGCTTGATTCCTTGACATGGACCCCCAGTGTGAAATGAGGAAAGCCTCGAGATCCTGTCTTCATGGGAAGACACGTCATTTGCCTGGATCTCATATGCACACCATGTCCTGGTCCTTTGCATCCTGTGAGGAGAAGTAGGGAGGCATGCTTCAGTCATGCATCATGTGATCGTCGGTTAGTGTGTAGTGCATGTACATGTCACACTCACCTTTGAGAAGAGAAGGCATTTTCAAATTCCAGGGAGGGGACATGGTGTCATCCTTTGGTCAGGCGAAATCAGGGCTGCATCCTTCTGTGAGCTCAGGAGATGGCCTTCACTGTATCACAGCAGAGTGCCAGGGAATTCCCTCTCTCCAGGGAGAAAGGGACATTCGGCCATCCCTCTGGTGAAGACAGCAGCTTGACCCGTTCCACAGTCAGGTACATCCCACATATCTTCCCAACAGGTAGATACAGGCAATCATATCCCACACAGTGAACACAGCATTGAAAGGACCGTAACAGAGTACCACACGGCCTCCCTTTCCAAACATGGGAACCAGCCCTTCTCCCTTTGTACATAGAACACAGGACAAAAAGCATTCCTCCATGAGGAGACATGATCTTCACCCTGTCACCACATGAGGACATGCATTTGTCCGACAGACACATCACAACAGAGGAACCACCCACCCACCCACCTGCAACAAACACACCCTCCAACCTCCAGCAGATGGACAGTGTTCATCTTTCTCCTTGTGACCACGCTGTATCCACTTTCTGTGTCAGCACTGGCAATGGTCTTCATTCATCCAGCAGGAGCTGTCCTTAGGATCACTTTTAAATGAGACGAGACAGAGCTTCAGCGTGCTCATCATCTGAGCACAAAGGGACTCTCTCCATCGTAGGAAAAGAGTTTGCATTTGACACGGTGCGGATGACACGGTCTGCATCTTATCAGAGCAAAGGATGTATACAAGCAGTTATCCTGCTGAAAGCAGGTGTTTACAGCTTATTCAAAGACACTCAGGCCATCACATCTTCCTTCACACAAACCGTGGGCTCTCAGCCTTGCACTGGCTTGATTCCTTGACATGGACCCCCAGTGTGAAATGAGGAAAGCCTCGAGATCCTGTCTTCATGGGAAGACACGTCATTTGCCTGGATCTCATATGCACACCATGTCCTGGTCCTTTGCATCCTGTGAGGAGAAGTAGGGAGGCATGCTTCAGTCATGCATCATGTGATCGTCGGTTAGTGTGTAGTGCATGTACATGTCACACTCACCTTTGAGAAGAGAAGGCATTTTCAAATTCCAGGGAGGGGACATGGTGTCATCCTTTGGTCAGGCGAAATCAGGGCTGCATCCTTCTGTGAGCTCAGGAGATGGCCTTCACTGTATCACAGCAGAGTGCCAGGGAATTCCCTCTCTCCAGGGAGAAAGGGACATTCGGCCATCCCTCTGGTGAAGACAGCAGCTTGACCCGTTCCACAGTCAGGTACATCCCACATATCTTCCCAACAGGTAGATACAGGCAATCATATCCCACACAGTGAACACAGCATTGAAAGGACCGTAACAGAGTACCACACGGCCTCCCTTTCCAAACATGGGAACCAGCCCTTCTCCCTTTGTACATAGAACACAGGACAAAAAGCATTCCTCCATGAGGAGACATGATCTTCACCCTGTCACCACATGAGGACATGCATTTGTCCGACAGACACATCACAACAGAGGAACCACCCACCCGCCCACCTGCAACAAACACACCCTCCAACCTCCAGCACATGGACAGTGTTCATCTTTCTCCTTGTGACCACGCTGTATCCACTTTCTGTGTCAGCATTGGCAATGGTCTTCATTCATCCAGCAGGAGCTGTCCTTAGGATCACTTTCTTTAAATTATATATTTATTTTTTATTTATTAATTGCATTGCATTATGTGACAGTTTCATAGGCTCTGGGAATCCCCCAAACCCTCCCCATGACCTCCCCCCATGTTGGATTCTTCCACCTTGTTGCAGCATTACATTTCAAATTCAATCAAGATTCTTTCTTTGCAAACATATACCAAGCATAGAGTCCAGCATGTTATTGTCCAGATGAATTGAACAGTTTCTTTGGGAGACCCTTTCTGGTCTGAAAGTTAAGGTGGCAGAATATCATCCAAATCAATTAAGAGTCCCAGCATCATATCAACAACAATTTACAACATTATGGAATTGACATGGTTTTGAGTAACCAGTATGTTAAAAAAATAAAACATGCAAGTTCTTAAGCACTACCTGTGATTAGCTCATTGAGATTTCCATTTTAGTTTATATACAGAACCGGCTGCTATACACCTTAAAAGGGTTATAGGGTACTATTCAGCTGTCTCATGTCTATTTTCATTTTAGTATATAACATTTTATAGTGTTAAAGCATAACTTTGCTGAACTGGCATATTTTGGAATAGTCCAAACTGGCTTATAACTCTAACAAGACATTTGTCAACAATTAAGGAGCGGAACAGTTTTAGGAGGGGTGTGTAGAGAAATCTTCAATACCATAGTGAGGAGTAACTAGTCATTGTGTCCGACCAAGTGAGGTATGAGTAAATCCATGCTGGCCATTTCCTGTCTGATTCTACGTTTTCCTTGTTGTTGTTTGTCCATTTATTTTAGGCTTTTAAAGTTTGTTTGTATGTTTGTTTGTTTGTTTGTTTTGGGACGATTCCCAGAGCGATCCGGAGGGTCATTGCGAGAGAGTCGTCCTTAGGATCACTTTTAAATGAGACGGGACAGAGCTTCAGCGTGCTCATCGTCTGAGCGCAAAGGGGCTCTCTCCATCGTAGGAAAAGACAGTTTGCATTTGACACGGTGCAGATGACACGGTCTGCATCTTATCAGAGCAAAGGACGTATACAAGCAGTTATCCTGCTGAAAGCAGGTGTTTACAGCTTATTCAAAGACACTCAGGCCATCACATCTTCCTTCACACAAGCCGAGGGTTCTCAGCCCTGCATTGGCTTGATTCCTTGACATGGACCCCCAGTGTGAAATGAGGAAAGCCTCGAGATCCTGTCTTCATGGGAAGACACGTCATTTGCCTGGATCTCATATGCACACCATGTCCTGGTCCTTTGCATCCTGTGAGGAGAAGTAGGGAGGCATGCTTCAGTCATGCATCATGTGATCGTCGGTTAGTGTGTAGTGCATGTACATGTCACACTCACCTTTGAGAAGAGAAGGCATTTTCAAATTCCAGGGAGGGGACATGGTGTCATCCTTTGGTCAGGCGAAATCAGGGCTGCATCCTTCTGTGAGCTCAGGAGATGGCCTTCACTGTATCACAGCAGAGTGCCAGGGAATTCCCTCTCTCCAGGGAGAAAGGGACATTCGGCCATCCCTCTGGTGAAGACAGCAGCTTGACCCGTTCCACAGTCAGGTACATCCCACATATCTTCCCAACAGGTAGATACAGGCAATCATATCCCACACAGTGAACACAGCATTGAAAGGACCGTAACAGAGTACCACACGGCCTCCCTTTCCAAACATGGGAACCAGCCCTTCTCCCTTTGTACATAGAACACAGGACAAAAAGCATTCCTCCATGAGGAGACATGATCTTCACCCTGTCACCACATGAGGACATGCATTTGTCCGACAGACACATCACAACAGAGGAACCACCCACCCACCCACCTGCAACAAACACACCCTCCAACCTCCAGCAGATGGACAGTGTTCATCTTTCTCCTTGTGACCACGCTGTATCCACTTTCTGTGTCAGCACTGGCAATGGTCTTCATTCATCCAGCAGGAGCTGTCCTTAGGATCACTTTTAAATGAGACGAGACAGAGCTTCAGCGTGCTCATCATCTGAGCACAAAGGGACTCTCTCCATCGTAGGAAAAGAGTTTGCATTTGACACGGTGCGGATGACACGGTCTGCATCTTATCAGAGCAAAGGATGTATACAAGCAGTTATCCTGCTGAAAGCAGGTGTTTACAGCTTATTCAAAGACACTCAGGCCATCACATCTTCCTTCACACAAACCGTGGGCTCTCAGCCTTGCACTGGCTTGATTCCTTGACATGGACCCCCAGTGTGAAATGAGGAAAGCCTCGAGATCCTGTCTTCATGGGAAGACACGTCATTTGCCTGGATCTCATATGCACACCATGTCCTGGTCCTTTGCATCCTGTGAGGAGAAGTAGGGAGGCATGCTTCAGTCATGCATCATGTGATCGTCGGTTAGTGTATAGTGCATGTACATGTCACACTCACCTTTGAGAAGAGAAGGCATTTTCAAATTCCAGGGAGGGGACATGGTGTCATCCTTTGGTCAGGCGAAATCAGGGCTGCATCCTTCTGTGAGCTCAGGAGATGGCCTTCACTGTATCACAGCAGAGTGCCAGGGAATTCCCTCTCTCCAGGGAGAAAGGGACATTCGGCCATCCCTCTGGTGAAGACAGCAGCTTGACCCGTTCCACAGTCAGGTACATCCCACATATCTTCCCAACAGGTAGATACAGGCAATCATATCCCACACAGTGAACACAGCATTGAAAGGACCGTAACAGAGTACCACACGGCCTCCCTTTCCAAACATGGGAACCAGCCCTTCTCCCTTTGTACATAGAACACAGGACAAAAAGCATTCCTCCATGAGGAGACATGATCTTCACCCTGTCACCACATGAGGACATGCATTTGTCCGACAGACACATCACAACAAAGGAACCACCCACCCACCCACCTGCAACAAACACACCCTCCAACCTCCAGCAGATGGACAGTGTTCATCTTTCTCCTTGTGACCACGCTGTATCCACTTTCTGTGTCAGCATTGGCAATGGTCTTCATTCATCCAGCAGGAGCTGTCCTTAGGATCACTTTCTTTAAATTATATATTTATTTTTTATTTATTAATTGCATTGCATTATGTGACAGTTTCATAGGCTCTGGGAATCCCCCAAACCCTCCCCATGACCTCCCCCCATGTTGGATTCTTCCACCTTGTTGCAGCATTACATTTCAAATTCAATCAAGATTCTTTCTTTGCAAACATATACCAAGCATAGAGTCCAGCATGTTATTGTCCAGATGAATTGAACAGTTTCTTTGGGAGACCCTTTCTGGTCTGAAAGTTAAGGTGGCAGAATATCATCCAAATCAATTAAGAGTCCCAGCATCATATCAACAACAATTTACAACATTATGGAATTGACATGGTTTTGAGTAACCAGTATGTTAAAAAAATAAAACATGCAAGTTCTTAAGCACTACCTGTGATTAGCTCATTGAGATTTCCATTTTAGTTTATATACAGAACCGGCTGCTATACACCTTAAAAGGGTTATAGGGTACTATTCAGCTGTCTCATGTCTATTTTCATTTTAGTATATAATATTTTATAGTGTTAAAGCATAACTTTGCTGAACTGGCATATTTTGGAATAGTCCAAACTGGCTTATAACTCTAACAAGACATTTGTCAACAATTAAGGAGCGGAACAGTTTTAGGAGGGGTGTGTAGAGAAATCTTCAATACCATAGTGAGGAGTAACTAGTCATTGTGTCCGACCAAGTGAGGTATGAGTAAATCCATGCTGGCCATTTCCTGTCTGATTCTACGTTTTCCTTGTTGTTGTTTGTCCATTTATTTTAGGTTTTTAAAGTTTGTTTGTATGTTTGTTTGTTTGTTTGTTTTGGGACGATTCCCAGAGCGATCCGGAGGGTCATTGCGAGAGAGCCGTCCTTAGGATCACTTTTAAATGAGACGGGACAGAGCTTCAGCGTGCTCATCGTCTGAGCGCAAAGGGGCTCTCTCCATCGTAGGAAAAGACAGTTTGCATTTGACACGGTGCAGATGACACGGTCTGCATCTTATCAGAGCAAAGGACGTATACAAGCAGTTATCCTGCTGAAAGCAGGTGTTTACAGCTTATTCAAAGACACTCAGGCCATCACATCTTCCTTCACACAAGCCGAGGGTTCTCAGCCCTGCATTGGCTTGATTCCTTGACATGGACCCCCAGTGTGAAATGAGGAAAGCCTCGAGATCCTGTCTTCATGGGAAGACACGTCATTTGCCTGGATCTCATATGCACACCATGTCCTGGTCCTTTGCATCCTGTGAGGAGAAGTAGGGAGGCATGCTACAGTCATGCATCATGTGATCGTCGGTTAGTGTGTAGTGCATGTACATGTCACACTCACCTTTGAGAAGAGAAGGCATTTTGAATTTCCAGGGAGGAGACATGGTGTCATCCTTTGGCCAGGCGAAATCAGGGCTGCATCCTTCTGTGAGCTCAGGAGATGGCCTTCACTGTATCACAGCAGAGTGCCAGGGAATTCCCTCTCTCCAGGGAGAAAGGGACATTCGGCCATCCCTCTGGTGAAGACAGCAGCTTGACCCGTTCCACAGTCAGGTACATCCCACATATCTTCCCAACAGGTAGATACAGGCAATCATATCCCACACAGTGAACACAGCATTGAAAGGACCGTAACAGAGTACCACACGGCCTCCCTTTCCAAACATGGGAACCAGCCCTTCTCCCTTTGTACATAGAACACAGGACAAAAAGCATTCCTCCATGAGGAGACATGATCTTCACCCTGTCACCACATGAGGACATGCATTTGTCCGACAGACACATCACAACAGAGGAACCAACCACCCGCCCACCTGCAACAAACACACCCTCCAACCTCCAGCACATGGACAGTGTTCATCTTTCTCCTTGTGACCACGCTGTATCCACTTTCTGTGTCAGCATTGGCAATGGTCTTCATTCATCCAGCAGGAGCTGTCCTTAGGATCACTTTTAAATGAGACGAGACAGAGCTTCAGCGTGCTCATCATCTGAGCACAAAGGGACTCTCTCCATCGTAGGAAAAGAGTTTGCATTTGACACGGTGCGGATGACACGGTCTGCATCTTATCAGAGCAAAGGACGTATACAAGCAGTTATCCTGCTGAAAGCAGGTGTTTACAGCTTATTCAAAGACACTCAGGCCATCACATCTTCCTTCACACAAACCGTGGGCTCTCAGCCTTGCACTGGCTTGATTCCTTGACATGGACCCCCAGTGTGAAATGAGGAAAGCCTCGAGATCCTGTCTTCATGGGAAGACACGTCATTTGCCTGGATCTCATATGCACACCATGTCCTGGTCCTTTGCATCCTGTGAGGAGAAGTAGGGAGGCATGCTTCAGTCATGCATCATGTGATCGTCGGTTAGTGTGTAGTGCATGTACATGTCACACTCACCTTTGAGAAGAGAAGGCATTTTCAAATTCCAGGGAGGGGACATGGTGTCATCCTTTGGTCAGGCGAAATCAGAGCTGCATCCTTCTGTGAGCTCAGGAGATGGCCTTCACTGTATCACAGCAGAGTGCCAGGGAATTCCCTCTCTCCAGGGAGAAAGGGACATTCGGCCATCCCTCTGGTGAAGACAGCAGCTTGACCCGTTCCACAGTCAGGTACATCCCACATATCTTCCCAACAGGTAGATACAGGCAATCATATCCCACACAGTGAACACAGCATTGAAAGGACCGTAACAGAGTACCACACGGCCTCCCTTTCCAAACATGGGAACCAGCCCTTCTCCCTTTGTACATAGAACACAGGACAAAAAGCATTCCTCCATGAGGAGACATGATCTTCACCCTGTCACCACATGAGGACATGCATTTGTCCGACAGACACATCACAACAGAGGAACCACCCACCCACCCACCTGCAACAAACACACCCTCCAACCTCCAGCAGATGGACAGTGTTCATCTTTCTCCTTGTGACCACGCTGTATCCACTTTCTGTGTCAGCACTGGCAATGGTCTTCATTCATCCAGCAGGAGCTGTCCTTAGGATCACTTTTAAATGAGACGAGACAGAGCTTCAGCGTGCTCATCATCTGAGCACAAAGGGACTCTCTCCATCGTAGGAAAAGAGTTTGCATTTGACACGGTGCGGATGACACGGTCTGCATCTTATCAGAGCAAAGGATGTATACAAGCAGTTATCCTGCTGAAAGCAGGTGTTTACAGCTTATTCAAAGACACTCAGGCCATCACATCTTCCTTCACACAAACCGTGGGCTCTCAGCCTTGCACTGGCTTGATTCCTTGACATGGACCCCCAGTGTGAAATGAGGAAAGCCTCGAGATCCTGTCTTCATGGGAAGACACGTCATTTGCCTGGATCTCATATGCACACCATGTCCTGGTCCTTTGCATCCTGTGAGGAGAAGTAGGGAGGCATGCTTCAGTCATGCATCATGTGATCGTCGGTTAGTGTATAGTGCATGTACATGTCACACTCACCTTTGAGAAGAGAAGGCATTTTCAAATTCCAGGGAGGGGACATGGTGTCATCCTTTGGTCAGGCGAAATCAGGGCTGCATCCTTCTGTGAGCTCAGGAGATGGCCTTCACTGTATCACAGCAGAGTGCCAGGGAATTCCCTCTCTCCAGGGAGAAAGGGACATTCGGCCATCCCTCTGGTGAAGACAGCAGCTTGACCCGTTCCACAGTCAGGTACATCCCACATATCTTCCCAACAGGTAGATACAGGCAATCATATCCCACACAGTGAACACAGCATTGAAAGGACCGTAACAGAGTACCACACGGCCTCCCTTTCCAAACATGGGAACCAGCCCTTCTCCCTTTGTACATAGAACACAGGACAAAAAGCATTCCTCCATGAGGAGACATGATCTTCACCCTGTCACCACATGAGGACATGCATTTGTCCGACAGACACATCACAACAAAGGAACCACCCACCCACCCACCTGCAACAAACACACCCTCCAACCTCCAGCAGATGGACAGTGTTCATCTTTCTCCTTGTGACCACGCTGTATCCACTTTCTGTGTCAGCATTGGCAATGGTCTTCATTCATCCAGCAGGAGCTGTCCTTAGGATCACTTTCTTTAAATTATATATTTATTTTTTATTTATTAATTGCATTGCATTATGTGACAGTTTCATAGGCTCTGGGAATCCCCCAAACCCTCCCCATGACCTCCCCCCATGTTGGATTCTTCCACCTTGTTGCAGCATTACATTTCAAATTCAATCAAGATTCTTTCTTTGCAAACATATACCAAGCATAGAGTCCAGCATGTTATTGTCCAGATGAATTGAACAGTTTCTTTGGGAGACCCTTTCTGGTCTGAAAGTTAAGGTGGCAGAATATCATCCAAATCAATTAAGAGTCCCAGCATCATATCAACAACAATTTACAACATTATGGAATTGACATGGTTTTGAGTAACCAGTATGTTAAAAAAATAAAACATGCAAGTTCTTAAGCACTACCTGTGATTAGCTCATTGAGATTTCCATTTTAGTTTATATACAGAACCGGCTGCTATACACCTTAAAAGGGTTATAGGGTACTATTCAGCTGTCTCATGTCTATTTTCATTTTAGTATATAATATTTTATAGTGTTAAAGCATAACTTTGCTGAACTGGCATATTTTGGAATAGTCCAAACTGGCTTATAACTCTAACAAGACATTTGTCAACAATTAAGGAGCGGAACAGTTTTAGGAGGGGTGTGTAGAGAAATCTTCAATACCATAGTGAGGAGTAACTAGTCATTGTGTCCGACCAAGTGAGGTATGAGTAAATCCATGCTGGCCATTTCCTGTCTGATTCTACGTTTTCCTTGTTGTTGTTTGTCCATTTATTTTAGGTTTTTAAAGTTTGTTTGTATGTTTGTTTGTTTGTTTGTTTTGGGACGATTCCCAGAGCGATCCGGAGGGTCATTGCGAGAGAGCCGTCCTTAGGATCACTTTTAAATGAGACGGGACAGAGCTTCAGCGTGCTCATCGTCTGAGCGCAAAGGGGCTCTCTCCATCGTAGGAAAAGACAGTTTGCATTTGACACGGTGCAGATGACACGGTCTGCATCTTATCAGAGCAAAGGACGTATACAAGCAGTTATCCTGCTGAAAGCAGGTGTTTACAGCTTATTCAAAGACACTCAGGCCATCACATCTTCCTTCACACAAGCCGAGGGTTCTCAGCCCTGCATTGGCTTGATTCCTTGACATGGACCCCCAGTGTGAAATGAGGAAAGCCTCGAGATCCTGTCTTCATGGGAAGACACGTCATTTGCCTGGATCTCATATGCACACCATGTCCTGGTCCTTTGCATCCTGTGAGGAGAAGTAGGGAGGCATGCTACAGTCATGCATCATGTGATCGTCGGTTAGTGTGTAGTGCATGTACATGTCACACTCACCTTTGAGAAGAGAAGGCATTTTGAATTTCCAGGGAGGAGACATGGTGTCATCCTTTGGCCAGGCGAAATCAGGGCTGCATCCTTCTGTGAGCTCAGGAGATGGCCTTCACTGTATCACAGCAGAGTGCCAGGGAATTCCCTCTCTCCAGGGAGAAAGGGACATTCGGCCATCCCTCTGGTGAAGACAGCAGCTTGACCCGTTCCACAGTCAGGTACATCCCACATATCTTCCCAACAGGTAGATACAGGCAATCATATCCCACACAGTGAACACAGCATTGAAAGGACCGTAACAGAGTACCACACGGCCTCCCTTTCCAAACATGGGAACCAGCCCTTCTCCCTTTGTACATAGAACACAGGACAAAAAGCATTCCTCCATGAGGAGACATGATCTTCACCCTGTCACCACATGAGGACATGCATTTGTCCGACAGACACATCACAACAGAGGAACCAACCACCCGCCCACCTGCAACAAACACACCCTCCAACCTCCAGCACATGGACAGTGTTCATCTTTCTCCTTGTGACCACGCTGTATCCACTTTCTGTGTCAGCATTGGCAATGGTCTTCATTCATCCAGCAGGAGCTGTCCTTAGGATCACTTTTAAATGAGACGAGACAGAGCTTCAGCGTGCTCATCATCTGAGCACAAAGGGACTCTCTCCATCGTAGGAAAAGAGTTTGCATTTGACACGGTGCGGATGACACGGTCTGCATCTTATCAGAGCAAAGGACGTATACAAGCAGTTATCCTGCTGAAAGCAGGTGTTTACAGCTTATTCAAAGACACTCAGGCCATCACATCTTCCTTCACACAAACCGTGGGCTCTCAGCCTTGCACTGGCTTGATTCCTTGACATGGACCCCCAGTGTGAAATGAGGAAAGCCTCGAGATCCTGTCTTCATGGGAAGACACGTCATTTGCCTGGATCTCATATGCACACCATGTCCTGGTCCTTTGCATCCTGTGAGGAGAAGTAGGGAGGCATGCTTCAGTCATGCATCATGTGATCGTCGGTTAGTGTGTAGTGCATGTACATGTCACACTCACCTTTGAGAAGAGAAGGCATTTTCAAATTCCAGGGAGGGGACATGGTGTCATCCTTTGGTCAGGCGAAATCAGGGCTGCATCCTTCTGTGAGCTCAGGAGATGGCCTTCACTGTATCACAGCAGAGTGCCAGGGAATTCCCTCTCTCCAGGGAGAAAGGGACATTCGGCCATCCCTCTGGTGAAGACAGCAGCTTGACCCGTTCCACAGTCATGTACATCCCACATATCTTCCCAACAGGTAGATACAGGCAATCATATCCCACACAGTGAACACAGCATTGAAAGGACCGTAACAGAGTACCACACGGCCTCCCTTTCCAAACATGGGAACCAGCCCTTCTCCCTTTGTACATAGAACACAGGACAAAAAGCATTCCTCCATGAGGAGACATGATCTTCACCCTGTCACCACATGAGGACATGCATTTGTCCGACAGACACATCACAACAAAGGAACACCCACCCACCCACCTGCAACAAACACACCCTCCAACCTCCAGCAGATGGACAGTGTTCATCTTTCTCCTTGTGACCACGCTGTATCCACTTTCTGTGTCAGCATTGGCAATGGTCTTCATTCATCCAGCAGGAGCTGTCCTTAGGATCACTTTTTTAAATTATATATTTATTTTTTATTTATTAATTGCATTGCATTACGTGACAGTTTCATAGGCTCTGGGAATCCCCCAAACCCTCCCCATGACCTCCCCCCATGTTGGATTCCTCCACCTTGTTGCAGCATTACATTTCAAATTCAATCAAGATTCTTTCTTTGCAAACATATACCAAGCATAGAGTCCAGCATGTTATTGTCCAGATGAATTGAACAGTTTCTTTGGGAGACCCTTTCTGGTCTGAAAGTTAAGGTGGCAGAATATCATCCAAATCAATTAAGAGTCCCAGCATCATATCAACAACAATTTACAACATTATGGAATTGACATGGTTTTGAGTAACCAGTATGTTAAAAAAATAAAACATGCAAGTTCTTAAGCACTACCTGTGATTAGCTCATTGAGATTTCCATTTTAGTTTATATACAGAACCGGCTGCTATACACCTTAAAAGGGTTATAGGGTACTATTCAGCTGTCTCATGTCTATTTTCATTTTAGTATATAACATTTTATAGTGTTAAAGCATAACTTTGCTGAACTGGCATATTTTGGAATAGTCCAAACTGGCTTATAACTCTAACAAGACATTTGTCAACAATTAAGGAGCGGAACAGTTTTAGGAGGGGTGTGTAGAGAAATCTTCAATACCATAGTGAGGAGTAACTAGTCATTGTGTCCGACCAAGTGAGGTATGAGTAAATCCATGCTGGCCATTTCCTGTCTGATTCTACGTTTTCCTTGTTGTTGTTTGTCCATTTATTTTAGGTTTTTAAAGTTTGTTTGTATGTTTGTTTGTTTGTTTGTTTTGGGACGATTCCCAGAGCGATCCGGAGGGTCATTGCGAGAGAGCCGTCCTTAGGATCACTTTTAAATGAGACGGGACAGAGCTTCAGCGTGCTCATCGTCTGAGCGCAAAGGGGCTCTCTCCATCGTAGGAAAAGACAGTTTGCATTTGACACGGTGCAGATGACACGGTCTGCATCTTATCAGAGCAAAGGACGTATACAAGCAGTTATCCTGCTGAAAGCAGGTGTTTACAGCTTATTCAAAGACACTCAGGCCATCACATCTTCCTTCACACAAGCCGAGGGTTCTCAGCCCTGCATTGGCTTGATTCCTTGACATGGACCCCCAGTGTGAAATGAGGAAAGCCTCGAGATCCTGTCTTCATGGGAAGACACGTCATTTGCCTGGATCTCATATGCACACCATGTCCTGGTCCTTTGCATCCTGTGAGGAGAAGTAGGGAGGCATGCTTCAGTCATGCATCATGTGATCGTCGGTTAGTGTGTAGTGCATGTACATGTCACACTCACCTTTGAGAAGAGAAGGCATTTTGAATTTCCAGGGAGGAGACATGGTGTCCTCCTTTGGCCAGGCGAAATCAGGGCTGCATCCTTCTGTGAGCTCAGGAGATGGCCTTCACTGTATCACAGCAGAGTGCCAGGGAATTCCCTCTCTCCAGGGAGAAAGGGACATTCGGCCATCCCTCTGGTGAAGACAGCAGCTTGACCCGTTCCACAGTCAGGTACATCCCACATATCTTCCCAACAGGTAGATACAGGCAATCATATCCCACACAGTGAACACAGCATTGAAAGGACCGTAACAGAGTACCACACGGCCTCCCTTTCCAAACATGGGAACCAGCCCTTCTCCCTTTGTACATAGAACACAGGACAAAAAGCATTCCTCCATGAGGAGACATGATCTTCACCCTGTCACCACATGAGGACATGCATTTGTCCGACAGACACATCACAACAGAGGAACCACCCACCCGCCCACCTGCAACAAACACACCCTCCAACCTCCAGCACATGGACAGTGTTCATCTTTCTCCTTGTGACCACGCTGTATCCACTTTCTGTGTCAGCATTGGCAATGGTCTTCATTCATCCAGCAGGAGCTGTCCTTAGGATCACTTTTAAATGAGACGAGACAGAGCTTCAGCGTGCTCATCATCTGAGCACAAAGGGACTCTCTCCATCGTAGGAAAAGAGTTTGCATTTGACACGGTGCGGATGACACGGTCTGCATCTTATCAGAGCAAAGGACGTATACAAGCAGTTATCCTGCTGAAAGCAGGTGTTTACAGCTTATTCAAAGACACTCAGGCCATCACATCTTCCTTCACACAAACCGTGGGCTCTCAGCCTTGCACTGGCTTGATTCCTTGACATGGACCCCCAGTGTGAAATGAGGAAAGCCTCGAGATCCTGTCTTCATGGGAAGACACGTCATTTGCCTGGATCTCATATGCACACCATGTCCTGGTCCTTTGCATCCTGTGAGGAGAAGTAGGGAGGCATGCTTCAGTCATGCATCATGTGATCGTCGGTTAGTGTGTAGTGCATGTACATGTCACACTCACCTTTGAGAAGAGAAGGCATTTTCAAATTCCAGGGAGGGGACATGGTGTCATCCTTTGGTCAGGCGAAATCAGGGCTGCATCCTTCTGTGAGCTCAGGAGATGGCCTTCACTGTATCACAGCAGAGTGCCAGGGAATTCCCTCTCTCCAGGGAGAAAGGGACATTCGGCCATCCCTCTGGTGAAGACAGCAGCTTGACCCGTTCCACAGTCAGGTACATCCCACATATCTTCCCAACAGGTAGATACAGGCAATCATATCCCACACAGTGAACACAGCATTGAAAGGACCGTAACAGAGTACCACACGGCCTCCCTTTCCAAACATGGGAACCAGCCCTTCTCCCTTTGTACATAGAACACAGGACAAAAAGCATTCCTCCATGAGGAGACATGATCTTCACCCTGTCACCACATGAGGACATGCATTTGTCCGACAGACACATCACAACAAAGGAACCACCCACCCACCCACCTGCAACAAACACACCCTCCAACCTCCAGCACATGGACAGTGTTCATCTTTCTCCTTGTGACCACGCTGTATCCACTTTCTGTGTCAGCATTGGCAATGGTCTTCATTCATCCAGCAGGAGCTGTCCTTAGGATCACTTTCTTTAAATTATATATTTATTTTTTATTTATTAATTGCATTGCATTATGTGACAGTTTCATAGGCTCTGGGAATCCCCCAAACCCTCCCCATGACCTCCCCCCATGTTGGATTCTTCCACCTTGTTGCAGCATTACATTTCAAATTCAATCAAGATTCTTTCTTTGCAAACATATACCAAGCATAGAGTCCAGCATGTTATTGTCCAGATGAATTGAACAGTTTCTTTGGGAGACCCTTTCTGGTCTGAAAGTTAAGGTGGCAGAATATCATCCAAATCAATTAAGAGTCCCAGCATCATATCAACAACAATTTACAACATTATGGAATTGACATGGTTTTGAGTAACCAGTATGTTAAAAAAATAAAACATGCAAGTTCTTAAGCACTACCTGTGATTAGCTCATTGAGATTTCCATTTTAGTTTATATACAGAACCGGCTGCTATACACCTTAAAAGGGTTATAGGGTACTATTCAGCTGTCTCATGTCTATTTTCATTTTAGTATATAACATTTTATAGTGTTAAAGCATAACTTTGCTGAACTGGCATATTTTGGAATAGTCCAAACTGGCTTATAACTCTAACAAGACATTTGTCAACAATTAAGGAGCGGAACAGTTTTAGGAGGGGTGTGTAGAGAAATCTTCAATACCATAGTGAGGAGTAACTAGTCATTGTGTCCGACCAAGTGAGGTATGAGTAAATCCATGCTGGCCATTTCCTGTCTGATTCTACGTTTTCCTTGTTGTTGTTTGTCCATTTATTTTAGGTTTTTAAAGTTTGTTTGTATGTTTGTTTGTTTGTTTGTTTGTTTTGGGACGATTCCCAGAGCGATCCGGAGGGTCATTGCGAGAGAGCCGTCCTTAGGATCACTTTTAAATGAGACGGGACAGAGCTTCAGCGTGCTCATCGTCTGAGCGCAAAGGGGCTCTCTCCATCGTAGGAAAAGACAGTTTGCATTTGACACGGTGCAGATGACACGGTCTGCATCTTATCAGAGCAAAGGACGTATACAAGCAGTTATCCTGCTGAAAGCAGGTGTTTACAGCTTATTCAAAGACACTCAGGCCATCACATCTTCCTTCACACAAGCCGAGGGTTCTCAGCCCTGCATTGGCTTGATTCCTTGACATGGACCCCCAGTGTGAAATGAGGAAAGCCTCGAGATCCTGTCTTCATGGGAAGACACGTCATTTGCCTGGATCTCATATGCACACCATGTCCTGGTCCTTTGCATCCTGTGAGGAGAAGTAGGGAGGCATGCTTCAGTCATGCATCATGTGATCGTCGGTTAGTGTGTAGTGCATGTACATGTCACACTCACCTTTGAGAAGAGAAGGCATTTTCAAATTCCAGGGAGGGGACATGGTGTCATCCTTTGGTCAGGCGAAATCAGGGCTGCATCCTTCTGTGAGCTCAGGAGATGGCCTTCACTGTATCACAGCAGAGTGCCAGGGAATTCCCTCTCTCCAGGGAGAAAGGGACATTCGGCCATCCCTCTGGTGAAGACAGCAGCTTGACCCGTTCCACAGTCAGGTACATCCCACATATCTTCCCAACAGGTAGATACAGGCAATCATATCCCACACAGTGAACACAGCATTGAAAGGACCGTAACAGAGTACCACACGGCCTCCCTTTCCAAACATGGGAACCAGCCCTTCTCCCTTTGTACATAGAACACAGGACAAAAAGCATTCCTCCATGAGGAGACATGATCTTCACCCTGTCACCACATGAGGACATGCATTTGTCCGACAGACACATCACAACAGAGGAACCACCCACCCACCCACCTGCAACAAACACACCCTCCAACCTCCAGCAGATGGACAGTGTTCATCTTTCTCCTTGTGACCACGCTGTATCCACTTTCTGTGTCAGCATTGGCAATGGTCTTCATTCATGCAGCAGGAGCTGTCCTTAGGATCACTTTTTTTTAATTATATATTTATTTTTTATTTATTAATTGCATTGCATTATGTGACAGTTTCATAGGCTCTGGGAATCCCCCAAACCCTCCCCATGACCTCCCCCCATGTTGGATTCTTCCACCTTGTTGCAGCATTACATTTCAAATTCAATCAAGATTCTTTCTTTGCAAACATATACCAAGCATAGAGTCCAGCATGTTATTGTCCAGATGAATTGAACAGTTTCTTTGGGAGACCCTTTCTGGTCTGAAAGTTAAGGTGGCAGAATATCATCCAAATCAATTAAGAGTCCCAGCATCATATCAACAACAATTTACAACATTATGGAATTGACATGGTTTTGAGTAACCAGTATGTTAAAAAAATAAAACATGCAAGTTCTTAAGCACTACTTGTGATTAGCTCATTGAGATTTCCATTTTAGTTTATATACAGAACCGGCTGCTATACACCTTAAAAGGGTTATAGGGTACTATTCAGCTGTCTCATGTCTATTTTCATTTTAGTATATAACATTTTATAGTGTTAAAGCATAACTTTGCTGAACTGGCATATTTTGGAATAGTCCAAACTGGCTTATAACTCTAACAAGACATTTGTCAACAATTAAGGAGCGGAACAGTTTTAGGAGGGGTGTGTAGAGAAATCTTCAATACCATAGTGAGGAGTAACTAGTCATTGTGTCCGACCAAGTGAGGTATGAGTAAATCCATGCTGGCCATTTCCTGTCTGATTCTACGTTTTCCTTGTTGTTGTTTGTCCATTTATTTTAGGTTTTTAAAGTTTGTTTGTATGTTTGTTTGTTTGTTTGTTTTGGGACGATTCCCAGAGCGATCCGGAGGGTCATTGCGAGAGAGCCGTCCTTAGGATCACTTTTAAATGAGACGGGACAGAGCTTCAGCGTGCTCATCGTCTGAGCGCAAAGGGGCTCTCTCCATCGTAGGAAAAGACAGTTTGCATTTGACACGGTGCAGATGACACGGTCTGCATCTTATCAGAGCAAAGGACGTATACAAGCAGTTATCCTGCTGAAAGCAGGTGTTTACAGCTTATTCAAAGACACTCAGGCCATCACATCTTCCTTCACACAAGCCGAGGGTTCTCAGCCCTGCATTGGTTTGATTCCTTGACATGGACCCCCAGTGTGAAATGAGGAAAGCCTCGAGATCCTGTCTTCATGGGAAGACACGTCATTTGCCTGGATCTCATATGCACACCATGTCCTGGTCCTTTGCATCCTGTGAGGAGAAGTAGGGAGGCATGCTTCAGTCATGCATCATGTGATCGTCGGTTAGTGTGTAGTGCATGTACATGTCACACTCACCTTTGAGAAGAGAAGGCATTTTCAAATTCCAGGGAGGGGACATGGTGTCCTCCTTTGGTCAGGCGAAATCAGGGCTGCATCCTTCTGTGAGCTCAGGAGATGGCCTTCACTGTACCACAGCAGAGTGCCAGGGAATTCCCTCTCTCCAGGGAGAAAGGGACATTCGGCCATCCCTCTGGTGAAGACAGCAGCTTGACCCGTTCCACAGTCAGGTACATCCCACATATCTTCCCAACAGGTAGATACAGGCAATCATATCCCACACAGTGAACACAGCATTGAAAGGACCGTAACAGAGTACCACACGGCCTCCCTTTCCAAACATGGGAACCAGCCCTTCTCCCTTTGTACATAGAACACAGGACAAAAAGCATTCCTCCATGAGGAGACATGATCTTCACCCTGTCACCACATGAGGACATGCATTTGTCCGACAGACACATCACAACAGAGGCACCACCCACCCACCCACCTGCAACAAACACACCCTCCAACCTCCAGCAGATGGACAGTGTTCATCTTTCTCCTTGTGACCACGCTGTATCCACTTTCTGTGTCAGCATTGGCAATGGTCTTCATTCATCCAGCAGGAGCTGTCCTTAGGATCACTTTTAAATGAGACGAGACAGAGCTTCAGCGTGCTCATCATCTGAGCACAAAGGGACTCTCTCCATCGTAGGAAAAGAGTTTGCATTTGACACGGTGCGGATGACACGGTCTGCATCTTATCAGAGCAAAGGACGTATACAAGCAGTTATCCTGCTGAAAGCAGGTGTTTACAGCTTATTCAAAGACACTCAGGCCATCACATCTTCCTTCACACAAACCGTGGGCTCTCAGCCTTGCACTGGCTTGATTCCTTGACATGGACCCCCAGTGTGAAATGAGGAAAGCCTCGAGATCCTGTCTTCATGGGAAGACACGTCATTTGCCTGGATCTCATATGCACACCATGTCCTGGTCCTTTGCATCCTGTGAGGAGAAGTAGGGAGGCATGCTTCAGTCATGCATCATGTGATCGTCGGTTAGTGTGTAGTGCATGTACATGTCACACTCACCTTTGAGAAGAGAAGGCATTTTCAAATTCCAGGGAGGGGACATGGTGTCCTCCTTTGGTCAGGCGAAATCAGAGCTGCATCCTTCTGTGAGCTCAGGAGATGGCCTTCACTGTATCACAGCAGAGTGCCAGGGAATTCCCTCTCTCCAGGGAGAAAGGGACATTCGGCCATCCCTCTGGTGAAGACAGCAGCTTGACCCGTTCCACAGTCATGTACATCCCACATATCTTCCCAACAGGTAGATACAGGCAATCATATCCCACACAGTGAACACAGCATTGAAAGGACCGTAACAGAGTACCACACGGCCTCCCTTTCCAAACATGGGAACCAGCCCTTCTCCCTTTGTACATAGAACACAGGACAAAAAGCATTCCTCCATGAGGAGACGTGATCTTCACCCTGTCACCACATGAGGACATGCATTTGTCCGACAGACACATCACAACAAAGGAACCACCCACCCACCCACCTGCAACAAACACACCCTCCAACCTCCAGCAGATGGACAGTGTTCATCTTTCTCCTTGTGACCACGCTGTATCCACTTTCTGTGTCAGCATTGGCAATGGTCTTCATTCATCCAGCAGGAGCTGTCCTTAGGATCACTTTTTTTAAATTATATATTTATTTTTTATTTATTAATTGCATTGCATTATGTGACAGTTTCATAGGCTCTGGGAATCCCCCAAACCCTCCCCATGACCTCCCCCCATGTTGGATTCTTCCACCTTGTTGCAGCATTACATTTCAAATTCAATCAAGATTCTTTCTTTGCAAACATATACCAAGCATAGAGTCCAGCATGTTATTGTCCAGATGAATTGAACAGTTTCTTTGGGAGACCCTTTCTGGTCTGAAAGTTAAGGTGGCAGAATATCATCCAAATCAATTAAGAGTCCCAGCATCATATCAACAACAATTTACAACATTATGGAATTGACATGGTTTTGAGTAACCAGTATGTTAAAAAAATAAAACATGCAAGTTCTTAAGCACTACCTGTGATTAGCTCATTGAGATTTCCATTTTAGTTTATATACAGAACCGGCTGCTATACACCTTAAAAGGGTTATAGGGTACTATTCAGCTGTCTCATGTCTATTTTCATTTTAGTATATAACATTTTATAGTGTTAAAGCATAACTTTGCTGAACTGGCATATTTTGGAATAGTCCAAACTGGCTTATAACTCTAACAAGACATTTGTCAACAATTAAGGAGCGGAACAGTTTTAGGAGGGGTGTGTAGAGAAATCTTCAATACCATAGTGAGGAGTAACTAGTCATTGTGTCCGACCAAGTGAGGTATGAGTAAATCCATGCTGGCCATTTCCTGTCTGATTCTACGTTTTCCTTGTTGTTGTTTGTCCATTTATTTTAGGTTTTTAAAGTTTGTTTGTATGTTTGTTTGTTTGTTTGTTTTGGGACGATTCCCAGAGCGATCCGGAGGGTCATTGCGAGAGAGCCGTCCTTAGGATCACTTTTAAATGAGACGGGACAGAGCTTCAGCGTGCTCATCGTCTGAGCGCAAAGGGGCTCTCTCCATCGTAGGAAAAGACAGTTTGCATTTGACACGGTGCAGATGACACGGTCTGCATCTTATCAGAGCAAAGGACGTATACAAGCAGTTATCCTGCTGAAAGCAGGTGTTTACAGCTTATTCAAAGACACTCAGGCCATCACATCTTCCTTCACACAAGCCGAGGGTTCTCAGCCCTGCATTGGCTTGATTCCTTGACATGGACCCCCAGTGTGAAATGAGGAAAGCCTCGAGATCCTGTCTTCATGGGAAGACACGTCATTTGCCTGGATCTCATATGCACACCATGTCCTGGTCCTTTGCATCCTGTGAGGAGAAGTAGGGAGGCATGCTTCAGTCATGCATCATGTGATCGTCGGTTAGTGTGTAGTGCATGTACATGTCACACTCACCTTTGAGAAGAGAAGGCATTTTCAAATTCCAGGGAGGGGACATGGTGTCATCCTTTGGTCAGGCGAAATCAGGGCTGCATCCTTCTGTGAGCTCAGGAGATGGCCTTCACTGTATCACAGCAGAGTGCCAGGGAATTCCCTCTCTCCAGGGAGAAAGGGACATTCGGCCATCCCTCTGGTGAAGACAGCAGCTTGACCCGTTCCACAGTCAGGTACATCCCACATATCTTCCCAACAGGTAGATACAGGCAATCATATCCCACACAGTGAACACAGCATTGAAAGGACCGTAACAGAGTACCACACGGCCTCCCTTTCCAAACATGGGAACCAGCCCTTCTCCCTTTGTACATAGAACACAGGACAAAAAGCATTCCTCCATGAGGAGACATGATCTTCACCCTGTCACCACATGAGGACATGCATTTGTCCGACAGACACATCACAACAGAGGAACCACCCACCCACCCACCTGCAACAAACACACCCTCCAACCTCCAGCAGATGGACAGTGTTCATCTTTCTCCTTGTGACCACGCTGTATCCACTTTCTGTGTCAGCATTGGCAATGGTCTTCATTCATCCAGCAGGAGCTGTCCTTAGGATCACTTTTAAATGAGACGAGACAGAGCTTCAGCGTGCTCATCATCTGAGCACAAAGGGACTCTCTCCATCGTAGGAAAAGAGTTTGCATTTGACACGGTGCGGATGACACGGTCTGCATCTTATCAGAGCAAAGGACGTATACAAGCAGTTATCCTGCTGAAAGCAGGTGTTTACAGCTTATTCAAAGACACTCAGGCCATCACATCTTCCTTCACACAAACCGTGGGCTCTCAGCCTTGCACTGGCTTGATTCCTTGACATGGACCCCCAGTGTGAAATGAGGAAAGCCTCGAGATCCTGTCTTCATGGGAAGACACGTCATTTGCCTGGATCTCATATGCACACCATGTCCTGGTCCTTTGCATCCTGTGAGGAGAAGTAGGGAGGCATGCTTCAGTCATGCATCATGTGATCGTCGGTTAGTGTGTAGTGCATGTACATGTCACACTCACCTTTGAGAAGAGAAGGCATTTTCAAATTCCAGGGAGGGGACATGGTGTCATCCTTTGGTCAGGCGAAATCAGGGCTGCATCCTTCTGTGAGCTCAGGAGATGGCCTTCACTGTATCACAGCAGAGTGCCAGGGAATTCCCTCTCTCCAGGGAGAAAGGGACATTCGGCCATCCCTCTGGTGAAGACAGCAGCTTGACCCGTTCCACAGTCATGTACATCCCACATATCTTCCCAACAGGTAGATACAGGCAATCATATCCCACACAGTGAACACAGCATTGAAAGGACCGTAACAGAGTACCACACGGCCTCCCTTTCCAAACATGGGAACCAGCCCTTCTCCCTTTGTACATAGAACACAGGACAAAAAGCATTCCTCCATGAGGAGACGTGATCTTCACCCTGTCACCACATGAGGACATGCATTTGTCCGACAGACACATCACAACAAAGGAACCACCCACCCACCCACCTGCAACAAACACACCCTCCAACCTCCAGCAGATGGACAGTGTTCATCTTTCTCCTTGTGACCACGCTGTATCCACTTTCTGTGTCAGCATTGGCAATGGTCTTCATTCATCCAGCAGGAGCTGTCCTTAGGATCACTTTTTTTAAATTATATATTTATTTTTTATTTATTAATTGCATTGCATTATGTGACAGTTTCATAGGCTCTGGGAATCCCCCAAACCCTCCCCATGACCTCCCCCCATGTTGGATTCTTCCACCTTGTTGCAGCATTACATTTCAAATTCAATCAAGATTCTTTCTTTGCAAACATATACCAAGCATAGAGTCCAGCATGTTATTGTCCAGATGAATTGAACAGTTTCTTTGGGAGACCCTTTCTGGTCTGAAAGTTAAGGTGGCAGAATATCATCCAAATCAATTAAGAGTCCCAGCATCATATCAACAACAATTTACAACATTATGGAATTGACATGGTTTTGAGTAACCAGTATGTTAAAAAAATAAAACATGCAAGTTCTTAAGCACTACCTGTGATTAGCTCATTGAGATTTCCATTTTAGTTTATATACAGAACCGGCTGCTATACACCTTAAAAGGGTTATAGGGTACTATTCAGCTGTCTCATGTCTATTTTCATTTTAGTATATAACATTTTATAGTGTTAAAGCATAACTTTGCTGAACTGGCATATTTTGGAATAGTCCAAACTGGCTTATAACTCTAACAAGACATTTGTCAACAATTAAGGAGCGGAACAGTTTTAGGAGGGGTGTGTAGAGAAATCTTCAATACCATAGTGAGGAGTAACTAGTCATTGTGTCCGACCAAGTGAGGTATGAGTAAATCCATGCTGGCCATTTCCTGTCTGATTCTACGTTTTCCTTGTTGTTGTTTGTCCATTTATTTTAGGTTTTTAAAGTTTGTTTGTATGTTTGTTTGTTTGTTTGTTTGTTTTGGGACGATTCCCAGAGCGATCCGGAGGGTCATTGCGAGAGAGCCGTCCTTAGGATCACTTTTAAATGAGACGGGACAGAGCTTCAGCGTGCTCATCGTCTGAGCGCAAAGGGGCTCTCTCCATCGTAGGAAAAGACAGTTTGCATTTGACACGGTGCAGATGACACGGTCTGCATCTTATCAGAGCAAAGGACGTATACAAGCAGTTATCCTGCTGAAAGCAGGTGTTTACAGCTTATTCAAAGACACTCAGGCCATCACATCTTCCTTCACACAAGCCGAGGGTTCTCAGCCCTGCATTGGCTTGATTCCTTGACATGGACCCCCAGTGTGAAATGAGGAAAGCCTCGAGATCCTGTCTTCATGGGAAGACACGTCATTTGCCTGGATCTCATATGCACACCATGTCCTGGTCCTTTGCATCCTGTGAGGAGAAGTAGGGAGGCATGCTTCAGTCATGCATCATGTGATCGTCGGTTAGTGTGTAGTGCATGTACATGTCACACTCACCTTTGAGAAGAGAAGGCATTTTCAAATTCCAGGGAGGGGACATGGTGTCATCCTTTGGTCAGGCGAAATCAGGGCTGCATCCTTCTGTGAGCTCAGGAGATGGCCTTCACTGTATCACAGCAGAGTGCCAGGGAATTCCCTCTCTCCAGGGAGAAAGGGACATTCGGCCATCCCTCTGGTGAAGACAGCAGCTTGACCCGTTCCACAGTCAGGTACATCCCACATATCTTCCCAACAGGTAGATACAGGCAATCATATCCCACACAGTGAACACAGCATTGAAAGGACCGTAACAGAGTACCACACGGCCTCCCTTTCCAAACATGGGAACCAGCCCTTCTCCCTTTGTACATAGAACACAGGACAAAAAGCATTCCTCCATGAGGAGACATGATCTTCACCCTGTCACCACATGAGGACATGCATTTGTCCGACAGACACATCACAACAGAGGAACCACCCACCCACCCACCTGCAACAAACACACCCTCCAACCTCCAGCAGATGGACAGTGTTCATCTTTCTCCTTGTGACCACGCTGTATCCACTTTCTGTGTCAGCATTGGCAATGGTCTTCATTCATCCAGCAGGAGCTGTCCTTAGGATCACTTTTAAATGAGACGAGACAGAGCTTCAGCGTGCTCATCATCTGAGCACAAAGGGACTCTCTCCATCGTAGGAAAAGAGTTTGCATTTGACACGGTGCGGATGACACGGTCTGCATCTTATCAGAGCAAAGGACGTATACAAGCAGTTATCCTGCTGAAAGCAGGTGTTTACAGCTTATTCAAAGACACTCAGGCCATCACATCTTCCTTCACACAAACCGTGGGCTCTCAGCCTTGCACTGGCTTGATTCCTTGACATGGACCCCCAGTGTGAAATGAGGAAAGCCTCGAGATCCTGTCTTCATGGGAAGACACGTCATTTGCCTGGATCTCATATGCACACCATGTCCTGGTCCTTTGCATCCTGTGAGGAGAAGTAGGGAGGCATGCTTCAGTCATGCATCATGTGATCGTCGGTTAGTGTGTAGTGCATGTACATGTCACACTCACCTTTGAGAAGAGAAGGCATTTTCAAATTCCAGGGAGGGGACATGGTGTCATCCTTTGGTCAGGCGAAATCAGGGCTGCATCCTTCTGTGAGCTCAGGAGATGGCCTTCACTGTATCACAGCAGAGTGCCAGGGAATTCCCTCTCTCCAGGGAGAAAGGGACATTCGGCCATCCCTCTGGTGAAGACAGCAGCTTGACCCGTTCCACAGTCATGTACATCCCACATATCTTCCCAACAGGTAGATACAGGCAATCATATCCCACACAGTGAACACAGCATTGAAAGGACCGTAACAGAGTACCACACGGCCTCCCTTTCCAAACATGGGAACCAGCCCTTCTCCCTTTGTACATAGAACACAGGACAAAAAGCATTCCTCCATGAGGAGACATGATCTTCACCCTGTCACCACATGAGGACATGCATTTGTCCGACAGACACATCACAACAAAGGAACCACCCACCCACCCACCTGCAACAAACACACCCTCCAACCTCCAGCAGATGGACAGTGTTCATCTTTCTCCTTGTGACCACGCTGTATCCACTTTCTGTGTCAGCACTGGCAATGGTCTTCATTCATCCAGCAGGAGCTGTCCTTAGGATCACTTTTTTTAAATTATATATTTATTTTTTATTTATTAATTGCATTGCATTATGTGACAGTTTCATAGGCTCTGGGAATCCCCCAAACCCTCCCCATGACCTCCCCCCATGTTGGATTCTTCCACCTTGTTGCAGCATTACATTTCAAATTCAATCAAGATTCTTTCTTTGCAAACATATACCAAGCATAGAGTCCAGCATGTTATTGTCCAGATGAATTGAACAGTTTCTTTGGGAGACCCTTTCTGGTCTGAAAGTTAAGGTGGCAGAATATCATCCAAATCAATTAAGAGTCCCAGCATCATATCAACAACAATTTACAACATTATGGAATTGACATGGTTTTGAGTAACCAGTATGTTAAAAAAATAAAACATGCAAGTTCTTAAGCACTACTTGTGATTAGCTCATTGAGATTTCCATTTTAGTTTATATACAGAACCGGCTGCTATACACCTTAAAAGGGTTATAGGGTACTATTCAGCTGTCTCATGTCTATTTTCATTTTAGTATATAACATTTTATAGTGTTAAAGCATAACTTTGCTGAACTGGCATATTTTGGAATAGTCCAAACTGGCTTATAACTCTAACAAGACATTTGTCAACAATTAAGGAGCGGAACAGTTTTAGGAGGGGTGTGTAGAGAAATCTTCAATACCATAGTGAGGAGTAACTAGTCATTGTGTCCGACCAAGTGAGGTATGAGTAAATCCATGCTGGCCATTTCCTGTCTGATTCTACGTTTTCCTTGTTGTTGTTTGTCCATTTATTTTAGGTTTTTAAAGTTTGTTTGTATGTTTGTTTGTTTGTTTGTTTGTTTTGGGACGATTCCCAGAGCGATCCGGAGGGTCATTGCGAGAGAGCCGTCCTTAGGATCACTTTTAAATGAGACGGGACAGAGCTTCAGCGTGCTCATCGTCTGAGCGCAAAGGGGCTCTCTCCATCGTAGGAAAAGACAGTTTGCATTTGACACGGTGCAGATGACACGGTCTGCATCTTATCAGAGCAAAGGACGTATACAAGCAGTTATCCTGCTGAAAGCAGGTGTTTACAGCTTATTCAAAGACACTCAGGCCATCACATCTTCCTTCACACAAGCCGAGGGTTCTCAGCCCTGCATTGGCTTGATTCCTTGACATGGACCCCCAGTGTGAAATGAGGAAAGCCTCGAGATCCTGTCTTCATGGGAAGACACGTCATTTGCCTGGATCTCATATGCACACCATGTCCTGGTCCTTTGCATCCTGTGAGGAGAAGTAGGGAGGCATGCTTCAGTCATGCATCATGTGATCGTCGGTTAGTGTGTAGTGCATGTACATGTCACACTCACCTTTGAGAAGAGAAGGCATTTTCAAATTCCAGGGAGGGGACATGGTGTCATCCTTTGGTCAGGCGAAATCAGGGCTGCATCCTTCTGTGAGCTCAGGAGATGGCCTTCACTGTATCACAGCAGAGTGCCAGGGAATTCCCTCTCTCCAGGGAGAAAGGGACATTCGGCCATCCCTCTGGTGAAGACAGCAGCTTGACCCGTTCCACAGTCATGTACATCCCACATATCTTCCCAACAGGTAGATACAGGCAATCATATCCCACACAGTGAACACAGCATTGAAAGGACCGTAACAGAGTACCACACGGCCTCCCTTTCCAAACATGGGAACCAGCCCTTCTCCCTTTGTACATAGAACACAGGACAAAAAGCATTCCTCCATGAGGAGACATGATCTTCACCCTGTCACCACATGAGGACATGCATTTGTCCGACAGACACATCACAACAAAGGAACCACCCACCCACCCACCTGCAACAAACACACCCTCCAACCTCCAGCAGATGGACAGTGTTCATCTTTCTCCTTGTGACCACGCTGTATCCACTTTCTGTGTCAGCACTGGCAATGGTCTTCATTCATCCAGCAGGAGCTGTCCTTAGGATCACTTTTTTTAAATTATATATTTATTTTTTATTTATTAATTGCATTGCATTATGTGACAGTTTCATAGGCTCTGGGAATCCCCCAAACCCTCCCCATGACCTCCCCCCATGTTGGATTCTTCCACCTTGTTGCAGCATTACATTTCAAATTCAATCAAGATTCTTTCTTTGCAAACATATACCAAGCATAGAGTCCAGCATGTTATTGTCCAGATGAATTGAACAGTTTCTTTGGGAGACCCTTTCTGGTCTGAAAGTTAAGGTGGCAGAATATCATCCAAATCAATTAAGAGTCCCAGCATCATATCAACAACAATTTACAACATTATGGAATTGACATGGTTTTGAGTAACCAGTATGTTAAAAAAATAAAACATGCAAGTTCTTAAGCACTACTTGTGATTAGCTCATTGAGATTTCCATTTTAGTTTATATACAGAACCGGCTGCTATACACCTTAAAAGGGTTATAGGGTACTATTCAGCTGTCTCATGTCTATTTTCATTTTAGTATATAACATTTTATAGTGTTAAAGCATAACTTTGCTGAACTGGCATATTTTGGAATAGTCCAAACTGGCTTATAACTCTAACAAGACATTTGTCAACAATTAAGGAGCGGAACAGTTTTAGGAGGGGTGTGTAGAGAAATCTTCAATACCATAGTGAGGAGTAACTAGTCATTGTGTCCGACCAAGTGAGGTATGAGTAAATCCATGCTGGCCATTTCCTGTCTGATTCTACGTTTTCCTTGTTGTTGTTTGTCCATTTATTTTAGGTTTTTAAAGTTTGTTTGTATGTTTGTTTGTTTGTTTGTTTGTTTTGGGACGATTCCCAGAGCGATCCGGAGGGTCATTGCGAGAGAGCCGTCCTTAGGATCACTTTTAAATGAGACGGGACAGAGCTTCAGCGTGCTCATCGTCTGAGCGCAAAGGGGCTCTCTCCATCGTAGGAAAAGACAGTTTGCATTTGACACGGTGCAGATGACACGGTCTGCATCTTATCAGAGCAAAGGACGTATACAAGCAGTTATCCTGCTGAAAGCAGGTGTTTACAGCTTATTCAAAGACACTCAGGCCATCACATCTTCCTTCACACAAGCCGAGGGTTCTCAGCCCTGCATTGGCTTGATTCCTTGACATGGACCCCCAGTGTGAAATGAGGAAAGCCTCGAGATCCTGTCTTCATGGGAAGACACGTCATTTGCCTGGATCTCATATGCACACCATGTCCTGGTCCTTTGCATCCTGTGAGGAGAAGTAGGGAGGCATGCTTCAGTCATGCATCATGTGATCGTCGGTTAGTGTGTAGTGCATGTACATGTCACACTCACCTTTGAGAAGAGAAGGCATTTTCAAATTCCAGGGAGGGGACATGGTGTCATCCTTTGGTCAGGCGAAATCAGGGCTGCATCCTTCTGTGAGCTCAGGAGATGGCCTTCACTGTATCACAGCAGAGTGCCAGGGAATTCCCTCTCTCCAGGGAGAAAGGGACATTCGGCCATCCCTCTGGTGAAGACAGCAGCTTGACCCGTTCCACAGTCAGGTACATCCCACATATCTTCCCAACAGGTAGATACAGGCAATCATATCCTACACAGTGAACACAGCATTGAAAGGACCGTAACAGAGTACCACACGGCCTCCCTTTCCAAACATGGGAACCAGCCCTTCTCCCTTTGTACATAGAACACAGGACAAAAAGCATTCCTCCATGAGGAGACATGATCTTCACCCTGTCACCACATGAGGACATGCATTTGTCCGACAGACACATCACAACAGAAGCACCACCCACCCACCCACCTGCAACAAACACACCCTCCAACCTCCAGCAGATGGACAGTGTTCATCTTTCTCCTTGTGACCACGCTGTATCCACTTTCTGTGTCAGCATTGGCAATGGTCTTCATTCATCCAGCAGGAGCTGTCCTTAGGATCACTTTTAAATGAGACGAGACAGAGCTTCAGCGTGCTCATCATCTGAGCACAAAGGGACTCTCTCCATCGTAGGAAAAGAGTTTGCATTTGACACGGTGCAGATGACACGGTCTGCATCTTATCAGAGCAAAGGACGTATACAAGCAGTTATCCTGCTGAAAGCAGGTGTTTACAGCTTATTCAAAGACACTCAGGCCATCACATCTTCCTTCACACAAACCGTGGGCTCTCAGCCTTGCACTGGCTTGATTCCTTGACATGGACCCCCAGTGTGAAATGAGGAAAGCCTCGAGATCCTGTCTTCATGGGAAGACACGTCATTTGCCTGGATCTCATATGCACGCCATGTCCTGGTTCTTTGCATCCTGTGAGGAGAAGTAGGGAGGCATGCTTCAGTCATGCATCATGTGATCGTCGGTTAGTGTGTAGTGCATGTACATGTCACACTCACCTTTGAGAAGAGAAGGCATTTTCAAATTCCAGGGAGGGGACATGGTGTCATCCTTTGGTCAGGCGAAATCAGGGCTGCATCCTTCTGTGAGCTCAGGAGATGGCCTTCACTGTATCACAGCAGAGTGCCAGGGAATTCCCTCTCTCCAGGGAGAAAGGGACATTCGGCCATCCCTCTGGTGAAGACAGCAGCTTGACCCGTTCCACAGTCAGGTACATCCCACATATCTTCCCAACAGGTAGATACAGGCAATCATATCCCACACAGTGAACACAGCATTGAAAGGACCGTAACAGAGTACCACACGGCCTCCCTTTCCAAACATGGGAACCAGCCCTTCTCCCTTTGTACATAGAACACAGGACAAAAAGCATTCCTCCATGAGGAGACATGATCTTCACCCTGTCACCACATGAGGACATGCATTTGTCCGACAGACACATCACAACAGAGGAACCACCCACCCACCCACCTGCAACAAACACACCCTCCAACCTCCAGCAGATGGACAGTGTTCATCTTTCTCCTTGTGACCACGCTGTATCCACTTTCTGTGTCAGCACTGGCAATGGTCTTCATTCATCCAGCAGGAGCTGTCCTTAGGATCACTTTTTTTTAATTATATATTTATTTTTTATTTATTAATTGCATTGCATTATGTGACAGTTTCATAGGCTCTGGGAATCCCCCAAACCCTCCCCATGACCTCCCCCCATGTTGGATTCTTCCACCTTGTTGCAGCATTACATTTCAAATTCAATCAAGATTCTTTCTTTGCAAACATATACCAAGCATAGAGTCCAGCATGTTATTGTCCAGATGAATTGAACAGTTTCTTTGGGAGACCCTTTCTGGTCTGAAAGTTAAGGTGGCAGAATATCATCCAAATCAATTAAGAGTCCCAGCATCATATCAACAACAATTTACAACATTATGGAATTGACATGGTTTTGAGTAACCAGTATGTTAAAAAAATAAAACATGCAAGTTCTTAAGCACTACTTGTGATTAGCTCATTGAGATTTCCATTTTAGTTTATATACAGAACCGGCTGCTATACACCTTAAAAGGGTTATAGGGTACTATTCAGCTGTCTCATGTCTATTTTCATTTTAGTATATAACATTTTATAGTGTTAAAGCATAACTTTGCTGAACTGGCATATTTTGGAATAGTCCAAACTGGCTTATAACTCTAACAAGACATTTGTCAACAATTAAGGAGCGGAACAGTTTTAGGAGGGGTGTGTAGAGAAATCTTCAATACCATAGTGAGGAGTAACTAGTCATTGTGTCCGACCAAGTGAGGTATGAGTAAATCCATGCTGGCCATTTCCTGTCTGATTCTACGTTTTCCTTGTTGTTGTTTGTCCATTTATTTTAGGTTTTTAAAGTTTGTTTGTATGTTTGTTTGTTTGTTTGTTTTGGGACGATTCCCAGAGCGATCCGGAGGGTCATTGCGAGAGAGCCGTCCTTAGGATCACTTTTAAATGAGACAGGACAGAGCTTCAGCGTGCTCATCGTCTAAGCGCAAAGGGGCTCTCTCCATCGTAGGAAAAGACAGTTTGCATTTGACACGGTGCAGATGACACGGTCTGCATCTTATCAGAGCAAAGGACGTATACAAGCAGTTATCCTGCTGAAAGCAGGTGTTTACAGCTTATTCAAAGACACTCAGGCCATCACATCTTCCTTCACACAAGCCGAGGGTTCTCAGCCCTGCATTGGCTTGATTCCTTGACATGGACCCCCAGTGTGAAATGAGGAAAGCCTCGAGATCCTGTCTTCATGGGAAGACACGTCATTTGCCTGGATCTCATATGCACACCATGTCCTGGTCCTTTGCATCCTGTGAGGAGAAGTAGGGAGGCATGCTTCAGTCATGCATCATGTGATCGTCGGTTAGTGTGTAGTGCATGTACATGTCACACTCACCTTTGAGAAGAGAAGGCATTTTCAAATTCCAGGGAGGGGACATGGTGTCATCCTTTGGTCAGGCGAAATCAGGGCTGCATCCTTCTGTGAGCTCAGGAGATGGCCTTCACTGTATCACAGCAGAGTGCCAGGGAATTCCCTCTCTCCAGGGAGAAAGGGACATTCGGCCATCCCTCTGGTGAAGACAGCAGCTTGACCCGTTCCACAGTCATGTACATCCCACATATCTTCCCAACAGGTAGATACAGGCAATCATATCCCACACAGTGAACACAGCATTGAAAGGACCGTAACAGAGTACCACACGGCCTCCCTTTCCAAACATGGGAACCAGCCCTTCTCCCTTTGTACATAGAACACAGGACAAAAAGCATTCCTCCATGAGGAGACATGATCTTCACCCTGTCACCACATGAGGACATGCATTTGTCCGACAGACACATCACAACAGAGGCACCACCCACCTACCCACCTGCAACAAACACACCCTCCAACCTCCAGCAGATGGACAGTGTTCATCTTTCTCCTTGTGACCACGCTGTATCCACTTTCTGTGTCAGCATTGGCAATGGTCTTCATTCATCCAGCAGGAGCTGTCCTTAGGATCACTTTTAAATGAGACGAGACAGAGCTTCAGCGTGCTCATCATCTGAGCACAAAGGGACTCTCTCCATCGTAGGAAAAGAGTTTGCATTTGACACGGTGCGGATGACACGGTCTGCATCTTATCAGAGCAAAGGACGTATACAAGCAGTTATCCTGCTGAAAGCAGGTGTTTACAGCTTATTCAAAGACACTCAGGCCATCACATCTTCCTTCACACAAACCGTGGGCTCTCAGCCTTGCACTGGCTTGATTCCTTGACATGGACCCACAGTGTGAAATGAGGAAAGCCTCGAGATCCTGTCTTCATGGGAAGACACGTCATTTGCCTGGATCTCATATGCACACCATGTCCTGGTCCTTTGCATCCTGTGAGGAGAAGTAGGGAGGCATGCTTCAGTCATGCATCATGTGATCGTCGGTTAGTGTGTAGTGCATGTACATGTCACACTCACCTTTGAGAAGAGAAGGCATTTTCAAATTCCAGGGAGGGGACATGGTGTCATCCTTTGGTCAGGCGAAATCAGGGCTGCATCCTTCTGTGAGCTCAGGAGATGGCCTTCACTGTATCACAGCAGAGTGCCAGGGAATTCTCTCTCTCCAGGGAGAAAGGGACATTCGGCCATCCCTCTGGTGAAGACAGCACCTTGACCCGTTCCACAGTCAGGTACATCCCACATATCTTCCCAACAGGTAGATACAGGCAATCATATCCCACACAGTGAACACAGCATTGAAAGGACCGTAACAGAGTACCACACGGCCTCCCTTTCCAAACATGGGAACCAGCCCTTCTCCCTTTGTACATAGAACACAGGACAAAAAGCATTCCTCCATGAGGAGACATGATCTTCACCCTGTCACCACATGAGGACATGCATTTGTCCGACAGACACATCACAACAGAGGAACCACCCACCCACCCACCTGCAACAAACACACCCTCCAACCTCCAGCAGATGGACAGTGTTCATCTTTCTCCTTGTGACCACGCTGTATCCACTTTCTGTGTCAGCACTGGCAATGGTCTTCATTCATCCAGCAGGAGCTGTCCTTAGGATCACTTTTTTTTAATTATATATTTATTTTTTATTTATTAATTGCATTGCATTATGTGACAGTTTCATAGGCTCTGGGAATCCCCCAAACCCTCCCCATGACCTCCCCCCATGTTGGATTCTTCCACCTTGTTGCAGCATTACATTTCAAATTCAATCAAGATTCTTTCTTTGCAAACATATACCAAGCATAGAGTCCAGCATGTTATTGTCCAGATGAATTGAACAGTTTCTTTGGGAGACCCTTTCTGGTCTGAAAGTTAAGGTGGCAGAATATCATCCAAATCAATTAAGAGTCCCAGCATCATATCAACAACAATTTACAACATTATGGAATTGACATGGTTTTGAGTAACCAGTATGTTAAAAAAATAAAACATGCAAGTTCTTAAGCACTACTTGTGATTAGCTCATTGAGATTTCCATTTTAGTTTATATACAGAACCGGCTGCTATACACCTTAAAAGGGTTATAGGGTACTATTCAGCTGTCTCATGTCTATTTTCATTTTAGTATATAACATTTTATAGTGTTAAAGCATAACTTTGCTGAACTGGCATATTTTGGAATAGTCCAAACTGGCTTATAACTCTAACAAGACATTTGTCAACAATTAAGGAGCGGAACAGTTTTAGGAGGGGTGTGTAGAGAAATCTTCAATACCATAGTGAGGAGTAACTAGTCATTGTGTCCGACCAAGTGAGGTATGAGTAAATCCATGCTGGCCATTTCCTGTCTGATTCTACGTTTTCCTTGTTGTTGTTTGTCCATTTATTTTAGGTTTTTAAAGTTTGTTTGTATGTTTGTTTGTTTGTTTGTTTTGGGACGATTCCCAGAGCGATCCGGAGGGTCATTGCGAGAGAGCCGTCCTTAGGATCACTTTTAAATGAGACGGGACAGAGCTTCAGCGTGCTCATCGTCTGAGCGCAAAGGGGCTCTCTCCATCGTAGGAAAAGACAGTTTGCATTTGACACGGTGCAGATGACACGGTCTGCATCTTATCAGAGCAAAGGACGTATACAAGCAGTTATCCTGCTGAAAGCAGGTGTTTACAGCTTATTCAAAGACACTCAGGCCATCACATCTTCCTTCACACAAGCCGAGGGTTCTCAGCCCTGCATTGGCTTGATTCCTTGACATGGACCCCCAGTGTGAAATGAGGAAAGCCTCGAGATCCTGTCTTCATGGGAAGACACGTCATTTGCCTGGATCTCATATGCACACCATGTCCTGGTCCTTTGCATCCTGTGAGGAGAAGTAGGGAGGCATGCTTCAGTCATGCATCATGTGATCGTCGGTTAGTGTGTAGTGCATGTACATGTCACACTCACCTTTGAGAAGAGAAGGCATTTTCAAATTCCAGGGAGGGGACATGGTGTCATCCTTTGGTCAGGCGAAATCAGGGCTGCATCCTTCTGTGAGCTCAGGAGATGGCCTTCACTGTATCACAGCAGAGTGCCAGGGAATTCTCTCTCTCCAGGGAGAAAGGGACATTCGGCCATCCCTCTGGTGAAGACAGCAGCTTGACCCGTTCCACAGTCAGGTACATCCCACATATCTTCCCAACAGGTAGATACAGGCAATCATATCCCACACAGTGAGCACAGCATTGAAAGGACCGTAACAGAGTACCACACGGCCTCCCTTTCCAAACATGGGAACCAGCCCTTCTCCCTTTGTACATAGAACACAGGACAAAAAGCATTCCTCCATGAGGAGACATGATCTTCACCCTGTCACCACATGAGGACATGCATTTGTCCGACAGACACATCACAACAGAGGCACCACCCACCCACCCACCTGCAACAAACACACCCTCCAACCTCCAGCAGATGGACAGTGTTCATCTTTCTCCTTGTGACCACGCTGTATCCACTTTCTGTGTCAGCATTGGCAATGGTCTTCATTCATCCAGCAGGAGCTGTCCTTAGGATCACTTTTAAATGAGACGAGACAGAGCTTCAGCGTGCTCATCATCTGAGCACAAAGGGACTCTCTCCATCGTAGGAAAAGAGTTTGCATTTGACACGGTGCGGATGACACGGTCTGCATCTTATCAGAGCAAAGGACGTATACAAGCAGTTATCCTGCTGAAAGCAGGTGTTTACAGCTTATTCAAAGACACTCAGGCCATCACATCTTCCTTCACACAAACCGTGGGCTCTCAGCCTTGCACTGGCTTGATTCCTTGACATGGACCCCCAGTGTGAAATGAGGAAAGCCTCGAGATCCTGTCTTCATGGGAAGACACGTCATTTGCCTGGATCTCATATGCACACCATGTCCTGGTCCTTTGCATCCTGTGAGGAGAAGTAGGGAGGCATGCTTCAGTCATGCATCATGTGATCGTCGGTTAGTGTGTAGTGCATGTACATGTCACACTCACCTTTGAGAAGAGAAGGCATTTTCAAATTCCAGGGAGGGGACATGGTGTCATCCTTTGGTCAGGCGAAATCAGGGCTGCATCCTTCTGTGAGCTCAGGAGATGGCCTTCACTGTATCACAGCAGAGTGCCAGGGAATTCCCTCTCTCCAGGGAGAAAGGGACATTCGGCCATCCCTCTGGTGAAGACAGCAGCTTGACCCGTTCCACAGTCATGTACATCCCACATATCTTCCCAACAGGTAGATACAGGCAATCATATCCCACACAGTGAACACAGCATTGAAAGGACTGTAACAGAGTACCACACGGCCTCCCTTTCCAAACATGGGAACCAGCCCTTCTCCCTTTGTACATAGAACACAGGACAAAAAGCATTCCTCCATGAGGAGACATGATCTTCACCCTGTCACCACATGAGGACATGCATTTGTCCGACAGACACATCACAACAGAGGCACCACCCACCCACCCACCTGCAACAAACACACCCTCCAACCTCCAGCAGATGGACAGTGTTCATCTTTCTCCTTGTGACCACGCTGTATCCACTTTCTGTGTCAGCATTGGCAATGGTCTTCATTCATCCAGCAGGAGCTGTCCTTAGGATCACTTTTAAATGAGACGAGACAGAGCTTCAGCGTGCTCATCATCTGAGCACAAAGGGGCTCTCTCCATCGTAGGAAAAGAGTTTGCATTTGACACGGTGCGGATGACACGGTCTGCATCTTATCAGAGCAAAGGACGTATACAAGCAGTTATCCTGCTGAAAGCAGGTGTTTACAGCTTATTCAAAGACACTCAGGCCATCACATCTTCCTTCACACAAACCGTGGGCTCTCAGCCTTGCACTGGCTTGATTCCTTGACATGGACCCCCAGTGTGAAATGAGGAAAGCCTCGAGATCCTGTCTTCATGGGAAGACACGTCATTTGCCTGGATCTCATATGCACACCATGTCCTGGTCCTTTGCATCCTGTGAGGAGAAGTAGGGAGGCATGCTTCAGTCATGCATCATGTGATCGTCGGTTAGTGTGTAGTGCATGTACATGTCACACTCACCTTTGAGAAGAGAAGGCATTTTCAAATTCCAGGGAGGGGACATGGTGTCATCCTTTGGTCAGGCGAAATCAGGGCTGCATCCTTCTGTGAGCTCAGGAGGTGGCCTTCACTGTATCACAGCAGAGTGCCAGGGAATTCCCTCTCTCCAGGGAGAAAGGGACATTCGGCCATCCCTCTGGTGAAGACAGCAGCTTGACCCGTTCCACAGTCATGTACATCCCACATATCTTCCCAACAGGTAGATACAGGCAATCATATCCCACACAGTGAACACAGCATTGAAAGGACCGTAACAGAGTACCACACGGCCTCCCTTTCCAAACATGGGAACCAGCCCTTCTCCCTTTGTACATAGAACACAGGACAAAAAGCATTCCTCCATGAGGAGACGTGATCTTCACCCTGTCACCACATGAGGACATGCATTTGTCCGACAGACACATCACAACAAAGGAACCACCCACCCACCCACCTGCAACAAACACACCCTCCAACCTCCAGCAGATGGACAGTGTTCATCTTTCTCCTTGTGACCACGCTGTATCCACTTTCTGTGTCAGCACTGGCAATGGTCTTCATTCATCCAGCAGGAGCTGTCCTTAGGATCACTTTTTTTAAATTATATATTTATTTTTTATTTATTAATTGCATTGCATTATGTGACAGTTTCATAGGCTCTGGGAATCCCCCAAACCCTCCCCATGACCTCCCCCCATGTTGGATTCCTCCACCTTGTTGCAGCATTACATTTCAAATTCAATCAAGATTCTTTCTTTGCAAACATATACCAAGCATAGAGTCCAGCATGTTATTGTCCAGATGAATTGAACAGTTTCTTTGGGAGACCCTTTCTGGTCTGAAAGTTAAGGTGGCAGAATATCATCCAAATCAATTAAGAGTCCCAGCATCATATCAACAACAATTTACAACATTATGGAATTGACATGGTTTTGAGTAACCAGTATGTTAAAAAAATAAAACATGCAAGTTCTTAAGCACTACCTGTGATTAGCTCATTGAGATTTCCATTTTAGTTTATATACAGAACCGGCTGCTATACACCTTAAAAGGGTTATAGGGTACTATTCAGCTGTCTCATGTCTATTTTCATTTTAGTATATAACATTTTATAGTGTTAAAGCATAACTTTGCTGAACTGGCATATTTTGGAATAGTCCAAACTGGCTTATAACTCTAACAAGACATTTGTCAACAATTAAGGAGCGGAACAGTTTTAGGAGGGGTGTGTAGAGAAATCTTCAATACCATAGTGAGGAGTAACTAGTCATTGTGTCCGACCAAGTGAGGTATGAGTAAATCCATGCTGGCCATTTCCTGTCTGATTCTACGTTTTCCTTGTTGTTGTTTGTCCATTTATTTTAGGTTTTTAAAGTTTGTTTGTATGTTTGTTTGTTTGTTTGTTTGTTTTGGGACGATTCCCAGAGCGATCCGGAGGGTCATTGCGAGAGAGCCGTCCTTAGGATCACTTTTAAATGAGACGGGACAGAGCTTCAGCGTGCTCATCGTCTGAGCGCAAAGGGGCTCTCTCCATCGTAGGAAAAGACAGTTTGCATTTGACACGGTGCAGATGACACGGTCTGCATCTTATCAGAGCAAAGGACGTATACAAGCAGTTATCCTGCTGAAAGCAGGTGTTTACAGCTTATTCAAAGACACTCAGGCCATCACATCTTCCTTCACACAAGCCGAGGGTTCTCAGCCCTGCATTGGCTTGATTCCTTGACATGGACCCCCAGTGTGAAATGAGGAAAGCCTCGAGATCCTGTCTTCATGGGAAGACACGTCATTTGCCTGGATCTCATATGCACACCATGTCCTGGTCCTTTGCATCCTGTGAGGAGAAGTAGGGAGGCATGCTTCAGTCATGCATCATGTGATCGTCGGTTAGTGTGTAGTGCATGTACATGTCACACTCACCTTTGAGAAGAGAAGGCATTTTCAAATTCCAGGGAGGGGACATGGTGTCATCCTTTGGTCAGGCGAAATCAGGGCTGCATCCTTCTGTGAGCTCAGGAGATGGCCTTCACTGTATCACAGCAGAGTGCCAGGGAATTCCCTCTCTCCAGGGAGAAAGGGACATTCGGCCATCCCTCTGGTGAAGACAGCAGCTTGACCCGTTCCACAGTCAGGTACATCCCACATATCTTCCCAACAGGTAGATACAGGCAATCATATCCCACACAGTGAACACAGCATTGAAAGGACCGTAACAGAGTACCACACGGCCTCCCTTTCCAAACATGGGAACCAGCCCTTCTCCCTTTGTACATAGAACACAGGACAAAAAGCATTCCTCCATGAGGAGACATGATCTTCACCCTGTCACCACATGAGGACATGCATTTGTCCGACAGACACATCACAACAGAGGCACCACCCACCCACCCACCTGCAACAAACACACCCTCCAACCTCCAGCAGATGGACAGTGTTCATCTTTCTCCTTGTGACCACGCTGTATCCACTTTCTGTGTCAGAATTGGCAATGGTCTTCATTCATCCAGCAGGAGCTGTCCTTAGGATCACTTTTAAATGAGACGAGACAGAGCTTCAGCGTGCTCATCATCTGAGCACAAAGGGACTCTCTCCATCGTAGGAAAAGAGTTTGCATTTGACACGGTGCGGATGACACGGTCTGCATCTTATCAGAGCAAAGGACGTATACAAGCAGTTATCCTGCTGAAAGCAGGTGTTTACAGCTTATTCAAAGACACTCAGGCCATCACATCTTCCTTCACACAAACCGTGGGCTCTCAGCCTTGCACTGGCTTGATTCCTTGACATGGACCCCCAGTGTGAAATGAGGAAAGCCTCGAGATCCTGTCTTCATGGGAAGACACGTCATTTGCCTGGATCTCATATGCACACCATGTCCTGGTCCTTTGCATCCTGTGAGGAGAAGTAGGGAGGCATGCTTCAGTCATGCATCATGTGATCGTCGGTTAGTGTGTAGTGCATGTACATGTCACACTCACCTTTGAGAAGAGAAGGCATTTTCAAATTCCAGGGAGGGGACATGGTGTCATCCTTTGGTCAGGCGAAATCAGGGCTGCATCCTTCTGTGAGCTCAGGAGATGGCCTTCACTGTATCACAGCAGAGTGCCAGGGAATTCCCTCTCTCCAGGGAGAAAGGGACATTCGGCCATCCCTCTGGTGAAGACAGCAGCTTGACCCGTTCCACAGTCAGGTACATCCCACATATCTTCCCAACAGGTAGATACAGGCAATCATATCCCACACAGTGAACACAGCATTGAAAGGACCGTAACAGAGTACCACACGGCCTCCCTTTCCAAACATGGGAACCAGCCCTTCTCCCTTTGTACATAGAACACAGGACAAAAAGCATTCCTCCATGAGGAGACATGATCTTCACCCTGTCACCACATGAGGACATGCATTTGTCCGACAGACACATCACAACAGAGGAACCACCCACCCACCCACCTGCAACAAACACACCCTCCAACCTCCAGCAGATGGACAGTGTTCATCTTTCTCCTTGTGACCACGCTGTATCCACTTTCTGTGTCAGCACTGGCAATGGTCTTCATTCATGCAGCAGGAGCTGTCCTTAGGATCACTTTTTTTTAATTATATATTTATTTTTTATTTATTAATTGCATTGCATTATGTGACAGTTTCATAGGCTCTGGGAATCCCCCAAACCCTCCCCATGACCTCCCCCCATGTTGGATTCTTCCACCTTGTTGCAGCATTACATTTCAAATTCAATCAAGATTCTTTCTTTGCAAACATATACCAAGCATAGAGTCCAGCATGTTATTGTCCAGATCAATTGAACAGTTTCTTTGGGAGACCCTTTCTGGTCTGAAAGTTAAGGTGGCAGAATATCATCCAAATCAATTAAGAGTCCCAGCATCATATCAACAACAATTTACAACATTATGGAATTGACATGGTTTTGAGTAACCAGTATGTTAAAAAAATAAAACATGCAAGTTCTTAAGCACTACTTGTGATTAGCTCATTGAGATTTCCATTTTAGTTTATATACAGAACCGGCTGCTATACACCTTAAAAGGGTTATAGGGTACTATTCAGCTGTCTCATGTCTATTTTCATTTTAGTATATAACATTTTATAGTGTTAAAGCATAACTTTGCTGAACTGGCATATTTTGGAATAGTCCAAACTGGCTTATAACTCTAACAAGACATTTGTCAACAATTAAGGAGCGGAACAGTTTTAGGAGGGGTGTGTAGAGAAATCTTCAATACCATAGTGAGGAGTAACTAGTCATTGTGTCCGACCAAGTGAGGTATGAGTAAATCCATGCTGGCCATTTCCTGTCTGATTCTACGTTTTCCTTGTTGTTGTTTGTCCATTTATTTTAGGTTTTTAAAGTTTGTTTGTATGTTTGTTTGTTTGTTTGTTTTGGGACGATTCCCAGAGCGATCCGGAGGGTCATTGCGAGAGAGCCGTCCTTAGGATCACTTTTAAATGAGACGGGACAGAGCTTCAGCGTGCTCATCGTCTGAGCGCAAAGGGGCTCTCTCCATCGTAGGAAAAGACAGTTTGCATTTGACACGGTGCAGATGACACGGTCTGCATCTTATCAGAGCAAAGGACGTATACAAGCAGTTATCCTGCTGAAAGCAGGTGTTTACAGCTTATTCAAAGACACTCAGGCCATCACATCTTCCTTCACACAAGCCGAGGGTTCTCAGCCCTGCATTGGCTTGATTCCTTGACATGGACCCCCAGTGTGAAATGAGGAAAGCCTCGAGATCCTGTCTTCATGGGAAGACACGTCATTTGCCTGGATCTCATATGCACACCATGTCCTGGTCCTTTGCATCCTGTGAGGAGAAGTAGGGAGGCATGCTTCAGTCATGCATCATGTGATCGTCGGTTAGTGTGTAGTGCATGTACATGTCACACTCACCTTTGAGAAGAGAAGGCATTTTCAAATTCCAGGGAGGGGACATGGTGTCATCCTTTGGTCAGGTGAAATCAGGGCTGCATCCTTCTGTGAGCTCAGGAGATGGCCTTCACTGTATCACAGCAGAGTGCCAGGGAATTCCCTCTCTCCAGGGAGAAAGGGACATTCGGCCATCCCTCTGGTGAAGACAGCAGCTTGACCCGTTCCACAGTCATGTACATCCCACATATCTTCCCAAAGGGTAGATACAGGCAATCATATCCCACACAGTGAACACAGCATTGAAAGGACCGTAACAGAGTACCACACGGCCTCCCTTTCCAAACATGGGAACCAGCCCTTCTCCCTTTGTACATAGAACACAGGACAAAAAGCATTCCTCCATGAGGAGACATGATCTTCACCCTGTCACCACATGAGGACATGCATTTGTCCGACAGACACATCACAACAGAGGCACCACCCACCCACCCACCTGCAACAAACACACCCTCCAACCTCCAGCAGATGGACAGTGTTCATCTTTCTCCTTGTGACCACGCTGTATCCACTTTCTGTGTCAGCATTGGCAATGGTCTTCATTCATCCAGCAGGAGCTGTCCTTAGGATCACTTTTAAATGAGACGAGACAGAGCTTCAGCGTGCTCATCATCTGAGCACAAAGGGACTCTCCATCGTAGGAAAAGAGTTTGCATTTGACACGGTGCGGATGACACGGTCTGCATCTTATCAGAGCAAAGGACGTATACAAGCAGTTATCCTGCTGAAAGCAGGTGTTTACAGCTTATTCAAAGACACTCAGGCCATCACATCTTCCTTCACACAAACCGTGGGCTCTCAGCCTTGCATTGGCTTGATTCCTTGACATGGACCCCCAGTGTGAAATGAGGAAAGCCTCGAGATCCTGTCTTCATGGGAAGACACGTCATTTGCCTGGATCTCATATGCACACCATGTCCTGGTCCTTTGCATCCTGTGAGGAGAAGTAGGGAGGCATGCTTCAGTCATGCATCATGTGATCGTCGGTTAGTGTGTAGTGCATGTACATGTCACACTCACCTTTGAGAAGAGAAGGCATTTTCAAATTCCAGGGAGGGGACATGGTGTCATCCTTTGGTCAGGCGAAATCAGGGCTGCATCCTTCTGTGAGCTCAGGAGATGGCCTTCACTGTATCACAGCAGAGTGCCAGGGAATTCCCTCTCTCCAGGGAGAAAGGGACATTTGGCCATCCCTCTGGTGAAGACAGCAGCTTGACCCGTTCCACAGTCATGTACATCCCACATATCTTCCCAACAGGTAGATACAGGCAATCATATCCCACACAGTGAACACAGCATTGAAAGGACCGTAACAGTACCACACGGCCTCCCTTTCCAAACATGGGAACCAGCCCTTCTCCCTTTGTACATAGAACACAGGACAAAAAGCATTCCTCCATGAGGAGACATGATCTTCACCCTGTCACCACATGAGGACATGCATTTGTCCGACAGACACATCACAACAGAGGATCCCCCCACCCACCCACCTGCAACAAACACACCCTCCAACCTCCAGCAGATGGACAGTGTTCATCTTTCTCCTTGTGACCACGCTGTATCCACTTTCTGTGTCAGCACTGGCAATGGTCTTCATTCATGCAGCAGGAGCTGTCCTTAGGATCACTTTTTTTTAATTATATATTTATTTTTTATTTATTAATTGCATTGCATTATGTGACAGTTTCATAGGCTCTGGGAATCCCCCAAACCCTCCCCATGACCTCCCCCCATGTTGGATTCTTCCACCTTGTTGCAGCATTACATTTCAAATTCAATCAAGATTCTTTCTTTGCAAACATATACCAAGCATAGAGTCCAGCATGTTATTGTCCAGATCAATTGAACAGTTTCTTTGGGAGACCCTTTCTGGTCTGAAAGTTAAGGTGGCAGAATATCATCCAAATCAATTAAGAGTCCCAGCATCATATCAACAACAATTTACAACATTATGGAATTGACATGGTTTTGAGTAACCAGTATGTTAAAAAAATAAAACATGCAAGTTCTTAAGCACTACCTGTGATTAGCTCATTGAGATTTCCATTTTAGTTTATATACAGAACCGGCTGCTATACACCTTAAAAGGGTTATAGGGTACTATTCAGCTGTCTCATGTCTATTTTCATTTTAGTATATAACATTTTATAGTGTTAAAGCATAACTTTGCTGAACTGGAATATTTTGGAATAGTCCAAACTGGCTTATAACTCTAACAAGACATTTGTCAACAATTAAGGAGCGGAACAGTTTTAGGAGGGGTGTGTAGAGAAATCTTCAATACCATAGTGAGGAGTAACTAGTCATTGTGTCCGACCAAGTGAGGTATGAGTAAATCCATGCTGGCCATTTCCTGTCTGATTCTACGTTTTCCTTGTTGTTGTTTGTCCATTTATTTTAGGTTTTTAAAGTTTGTTTGTATGTTTGTTTGTTTGTTTTGGGACGATTCCCAGAACGATCCGGAGGGTCATTGAGAGAGAGCCGTCCTTAGGATCACTTTTAAATGAGACGAGACAGAGCTTCAGCGTGCTCATCGTCTGAGCGCAAAGGGGCTCTCTCCATCGTAGGAAAAGACAGTTTGCATTTCACGGTGCGGATGACACGGTCTGCATCTTATCAGAGCAAAGGACGTATACAAGCAGTTATCCTGCTGAAAGCAGGTGTTTACAGCTTATTCAAAGACACTCAGGCCATCACATCTTCCTTCACACAAACCGTGGGCTCTCAGCCTTGCACTGGCTTGATTCCTTGACATGGACCCCCAGTGTGAAATGAGGAAAGCCTCGAGATCCTGTCTTCATGGGAAGACACGTCATTTGCCTGGATCTCATATGCACACCATGTCCTGGTCCTTTGCATCCTGTGAGGAGAAGTAGGGAGGCATGCTTCAGTCATGCATCATGTGATCGTCGGTTAGTGTGTAGTGCATGTACATGTCACACTCACCTTTGAGAAGAGAAGGCATTTTCAAATTCCAGGGAGGGGACATGGTGTCATCCTTTGGTCAGGCGAAATCAGGGCTGCATCCTTCTGTGAGCTCAGGAGATGGCCTTCACTGTATCACAGCAGAGTGCCAGGGAATTCCCTCTCTCCAGGGAGAAAGGGACATTCGGCCATCCCTCTGGTGAAGACAGCAGCTTGACCCGTTCCACAGTCAGGTACATCCCACATATCTTCCCAACAGGTAGATACAGGCAATCATACACTAATGCAGTATTAACCCAACAGCATAAAAACACACCGTTCAACTGAACCTATCAGCATATGATCTAGCCTCCCTTTTGCAAGCTTTGTACCAGCCGTTCTGCTTATGCTCTGTTATGCAAAGCACAGTCATTATTTTTACTTGTAAATACGAGATCTTCACCCAATCATGTCAAGAGAAATTACGTTTATTTTACTGAAACGTGATTTAGGTTTCCCGTCTGATTTTGAAAATTGATTGTTTTTCTTTTTTGAAATATGTAGAACTGCATTTATAAATATATTGTGTTCACCTTGTAACATTTCATTCAACCTGTTCCTCCTTTTCTTCTTATACTTCAAGTTAGACTCATGTGATCAGTACAGATTTTCAGTTTTACCTCAAGGTTAAGTTGTGTTTCTTGTTTTAGTCATTTTATTAATGCCTTTATTATGTCCTTCTTATTCTTTGTTTCACCATCTATTTTACTGGCAGCTGGTTCTTATATGGAAACATTCCTTTTGTTGCAGTAGAATTTTTTGTCCATTCAGTGACAAGGTGTTTCCGTTCCTTCACATAAGCGTGCAATATTTTCACTTTCAACACTAGCGTTTGGTCTATTCCCTCCCTCTAAGTCATTGCAGAACATTTGTATTCAGTCAGTGTATTAACATTGCTTCCATTTGATGTAGTAACTCTCACCCCATACTTGGTAAGAAACTATATATTCACACTTTAAGGTTGAAAACAGTACCTTCTCTCCCTCCAGGTGAAGACGTGGTATTCACTTCTGTCAATTGAAGAAAGTCTGTTCCATATTCCATGACTTTTGGATTCAACATTCAACTTACCTTAAGAATGTGAAATTCATACTCCTGAAAGATGAGGATGGGACAGTACCTTTCTATTTGGTAAGGATATAGGTGTCACTTATACTTCCATCTCATTAGGTAGTTACCCCAAGCCCAGCCCAGGACAGAGTGAATGTAAATCAGTAGTCAGGACATACATCCTAAATCTCCAATTGATTCTCCATGTCAGGAGTGACTGCTTCCACACTGCATGAGTGGCATGCTTTAGGGGGTCAGGCAACTTATACCAGGGGCTGATCCCAGTGGAGTGTACCTCGAGACTCCCAAATATGTTTGGTTTCTGAATGGGCAGCAGTGGAGAATAGGGCACTCCAGACTGGCAGGCTGGTGTATTATGCTGGTGGAACAGGTTGGGTAATCATGTGCATGCTTGGTCCCAGGCTGGCAAAGGGGTAGGGTCCCAAACCAGCATATGTGCCAGAGGAATGGATATGGGATTTTGCATGTGTTGGTTCCTGGGTAGGTAAGTAGTGCTCCAGGCCATACACCACCCTGATGCAAGATTGGACTGAGGACCCGGGCACTCACAGGCATGAGGACGGTGGAAGGTTCAGGGAAGTGGGTGGGATATGTGGGAGGGAAGACCATTGAGGGAATAGGTGAGGAATGACTTCTAGGGGACTTCCATTAACAAGGCCACTGTACTTGCAGGTAAGCAAAGTGTCTGAGATCAAGTGGTTTAGAGGAAGAAAATTACAGAGTCTTTCTGGGTCAGACCAGTGCATCTACCCATGTTGGAGACCTGAGCTGGGCTATTTAGCATCAACCACCTCCCATGTTCATACATTAATCTAGGGCTGGAGGCCTACCTGGCCATGCCAAAACACCGTACCCAGCAGTGAGTGTTCGAGTGGGGAATGGGTCACATTAGGCTTGACCATGACACTAACCAGTATGTGAAAGAACCAGGTCTAAGAGAAGATTCTGTGGGAGATTTGTGGGCTCATACCTGGGGGACTGCCATACCAACTGGTTTGCTTGACAGCTGGGAGTGGGGATGGGCTGAACTAGGCATGACCAGGGAACTTACTGACACTCATGGGTGCTGGTGTTTGGAATAGGCCATGTTAGTCCAGGCTGCAACATCCACAGGTACACCCAAGAATTCGGTGCAGGGCAGGCCAAGATATAGCATCCATGGGCACACACAAAGGTTCAGACTGGGGGACAAACTGTCCCGAATAAGAGCCTAACTTGCTAGCATATGTGAGTCCTGGGTCTGAGAATAGGCCTGTTGGTGGAACTTGGGGAACTCACCTGGTGGGCTGTCGCTCCTGCTGGTAAACATGTGAGTCAGCTGGGTGTTTGGCAGGATAGGCAGGGCTGTTTTACTTGTTGGCAGGTATGTTGATTGGCTCTGGGGTTGGGGAGGAGGGGGAGGTGGATCGGGCAGATCTAGGCCAAACTGTAGCACATTGACACCCACAGGAACCAAGATGGAGTGTGTGCTATGCTAGGCTAGGCTATTGCACCTACTGGTTTGCATGAAAGCTAGGTGTGGGGGCAGGCTGTGCAGGGCTAGACTGCAGCACCCACCAGTGAGAGTTGGGGGTGGGGCAGACAAGACCAAGCCAGGCTGCAGCATCTGATGCCAAAAGTCAAACCTAGTGAGAAGTTATACTGGGCTTGGTTGGAGCAACCACCAGCATACGCAAGATCTGTGGTTGGGAGCAGGCCTGCTCAGGGAGCTAAGGGGAAGCCCTGGCTGGGATGCAGTTCTACCTGGTGAACACTAGAGCTGGAATGGGTGCAGTGAACTGGTTTTGACATGACTGCAGGATCCCTTGGCATGAGTGTGGACTGGGTCTGGGGTATGCCAGACTGGGCTAGGCTGCAGAGTGAAAGCACAGTCAACAGTAGTCTCGCTTTGTGACTTCTAGGAAACTCCAGAGATCATTCATCCTTGCTCTGGAAAAGCCAGTGGGCCCGCCAGTCTTGCAGGGCTTCAGCACTCTGACTGTTCTCCAGTCCCTGTCACGACAAGCTGCTTCCTCACGCATCAGAGATCATTCATGCAGGAAACCTGAATGCAGCTCAGTTCCCTAGAAAACCCCGCTTACCAAGGGGAACCCTGACTCACGTTCATGACATGCGCGGTGCTGATGACAGGGTGGATAGTCTGAGCCAGCTGCAGGCCTGCTCAGAGTGCCAGGCATGTCCGAGAGCGCCCTGGCCCGAGCTCCTGGGCTTCCAGCTCTGCTCCGTGGAGCGCAGCCACAGAACATCTGAAATGTGGCTGCTGCAACTGAAAAATGATTTTATGTTTCAAGAATTTTAATACATTTAAATATCATTTCACAATTAGGAAACCTTTAAGTATGCTTGGAATAACTTCAACAGTAAATTTTATGAAATCTAAATGCAGAGCAAGTATTTTGGATGAAATCTAACCACTAAAAAGCATATTTTATACTAATCTTTACAACAAAAAAGTGCAAATTAATCAATTTTTAGCACCTGTTGCTCACCAGAGCCAGGGTTTGTGTAGGACAGGCTGGGCTAGGTCTTTGCACCTACATGTGAGAGCTGGATCTAGGGAAGTGGGAGGGTACGGCTGGGTTGTAGTACCCATTGGTAAGAGCCAGAATGGGTGTGGGCCAGTTGGGCAGGGCTGCTAGACCTGCCAGGACAGGAAGTGGGCCAAGTCAGGGAAGGCCAAGAACCCACTGGTGTGTGCAAGTCTGTGACTGGTAAGTGACCTGTTATTGGAGCTTAGGGAACTCCTTTGTCAGGACATAGTCCCTGCAAGTGAGCTTAAGAACCATGTCTGGCAGCAGCTCATACAAGGCCAGGTTATAGTACCCACTGACATACATGTGGGTCATGTCTAGGGGCAGGCCAGGCTGGGCCAGTTCATAACTCCTACTGGAAGACGTGAAAACTTGAAGAGGCGTGGGATAGGCCTGGTTGTACCACAACACCAGCCAGTACACATTAGGGCCAGTACTGGGGACTGGCTAGGCTGTGCTAGACTGTAGCATCCACCAGCATGAGCTGGCACTGGGGGTAGATCAGGCTGAGCCAGGCTGCAGCACCTATTGTTGAATGCCACCATGAGGTAAGACATCCCAGACTGGTCTGCAGTATCCACCACCACACATACAACCCAAATGGGAGTAGCGAGCCTGGTAGGAGGCACTATGAGGATTCTCCTGCTGGACCACTGCTGCTGATGGTGAGCATGAGACTGAGACTGGGGCAGATAATGCTGGGCAGGGCTATTAAATCCACTGGCCTGCATATGAGCTGGGTCAGGGGGAGAGTCAGGATATGTAACCATATCTAATGATGCATGCATCAACTAGAGTAAGTGCAGGCTAGTCTAGCTTTGAATCACAGCATCAGCTATAAGGTGCTGGTACTGGGGGCAAGTCCTTTTTGCTATACTTAAGAACCACCTGGAAAGTGCAAGATCCTGGGTTGGGAGTGGGGCTAGTAGAGAAATTGTGGGCACGCTCTGATGGACTACAGCTCCCAGCAGTGAGCATGGGAACCAGGGCTGTCTTGCTGGACAGGCAGTGGGACCTGCCAGAATGAGATTGGGCTGGATCGTGAGTTTGGTCAGGCTGAGCTAGGCATCAAAACCCATCGATGTGTGTGAAAGTCAAGTGGAATGTGAGATGGACTAGACCAGTCTGCTGCACACACCGGCAAGTGCAAGAACTGGGATTGGTTTTGGGGTCTTGTGGGTGTTACTTGGGGCTGAAGTTCCTACTTGTGTGCATGAGGGCTTAGTGTGTGGTGGGCAGGGTTGTGCTGAGAGGTCACATGACTGAGGGCCCAGGTCTCTACCCCAGATCCAATCCCGTCCCAATCCACAGCCCACTTTCTTAAGTGGCTCACTAAGAGCCTAACACTGACCTGAGCCTGTACTGGGATGAGGCTGGAAACAAGATCCCAGCCATGGACATAAATGGTCTATATCAAGAAGAGGAGTTTCTGAAAACAGAACTTACCCTGAGATGAGATGGTGCAGACAGCTCACAGCAGTGCAGGTCCCCAGCCAATCCATCAATGGACAGGCATTCTCATCTTTCTGTTTATAGGGCATTGCCAATCGTCCCTGTTTGGCATTACGGCAGTCCACATGGCCTCTGGGTGAGAGGCCAGAGCCCCAAATGATTGGAACAGGACAGCCTCACCTTCTCGTGCAGAGCAAATGAGTGCAGACACTGTAGTCAGGGCCTAACAGATGAGGAAGACCCCTGGCTGCTCTGAGCATCTGCTTGGACTGCACCTACTAACATGTGACAATAATCACTACTCACTGTCAGGCCTCACAAAACTCTCAAGGGCCTCCACTTTCTAAACTGTTGTTCTCACCAGAGGTGGACAGATATTTGGCAGCAGTGGATAGGAGGAGCTTTCCTTCTGCCCTGCCCTGTGCAAGGTGACCTCTCAGGGCTGCTACCCTGGGTGATGGCAGCTGAGCACTCAGCAGGGCCCAATGTATACTTTCTTAGAAAGTGTCCTGTCCACCTCTGTTGAGGACAACTCTGATCTAGAAAACACTGCTCATTCCCTCACCAGACTCAGGTGTCCTCTAACTGCCAGTTGACATGCAAGGCATGCTGGGCAGCAGTGACATCATCAGGTTCTAAGCTGTGTCACAATGCCTTGTCTTGGGTAAGCAGTGGGCAGTCAGGCTGTCCAAGCCCAGGAGCAGTTACCTCTTCCTAGAAATGGATCCAAAGTTCTCCCCAGGGCCAAGTTAAGAAGGCAGTCCCATGACACAAGTGCTGGGAGCCCAGAGCTACCTGTGCTCACTGTCATTTGTGTGTCAAGGTCCTGAGACTGTGCAACTTTAACCCTTTCCCGTATGATTCCCCTGCAGTTATAGATCCATCTTTATGTCTTTCCATCCTTAATAAATGTGAGAACAGCAAATGCCCACATTCACCCTTTTTATGGGGCGGTCATTGTGGTATATCAGGATTTACTGGTAACTGGTAACTGCCTGAAATATGAGCATCGAATATGGGTGCCTGTTTTGATTCCCTACTGCTCCACTTCCAATCCAGCTCTCTGCTAACACATCTGGGAAAAGCAGTGGAAGATGATGGAAATGTGTAGGCCTCTGCTACCAACATGGCACTTGGATGGAGGTCCATGCTCCTGGTTTCCACCTGGCCCTGTCCCAATGTTGCAGACATTTGAGGAGTGAACATTATTTGAAAGAAAAAGTTACAGAGAGTGAGAGAAACAGAATCTAGCACCATCAATGACAGGTGCCGGGCCAGGTCAAAGCCATGAAGGGGTCTGAAATTTCAGTTGGATTTCGCACATGAGTGGCAGGGGCCTAAGCACTTAGGCCATCGTTTGCTGTTCTCCCAACTACGTTGGCAGAGAGCTGGATCAGAAGAGGAGTAGAGACTCTAACAGACGCCTATATGTGGTGTTGGCATTGTAGAGGTAGGTTAAGCTACTGCATCGCAATGCCATCTCCAGAGACAAATCTGATCTGTTGGTTCATTCTGATGTTGCCTACAATGGCTGGGACTAGACCAGGTCGAGCCAGGAGCCAGGAATTCCATCTGGATCTCCTAGAGGCAGGAGCCTAAGTACTTGGGCCTTAATCTGCTGCCTCTTAGGTGCTTTAGCAGGGTACTAGATGGAAATCCCAGAGTAGCCAGGACTCAATGAGTACTCCGATATGGGATGCAGGTATCCCAAACAATGGTTTAACACCACTGCAATACAGTGCCCAGAACCTTCTTAGGTATAATGTTTCCTTGTTGCCATTGACTTTGAGGATAAGAAGGCATTTTATTTACTCAAATAATATAGTTGTTTAACTGTCTTAAATTGTGAAGACATGTGTAAATTTTCTTTTTTAAAATTATTTACATTATAGTCAGTGACTTAATATTTACTAAATAATTTGACAAGTAAAAAAAAGTAAAAGAACACAGTACAGTGGGAATATAGGCAAGGGCTATGAACCATGTGAAATCTGTTCTCTTTGTATAATATCACATTAATGTGAAGATTATGTTATGGCAGTTATCAAACATTTACTATGACCTTGAAAACCCAATGTTTTAACAGATTGCTTACAAATTAAAACAACTTAAAATATCAAAATAAAAAAAATTACTGAGTTGAGATTAACATGGCAATATTTTCAAGTATTTTACAGGTTGTTTCATGGTATGATGTTTTCAAAAATTTTAGAGTGAAGACATTAGTGAAGATTTTTTATTGGTTACCTGTTTTATATTTTTTTTCCATTTTCCCTAATTCGCCCATACAGTTTTATTTTTTTATTTTTTTAAAGATTTATTTATTTTTATTGGAAAGTCAAGTATACAGAGAGGAGGAGAGACAGAGAGGAAGATCTTCTGTCCGATGATTCACTCACCAGGTGACCACAACGGCCGGTGCTGCGCCGATCTGAAGCCAGGAGCCAGGAACCTCCTCCAAGTCTTCCATGTGGTTGTAGGATCCCAAGGCTTTGGGCCGTCCTCGACTGCTTTCCCAGGCCACAAGCAGGGAGCTGGATGGGAAACAGGGCTGCCGGGATTAGAACCGGCGCCCATATGGGATCCCGGGGCTTCCAAGGCGAGGACTTTAGCAGCTAGGTCACGCTGCAGGGCCCCATACAGTTTTTTTTTTTTTTTTTTTTTTTTAAGATTTTATTATCATTGGAAAGCCGGATATACAGAGAGGAGGAGAGACAGAGAGGAAGATCTTCCATCCGATGTTTCACCCCCCAAGTGAGCCGCAACGGGCCGATGTGCGCCGATCCGAAGCCAGGAACCAGGAACCTCTTCCGGGTCTCCCACGCGGGTGCAGGGTCCCAATGCATTGGGCCGTCCTCAACTGCTTTCCCAGGCCACAAGCAGGGAGCTGGATGGGAAGTGGAGCTGCCGGGATTAGAACCGGCGCCCATATGGGATCCCGGGGCGTTGAAGGCGAGGACTTTAGCCGCTAGGCCACGCCGCCGGGCCCCCCATACAGTTTTATTTTCAAAATAAATGTGGTCAGTAATACTCATTAAATCTCCTTGCTCTGTCCTCATATGGGAGAAAGATAGAAAGAATGGGATAGGAAGAGAAGGACACACACACACACACACAGAGAACTGGCTGTCTGTTGTCGCCTCTTATAATTTCATCATTTCCATTACAATGGCCATGCCCTCATGATCTTATCTTAAATGTATCCATGTCCAAAAAACTCCTTCTGCAAATGCCGTCTCTTTGCTAGTTAGTTTTAACATAGGAAATTTGAGGGAGCGCAATCCAGGTCATAGCATTCTGCTCTTAGAATTAATGTCATGCTTGCTTGCATGAAAAACTTCTTCCCAGCATCCCCTCAAAAATCTAACTTATTCCAGCATTAGTTTGACAGTCCGGAGTCTCAACTACCTGTCATGCAAATTAGATGTGCATGAGGCTGGAGGCCTGATACAACCTGAGAATTCCCTTCCAGTTGTGAACCTGTGAAACCAGAAAAGCTATGTGTTTCCAATGGTAAGTAGCCTAGAAAAGACATTCTCCTTGCGAATAAAAGGAAGAAAGAAAGGGGTGACAGATAACAACACCTGAGAAACCAAACTCCCTTCAATCCTAAGGGTCCTCTCGGTGGGTCTGTGTGGTTTTGTGCTGTGCCCTGCACATCCCCTGGGCGCAGTGTCACCCCAGGGCTCCTCATGGTGACCTCATTCCTGCTGTTCAATGCTGGGCAACGACACACTAGCTAGCTCCATGTAAATTCAAGCAATTTTTCTAAGAGCAGTTTCACAATCAAAGAAATAATTTTGCACATCCTTTAATGTAGTCATTCAAGTGTTAGCTATTTATTGCAATGATGCTGTTACACATGAACATAATAGGTCAGTATAAGACAGCTTATCACAATCTGCATATCATAATGGAATAAGCTGGACATTCCCATGTATCAACAGAGACTGCTATAATCATTCTGTAGGAAAGTAGGAAGCCAAAGGGATGCTACCATATGAGGACATGTCAATGAATAAGCTGGACATTCCCATGTATCCACAGAGACTGCTACAATCATTCTGTAGGAAAGTAGGAAGCCAAAGGGATGCTACCATATGAGGACATGTCAATGAATAAGAAAAATGTATTGAAAACATTCCTCTTTGGAACAGATTCTAGTAGTCGCAGCCACGTATCTTTACCCGTACTACTGTCAGTTCTCAGCACCAACTTCCCTGTCTCAGTGTTCTTTGCCTCGGGCCTAGTAGGGCAGAGAACAGAAGAATCCAGTTCACATGGAAATGTCCCAAGTCATTCACCCCTTTGCTGATGAAAGCTTCGAGTTTCATGCTCAATACAGACTCTCATATTTCCTCCTTAGGATAAACTCCAGTTATCTAGAGCAGTAACTTCATCAACGCCAAAAATTCTTTCTATCTTATTTTTCTACTCTTTTGCTTGTATATCTTGATTTCACCAGTCAAATGAGTAGCTAGAAGCTAAATTCTTGAATCAAGGTATTTTCCAGTAAACCTAGAATTATTAATTCAAAGGAAGTTTCATTACAAATTAGGTAATATTTGTAGAAAACTGATTAGAAATATGAAGGTTGGATTAGCTATTACTCGTAAGAGATAATAGGTAGTTGTTATTTTCTTCTTCTTTTTCTTATCTCCATTGTCTCTTACAAACCTGGAAGAAAGACAAAATTCAAAGTGTTTAAAACAGGATCACTCATTTTTTTTCCTGTTCACTCTTTTTGCATCCCATTCCTCTTCTAGCTCCTTGAAAGCTATCAACATGAGTTCCATTGACAGTAAAAAACTTATTTCATGATTATGTAATGGCTTCCAGTCAAAAGAATATTAAGGGCAATATAAGCCTCAAGCAGTTCCTGTAGCAAGTGAATGTCAATTTTAAACTTTCAATATTCTCTCTGCCTTGGCTACATCCTTGAATATTTCAAATGTAAGAAAAGTCTCTGGCTCATCAGAAGTGAATTAACCTATGCTAAGATCCAAGTTTGCAGAATTTTGAGTATAAAAGTCTGGAAAAAAAAAAACCCACCCTCTTCCTAGGTTGTATTACTGCACTGACTCCTAACAGGTAACAAACACACGCATCAGACATTACGATGAGCATCAGACATTCATCTCACAAAGCCTAAAACGGCTGCTGTTGAACTATGCTGTTCTGTTTATAGAGAAAGAGGGAGAAGTGATTTTCAGGACAAATCTTTGTGCATATGATGAAGAGTGTAGTGAGTAGGAGACAACAAGAGCCTAGTTCTTCACATTAACAACGTGTTCAGCTATAGGAGTGTTAAATCCTAACAAAGGGAGAAGGAAGGAGCTTGTTAAAGCAATGGGCTAATGCTCACTGGGAACAGACAAGCTGCATAAAGTACAGTGGCCTTACCTGGACCGGCTTTTGTTCTTTCATCTTCCCTGGAACAGTGGGGCCCTGAGAACTATTTCTTCAGCTTAAGAACACCAGTGCACGTAGGTAGGAGTGATGGAGAGTAAATGTGCACTGAGCCCCTGTGGGACTGAGTCAGTCCACAGAGTGGGCTTACACAGCAGAGGGTGACAGCCCAAGGCCAGTGTGCCTGCTTCCTCCCGGGCTTGCCTGCTTGGTCTGTAAATGCCCACCTCTGGCTGAGCTTCTCATGGCCGGTTTTTCTGTGTGCCTGCCCCCGTGATCACTGGTTCTTGGTGATAAAGAACTCTGTTGGATGAAAGCCTCACCCGAAAAGTCTCATTTTAACTTAGTAACCTCTACCAGGGAGCTTATCTCTGGCCAGGATACACTGTAGGATATGGGAGTGGGGACTGCAACATGTAAATTAAGGGGGACATAATTCAATATGTGCAGTAGCCTAAGTAAGAAGACAGATGAATACTTAAAGCTTAGATATCAAGCTTCTCACTGACACCCATAGTTTAATGATTAGTCAAAATTCACTTAGAATCTTGACGTGCATGTTTTCTATAGATATATTTATTTGCTGTAAAAGTAAATATAGGAGCTTGCTAAAAATAAGCTGCACTTAGAAGCACATTGAGTTTGAAACAGTCATCAAAAAAAATTTGACTATATTAGGCCAAAAGAAAATATCAATATATCTCTCAAATTAGAAATTCTAAACCTACTAGGCAACAGAACAAGGAATTAATAACTGAAAAAATAGTTTGAAAAAAATGAAGAGGGCACCAAAAAGGCACAAAGAAATAGTTTTTCCAAAATAAGCTTCTCATAACTTAGATCAAAGAGACAAATGAACAGTATGTTGGGGCTGGTGTTGTGGCATTAAGATGCTGGCACGGTGCATGGGCATCAGCCATGTCCTGGATGTTCCTCTTCTGGTTCACTCCTGACAGCAACCTGAGGGATCAGCAGAAAACAACTCAACTGTTTAGGCCCCTGCCACCCACATAGGAGGCTCCTGAGTGATGCCCCTGGCCCCTGACCGTGGCCTGCCCCAGCGCCGGCCATTGTGGCCATCTGTGGAGTGAAGCAGTGGACAGAAGCTTGATCTCTGCTCCTCTCCCCATCTCTCCCTATCTCTGACCTTCAATACCCAAATAAATCTGTTTTTTAAAATTATATAGTTGACAAGAGTAGTGAAGAAAACTTTTCAGTTATTAAATACTCAGAAATTAGGTTGTGATTAGACAACATTAAATAACACCAAGAAATGTATGATAGTGCAGACAAAACATTAAAACTTTATATTATTTTTGGAAAATTAAATATTCAAATACATATTGCTATGATTTCCATCTTAGAAGGCAAATGAACTGGTTATAAAGAAATGAGAATAAAAGCATTAATGACAATCAGAGCAAAAATTAATAAAGCAGGAAAATAAAAACATTGTATTTATAGCTATCTTTAAATCCATACAGATCACACAAATATCTAAGATAAGTAATTAGCAATTGTTGAATCAGATAATAAAAGATTCAACAATTTTAATACTCTCTATAAATTGAAAATTAAATTAATTATAATACAGATGAAATAACTTTGCTAACAAATAGCAATTCAATCCAACAATGATTAAAAAATATTAAAAAATCATCCAGGAGTTCTCTCACTTCATTTCTTAGACATTGTATCTTGTCTGACTGGTCAGGTAGTTTTGAATCCAATCTTTAAGAATCACTGAGACCTATTTAAGCTTTTACAAGTAACAGATAAATTAGTTATTAGCAATTCATTTAACTCCCCCTTAGAGGCTGGCAGCTTATTCTTTAAAAGTGATGCCACTGGTTAGAAAAGCATTGCAGAATGACATGAAACAAAAAAGCTGATTAATTTATCCCATACACGAGCATAGACACAAGAATGTTAAAATTCGCCATAATGTAGTAAAAGAGTAAAGCAACACTGTGTCACATTAATAAAACAGATTCAGCATTCAGAAACCTAGTGAGCAATTCACTGCATCAGTCATCAGAGAGAGAGACATGGAGAGATATTTGATCAAGTTCAACATCTACTTCTGAGGAATGGCCTCCGGAGTAGCCTGGGAATGAAAAGCAATAAGCTTAAATTAAAGCAGCATTTTATAGCAACTCATTTTAAAGATCATGCTACATGGAGAAAGAATAGAGGAATTCCCAACAAATTGAAATAAAAGCAATATGTCGCACTCTTATTACCACGATTCACTATCATGTTGGAGTTCAAAGGTTGGAAACAAGCAGTTACAGAAGAAATGCAAATGATCAATAAATAATAAACATGATAAAAACAAGTTCATCTTTAGCTAAATATGATCAAAACCAAGGCTACAATAAGTGTAATGTTTACCTATAAAAATTCATATTGTTCAGTTTTGTTAATCCAGTTGCCATTGCTCAAGCCCTTCCTGTGCTTCAGAAGGTGTCCACTTCCGGGGAGTAATGAAAAGTGCCTTTCAGCGAATTCCTCACAGTTGTGATGCCTCAGGCCTCCCTAGAGGGGAGGGACTTTCTCTAGAGGATCAAACTCAACAAACGGGAAAGTTCTGAGCCAAGGACACTGGGATGGATGAGATGAAAGGAGAACTCTAACCCTGTGGCAGGTGGCTGCATTTCCACCTAATTATCTAAGAATAACTACACTATGTCCCTGTTGATTTTCTTCCTACCCACTAATGTGATTTTGGTTCTAGTTCCTACTAAATAATCACCCTGTGTTGTTTTGTGTGTTCTTTCCCTCATTTTTCGTAAGTCTATCTGTTAAAGAAAAAAGGCCAAGGTGTTATTTTCTAATTCCTAGAAGTGTCCATGGTCTCCCTGTCAGGCTTTGCAGACAAAGATGAAGAGACTGGAGCAACGTACGTTCACCATGTCACTGTTGGAGGAGCAGTCAGAAGAGCAAGGGCTCAGGATAAACCTGATCCCTAGGTAGCCTACGCCAGCAGGATCCTTAACTCACTTGGAGATCAGGCCCCCGTGTTTGGAAAAGTGCCCTCGCCCCAAAGCACGCATCTCTTTCAGTCTAAGGCAAATGTGGTTGCATTGCTAATTTGCTTCTAGCCAATCCTTAATAAATTCTCTGAGATTCCATTACTCAAGAATATTAACATTCAATTCAGGTTTTATGTAGACACACTATAAGAGTAATATTTAAACGTATAATAGTCATAAACTCAGAAAACAAACTGAAAACTGCCCATTTGGGAAGGCAAAAGACTGATGAGGGTGTGGGTTTTGCCTGTGATCTGAAATTATGGATACTGCCACAAGGGGGCAGCAAACCTTCACAATCTTGGCTGGGCCACTTCACCGAATGGCTCAGAAGATAATTGTCTCTTGATGCACCTAATACCGATTGTTCATATATTCGCAAAAACATTCAAAGCTTCATTTTCCTTTGAATACGTTTCATGAACAGAAGAAGATGTTCATATTCCCTTCAACAATGTCATATCAGTGAAAGGGATCCACAGCAATTCCCTAATCAGCTTAATCACTTTTCTTTCAATCTTAGGCGATAAATACTTCCTCCCAAAATGCAGCTCATAATAGTACTCAAGAGTTCCTGAAGCTTTCTTCCAAATTCTTTAATTCTCACATTATCCCTTTCACAGCAAAATAAATCCTTTGGGTTCCTCATTATTCTCATAGAGTATAATTTATCCAAATCCTTCCCCTCAATAGAAGCAGATGAGTTTTAAGTTGACTTTTTAGTTTTTGAACTCACCAAGTTTTACCCACCAAAAGTGTGTTGTGTCTACTTTCATCCTCTCTGTCAAGCAATGTTTATCTTTGCATAATATTAATGCATATGTATGAGTACAGTTAATGGCTAGATATCTCCCGATCTATATTTTCCTCTTATTTCTTTCTCTCTAACAAATGACACAACTCCTGAATTTTGTTGAGTGTACTATTTTTCTTTTTAGCTTAGTTATTTACAAAGTAAGAGGAAGAGACAGCACACTTCCCCCTACTGGTTCATTCCCCAAATGGCCAGTGTGATGGGTGCTGAGCCAATGCAAAGCCAGGAGTCAGGAGCCTCTTTCGGGTCTCTCAAGTGGGTGCAGGGACTAAAGCATTAGGCCATCGCCCACTGCTTTCCCAGAGACCCCATCAGCATAAAGCAGCTGGATCTCAAACTGGAGTTCATTTGGGATGCAGCAGCTTTTCCTGCTATGCCACAGGGCTGAGCCCCTTGGTTTGCTAGCTCTTCACTCTTGCAGTTGAACTGTAGTGACTGGACCAGAGGTGCCCTGGACCATGTAACGAGTGCCTATCTCACTGACAATGCAGCAAGAAATGCATGAGTCCGTGGTCATTCAGCTTGTGTCCCTAAGACTGCTTACCCATTATTGAAACCAGTGTAGTGAGAAAACTCTGTTAAAATGAATTCTGTATCCCTTCTAACATGTACTGGACAGTACTGAGGACTTCATGAGCTTTAGCACAGGGAATCATCTCAAGCCCATAAATTCTGAATTGGTCCAGCGCATAGATTCTGAATTCTAGAAAAATGAAAACATTGATTTCTTGTGGTTTCTTCATAAACAGGTAACAACTTGATTGAAAGAAGCATGAGGTTTTTCAAAACAGTTGCGCAGAAAATGATATTGAAAGACAAGTTGGTACTGGCTCAATGATTCAACTGGCCAATCATCCACCTGCAAGCATCTTATTATATTGGACACAGGTTCATATCCTGGCTGCTCCATTTTCAACCCAGCTCCCTGCTGGTCTGGGAAAGCAGTAAAGAATGTCCCAAGGCCTTGGTCCCTGTGCCTATGAGGGTCACCAATAACAAGTCCTTGTCTCCCAGCATCAGATTAACTCAGCTCTGGCCATTTTGGCCTTATGGGGAGTCCCTCTCCTTCCCTCTGTAAATCTTCTCTCTAATAAAAATGAACAAATTTTTAGAGAGAGAGAAGTTCATTAAATAAATATTTAGAGAGAAGAGTCAAAACATTGAAACCTGCATGTACATGATCTTCAGAAAGTATCATGCAAAAGCAACACATAGATTTCGGTATATTCTTGTACCAAAATCAATTTACATTGTAATCCTACTTTCCACGAACTTTGTAAAGTATCTCTGTACTTAAAGTTACTCTTCCCAATGCTGAGTGATATCAACAGGGGTGATTATTGACAATACAGGCAATGCGTCTTAACCCTTTAACTTGTAATAATGCACTGTACTCACCACCCCACAGAAACATGGAAAAAAAAAAATTCTGTTGCTGGTTCCTACAGCTGATGCTGGGGTATTGCTGTAGTGGGCAGATGGAGTACAAGTGGCCAGTAATTCCCATCTGTGAGATAAACTGCGAAGAGAATCATTGGGATATGTTACCGTGACCTCTGATGTAAGATTCAGGAAATCTGGGCCAGGAAGGATAGCCTAGTGGCTAAATCCTTGCCTTGCATTTGCCGGAATGCCATATAAGCACAGATTTGTGTCCCAGCTGCTCCACTTCCCTTCCAGCTCCCTGCTTGTGGCTTGTTAAAGCAGTGGAGGACGGCCCAAAGCCTTGGGACCCTGCACCCATGTGGGAGACCTGGAAGAAGCTGCTGGCTCCTGGCTTTGGATTGGCTCAGTTCTGAGCGTCACAGCCACTTGGGGAGTGAATGAATGGATGGAATATCTTTCTCTCTGTCTCTCCTTCTATCTGTATATCTGCCTTTCCAATAATAAATAAAATAAAATAAATCTTTAAAAAATTCAGGAAATCTGGCTAACTGGATATTTTTTTTAATCTCTCAGAGAGCTGTGTTTGTTGTTATTGTTGTTCTTGCTCTTGTTTGTTTTGTCATGTGCACATTCGATAAGTTTCACTCTAATGTGGCAGCCTGACTTTGAGAGGAAGGGTGACTGGTGTTGATATGCAGCATTCCTGGATGGGAGATGCTGCATTGGGAACACTGAGGCTTTTGGTGATCTGAAAAGGAGAAATGATTTTAGAACATAACGATGCTGTAGTTTATTCTTAAGATGAGGGTTTGCCAAAGTGGGCCAAGAGTGGCTAAAAGTAATAACTACCTGCATTAAAGAATTTCCTATCAAGTTAGAGTTCTTTTATTCTAAGCCCTTCAATGTAGATGGCTGTCAAGATCTTAAAACTCTGCGTGAATAACATGCCTACTATCTGTTCCCTATGTTCTATTTTAACCCATCATCATTTTGGAGTAGGCTGCAATGACTGAATCATCAACATGATTTGACAGCTTCCTCTCCGCGCTCTCTGCATCCTCCGATCTCCCTTCCATAGGACAGTGCAGGGAGCCGGTCTGCTCCAGCCTCAGACCTTCAACATTCTCCAGGATTCTCTCAGTCTGGCCTCAGGTTACCTGTCCCAATCTTATTGCTCCTTATGGGATGACTACAGCTACACTGACTTTGTTGGAGCCTCACAGGAGATTATTTCATTTAGTCAGGTTCACTATCAAGCTAAAATTCTTTGACAAGCCATGTTTCATAGCTTCTTGGCTTTTTGGTTGCTCTAACTCTTACACATCCAATGCAATTGTACAGTCGCATTTCCTCTCTTCTACTTCCACACCCTTCATCTGTGCTGTAGGAGGTCATCAGGAAGAGAAGTCACCGCTTACCACTGTCCTTTGCTTACTGCCCCTCCTGGTCCTTTGTCATGAGAAAGAGGAGGAGGGACAAGGGTGAATCTCTTTTTCTGTCGTGGCCCATGTAGTTTACAGAACGTGCTGTTCTGAGCTGTTGCTCTTTAAGGTCTAATCCACATTCTGAGAAACACAGGAACTATTCAACTTAGTGTTTTTATAGCTTTGTGAAAAGGTATTTCAAATAACAATACAAAAAGCTATGCTTGACTGGGCATGTACTATGTGGTCAGTACTGTTCAAAGTAATTTAATGCATCATCTATTAATTGTTTTATTGACCTGTTAATACTGCTAATATGTTCATTCTGAAGATGAGAACACCTGAGGCTTACAAAAACTATAAACTTTGCCCAAAGCTACGGTCCAGTTAGTGCCCATGTTCTCTATGCCTAGGGTGTACCCATACAAGCACATCTTGTACTGTGTTTTCAATTCACATTGTTGAACTTGGATTTCTGAAAGTATTCAGTTAGTTATTTTCATCATATAGATGAAAGAGTTTTCACCTACAGAGGAAATGTGAATGTCAAAGTCAGTCATACATCTGAATATTTCCCCCTGAAATGTTTTCCTTATCAGCCTATGTATCCTAAGACCATGTGGTTTTCAATAGCTAGCTTAGAGCTCCTTCTTCCCAAAACCTTTCCTATTCTGATTGGTTCTTAGTGGTCTCGCATTCCTCTGAAACCTACTAAAAGTTCCATTCACTTGGCACTTCCACAGATCCTGTCTTGGCATTTCTTGATTTGCCACATGACTGGCTTTAAAAATAATTTATTTGCATATGACTTTTCCTCTCGCATATCAGTACCCTGAGTAGTCCTTTACAAAATATCCTGAAAGATGATGTTTTTCGGTTCAGTTTACCTGATAGCATGTTGGACATCGACTAAGATTAACACGGATTATTCAGAGATGAGTAAGAACATCTCTAACCTCAAGGAACATCTCCTGTGTGGTAAAGACAACTTCTGCTTACAGACTTTTATCTTGAAAACAGGTTATGTGATCGTCATAGCTATGAAACTAGAAAAGACATGATTTGAAGGAATACAAGACGCTTCTTAGAGCAAGTAGAATTAACATTGGCCGGGACAGTAAAGGTGTGGATGTTTGAGTATTCCGTGTTAAAGCAGCAGCAGTAGTAAAGCATAGTAGTGCTTGATGATTGGCTGGGTTGCAGTGCGCTGGCTCAGCAGGTGGAGCAAGGCTCACAGGCCCATTTTGCTAGGCCAGCACAAGATTGTCCCTTCAGCTCTAAGTGTTTAGGTCTTAGGTATGCCCTACCTCACCTGCTTGATGTCTCTAGTTTTATAGCAGATGGCCCACATTTTTTTTTTAGCCAACTGGGCCCAAAAAACATGTGAGTTGAGAAAGAGAAGACTGGTAAGATGACTTGGAAGTCAATTCAATGTCAGAGTAAGGATTTTCAATCAAGCAAATCCCTGGAGAGTAACTCAGGTGTTTGAACTAAAGCGTAAAATGTTGGAAGCTGCAATGAGTGACAGTAGATGTGCAGGGTTGTGTAGGAGGGCAGATAAGAAAGACACTAATGTTCTGTTCTTCACCCAATCCTCTGGTTGCCTCTGGCATGTGATTGTAATTCTGCCATGGTTTGCAGGGTCTGCAATATGTAATTGAGCCCTATCCTAATTTCTCTATTTTTTTCTGTGATCACATTTTCATTCAAACCCTGGAGATTTGGGGTCAAGCCTTACAGCCAGTATGTGTCACACAATGCTGATACAAGGCAGGCAGTCCCTAGATAGTGACCTGACTTATGCTAGAACAAGAAGAGTCGAGAAAAGGATGCTAATTTAATGTGCAATGTCAATTGACATTAGAAATTCTCTCGGATATCTGGGCACAGGGTAAGTTTTCTAAAATGCTTGTGTTTGGCCTCAGTCCCATGTAATGACCTTTAGTGCTAAATGATCTTTCCCACTCAAGAGAAAACATCTTTTTCTATTTTGACATGCATGGTGTGATCTGAATTATTCATGACTATTCTTAGCTTCTGCTCGCGTTGTATTTTGAAGTCCAGTATTGCACAGGCATTTTGACAGGATGTAGTGCTAAGCTGACTAATCAATATATTGGAGTCTATTTTTTTCCTAACTCAGTAGAAAGATCAAAACTCAAGGAGTGAACTTCAGTTGACTGTAAGCGGTACCATCGCAATCGAGCCCTTCTCAAAATCGAAACTTCCTACTGCAATCTTGTATTTTAGAGTGAAGGCTAGAAGGATCGACTCATTGCTTGTTTATCTTTGTAGGAGCAGTGCACAGTCCAGCAATCTAGCCGTCCCGTGTTATCTACCATAACCAAACATTAGCATGTTAAAGCATTAAGAGACTGCTCTAGACATGGATCAATTTTTTTCCTAAAAGCCTTGAATCTCATAGTGCTCATGCCATATGTTGTATTGGAAGTTAAGTGAGAACAAGGACTGACATCAGTGGTGGGTTTTTCCACTGTGGATTGTTCTTATAACAACTTCCAGGGATGATGTTTATAAATAAAGTACAGGCAAAGGTAGAAAACCAAGCGTCGTATTTCAGAAGTATATTTAAAAGTGTCATTGGGAGTCCTGCTTTTATTTGCAAGTAGAGATGCATACTGCATGGTATCTTTACTTCCCAGTAGGCTAGCCTCTCTTGCACAGTTCATGTATATTAATTTGCATTTTCATTCACAGCGTGATCTAATAAACTGAAGCAATTACTGTGTGTGCTTTTTATGGTTGTTTTACATTGTAGAACAATAAATCAATATTCATACAGGATATACTATAATGACCAATCACTTCTTTTTCAAAGAAGTCAATTTCTGTTGCAGCCGTTTGGCAGTTGTTTTCTACAGAGCTGAAAGAAGCAGCCTCTTAGTGCCTGACCTGCACATCTGGCGTCCAGAGAGCGCTTTGTGTCCCACTTGAGGACATAAGGCAGCTCAGCATTTTGGTGACAGACAGCATGAAAAGTCTTTAGCTACAGCGAGCTTCCTGTGAGGTCAACTGGGGCTTTCTCTTGAGACCAATCCAGTCTCTTACCAAGATAACCTTGAAATGAGAGGATTTCTAACAGGAATTAACCAAGGCTTCTTCCTCTTAATTGTCTCCCCCCACGCCTGCCTGCAACTGAGATCATAACAAAGGAAGTGTTTGAGAGCAGGGAAGCAGCTTGGCCTCTGGCTTCCTTGGGAGACTACTCCGGTAGGCTTTAGGATAAACAATGGCTTGATTTTAATGTTCATGAATAAAAGAAGAAGCCTGATAGCAAGACTCTGAATGTGGAAGGCAATAAAGAAACATATCAACAGGGAAAGGACTTGGGGCTGAATTGGAGGTGGGATAGAAAAGAAGCCATCCTTCTTGTGCAGTGCCCCAAGCAATGCTGGCTTTGTCAAATACATCACAGCTCAAGTCAAGTTTTCAGCAGTGTTTCAGCTTTAGCAAGAAAAAAAAAAAAAAGAAGCCCTTCGTTTAAGAGCTGTGTTAAGCCCTTTAAGCTTCTTGGAAAAGTTGAAATGGTGTGTGTGTGTGTGTGTGTGTGTGTGTGTGCGCGCACATGCTCATTTATGTGTGAAATCTAAACCTAATTATTCTATTTCTTTCTGTGAAAGGGGAGAAATGGAATTAGGATGCATCTAAGTTCCTTATTTAGAGCTCTAGAGGAACAATTCTGTTTGGACAGCTGACTGCTTACCCAAGTTTCCATGTGTAGGAAATTTGAGATAACTGAATTGTGTGCCTGTGTCTATGCTATCACTCCTTCTCTATCCTCTCTGATATTGCTAAAGTGATCATTCATAATATATTGGGTTTAAATGCTTTGTCCTACATCTATGTTATAATGTCTGCTTAAAGACATTTGAAATGAGAAAAAAAATCATGTAAATTTTTAGAGAGTTGTGCTTACCCCTATGTCACTTTATCCCAGGTCAAGCCAGGCGAGCATGAATGAGAATGCAGTGAGAAGTATCCTCCAGGGCATAGCATGAACAGCTCCAGGACAGGGTCTGCCAGCCTCAAGAACTTCTGTCTTGTAAACTCTTTAGCCATCAAGAAAAGCTTCTTCTTCTTCTTCTTTTTAAATAAGAAATTATTTATTTTGAAAATCAGAGTTACAGAGAGAAAGAGGGAAAGAGAGAGCTCTTCCATCTCTCTACTTTTTTCGGCTTAGCTCTTTTCAGATAAGCTCTCTTCAGTTAACCAGTACAGCTAAAACACTGGATGCAGCGAGTCACACAGGAGGTTTTATTCCAACAAGGATGAGGGACCCAGGGATGGGAGCAGTCGCAGAGAGACAGAGGGAGAGAAACATCTCCTGCCATAGTGGCAGGAGGGGGCTCCAGGAGAAAGGAGTGGGGGGAGAGCGTCAGCAAGACGAAAGAGGGAAGCAGAAGGGCCTCACGCACGTGAGAGTATGCCTTTTTCGTGGCCGGGCGTGGGCGCCACAGGACCGTGAGGGATTGGTGGATAGGACCCTTAGGGCCGCAGTGGATTGGCAGGGGCAGCGAGGGGCGAAGGGCACGAGGGGTTGGTGAATAGGGCTGTCGGGTAGGGTGCCATGAGATTACAGCAGATTGGTGGCAATAGGGTTACAAATTTAGAGTGGATTGTCAGACAACAAAATACGAACCTAGAGGGCACTGGAATCTTAAGGAATTTGAGACCTAGGGGATGTAGATATTTAAAATGATACTATGTCCAAAATGGTGAGGGCCTGCAGGGTCAATATTTGAGTCACTCCTCACACCATCCACTTTGTCCACTCCCCAGGGAGCTTCAATGGCTAGGGTTGGGCTAGGCTTAAACCAGGGGCCAGAAGTTTTATCCAGGTCTCCCACATAAGTGGTAGGGGCCCAAGCACTTGCGATGTGCCCTTTTGTTTTTTCCCAGGTCATTCGCAGAGAGCTGGGTCAGAAATGGAACAGTGGAGACACAAATTAATGCCACATGTGATGCCTGCATTGCAGGTGGCAGCTTAACTCCCTATGTAGCCCTGATCAAAGCCTTTAAGCACTGAATCACACAGCTCATTAGCCAGTTTGTCATTGTCATGGAAGAATGAGTTTTGAAAAGTTGAATTTTGTCACTTGTAGAGTTTATAACCACTAGCTTTATTAGTTTTATGGGCATTTATTTATTCATCGATTTTAACTCTTACTTCAGAATAATTTTACGTTTATAAAACTTATGCAGTAGTACAATGAGTTCCTAGATACCCAACATCTGGCTTTCCCTATTACTAATATTTTATATTAGCATGATTTATTTATTATGATTAATGAACCACAGTTTCCCTAATTAATTTTTATCCAAACTCATACTATTCCTCCCACCAAGGAGTTGGAAGGTATGTAGAAGGTTCATGTTCTCAAATATCACCACTGTCTTTGCAAAAAGTAAATTTATAATTAGTTATACAGATGTATGAAGGAGTTTATGAAAGTGGAAATAGCACCAAGGATTATACATGATCTCTGTAACCCATTTTGTCTCTTTAGCATTAATTACTTTCTGCTTTCTTAGCAACCTCTTCACAACTTGATAGAAAAGACACCACAGGAGTGGTGTTGCGGCACCACTAGCTAATCCTCCACCCTGTGAAGCCAGAATACCAGTTGAGTGCCAGTTCATGTCCTGGCTGCTCCATTTTCAATGTACTGCTCTGCTTATGGCCTGGAAAAGCAGCAGAGAATGGCCCAAGTCCCTGGGACCCTGCACCTGCATGGGGAAATGGGAAGAAGCTTCTGGCTCCTGGCTTCAGATCGGCTCAGCTCTGGCCATTGTGGCCATTTGGGGAGTGAAACAGAAGGAAGACTTTCTCTATTTCTTCTTCTTTGCTATAAAATCTGCCTGTCAAATAAAAATAAATAAATCTAAAAATAAAAAGGCATAGAGTAATTTTGACAGACCATGAAAAAAAGGTCCTAGGTGTTCTGTGTTAGATTTAGAGGCAGTTGAGAGAGAGAGAAAAAAAAAGAGGCTTTTAGTTCAGGCAAATAATTTTGTTAATCAGAAGGGAGAGTTGGAGAGACTGCTTCCTGGCAGGATACGACCCAGGACCACTTCCACATGACCATGTGGGGGAAATGGCTGCCCAGGGTATACAGCTTAAGTTCCGGGGATGGGAGAAGGTGGGAGCTCCTCGATTTGTGCATGTGAGTGACCTGGGAGGCTGAGTCAAAGCCCGAGTGGTTCCTGTAGGGCGTCCTGGACACTCCGGAGGAGGTAAAGCCAGGATGTTGCATTGTGCACTCTCACTCTGCCTCAGGCCGGATTCCAACTCTGCCCAACCTAACACTTGGACCCTTGGATTGGAGGATTTTCAGAACTTGCACAATTGTAGGGCATACCTTCTGTAATATGGGTATAAATTATATTTAGCTCCAAACTTTTTTTAAAGATTTATTAATTTTTATTGGAAAGGCAGATACACAAAGAGGAGAAAATACAGAGAGGAATATCTTCTGTCTGATGATGCATTCCCCAAGTGGCCACAATGGCCAAAGCTGAGCCAATCTGTAGCCAGGACCAGTAGCTACTTCTGGGTCTCCCACACGGGTGCAGGGTCCCAAGGCTTTTGGCCATCCTCAACTGCTTTCCCAGGCCACAAGCAGGGAGCTGGATAGAAAACAAGGCTGCCTGGACATGAACTGGCGCCCATATGGGATCCCGGCTTGTGCAAGGCAAGGACTTTAGCCACTAGGCTACCGCACTGGGCCCTGGGTCAAAAAATTTTATACTATTAATTAGCATTATGTCTTCTAAGTTATTAAATACAGTGTCCAGCTTTTTTATGCTTACTAATTTTGCAACTATTGCTATTACAATGAAAATGTTCAAATATTGAACAAAATTGAAACACTGTTTGAAAGGCTGAGAGATGGGTCAGGTTGAGAGAGAATAAGAGCTCATATCTGCTGGCTCCCTCCGCAATAGGCCATAGAGCAGGACTGGAGTCAGAGGCCTGAATTCAAAGCAGATCTTGTGTGTAGGAGGGCAGGTGGCAGGATCCCAGTTACACAAGCCATCACCGTTTCCTCATGCTGTTTGCATGGTCAGTACATGGAGTCAGAAACTACAGCTTGGAATTGAACCAAGGAACTCCACAATGGGAGGCAGGCCAAATGCCTACTTCCTGAGTAATTATTTACTTTACTAGTCATTTTGAAATCTTACTTTGGTTTATGGCTGCAACATATTTCATTGTATTCTTCCATATAAAATGTGCTATTATGTTTGATATTGGCAAGCGTAGAATCTGGGTTTTTTTTTTTTATTCTATTGTTGCTGAAAGTAGTATACATAAAAGTTAACTTGACTATAACTCACTATTCATAATATTTCTTATGCCCAAGACCATAATTCTATTAGATTTGTGTGTATGTGTGTGTGTACTTGATTCATAACATGTTAGAATAATGACAGGGGATCAGGATTATTTGCATTGATAAGACTTGATGAATGGAGTGGTCCTTTGAGAAAGAACCTTTGAGATACAAACTACCAAATGAGACATGATCTGCATTGCTCGAAAGTAAATTTGGTGCCAGAAGCTCACTCTCTTCCCAGAATCTGTGCAGTGAATATAACCAGATTTCTTTTTTATTTTCCTGGCTGATATGTAATATTTCTGATGTATGGGCGAGCATGCTGTCTAGGTAGGTTATAAAGTATTCAAATAGCCAAGCTACCTTTGGGAAAATGGTGATCCCACTGAGAACGATATTATTACTTTGATGAGGTGACAATATCCGGTCGTCTGTTTTCTAACACCCAGTAACCTAGGAAGAATAATACAGCATTAACACTGAGGACACTAACCTACAAGGAAAAGATGTAAGCTCCATTTTTTTTAGAGCTTAAAAATGGCAAAGATATATTATTTTACCATGAAGCTTTACTGTCTACTTTAGAAAAATAATCAGTATAGCAAAGTGGTATGTCTGGGTTGCAGGTGGTGGCACTGGGCACATCAAGGAGGATTTGGGGGGCCAGTGAATTGAAACAGTAGGCTTAGGCACAGCCTACGGTGCTGGCATCTAATACAGGCACTAGTTCATGTCCCTGCTGTGACATGGGACATCTGGAAGAAGCTCCTGGCTCCTGGCTTCAGATATGCTCAGCTCCTGCCATTATGGCCATCTGGGTCGTGAACGAGCAGCTGGAAGACCTTTCTCTCTCTCTTTGTCATTCCCTTATGACTCTGCTTTTCAAATAAAATTAAGTCTTTTAGAAAAGGAGAAATTTGTTAATTTTTATTTATGACAACAAATATTGTTGCTGTTTGCCTTGAAATATTTTTTCTTGATAGCGCCTATAACTTTGCAAGAGCTGACTAGAAGAATATATTTCTTAGGCTTTTTGGTGGATTGACAAGCAAAAACCCTAACAAATACTGTCTTTTATATCATATTCAAGAGTTAGTTTTTTTAAGATTTATTTATGTTTATTGGAAAGTCTGATGTACAAGAGAAGTAGACACAGAGAGAAAGATCCTCAATCCAGGAGCCAGGAGCTTCTTCTGGGTCTACACAGGTGTAGGGTCCCAAGGCTTTGGGCTGCCTTTGACTGCCCTCCCAGGCCACAAGCAGGGAGCTGGATGGGAAGTGGAGCAACCAGGATACAAATCAGCTCCTAATTAGGATCCCAGCACATGCAAAGGGCATTAGCTGCTTGGCTACTGTGCCGGGCCCTAGTCTTATTTTCTTACAAGGAGAGAGTCAAATGTCAGTACAGGTCTATCACATGTTTTCTCCCAGAACTGTTAGTAAGACAGTTAAATACAGAAGGGACAGGAATGATGGATGCTGCTTCCATTACTGCTATTAAATGCAGACACAGTATGTGTTTTCTCAAGATTAGGTTTTTATGACAGAAATTTTTAAGCCATCATATAGTACAGAACAGTTATTTGTCAAAGAAGCCATATTTTTTTTCCTGCTGCCAAGATCTCAGAAAAGAAATTTCCGGTCTCCATTTTGCTTGTTAGAAGAGCATAAACCCCAAACAATGAACTTTATCTTTTAAAATTGGCTTTGTTTCAACTTTGAAAAATCTCAGACTTTTTCAAAGTATTTGGATATTTGAAATAAATGTGTAAAACCTTTCAGGGTACTGTTACCTGTCTTCCCTTGCAATTCTGGGAATAAAATTCTAGTGAAGTTTCTAGTGAAGTTTAGGGATAAGTTTCTTCCACTGTTTTTTTAACCCTTTCTAGTGTTACTGAGTTACTTTTATGTCAAAGCTTATCTGTGAGCAGAAATTCTGGCATTGTGCATGGTTGAATCTGGGTGTCTGCTTGGTCTCCTGAGAACACTGCTGCTGTTACAATGGTTAATAAAAGAGGAATTAGGCTCAAGTGGATCATCTCAATCAGCTTTGCCAGGGGGCTTCTTGGGGGTCTGTGCTTAGCTGCTCTCAGAACTGTGATCTAGATTGGTTCTCCATGCAGCATTTTTTTCCAGCATACATTGTACTTCACTCTTGGTTTGCTTCATTCCGTTGTACTGGCCCCAGTCCCAACGGTGCTACTCTTTTGGGCTTAATTGTGTCCTTTGGTTATACAGACCCATTTTTCCACCTGGAATGCTAGTATTCCCTGAGGAACCATGTCTTGGATTTACTCTTTTGGAAGTTGTAGTTCCTGACTCCCACAGCAAGAGCCATTCTTTAGTTCCAGCCTTGTTTGCTTCAATTCTGCACCTGCTATTGCTATTGTTTGATTCTACTTTCTTCCAGACACTGTCCTTTATGAAAACAACTTGCATGTCATTTAAAGGTGGGAATTTTTTTTTCCATAGCCCTCTTTTAATCAAGTAAATTCAAGCATAGAGCTATCAATCCATGTCTTCATCATCTTAAAATTGTAAGTGGCAGATCTGAGATTAAAATCAATTCTCTTTCCACGATGCCTTAGGTTATTTTCTTTTATAAGATTTATTTTATTTTTAGTGAAAAGTCAGATATACAGAGAGGAGGAGAGACAGAGAGAAAGATCCTCCATCCACTGATTCACTACCCAAGCAGCTGCAATGGCTGGAGCTGAGCCAATTCAAAGTCAGGATCCAGGAGCCTCTTCGGGGTCTCTTATGCAGGTGCAGGGTTCCAAGGCCTTGGGCCGTCCTTGACTGCTTTTCCAGGCTACAAGCAGGGAACTGAATGGGAATCAGGTCTGTCAGGATTAGAACCGGCACCCATAGGGGATCCCAGCGCAAGGCAAGTACTTTAGCTTCTAGGCCAAAGCGCCAGGCCCTGCTTTTGGTTCTTATTCAGACTACTGAAAGCTCAGGGTTAGAGTTAAAAAAATCATTGCCAGTTACAGTACTTAGGGGATTCTGGCTCCTAAAAATCTCCTCTGTGAGTTATTTGTAGTCAACATTAACCGAAGAGACATTGTACTCTGAACCTGTCTGGTTCTAGGAGCTACCAGCTTTCTGTTCCTGGAGCTATTTGTGGGCCTATTCTGCTACGCATTCAGGGAGTGGGACTAGGAACTGTTACATATTACTCTTTTAGCTGATTCAGGATCTATTTTTTCCAAAATAGTAATTTTTAAAAGATTTATTTATTTTTATTGAAAAGACAGATCAGATTTAGGGAGAGAAGGAGAGACAGAGAGAAAGAGGTTCCATCTGCTGGTTTACACATCCAACTGGCTGAAATGGCTGTAGCTGAGCCAGGAGCCTGGGTCTCCCACACAGATGCAGGATCCCAAGGCATTGGGCCATCCTCTCCTGCTTGCCCAGGCCATAAACCAGCACCCATATGGGATCCTGGCATTTGAAGAGGGGAGATTAGCCTATTGAGCCATTGCACCAGGCCTTGAAACAGTAACTTCTGATGTGAAACTAGATCTAGTATCAGCCTTTATAAGGCCAGATCTTAGACTACTCTGATGTGTTTGGTATACAAATTGTTCCACATTTACATCTTTGTAAAGCTGCCCACTTACGTAGCTCAAAGAACAAATTCCCCTTGAGCCATTTCATACCCACCGTCACAATGGCACCATAGTCTGAAGGCATCTGTAGCAGCATTTATCCCAACTGCCAAAGGACATTTGCTGCCCCTAAAGCCGGCGCAGGTTGCACCTACCTTATGTATACCTTGTTGGTGGCCTCTTAGATCTGAAGCTATTTAGACTGGTCTGACCTAGTAAACCTATAGTCAGTATTTTCTGGGCGTGTATTTCACTGCACTATAGAAAAGGAGGGAAAATATTAAGCGAATGTTTATTACTTGCATATGAATGTGCTAGAAAATGTCACACTTATTGCCTCGGTTGATTCATGCAATTTTGTGACATAGGGGATTTCATTCCCATTTTAGAAACAAGTTCAGTAGCTCACTCAAGTTCACACAATTAGAAATGTTGTGTAGGAGAGGTTAACTTTGCCTGTACTACAAAGCTACTCACAACACTCTAAGGATTTGGAACCAGCTTTCCATCTCCATGTGTATCATCAGCCTCTCTCATTCCAGGGGGCTAAGATAGAGACAATGGTCTCAGATATCCTCACCAGAGTCTTCCTTCCTCTAACATAAGTATGTACCTTACCGTACATACTTACACACAGACTAAATTGGAAATATGTGCCTTCCTGAGTTTTTCATTTCTCCTATTTCCCAGTGACTGGACCGTTTCTGGTGAAGGACTCCCCTGTCCCCGTATGCCTTGATGAATGTGGAAGGGTCACACTTTCTCTTCTTTAAGAAAGATCCAACAGATTCTTCCACCTCATGATTAAGTGAAAAACCTAGGTGATATCTGCTTAGTTTATTTGTTGAATCCCAAAGGGAAATCAAATCTGTCCAGTTAGAACAGATAAATTCTTTTTTCTCAGAATTGACTGCACCTAATCTGAACTTGGGAGACAGTCCTATCCCAAACCATTGCTGTCTAGGTTCAGTACCCACAATCCACTGCCCACCCACCCTCAGACCTCCACACTCCCTATTTCAGCATCACCACAACCCCATACATATCCAATATCACATCTGTTGGTCCATTTCCCAGGGCTGACCATGCTGACCCTAAGAGCCCAACACTGTCATGCAAGTGGTGGGGACTCAGTGTCTGGGTCAACATATGCCAACTGGATCTGAAGCAGAGTAGCTGGCACTTGAGCTAGGTAATCTGATATGAGATGCAGGAGTCCTAAGTAGCAACAGAACCACTGGGCCAAATGTGTACCCAAAGTTTTTTGTTTGTTTGTTTTGTTTAAAAACAATTCCTTCTATGAAGCTGAATTTAAGCTTTCTAATTTTTCTTTAAAAATATGTCAGCCTTCTGAATTTAGATTTCTGTTGTTCTGAAAGTGACAAGGTTAAAATGACAAAATAATGGATTAAACATATCTATCAAATGGGTTAAAGTGAGTGATGCTTCAAGAGTGGTTTTTGCTTGTTTACCCTCTGTAGACTTCTAGCAGTGGCCTGCTGTGTTAGCCATGAGGGGCCTACCCCTGGGCTAGCCATGAGGGGCCTACCCCTGGGCTAGCCATGAGGGGCCCACCCCTGTGCTAGCCATGAGGGGCCTACCTCTGGGCTAGCCATGAGGGGCCTACCCCTGTGCCCTGCATGAGGCAGTGACTTGCTTCCATTCTCCTCTGGATCACGCAATGTCTTCTTCTTTCCACGGACACCACTTCTTTCCATGGATGCCACTGCTCCCAGCAAAGAATGTCTTGCTGGTTGCCCACTAGTTCTTCCTTCCTGTATCCTGTGGGCCTGAATATGCAGAGCTTTGCACCCAGTTCTCTCCTAACTCCTGGAGGCCAGGTCCAGGCAGTGGCTTTCAAGGTTGTGTTAGACTTTACTCAACTGAACAGCTGTTTAGGACCAGACATAGGCAGACCTAGGTGGTTGTGATGTGTTTATTCCAGGCACCCAGACCCATGAAAGGGAATGTTTGGAGAGAAGCAAAATCTGGAGGTGTTGGGGAATTTTGAAAGTTTTTCCCTTTTAAAAGTTCTTAAACTTTGTTCTCAATGTCTGTATAATTGTTTCATGGTATATTTTTAAGGATAAATGTTGGAAGAGCCTAAGTATGTTAAATGTTAGAACTGCCACAGTCATAGTGTTTTGAGGAGTGACCAATGTAGGAGGACTTTTCTAATTCCATAAAGCAATTTGATGTACTTGTTTGGATCAAATTAGAGACACATAAGGATGGATTTATTTTCAGTTTTCTCTTGGATACTATGTGGTGTAATTTAAATTTAGCAGAAAATGAATCAGATTGTTGGATAAATGTATAATTATAAATTTTTCTTTAGACAAAGGTTTCTATTCTGTTAGTGGGGATGGATGACATTCTACAACACTGGCAGGTACTTTTGTTTTTTTGAATCCAAATTAGAGAATGCCATTATATTGCCATCTCTATTGATCAATGTGTAATATGTTTATTTTTGCTTGTGCTTGAAGTACTTTACATACAGCATAATTTTTATTAATTTGTGAAATAATGTTACCTGGGGAAATTATATTATACTTCCAGACTTTTGATTATATATTTTAAATGTGCATATTATATATGTATCTTATTTATGCTATTATGTTTTAATAACTAGTCCATTAAGGTGAAAATTTATTATTAAATATTTTTTCTTTATAGCCTAAATGAAACTTTAGTTAATTGAATCACTGTTAACTGAGTTACATTTTAAATTGAAGAATATTATTTGAATTAGATTTTTATTCCTATGAGTAAAAGACTTGCTAGACAATGCTTAAATTTTTAATTTCACTATAAACAGATCGCATTTGTTTCTTTAAGGACAGACAATATGTTTGTACCCTCAAAAATTATTTGGGAAGGGTGTAATGATTTTTGAGAAAAGTTAAAATAGAGGCATTGATCTCATTTAAGCATATACCTTGCATTTTGAATTGCATTTTTTGAAAGTTTTATTTATTTTTATTGCAAAGTCAGACATACAGAGAGTTGGAGAGACAGAGAGGAAGATCTTCCATCCAATCATTCACTCCTTGAGTGACCGCAATGGCCGGTGCTGTGCCAATCCGAAGCCAGGACCCAGGAAATTCTTCCAGGTTTCCCACATGGGTGCAGGGTCCCAAGGCTTCGGGCCATCCTCGACTACCTTTCCAGGCCACAAGCAGGGAGCTGGATGGGAAGTGGAGCTGCTGAGATTAGAACCGGCGCCCATATGGGATCTTGGTGCATTCAAGGTGAGGACTTTAACCACTAGGCCACCACTGGGCCCTTGAATTGCATTTTGAAATTGCAGGAGAAAAATGATGTATTGGTTTACATTTACTTCCAAGCTCTGTTCAGGAATTGTGCCCAAAGGAATAGATTTTTGACAAAGTTCAATTTTTAGATGTTCTGTATAAAACTTTTGGTTTTAAGTTTGACTGGAAACTTCAACTGGAAAATTTTCACACCCATCGTCACAGCAAGAAAAAAGTTGTGGAAGCTGAAAATCCCTGACTGTATGCACCCCATCAAATAGTTGAAGTTCACAGAAAAAATTCTGCACTTAAATCTGAAGTACAGGTGAATACAGAAAATCGTACAGGCAATGAAGTTCACCTAAAGCAGTGAAAAGCAGTAACCACGGGAGCCAAGAACTCGAGTCCTAGCAGGTTGTCTCGGTGAAGAGCCAAGAAAAATCCCGTTGTGTTTCTGGCAGAGATCACACTTCAGGGGCCAAACACTCACTCAAAGTCTGAGGTTTAGTAATCACATCATCGAATACTTTGCTGCCTTAGCACTTTATCTTTGCCTCGACAGGCGTCCAATTTAACAGCAGTGGATTACAGCTGAAAGCGGTGTGATGCAGACACTGTCTGAGAATGAGTTCTCAGGGAAATAGAAAATAAATAGGAGAAACAAAACGAAGATGCCAGAGGCAATGGGAGCCTCTGTCACCTACAAGACATCGACTGGATTAATCCAGAGCAGATAAATGTGAAACCTCATTGTCTTTATATTCCTAGATGACCATAATCAATATCGTGTGTTCAATGGTTTAAAACCAAAACCATAGGTTATTTCCTCGTTTATCTTCTTATACTACCGCAATTAAAAGCATACATTAAATAGCTTAAAAATACAAAGTCACAGATTATTTCCTCTTGGAGCTGAAGGATACTAAGTCTAAGACTGGAGTGTTGATTAGTGCATTTCTAGCCCAGCTTTGGGAGTGCAGCCTTCTTGCTGTTCCATTACATGAATCACCATGGGCTTTCGTCTGTACACACACACACACACACACACACACACAGAGTCCTCTTTTACATAATGAGCAATCTACTAACCTGTTAGGCTAGAACCTCATTATATAATTTATTTAACCTCAATTATTATGGAACTAGGGTGGCAACATGTGAATTTCAATGAACTACAATTGCATCAAAAGCAACCATAATAAATTCACGTACAAAGTAATCATCAACATATAGCATAATTTTTAGATTGACCAGTTAAGAGATTTAAATAAGTATAACTCAGGTTAACTGGTCTAATGAAAAGAAAACCCAGACAATTTTATATGCAAATATGAGTAACGTAAGCAAAGAAATGGCAACTCTGAATGAATATAAATGAAATGCTAGAAATTTAAAAAAAAAAGATTGTAGCAGAAATCAAGACTGCCTTTGCTATTTCCATCAGCACACTGGATAAGGTCAAGGAAAAAAAAATCAGTGCACTTTTAAAAAGCTAGCAACAGCTAAAATCCAAGGATAAAAGAAGAAAAAATGAAGACTCAAGAACTGTGGAACAATTTCAAAATACATAAAATGTGCATAAAGGAAATATGAAGAGAAAGGAACAGGAAATTTTTGAAGTAATAATAGATGAGGTTTCAAAATCAGCAATAACAGTAAAGTGCATACAATGCGTACAAGGAAGCTCAGAGGATACCTGAGGACTTAAATACCAAAAAATTTTAATGTAAGAATATTATGTTTCAATGACAAAAAACAAGGCAATGAGAAAAATGTTCGAAGATAGCAGAAATAAAAACAAAGATAAAATATCTTATCTGTAATTTTATAAAAGTGTAGTAATTGAAACAGTGGAAACAATAGGCACAAATCTAAATGGAAGATATAGTAGGAGAAAATTTCTGTGCCCTTGAGTTTTCAGATACAATACCAAGAATAGAAGACGTGGACAGAAAATGTTGGCAAACTGGACTAAAATTCAATCTTTGGCTCTGTAACAGATAATTTTTAGAGAATGAAATAACAAGCCACAGATTGGGAAGAAATACTTGTAAGACAGATATCTTATGAAGAGTTTCTACATAAAATACACAAAGAATTTTTCAAACTCAATAAGTAGTATAACTTTGAAAAAATTTGCATGTATAAAAAGACTCAATGTCATCATCATTAGGGAGTTATGCATGACAACAGCAGCGATCAGAACAACACTGATTAGAACTACTAAAGCAGAATAAAACAGCAACAAAAAGAGAAAACAACTGACAGCATCAAAAGCTGACAAGAATGTGGACCAAATGTAACTGTTCATTACCAGTGGAAATGTGACACGATGTCGTACAAAGCTAAATGTAGTCTTAGCATATGACCCAAGAAGTACTTGCAGATATTTAAACAGTTGAGATTAAAACATGGCCTCACAAAAACAACTTTGCATTGGTTTTTGCAATGCAAATTTCATAATCACTTCAACATAGAACAATGAAGATATTTTCAACAGGTGAATGAAGAAACTCTAGTGCATATCTGTATAACAGAATATTGTCTATCAATAAAAATAAATATCAAGCTGTGAAAAGACATAGATGAGCCTTTCAAACACCTTTTTTAAAATTAAGTAACTTAAAAGGCCACATACGCAAAATTTTCAAGGACATCAAAACTAAGAAAAAGCTGAGACACTGTTGTAGCCATGAAGTGCCAAAGTGATATGACCACTAAATGTGATGTGGGTTTTCTTCATGAAGTCCTGGTGTACAAAAAGAACTCTGAGTAAATCTAAAATCTGAATCAACAGTGGACTTTAGTTGTTAGTTTACTATGAATATTATCCTCTCATTTGTACATCTAGAACAGATCTTAAAATGAGGTACATTAGAATATTGTCTATTAAACACACCAATTATTTGTATAGTTATAATCCTTTGTTACTTAGCATGTTTGTTTTTCTACTCTGAAGTAATTAATTCAATCATAAGAAATGTGAAGAAACAAAATAATGAAATAACAACTCCAAGTTAGGTACACACAATGTTATTAACATTTCCCCCACGTATCTTTTTTATTTCTGAATACATAAATTTTGTTTTTGATTTTTAGCTAATTACAGTATTATCTGATCTGAAGTTAGCAATAGTTTATTGCTTTTTTTAACGTGTGATTGCTTGACATTTAGTTTTTTATGGTTTAGTAACAACCAGTTGAATAATTATACAACTACTTATTTAGATATTTTTAATGATTGCTTTGGAAGACACCCTAAGGTTGGCTCACCCAGTGCCTAAAGTCAACTGCTTTCTTCCCTTCTTGACTACTACAAAGCATATGGAAACCAAATACTCAATTTCCCTGTTTTCCTTGCAACAAATACTCACCATGTGTGTGACCTGAGCTCGGGAGTAGAAGTCTGGGGGAACAATTACTTTGATATCTTATACCTTGAATATAGATCAGATGGTAGAAGTTGTATCATCTGTGACAATGAGTATTTTGAGACATCTTGTTATTATGGAAATAACCACTTGTTTAATTCATTTTGTCACTAAAAATATTGCTTTCTAAAATACATATTTTCCATTATTATGTTTTCTAGTATTTTATTAACATTTCTTGTAGAAAAGTGTACAAAAGCATATTTTTAAAAGTAAAGTAACTACCATTAATTACAACTCATAAACTCATTACCAATTCAACAATAATCAAAGCTCATTTTCTTTCATTTAAATGGTTTGGACTTCCCCTCCCCTTTCTACTCTGCAAGTATAATATCAGTGATTATAATGTAACAAAGCTTCGATATTGTATATAATTATCTAGTGCTCATTTTTATGAATATGGCCTTTTTTCTGATATTATTCCTTAGAAATGCAATCACCGAGTCAATTAATAATGACCTTTTCTTCCGAAAGTTAGTTCATACAAGATCCAGGCACAGTCCAATACTGTTTAAATCTTAGATGAGGTAATTGAATGTCCCTAAATGGACAAAATAAGGAAATATTTTCTATGCAAACTTGTTTCTGTAAACATAAATAAAATATATCCCAGCCTCAGTAAGTTGCATATCTAATTACTAATGTATATAAATCCATGTAAATGAATTCTTTATTCTCCAGCTGTCTGTGAGATTAGAATGTGTGCAGATAGCTAAGGAATAAATAGCGCTTTGCTTCTCAGCAGAGGAGAAAAGATTTATTCATTTCTGAATTAATTTATTAATTTTTCTCCCAGGTTTGTATTGTGTATTCCAAGATTTTCAAACCTTGGAGAAGCAGTGCTCTTTGAAGAACATTGAATATCTGAACTAATAAATTTCTCAAGCCAGAGAGTACTTCCGATTCAGTTTAGATTTTTCTGAGTTTGCATGGAGTATGAAAGTGTAACTTGTAGCTATTTCTGTGTGAACTAAAATTGTGCTCTTGATGTTAGATATTATTATGAATGGCCTCACAGCATTTAATTTTGCTACTATTGTAACAAGACGTGGAGTGCTGAGGTCAGTATATGTCTATCCCTGAGCCTTATGGAAGACTAGCTGCTTACTTAAAGTCCATTTGATTCCTCTTCTTGAAAGTGAACCAAGTGCTGGTCAGGTCAGCACTTTGCTCAGATAACCAATATTCATGTTTTCCAGCCTCCTTCCAAGTGAAGGGAGTAACTACTGGAGATTTCTAGAAAGATACGATTTTTATCAACCAGGTGCTATTCCATAATTTATACTGCTTCCTCCTGTACTGCACCTGGAATGTGAATATGAGGTGCTTATTTTACACCACTGCTGTGAACATGAAAAGCACAATGAGTTGGGCTTGAAGGCACCCAGGATACAGAATGTATCAGGAAACTACTCCAGGAGGTCTGGACTACTCTTGTAGCATGGTGTCAGATTGAGAGAGGAGTTAGACTGGATAGTAGGCAGTTAGGGTATTCTGGGTCCCCAAGTCATTTTTTCCTCAAATATAAAGGGGTATTTTCCTTTGGAAAATCCATGTCTTGGACTCACCAGAGCACCTCTCTCCCGAGACAAGTGGATATTTTAACATATCAGGAACATGCTTCCCCAAGAGACAAGGGCTCTGAACCAGCACCCATATGGAAGCACTTGTCTCGGGAGAGAGGTGCTCTCAATTAGGGTTGCTTTTTCTAATTATGTAAAGGATTCCGTTGATGTAGTGATGGAATTGTGATAAATCCATAAATTGCCTTTTTAAAAGGATTTATTTCTTTTTATTGGAAAGGCAGATATACAGAGAGGAGGAGAGACAGAGAGGAAGAAGTTCCAACCGATGGTTCACTCCAAGGCGAGGACCTGAACCGCTATGCTATCGCTCCTGGCCCCATAAATTGTTTTTTATAACATGGAAATGTGATGAGTTCTTCCAGTCCAGGAACATGAGGGGAACTTCCTTCCTTTGGTCAATTTCTTTAATTAGAGTTTTAACATTTTTATTGTAGAGGTCTTTTACACCCTGAGTGAAATTTTCTCAAGAGATTTTATTTTCTCACAGCTACTGTCAGATTGATTGTTATTATAATGACTTTCTCAGTGAGTTCACTATTGCTATATAAAAGTGCTTCTGATTTCCTTTGTACATTTTGTGTAACTCCCCGTAATTAAATTCACTTACCGATTCTTATAGTCTATTGCTGCTTCTCTATGACTAGAGAATCAGGTAACTTATAAGCAAAAATAATGTGAATATCTTTTCCCCCTATTTTTGTACCTTTATTTCTTTCTGTTGTCTACTTCCTTTGGCCAAATCTCTAACTGAATAACACTGAAGAGTAGGCATTCCTATTTGGTACCAGATCTTAGCTGAAATACTTTTCATTTTTGGCAGTTGAGAGTGTAATGGCTAGGGATTTGTCATATGCTTTATTTTGTTGAGGTACATACCTTCCATAAATATTTTATATGTCTGTTCATAAATAAATGTATAATTTCATTTCACATTTTCTACATTTATTAAGATGGTTTTAAAAGGTGCTTATCCTTCCTGTTGATATGAAGTGTTTGGTTTATTGATTCTCTTACTTTGACCTTTTCCCTGACCTGATTATAATGTCTGAGTTTTTGATGTATTGTTGGGTTGATTTTGCACGTATTATGATCATTTTTTGCAACAATTTTCATCAGGTATTCTGGTCTATGATTTTATAATTTCTTTTTTGACGGGGAGTGATTTATTTCAGAAAAGGCATGGGAAGTAAACATTACACAAAATAATTGTGCAGCAATGCATAATGCATTTTAAATATGCAACTGTTCAACCCTGTTGTATGTGTTTTTCAAATCGAAAGAGGGAGTCAGACATAAAGATCTTCCATCTGCTGATGCAGTCTGGTTTTAGAATCTAGAATCTAGGTTTTTCTCCCTTTGAATTTTTTAGGATAATCCTAGAAAGTTTCATTCTAATTTGTTGGAATTTTGTACCTATGTCATTTGGTTTTCATGTTTCATTTGCAGACTTGATTCCTGATTCAATGTCATTTTCATTATTGGTCTTGTCAGGTATTCAATGTCTTTCTGGTTCATTTTGGTAGGCTAGAATATTCAGCAATTAATCATTCATTTTGATTTGTTGTTTATTGTTGCTGTTAGCGTTCCATAGAGATCTACTCTATCTCATTAATATTAATTGGAATATGTTCTCATAAAATTTTATTTACTTGAGTCTACTTTTACTTAATCTAGTTAAATAATGTTAATTTTGTTTTTCTTTTCAAAACCAATGTTTCACTTCATTTATCTTTAATATAGTTTAATATTCATTTTATTCATTTCTTCATTGATCTTTATTATGAATTTCCTTTAACCTCCCCTGCTTTGGTCCCTTTTTGTTTTTCTGGGTCCTGGAGACGAGTGCTTAGATTTCTTACTTCATATTTTTCTTTGGTCACCTTTTGACCATCTAAAATCATAGCTTTTGATTTCTGTATTTTACTTATAATAATGGGTTCTTTTTCACTGGCTGCAGAATTGTGGGCACAGATAATAATGTAGTATATTGCTCAGATTGTCATAACAAAATTCTATAAAGTGTGTATCTTGGATCACAGTAATTTATTTCTTGTAGTTCTGGTGATTGAAATTTAAGAGCAAGGTGATAACAGGTTTAGTATCTGCTAAGGCCTGTCTCTCTGGTTCGCAAGCAGCCACCATCTTGCTGCTTGTTCACATGTATTCTTTCTTACAAAAACATAGGTCAGCTTGAATCAGAGCTTCACAGTTTTTATGTAATCTGACAATAATTACCTTCTTAAAAGTGCTATCTTCAAGGAGAGTTCCATTGATGGTCAGCACTTCATGATATACGTTTTAGGGAGATGCTTCTGTCCATAGTGGTTAGCAGGGCCTATGATCTGTCCCAGAGGCAGCCATTTTTGAAATGGATTTGGTTTTCAAAATGAGTGTTATGATTTCTTATAGATTCATTTATAATACTATTTCTGTCAATAATGGTTCATGCATGAATATACACATACCCACAATACCTGCACACACACACACACACACACGAATACATTTATACACCATCAAGGGGATGTTTGATGTTTGTTTACAGGGAAAACCAATACAGTAATCTATAGGATAGCATATTACATTAAGACACAATGAAGGTAGAAAGAATGATAAAAATGAAACTAAGTACGGTCTAATGTTCATAGTTTCTAAAACATAAATCCTGGATCATGAGAAAGAAACAATACAAAAAATATTGTAATCTTAAAGAAGAGTCAACATGAGGGATGTTTTCCTAAGTCCTTGCAAATTTAAAATCAATGTTACTCAAAAGTAATACTTAGAATTAAATGATGCTTGGAATGATGCATTTCCAACAGCATAAATCTGACATCATCATAACACAATCTTAGTTAATTCTTCTTACTTTCTCATCTTATCTACTAAATTAACAGTAAATCATTTTTCTACTTTTTGACAAGCACTTGACAATATTTTAATTTTCAAATTCATCATCGGTATGTTTTTCAGCACTGCACTGATATTACTAGTTTAGTGGATTTGGAGTGACACTTTAAAGATTAAAGGAAAATTGATATTATGCTAACACAAGTCTTAATATCTTAAAAGCCTCCAAAGCACATAAATAATAATATAGGTCATTTGGGGGAGACATTTGATTGAATTTAATTTCTTTTATCTAATATGTCCTTACTGTGTGGCGATTAGGAATATAATTAAATCTCAAAGTCTGCAAGCAAGCACTGAGGAGCTAGTGAGAAGAACAAAACGACCCCCCATTCGTCAATTCGTCAATTCATTTCTACAGTGACCCCAATGTCTCTAAATGCTGCAGGTAGTTATATAGGTAGGTAGGTAGATAGATAGATAGATAGATAGAGCATGACTTGGTAAAAAGAACAGGGCAGACTGTGCCTGGAATGTTGCGCTCATAGACTGTTAGTACCAGAGACCAAAGTCAAACTCTGCAGGTAATATCCACGAATGGGCAAAAATCTAAAATCATGGTTAATACATCAGTACGGTTTGTAGCTATCGATGGTCATGCTACAACAACTGCTTTATTTGACCACTTAACTAGTTCAGTAAAAATTTGAAGAAACAATAAAAAATATAGCTTAGCAATTATAGGACACAGTTTCTCCAAAAAACGAGCAATAGAAGTATCATATAGTGCAGTAGTTTCAATATAAGCATATATATCCAAAGGAAAATAAATCAGTAAATCATAAATCTATCTGTTCCTCCATGTGCACAGAAGTGTGACAACAGTAGAAATATGGAAACAATATAAAAGTGTTCATTGACAAAGACTATATGAAAAATTGTATTATTTATAGTAAAAAGAGGATGGATGAGCCTGGGTTATATTATTCTACCTGGGATTAGATAGGTACGTAATGACAAATACAGCATAATTCCACTTGGATGCATAATATAACAATGTTTCACACATAGAAGTCAAGAGTACGATGGTGGTTGCCAGGGGCTGGATAGTGTTGGGAATGGATACCTGTTGGTCAAAGTTCTATTACGCAGAATCATTAAATTGTAGAGATCTAATGCTCAGCATGGTAAGTAAAGTTTATTATATTTATTCTTGCCATTTCCTGGGAGAGTAGGTCTTACATGTTCTTACCACATACACATGCCACATACACATGCCCATACATGCAAAAGAGAAAAATCAGGTGGTGAATATGTTAATTAGCTTTATTGCAATTACAATATGTGCTGTATATATATATATATATATATATAACTATACATACATGTACAGTACTGTACACACATGCATATAAGTTTATCATAGACATGCATAAAGAGGAAAGATTATATTATATGCTTTAAAAAGAAGGCACATGACTATGTTGACATGTTCAACAGAGTTGAAGCACACGTAGTGTAAGACAAACTTGAAGAACATGCTTGTGAATATCCAAGCTCTTTCTGGAGAGAGATATTTGGATCTATGGGCAACCATTAAAATCTCCTGTAGTGGATTTAACAGGACAGCCCCATGGCTGTCAATCCAACATGGAGCTCGCATTGGTTCCTCTGAATTTTTGCAAATTCTGATGTGTAGCATTCTCCATAGTGACTACTGTCTAGGTGTGATGACACTGTGTCATGTGGTAACTATTCTTTCTTCTAGTGATGTTCTCCTCCTCCACTGTGGATGGAATTGTCCATCTGGATATCCCATTTTATCTTAGCCAAGGGATCAGTTGGGACAGTCGAATTTTCCCTCCTAAATATCAAGTCTTGAGCAGACTGCCTCAAGGCCTGACATGGTATCACTGATGATTCCAGGTCATGATAGGAAAGAAATGTGTATTATTATCATTCTAGTCTGTAGCTAAGTGTCCTATAGCCATGCCATTTATTCCCTTTTTTAGAAGTTTCTTAATTATTCATCAAGTATCCCTCCCATATTGTCAATATATATTTTTGAAGATTTATTCTATTTTTATTGGAAAGTCAGATATACAGAAAGGAGAAGAGACAGAGAGGAGCATCTTCCATCCTTTGGTTTACTCCCCAAGTGGCCACAATGGCTGGAGCCGAGCCCAGAGCCTCTTCCGGGTTTCCCTCGCGAGTGCAGGGTCCCAAGGTTTTGGGCCATCCTTGACTGCTTTCCCATGCCACAAGCAGGGAGCTGGATGGGAAGCAGAGTCACTGGGATTAGAACTGGTGCCCGTATGGGATCCTGGTGCATGCAAGGCAAGGACTCTAGCTTCTAGGCTACCACGCTGGGCCTATTGTCCATATTTTTGACTTAGAGAATATTCTACTGTATGAAAGAAACTTACTTTTTAAAGTGAATACTCCATGGTTTTCTCTATTTTTAGATAATTGGTTTAAATACTTAGCTGAGACTATAAGACACTAAAGATCATGTTGAACTTTCATAATAAATCATTGTGATACAAATGTTAAGCAGACTAAGAATAAAAGATTTGTGAAAGAAGAAAGAAATCTAGATTGGAATATTTCTTCTTAAAGTTTGCCTTAGAAACCAATTATTACCCTTGTTAAAATTTGACAAAGACAAATGTTGCTGTACTTATGGACTAAGATGTTACATCTGAACGTGCCCTAGCAAGCAATTCCATGCATGTTAAGAATTTTATAACAATATTTATTTATTATCACCTGAGTAATTAAAATTCATGTATTTGTCTTTTATCAGGCAGCAGGGTCACATATATTTTTTAAACCACTGTTTCTTCAGTTCAAAGATTAAAGCTCAATATAAATATTGCTGAATAAATGTTTGTTGACAGAAAAAGAAAGAAAAGCAAAATGACAAAAGAGCCATTTTAGACATATCCATCACTCTTGAGTTTCAATTTATTCTCGTTTTTGTTAAATTAAGAAATCTCTAATTCTCATAGATAAATTTTTAAAAAGACCTGTATTTTGACATTTCAGGGTTAACCACATTTAAACTATGATGTTATAAAGAAATAGTAGGAAGATTTTTCTTCAATCAATTGAATATTTAACGCCTGCTAGCATATCTTACTGTGATTATCAATACAAGAGGATAATAGGCTCTTGGGAATGTTATTTCTGCAGTGTCAGGTGCATGCTTAGTATCCTTTGTATTTGTAGGAACATACATACATTGATATTGTAGAATGGGTTTTTTTTACTGCTTCACTCCCCGAATGCCTGGGATCGCAGAACTCAATCCAGGTCTCTCACATTGTGGCAGGAACCCAACTACACTGCACCTGCTTCTATTTTACCCTACCAAGGCGTTAGAGACTTTTGTTTTTCACTACTTATTTATTAGAGGGTCAAAATTGCCCCCAAGTATTTTTTAAAAGAATTGTTTAGTTCTTTTAAAATTTATTATTATTTTAAATTTATTATTATTATTTTCCATGATATAGCTTTGTAGACAGACTTTCATTTTAGTAAAAGCATAGGCAGTGTGGGGAAGTTGCAAGTAAAAAAAAAATGTGTAAAACTTGAAATATAAGGTAAAGTTAACACAAAAAGCTCTATTTCAGGTTTATAAAAATATGGTCAGAGTAGCATCACATGTTTATATAAATAGCTTGCTTTATTTAATGTATTCAGAAATTTACTTTTTAAAACGCTTAGGATATTTTTAGCATTGGTTGAGTGGTGTGATATGAATAATGCATGCTGATTTTAGAGTGTTTCAGCAAAATGGTGAAATATTAGGTATGATTTTATCATTAGCACAAATATTAATCATAAGTTTAATAAATGCATTTGTATAGTATATATACAGTGTATACTGCAAATATGTATGTATATACATGTAACACTCATATGCATGATTAAAGTACTAGTACTAAAAGTGTATTAAAAGTAAACTAATTCTTGAGTCAGGTACCAGGACTGCACTTTCTTAGTGCCCAAGTTCTGCTTCAGAGTAAACGTCATCATCAGCTCTCTCCTGATTCTTGCAGAAAGAATCATTCATTAAGACTATATATCCATGCTTTTCATAACAATTCCTTTTCAGCTATGCATTTTTTATAATATGCATTCCCATAAACCTTTTGAAGACCATCTCAGGTGCATGAATTTTTAGAAAAATGTTGCACCAAAATGAATGTCTTTTAATTACGTTTTGCGTGAACTTTCTGGAGTTCCCTCATTTGTGAAAAATATTGATAAATGAACATTTCTTTATCTCAGTTTCTCCATCTGTACTACTGAGAAGAAACACATACTTGATTAAAATTTTTTTGTTCAAAATCCTCTTTTTACCCCAAAGTTCTAATATAATCCTACATTGCTCATATTATTTAAATAGATTTTTAGAGATCCTATTTAAGATCAGGGGCTGGCACTGTGGCATAGCAGGCAATGTTATTGCTTTAGGTGCCAGCATCCTATATGGGCACTGCTTTGTTTCCAGGTACTCCACTTCTGAACCAGCTACCTGGGCAAACAGGAAAGGATGATCCAAGTGCTTCGGCCCACATCCTCATTTTGGGAGACCTGGAAGAAGATTCTGGTTCTTGACTCCTTACTTCAGACTAGCCCAGCTCTGTCTGTTAAGGCCATTTAGAGAGTAAACCAACAGGGAGAAGATTCCTTTGTCTCTCTCTCTGTAACTTTGACTTTCAAATAAATAAGTAAATCTTAAAAAAATAAAAATTATTAAAAAATGTGAAATATGCACTTCAAGGAAAAATTTGGCAAATTTGACATAGACTGTTGTGGTGTAGGGAGACTACAAGAGTACAATTTGAGTCACTGAGCTATACTTCAGCTTGGAAAGCAGCTCAGGGGAAGCTGGCCCTATAGCTTTGGTCAAGGGTCAAGGTTTGGTGGCAAGGCCCTGAGGTCAGCTTTGAATAGCCCAACTACTTGAGAAGGGCCTCCTGCATTGTAAGAATTCTGTTCGTGACTTATTTCTATGGTGAAGTTCCCTTTAGCACTTGAGTTTGAAGAGTAGACTGCCCTGAAATGTTAAAATGGGCAAAAGTAGCACTGTGGAGAGAACAGGGAGAGACCAGGACTTACAAGATGTAGGAAAACTGAGGCCTATCAATAATAGAAGAGGTGGGCGGTAGAGATTCGTGCACAGTCTAGTAGCTAGAAACTCCGTTCAATTATTTCAACATTACTTGAATGGCTGGACTGTGCAGCGCTGAAGGCAGGAGGCTACAATTCTATGTAGGTCTCCCATGTGGGTGGCAGCAAGTATTTGATCAATCCTCTGCTAGTTTCCCAGGTTATGAGCAGGGCGTTGGATCAGAAGTGGAGTAGCTGGGACTCAACTTGCCACCAGAATGGGGGTGTCCCGGGCAGTGTCTTTAGTCGGTAAGCCACAGCAATGGCCCCGTGGAGAAGCTTCAATATGTGTGTACACGTCGTATGAAAACAGTGTGTAAAGCTCTTTTCTTTCTCCTCCTTACACCATAACTTGTGATATAGGTTGATAACCTGCAGTGGAGTCACTTGTAAGCTCAGTTCCTAAATGAGAGAAGTGATTTCAGCTGGTCGAACCTCCCAGCAGTCTGAAGTCAGCTGCAGCTGAAACCTGTGGAGTGACTCGCCTTTCTCCCAACTGTCTCCACTTTTAAATGGAAGCCTGAAGAAAGCAAGAAGACACGAAGCTCCCAAAAGAAAGAAAATGGAGGAAGGAAAGAAAGTTGGCTTCTCTTACTGGCTCCAGGAACAACTTCTAACAGTGAGTATCCTGCTTCCTAGGAAACAAGTAGTCTGGGATAGTCCAAGTGGTCTGGGATAGTGTGAAAGCAAGCTTCAAAGTGGTGGAGAGCCAGGTAAATGAGCACCCCATGGCACAGAAACTTGCATGGCGCACAGGTTAGGGTGCTTCCCCATCTCCCGTACTCTTCCAGGGAGTTCAAACCACACACACAAAAACAGACGCTACTCCCCTACCCCCATATACACCCACACACATACACACATACATTTTCATCATTCAGTTCTTTTCTCTTGAAGGTCAGAAAGTAAGACACACCAAGTATTTAAAAAAACAAAACCATTTATAGACTTAGAACTCAAGAAGTTGGCGCTGATAAAGTATTTGGTTACTTTCACTGATATTTTGTTTGGAAAGTCTTATTTCTATAATGATTTTATGACTTTACTATTTCCTTCTTTGTTCCGCTACATTTTAAGTAATGTAAAACACAATTATTTGCCCTAGCAGAGATAAGATAAAGAATGAAAAAGTGCTTGATGTAAATATCAAGCTGAGTTTACATGTTTTAGGGAGTGTGACACACTCCTGGTGAGGGGTACCTTGGATGTGATGGTGAGAGTTGGATCAAGAGAATCCAGGAGAAGGGAGACTTTGGGAGAAAGCCTTGGGTAGACTATTAGAGTAAATTCTCCTTTCACCAACAGTCTCCTATCAGGATTTTATCTGCTCCAAATTTGGTGGACGCTTAAATTCTAATGGGGACGTTTGTTCACTTTTCAATACTGGCTTTTTGTTTGTTCGTTCGTTTGTTTCTTGTTTGGTTTTTCTTATGAAAGCCACACAATTGTGGAAGCAGCAGACTCTAATCAGTGGAATATTGAGGTCCTGTGTGCTACTCTCATAGGCCAAGCTGCAGCTCCAGGGAGGAGGGCGGGTATTTGGCTTCAGGCCCAGTTGTCTTTCATCACCTGCCAGCAAACTGTTTATTTTGCTACTCATATTCTTTTTTTTTTTTTCCCTTCTCACCCTCTTGTCACAAGTCATACTTATTAACAGCTTGCAAACAGACTTTTTGGTTAAGCAAGAGGTGAAAATAGTATTTCAACCTCTCACCTTCCACAACTTGGAAATTCTTCAAAGGAGTGTCAGTCCAAGACCTTGATACTTTTGTCTGAGTTATGGCTGCCACATCAGCTGTTGAGCACAGGGACTGTTCCAGTCCTTGTAGCTGATTCTTACACGATGTCTATGGCTTGCGGAGACCATGTGCTCTCATTGCATGGTGACTGCTGATCTCTCGGGGCTTGGAAATGGGCTGTCTGCCCGGGCTTCATCCTGCAACAGCCACACATCAGAGGCAGTATCTCCCAGGCTATGGAGCTTGTCTGCTAGTGTACAGCAGTATTGTGAACTGTGTTGGTGTGATTTTTAGTAGGATTCGACTAAGCTCCCAGGATATGTACCTTTATGACTCTTAGAGGAACACACGAACAATGCCATTTTTGTTTCTTGTGTGTGTTAATTATATGTGCAGGTACAGGAGGCTTTGCAAGCCATAGAAATTTCATAATGCACTGTGTAAGTGTTTTCTATCAGGCACTTAAAAATGTTTTGTAAAGCTCACATATATGTAGTATTACAATATTATGTTTAAATGTGTGGGTTTGATTTAGTTCCTGACTCACATACTAGCTGCGTGACTTTGGCCATTTATACAAAGATTGTGGTATCTCAGTTCCTTTTATTAAAAAGTAGGGGTAAATAATCCTGCCTAATCTACAGAGTTGCTATAAAAATGAAATGAGGTTGCTCAGAGTTTAGATGCTGATTTGAATATTAGAAGAGCCTACTTGTTTTCATAGGAGACAATCCATGCCTTTGTGAAAACGGTGCTCTTCAAGTAGAGTCCTGCTGATTGGGTAATGATTTAACTCCCTGAGCAGGGAGAGGTACTGATACAATGGATTTTTGGAGTTGCTTGGGTGTTGATTTCTAAACAGATTGAGTCTGAGCTTGTCTGTGTTCTAGGTCATTACATGTCTGTCTCTGGTATAATCATGTGGCTGGAAGCATGCTGACAAACTCTCCCCATGCTTAGTGAAGTTGTGTTGATGTTAGGTGGCAGCCAGGCATACCATTGTTGAGTTGTAAATCATAGAATTTCTAGAAACAAGACTAGGAATGCATTGGTACTGATAGTCTTCATTCAAAGGCATAATCTAGTCATTCTTTATGCTAAAAAATATGATGCACATGTATCAGGATATAGCATTCTCAAGATACAGATCTAAAGTTTGATTATAATATTCTTCACTCATCCACTGAATATTTCATGTGCATTTTAAATGATTAGCTTGATACAAATATTATGATAAAATAATTGAACTATGCAACATCAGCTTGCTTCTGTTTTCACCTTTCTTTCCAATTCATCTTCTCTAGATAATCAGTTTTTACATTAAAAGATGGTACAGAATTCTGTGTTGTTCTTAGAGCCTTATTTAACACAAATAGGTTTCTTTTTATGGCAATTTCAAATTTATTCAGTTCAATGTGCAAGAATAGACATTCTGCTGAAAGGATGGACCTTGTTTTGCCATTTCTTTACTGTTGAGTGTAAAAGTTGTTTTTATATTGTTTTTGGTAACACTATAGCATATAACTTTATACATAATTATCCTTACCTTTATCTTAGATATTTTCTGGAAGCATCCATTTAAATTGTAAGTTTATAATTGATTTTTGATTCTTATGAAATATAGCACCCGGCCCAGTCCGGTAGCCTAGTTGCTAAAAGCCTTTTCTTTGCATGTGCCGGGATCCCATATGGGCACTGGTTTCTATCCTGACTACCCTACTTCCCATCCAGATCCCTGCTTGTGACCGAGGAAAGCAGTTGAAGATGGCCCAAAGCCTTGGGATCCTGCACCTGTGTAGGAGACAGGAAGAAGTTCCTGAATCCTGGCTTCAGATCAGTTCAGCTCCAACTGTCACTGTGGTGTGAACCAGCAGATGGAAGATCTTTCAGTCTCTTTCCTGTAAATCTGACTTACCAATAAAAAAAATCTTTAAAAAATATATTAGCACCTTGCTATATAAGGCTGGTTAATAATAAAACACCCAAATGTAGAGCTTGAAGGAGAATATGAAGCTTGGCAATGAAAAGTATATGAAATTTTCCCAAGAAAAGAGACATTTATTTTCACAAAATCATCAGCTAAATATTTTATGTGTTCTAGGAACTATTGAAAGTACTGGGGATTGGATAGTGAGTTATATAATCTGTCTAGGCAATCATTTTTAATCGAAGTTGCATGTAAATCAATAATCATGCCTATTGTTTTTTGAGAAAAATATTTATTTTTACTTATTTTAAATGCTACTTATTAGAAAGAGCTACAGAGACAGAGAAATAGAGGTAGACATATTCTTTGTACTGATTCACTCCCCAAATGGCTGCAACAGCTGGGGCTGGGCCAGACTGAAGTCAGATGAACAAAAAGCTCTTTCTGAGTTTCCCGTGTAGGTGCAGTGATCCAAGCACTTAGGACACCTGCTGCTGCTGCTTTCCTAGCATCATCATTAATGGGGAGCTGGATTGGAAGTATATCATCCACGTCTCCATTTGATGTTCATATGGGATGCTTGCTTTCTAGGTGGTATCTTGACTCACTATGCCACAATGTTGCCTCGAGTAACCATACTTCTAATACCTATAGCAATGAAGTGATCATATGACACAGTTAACTAAGGGTGCATAATATGGTGGCCAAGGCAAAGGATTTGGGGAAATTTTGTGAGGCTGTGATGTTTAACTTTTGCAGTGTCAGTAGGAATTTGAATAGGAGATGGGAGAGTTTTCTAGGCAGTTAGCAAAGCATCTGGATTTAAGGCCCACAAAGTTGAATACAGATTTGAAGGAGAGAATCAAGTTAATATTTTCATTACTTTTAACTCCATAAGCTTCACAGTGCTTCTGCAAAAATTGGTTTTATGGCAGGCAAAAGACTTCAGTGTTGGTTGGTGGTCTATATTTATCATATCCATTTGCAATAAATAAGGTTGTCCTCATTTATGACATTATTTTTAACAGTGGGATTCACATCTGATTTTCTGTCAATATTAAATATTTCATATTAAATATAATTTCTAAGCCAAATAAAACTAATATAAATATTTAGCTAACATTAAAGTTAGACAAATCTCTATAGAGTTTACAGATTGCATATGAAAGTAAGTCATAATGCTTAACCATCTATTATTCTCAGTGCTCTCCAACCTAATAATTTCTTCTGTGGGATATCAGCTTTGTAAATGTCAGGATAAATTACAGCTATTTATAACCTAATCTTCCTTTGGGCTATAAAGGACTCCAAACGCCTGGCCTTTCACTCTAGCATGTAGAGGAACTATGCTGCGATTCACTGTTGATGGAAAAATGTGATTAATTGTAGTGGGTTGTGGCTAGTATTTAGAGGAAAAAAAAGGAACAGAGTTGTGTCAGAGTGAAGCAAGCATCAGGTGCATTCTGAAACTTTTGTTTCAATAGTATTTGTGGTTAGAATTGTGTGCATTTGGTTATACTCAGAAAGTACAGTATTAATCACCTTTGGGATTTCATTCCCTGCTTCAGATTCTTCTGTTTAGAGAGTTATTTTTCATAATACACAAAGTAAATATTTGTAGATGTGGATTTGATTAACTTATTCTAACCAACCTGTTATGTTTTACAGAATATATCCATAAATTAAGCTACTCACTTAAAATAAGAGTATGTAATATTAATGAAGCTAAACTGGATGTCAGAATTTAATTTTGAATACTTGTTTAAAAAGTGTGTATTTGTTTGAAATAGAGGGAAGAGGAGAGAAGAGCAAAGAGCAAGAATCAGAGCGAGTGAGTGAAAGGCAGGATCCTGGTGTACAAACTTCATATGCATGGTATGGACCTATCTTGCACCATCTCCTGCTGCCTCCCGGGGTATGTATGCTGAAATTGAAAGAGTAACTGGAGCTTAAACCCAGCACCCCTTTATGGGATTTGAGCATACTAAGCAATGTCTATGCTTGCCAAATGCTTGTCCCCGCTTTTGAATATTTTTCATTTCAGTGGCTTTGGTTTTACAATAAGACTATGTGTCCATTCTTAGCAAAAAGGATGAACTTAGGAACTCTTCTATCCTTAATATTTGACAATTGTATGAATATAACTTCTATTCCCGTGACTAATCAGAAGCAGTTATTAGCAATGATGTCCATGAAATGATCTATAATTACTATTTACTATATTGTTGTGCATGTTATTCTAAAATTGTTTCAACCTTGGATTAATAATTCCCTGTGGAAATTAATGCATTCATTTGAACTTATAGGTGTGTGAGGTCCAGCAGGAGTAAATTATTATCCTTTGTATTTTCTGTGTCTGAGACAGATGAAATGATGTAATTTCGGTGCAATCATCCCACTGACTCAGGTGAAAACACACTTGACTAGAACACTTAGTTGGAACACCACCTCCTACTTAAATGACTGCAGCCTTAGGATCTGTTGTGGTGTCTGATACATAATTATTCCCAATAATTATTAGTTGAAAAGGCTAAAAATCTGTCTGCATGTGTCGATCTCTGGTTAAAATGAATAGAAGAATTTTCGTATTTTTCTGAGGATGTCTTCAGTGCAAATTAACAATGAAGACATAATGTGCTTGTGGTAGAAATAATTTAATGAGGAGGATTGCAACTGAGGCCCTGGGTAACTCACAGGAAATAACCTTTATGGGCATTGGCTCATTCTGAAAAAAACATCTGTGCAACCTCATGTATCAAAACTTTCTTCTATATTAGCTGTCACTGTAGAGCTCAGGTGATTTGTTTTCTAGTAAAAAAAAAAAAGTTACTGTAGAGCTGCAGAGAGTTGAATTCAGCTGAGAAATGATGACTGCAGCGAGAGTATAAGTTACATGAGGGAACAGTGTGAGTCTTCCTTGAATTGAGACATCACCCCAAGAATCATCTTTCAGTGTATGACTATTCTGCAGCTGTTTTCTGTAGAATTCTCTTCATGTGGTTACCAAACTCTGAAACGGTCCCAGAATTAGTTTACAGCAGATAGGCAAGCGACAACAGTTTGGATTTGGAGTTGATCACTCTAGGTGAGAGGCAAGTTTCCTGAATAAAGTGAGAGTCTGGGGCATTTCAGTGCCAGCAGACTAGATTTGTCCAGTTTCGCCATGTCCCAGCTGTATGATCAGGCAGGAACCATGTAAGCTTTCTGACACTGGAATGAGCATTGGCAAAATGAGATAAATATTCCTTCCCCTGGATTTTTCATGGAATTGTTATAAGGCTTAATGTAGAAAATAAACTAATAAGGGCAAGCACTTAGAGGATGCATTGCTAATTCGCATGCCTGTATTCCGTGTTTGAGTGCCTGCGTTCAAAATGACTCTCTTCTCGACTGTAGCTTTCTGCTGGCAGTGATGGCTCGAGTAGTTGGATACCTGCCCCCCCACAGGTTGAATTCCTGGCTCCTAATTGCACCACGTGTAAACTATTGAAGAAAGAACCAGTAGTTGGAAGATCTGTCTTTAGCTGTCTGTCTCTTCTCCACAAATAAATCACGTGTATACAAATTTTGGAAAATAGATGCATACTTATATATGTTTATTTCTAGCCTCTTTCATTTATATTTTATTTTCATGAACAAAGAAAATAACAGGCTGCACAATTTTTAACTTGTGTTGAGAATAAATTTTAGAGAGAACACTGACTTAAGATCTTGTGCTTAAATACTTATTTCAATGCGAATCTTACAGACTTGATAAGCCATACTTACTGGCTTTCAGTCAGAAAATTAAAATACAAGAGCATCCTTTGCCAAACCCGAAGGGGGTCTACATTTTAGTAGACCCCCTTCAATCACGGATGCTTCAACCCTGAATCTGCTTATTATCATAATTGAAATGTCCTTCTTTAAGCATGAATAAATTCTGTTGATTTCAAAAACTAATGCTTCTTTCAAGATGGGATGTTGTTTATAAACTATGTGCTGAGGATATGTGGATATACAAGTGTTCTAGAGCCTACCCATTGCTCAGAATCCCAAGGTGAAATTTGAGTGAAGCTATCAATAGAAAACCATGTCTTCACAGCTGTTGCTGACCAACTGTGGTTGTAGCCAATGATTTTTATGAAGAGAGGCAACCACTTATTTTTGTGGTAGATGTCTGAGAACAAAGAGGATTTTGTTTGCATTATTTTGCTTTTTTGGTGGAGAGGTGATTGGATAAATGTCAGCAGATGATTTGTTAGGGAATTCATGGACATTTTATAGCAATGACATTGAACTCTGCTTTCAGATAGTTTTTCCCAGGATAATTTTCAAAAACAGGCTAAAATAAAGCATTTGTATTGTATTTTTTTTTTCATTTTTAAAGAGTTAAAGCACTGCAGTCTGTAAAGAAACAAAATGCTTTGTTTGGACCTGTCAGGATTCCAAACCCCAGAAGGCCTGTGTTTGGCAACACAGCCACCCCTTCCCATGGGGGACGCTTGTTTTCTCTGTGGCAATTAGCAGTTGCCACACACCTGCCTTTGGAAGGGCTGTAGAGGTGAGAGAACTCCTTTTAGAGCTTCTATAAAGCCCTTCATCATGCTGGATACAAGTGTTTCTGTATGTTAAATTATGGTGTTTCTGAAACTCCCTGGGATGGCAGGTTAGCCCCCTTTGTTTAGATTTTAAAGGCACAGCTCTGTTGGTAAAATCGCAGGCTCTGAGTCTTGCGGGCTCATTTAATTTGTGGTGTCAGGGGAAACAATCCCCAGTGTAAATGTAAACAGCAGACTATTACCACTGACACTAGCTGGGCCTAATCTCTAGGTGTCTACCAGAACCCCACCCCTCCATTTTTCCCCCTGAGATCTTCTTTGTTAACATCTCATGAAAAATCTCCATGTCAGGACAGGTGCTTTGTTTCTGTGGCGGTTCCTAACTGGACCTCCATAATATATGAAATGACACTGCAGGCAAAGCTTTCTTCTCTGGCTCCAAGGACTCCTTACCCTGGAATAGCACCAAAGGATTTTGTCCATACCCCTGTAGGAATGCAAAATGTTTTAAAAAATACACCTATCCAGAAGTTTGCAAGACATTTGTAAGTCATAGATTTTTTTCTTTAACCAGAAATAATGCTGTTCTTGATTACTGGAACAGGAGCGCTGTTTGCTTTTCTTTCTTTTATTCAAGGTATATATTCATTTTAAAGACATTGAAGTGAAGGTACATCTTGAAGGAATTGTACAAGGTAGTATCACTAATTTTGCAGAATTTAATATAAAATGGTCATTTTTGAGGGAGGGGTTTGTGATTGTGAAAAACAACAACCACCAGGATTTGGAATTTAAGTAGTGGATTTAAGTAGTGGATTTAAGTAATAATTGGAACCTTGGGAAACCATTCAATTCTGAAAGCCTTGGTTTTCTCCCTAGCAAAGTAGGGACAACGTTATCATCTTTTATATGCATCAAAATAAAATGATACAGTGTTTTCAAGATTTTATGTGTTCAGGCAGTTAGCTGTCACTGTCTTTTGTAGTACTATTGAGAGATTAAAACATAGAGAATAATTACATGCAAACACTTACTGTGTTCTCTGTCCATAGCATATGTTATGGTGTGTGTGAAAGACATAAGAATAAAGGCATAGTCCTTAACCTCAAAAAATATACCTGGTAGTCTTGTCAAAAACCTTTTTGTAGGGCAGGTGGCAAAAGGAGTAGAGAAATAACTACTGTATTGAAGAACAACACCCAAAAGGAAGTGAGTAGTTTGCCTTGAGTGAGTCTAGAAGGGCTTCACATGGAAGATGTCTAACCCCTGCTGGTTGAAGGATTGGTGGGAACTGCTGCTGAATTCTGAAAAGAAGGCCATTCCAGTGATAGGGGTGTGGAGCGATCCAATGCTAAGCAGATATCAGAATCTGACAAGAGTTCTGTGTCAGGAGCTCTGAAGTGAGATAGAGTGAGTGAACCAGAACTACACAGGTGTGCCAAGTGCCAGGTTATGGAGAGTAACTTTCCCTGAATAAGCACTTTTTTTCTGGAAAAAGTTTTAAGGCAGAAAATTGGTATCCATTTACTTACTGAAACCGTATATGGCAGTTTCTATGTTCCAGGCTCTGTTTGGAAGATTTATGATTTCTCACTCCTTTCATCATCATAAACCCAGATGATACAGATATTATTTGTGTTCCTATTGGACTTCTAAAGAGAATGAAGTATGGAGAGGATAGTATTCCTAAAGTGATGGGATCAGGCCGTCAAATTCTTATTCTTATTGTACTATGCTGCCACTGAGGATTCTTTTCACATCGTACAAGGTTCATTCTGTTTGCTGTGACTAGAATAGCTGAGACAAAAGGCGAGGCTACAGAGAGGGATACCAAAATTCAAAGAAATGGTGAGTCAGTGAGGTTAGAGAGGAAACCGTGGATTGCAGGAACATTTTTGGAGCTAGATTGGTAGAAATTAGTGCGGAGAGACCTTGAAGTGTCAAGGAGTAAGATTGTTAGCTTTCCAAATAGGGGATGCTTCTGTTAAAAAGAGGAAGTACTAGAGTAATAATGGGAGATGAATGGTCATGTAGATTTTAAAACTGCTAGGGAATATGCAGACGGTCATATGGACAAGATGGGTGTAGAGCTGGGATTCAAATACAGTTAAGAGCAGGCATGGAGCAGCAGGTTAAGTTGCTTGTTGGAGCATCAGTGTGTCTGGGTTCAAGACCCAGCTCCCTCCTGATGTGCCTGGGAGGCATCAGATGCTGGTCCAAGCACTTGGGATCCTGCAAATCAGGAGATTTAGATGGAATTCCTGGTTTCTGGCTTTAGCTTCACCCACCCCCAGCTGTTACAGGCATTTGAGGAATGAACTAATAGATCCTCCTCTCCCTCCCTCCCTTTCTCTCTCTCCCCCTTTCTGTCATTCTGCCTTTCAGATAAACATATCCTAAAAATAGGAAGAGTTCAAATCTCAAACTTACATCTGAGCGTCATCTCTGGAAGTTATGTGCACCTGTATTGACCAGGATAGTTTTGGAAATGGATGTGTAGTGTTTTGCTCTGCTGCAGATATTTGAATTTATCTCATTTGGTATAAATGGCTAAAAGTGAGTTATAATAAAACTGTAACCTTTTACAATATGATCATAAGAAGAAGCAAAGTCTGATAGACTTTGTGAAGTCATATTTAGCATATCCTATAGCTGAAATAGTTGGAGAACTTTAGAATTAGAATTGATTTAAAAAGGGATAGGGTTATTAAATGTAAAGCATGTCAGCACAGAGACTGAATATCTTAGCTGTTCAAAAACAAAATTCTGTTTATCTCCTCCTAGGAGAAACCTGATTATATCTGCTTTCAGCTTTGTGATGAGCAAGTGTCACTGTGGGCACTTGCAGCTGGGATACATAATATAGCATGGGTGACTGTGAATAGCTTTCTACGGGCAAGCTGAAATAATCATGGAGAGACTGTCACTTTCACTGAGTATACGAATGTCTAATGTACCCATTGTGTGAGTAGTCCTCATGTACAAAGGGTGGTTTACTACAGTGGACAACTGGACAATTTCAGGATGGGGTCATACCATTGACATTATCTTTGGGAAGACACCAGACTGAATTTCTGACCTGAGGAAAGAAGCAAGGGTTGTGTCATGCCAGGGATCACTGAAGATCCCATTCCATGTTTGCTGGGAGGCATTACAGGGAGTTTACCTTGTTGGGTCATGTTATTTGAAATTGCCACTGAGTAAACCTGACATTGCCAGAGACGTTATTTGATTAGTGTGTCCATTCTCAGTAGTCTCAGAGCATCTTGCATTGAAATGCTGAATTCTACATTAAGATACTATTCCTAATTAGAAAAAAAAAATAAGATTTATACATGTTGCTTATATGGTGGATCAGGTTAGAGCTGAATTAGTGTTCATTTGGTGAAGTTGATAGGATAGACTATATTTACTTTTGTAATACTACTTAAACATCAGCTGAATTTTAAGAATAAACTATGTATCTGAATATTTCAGATACTGTGAATTTGATTATAAGCATTTTAGAGATAAAATGTCTATTATGTCATTTCTCTGGTACCATACTCCTAGGAAAATTGCAGAAGCCATGATTTTCCAAGTACAACTCTTCATTCTAGAAAATGGTTTCAGAATTACCATTAAAAGAAGGAGGGTGGAATTTCTGAGAAGAATGTCAAAAAGAAAAAAAAAATAAGATGCTAAGGGGAGAACAGTGAAGTCATGCATTTCAGTTATCTAGTACAGTGTAAGAAACTACCCAAAACACATAGAATTAACAGTGATTTATTATATCTTTCCATATTCCAGTTTGCATCAGTGGCCATTGTGCAACAGCGGGTGTCATTTACTTGGGTGTATTTAATTGGCTACAGATCAGGGCTGGATCATCGGAGACAGCCTTATTTGTGTACCTGTGATTTGGAGCTGATGGTCAGTCACCTTAGCTGCTTCAGTTCTTCAGGGTCCCTTTTTACATTTTATTTTTTTCTTAGTTTTCTTCCATGTGGCCATGTGGCCATTTTGTCCAGGATGAAAGTGTGAGCTTCCTTATAGTATGGCAGTTGAGTTCCAAGATAGAAGGAAAAGATGCTACCAGTTCTCTTAATGACCACACCCTAAGTCATCCAAGACCCTGCCATGCTTTCTATTAGTCCACAGTCCATCCAGATACACAGGAAGGGAAACTAATCATCACTGCTGATGGCAGTAACCTGTGACTAGAAGAATGGATATAAATGTTGGTGTCTGAGTGGAGATGCTACATGATTAACAACAGGTATGTTGGGAAGGAGTTGAGTTTGGCTCCTTGTAGGGTAGTGATAGACAAAGTGTATAAAGTATTGATCCTTATCAGGAACACCGTTGTTTTGTTGTCTCTGGTGGAGGGGAATGGCTTCTCAGTTGCCCTCATGAGATTTGATTTGTATCTTCCTCTTTTTAAATTTTTTTAAAGATTTATTTTTATTTTTTTTTGGAAAGCCAGATATACAGAGAGGAGGAGAGACAGGAAGATCTTCCATCGATTCATTCACTGCCCAAGTGGCCACAATGGCTGGAGTGGCACTGATCCGAAGCCAGGAGCCAGGAACCTCTTCTGGGTCTCCCATACAGGTGCAGAGTCCAAAGGCTTTGGACCATCCTTGACTGATTTCCCAGGCCACAAACAGGGAAATAGATGGATCAGAATCGGAACCCATATGAGATCCTGGCGTGTACAGGGCAAGGATTTAGCCACTAGGCTACCACACCAGGCCATCTTTTTAGTTTCCATTTATTTATTTGTGTGTTTATTTATTTTAAAGATTTATTTTTATTGCAAAGTCATTATATATGTGTATATATATATGTATATATATATAGAGAGAGAGAGGAGAGAGGAGAGATGTAGGAGGACATTGTGACCGTAGAAGGTCAGTGAGCACAGGATTACAGTTGGTTGGATAATACTTGGAGGAGAATAACCAAATGGCTACCTTTTGTATACCTTATTGGATATCATTTGCATAAGAACAGTTGAGTGGACAGTATGTATATGAGAACACCTGGTAGAATATACAAGACAAAAGAGTTCCAAACAAAAGCATTGATGGTTTTGTTGATGAGCTCAATACTTCCTCCCTTATCCTGTATGGCCCTCAGTGTATAAAGTTTGATGCCACTAATAAACTACGGCTTTTGACCATCAGTCAGGGTCCACGTATGTTATTATCAGCTCCGTGCACCAAGTCCATCACTGCAGGACAGCGACAGAGAGAGGAGAGAGGAATATCTTCTGTCCGGTGATTCACTCCCTAAGTGACTGCAACAGCCAGAACTGAACCGATCCAAAACCAGGAGCCAGGAGCTCTTCTAGATCTCCCACATGGGTGCAGGGTCCCAAGGATTTGGGCCATCCTCTGCTCTTTCCCAGGCCACAAGCAGAGAGCTGGATGGGAAGCGGGGCTGCTGGGATTAGAACCGGTGCCCATATGGGATCCAGGTGCACATAAGGTGGGGACTTTAGTCACTAGGCCACCGTGCCAGGCCCTAATTTTTATTTATTTTTAAAGATTTATTTGTTTGTTTATTGGAAATACAGGTTTACAAAGATCAGGAATTACAGAAAGAAAGATGTTCCATCCACTGGGTCACTCACCCAACTGGCCACAATCGCCAGAGCTCAGCTGATCCGAAGCCAGAAGCCAGGAGCTTCCTCCGGGTCTCCCACATGGGTGTAGGATCCCAAGGCTTTGGGCCGTCCTCTATGCTTTCTCAGGCCACAAACAGGGGAGCTGGTTGGGAAATGGTGAGTCCAGGATATGAACTGGCACCAATATGGGCTCCTGGCATGTATAAGGCCAGGATTTAGCCACTGGGCCGTTGTGCTACCCCCACCCTGCCCTCTTTTTATTTGAATGTGATACTCATTCCCGGATGGAGTCATTATTATGTAGATTTGATACTGAGCTCTAGTTTCTTCATTCAGCAACCATGGATAACCTATTAGATGTTAAGTGCAATGCTGGAGATACAACCATGAGCAGTACAGATGTGGTCCCTTCCCACAGGTACTTACATGTTGAGATTTTTAAGACATTTTAACTGTCAAGATCTGTAGAGCAAGGATGTGAAACATAGATTTATTGTTAACTTTTCTGAGAACAGGTAGTTTTATCAAATTAAAAATCCTCTCTGGTCATTGTCTAATGGGTTCTTTCTGAATTGCATATGCTTAATTGAAAATAATGCTTCAAAATTTTCCTAGAGAAATGGCAGATGATACCTGAATAATACCATTTAAAGATAACTTCTCCTTAAGTGAGGTGAGCATGCCATTTTGAGCAGTAGATTTTCTTGTCTTTGTATTAATTATTAATAATAATGCTTGAAGAATAAAGTAGTATGTGAGTTGTCTTAGATGTTTCTGTGCCTGTAACACATTTTTGTGGGTGAACCAAGGCAGGGATCTGGTTTATTGGGTCATCAGGACTCCTGGGTTCCGTGAATAGTGTAAAATGTAAAACACATTATAAAGACAATAAACTAAGGTGTTTTTCTAGGTGTATTTTGTAGAAGACTCTGAGTTTGTTGATATGCAGGGTGGAATCAGTTCAATTGTCCTTGGGTTGAAATCCTCTCTTTTTCCAGCAGAAAGTATGCCTAATGCCAACAGTAACATACATCTTGTAAGTCAAGTCCCTGGAGTAAGATGCTAGTGATTCAGATTGTAGGAATAAAGTCATCTAGCAAAGTGGAGAGGGTTAACTTGATTTTGGGGATAACATCTGGTCCACCATTAGTGTTCGTATTTTTAACCCATTCATAATGCAATCATGTTACTTTAAATTTATCATATACTAGGTGCTGGGTTACCAGTGTGAGAGTAAAACATTTAAATGATAAAATGTTTAAGTTAAGAACGTTATTCTGCTGTAATTGTAGACTGTTCATAATTCTGTTATTTTGAAGTTAATAGTCAAAGTGCAGATAATAAGTACTTGAGTTTGGTAATAGAATGAATAGAAGCTTCTGTTGACTCAATTAGAAAATCGTTTTTCTTCATGGTACTATTTCTTGTGTGGGATAGAACGACACTCATCTCTACTTTGTTCCCGCTAATCTAAACTTTCCCTTTTTTCTTTTTTACCTTTTATTCAGTATATTTTCTTTATTAGCGGTGCCTTAGCTTGTACCCCTCTTATTTTCATTCATTTTATTCTGTGCACACTTAGATTCCCTTGAAAGGTTTCTGGCTGATACGTTTCCAGTTGGATCCCTGTTGGTGACTCCCCTGTATGTAAGCAAGTCAGAAAGACTTAATCTTTCAAGCATTTCCATGGACTTGTTATAAAAGGATTTCATAACTAAATAGTAAAAAGAGGAGCTCATTCCTTTTGCCACAGAAGTTTATCCATTCTCAAGTTTCAAACCCCTTGTTCACTGCCACCAACCATTCAGTCACTTAATCCAAGAACAAAGGCTTCATTTCTAAATGTCTCCCTCTTTTCACTTGCTTCACTTTGTAAGCACCTACATCATGTTAATTATTCTCCACAAATCAAGAACAGTCCATACCTTCCTTCCCAGTTACAAATCTATTTTTATAGTTCAGATTCTCATTATTATACCAGACAAATTAAAGAAGCTACCTAGCAAGTGTTTACCGTATACTCCATACTATCCCATCTACCTGCATAGTGATGGATTATTACAACAAACAGCTCACATTCAAGATGACTGAATAGGGAACAGATGGGCTTATTGTGACCACAGGAAGATATGAGAAAAAAAAAATTGGTCAGGAGACATTTGAAGAGAAGTTTTCAGTGAAAGTCTATAGAGAATAAAAAGTCTACAGAGCAGGAAATATTGGACAATCACATAGCAGTTGCTAGAATGCCACCAGTGACTCATGTGGCTGGGGAGAAGGCAGATTCTCAGACCAAGATGAGAGGAATCGGCAGCAGCCCACGTACCACTGAGGCTTTTATCTGAGGGAGAGCTCCATGGTCCCCAGTGACTTTGGGTCTGGTCTGAGGAACTGATCAGGGCAGAGTACCTGCCTAAGCTGGTACAAGGAGATCACATGGATTTCTGCCCTTTGGCCCACCATGGGGCTGATTGACTAATGGGGAGAAAGTGCCATCTTTCCAGAAGAAGGTGAATGAAGGCTTCTGTGGCCCACAGCATTTTTCTGAGGGAGAAATGCATGGTCCCTGATTCCTTTGATTCTGGCCTGTGGAATTGATGAGAGGGAAGTCAAGCCAATGGGTTCTATGAAGAAATGACAAGTTGCTTCTCACTAATACATGGATGTTTATTCATTCACTTATAAACTATCAACATGCAGTTTAAATAATATTATAAAAGGAACATCAATAAAAACTGATATGACCAGAAGAAAGGCAATTAGTGTAATATTACCTTTCCATTGCAGCACTATCTACAATAGCACTGGTAGTGAATTCTCTGGTGATGGCGAAGTCTGAGCTATTGGGTGAAATACAAAGTGTTTAATCAACCTTACATAATGTTATCTCTCCAAGCCTCTGTAGCCATTGGAGTTCACACTTGCTGTTAGCATGCTATGTTTCAGTCATGGTGAACCCCTGCAGCCTCCTGGCTGTACCATGCTATTGCCTGTGCTTTACCATGCCTGGCCTTTAAAAGGTACTACCTAACCTGGCCTGTTTGGTTACCATTTATCAAACTACAAGGGCTTGGCTTGTAAATCTTTTCCTGCAGTTTCGTCTAATAATTCTCTATTCATAACCACAAGAACATCCAGACAAGCTCACTGTACTTGCTTGTACCTACAACTTTCTACCAATACTTGACCATACTTTTGTTAAAACAGGGCTGTTTTTAATCCTTTTGTCATCCCTGTTCCGTATCTTGATATGCATAGCATCTCAAAAAGTTTCAGATAATAGGTACATAATAAGGATCAGTGAATGAATATAATAAAATTACCCTCAAACCACAAAGTAACAGTCCTGGGATTACAAGCAAAATTGTTGATCAATGAGGGGCAATTATGTATGACTAATTACAGCGTATTCTTAATTGGTGTTATAGCCAAGTCCTGATGATCTTAGCAGGTACATGTTTAGTTTCAGTTGCATAAGTAGACAATATAGACTATGTTGCAAGTAATGGCAAATCTCTCAGTTCTGAAGACTGAAAAATGTAAGATAATGACACTAGCAGATTCAGTATCTGTTGAGGTTTTGCTTTCTGATTTGTAGAAAGCCATCTCTCATTCTGTCCTGTCGTCATTGGGAGGCAGAGGATGGCTCTGGGGCCTCTGTAGTAAGGATGGTGATTCCTTTCATGAAGTGTTTACCCTTATGACCTGACTACCTCTCAGAGTCCCACTTCCAAATCCCAGCACATGAGAGATTAGGAATTCAACATTTGAAATAAGAATTTGGGGAGTTGCACACACATGTATTAAATGTATTACAGTAACTATTCTAATTTCCCTGTAGAGGTACAGAGGCAGAAAGAGTTTCCTCAGGGTTACTAGGAAGTTCAACTTTGGCTAGTGGTGGCCAAAGGCATAACTTTCCATGTTATTTTCTTTATTACTTTAATTACTTAATTACCATTACCATTACTTAATTACCATTCTTTTAAAATTTCTAAGTGCTACCTGATTTGAGGAGGAAGGTGTCACCATTATGACATTTACTTAACCAATGAAAACATTTCATCCTTCACCTTGGAAGGCATGGGGAAATAATTCTTGGTCTTCAGCTGTTAATTTAAGTAACATTTGGTGTCAAGAAAGCATGCTTTTATTTCTCTTTTATGATTCTGTATTTGGTTCTACAAACACAAAGTATCCCCCCTGATTTCTTTTAACTAATGTTTGCATAATTTATCCGTTCCCATCCTTTTGCTTTCAGTGTGCACATGTCCGTATTTGAAGTGAATTTGTTGTAGATAGTATCCAACTGAGTCACATTTTAAAACCTACTTTGTCAATGTCAGCCTTTTATTGGGTTTAATTTAGATGATGTATGTGTAGCATCTTTATTTAATATGAAAGGCTTATTTTAATCTTCTGAGGATGGCTCTAATCTTTCTGATTGTATTTGTCTTTTAGAATTTCAGAAAGAATAAAAAGACAATTATTTTGATAATGTCATTTGTTTGGCTCACTGTTTAAAAATTTATGAACAAGTAGCCTAGTCACTGGCAATGAAGAGATTTGCTTATTATATGAGCACACAAATAAAACATTCACATGTTTGGTGTTGCAAACTTTCAAGGTGAAGAAATGAGAAAAGGGGATGAATAGGGACCGTTATGCTTTAGACTTTATCATATATAGAAAGGACTTGATAAATACTTGTCAATTGAATGAACAATTGAAATAGAAAACTTATTTTAGCCCTTGGATTTTTATTTTTTGAGTTCTTAAATTTAAACAAGATAAAGGGGGACTAAAAGGGCTCCTGAGAAAATCTGTAGGAATTATCCAGGTATGGTGAAAATCTTTTGAATAAAAGAAATGGATGTGTAAAGATTTATTGCTCATATAGAGGATGTTGTGGGGGAGAATATAAGCTGATATGCTCATCAGTAAAATATCAGAAACCAGAGTTTGAGAGGCGACTCTAGAGCCGTGCACAGTGCATCTCAAGTTCTTTGCATTGTTTATGCAGGATAAGTCAGTAAAGGTATTGACATCTATGGACTTGTAACTGTTGATCACACTGTGCTTGGTGTTTCAGATAGAGCAGTGGCTAAGACACACAACCTTTCCTCAAGGGACTTTTACTCTAGCAAAAGGTGCAAAAAAACAGGCTTTTACTACAATATAAAAAATTATCATGGTTGTGGAGAAGTTGACACTTCATTGAAAGTGTCTCATATTTTAGGTTGTTTACTCTTGCGCGGTCTGGAGGATGGCTACAGATTGACTAAGCACCCTATATTTAGGTGATTTGACATGTTGCGTAATAAACACTTAGCCATTGTTCTAAACGCTGGGCTAGTTCATACTGTCTGGAAAGGAGAGTGCGAAATGTTTTTTTAAAAAATACTAGTTAGCATTTGATTGATAACCTATTGAAATAGCTCAGGAAATCCATACACATTTCTTTTGATTTTGTGTTTTCTGGTTATTTTAAGGGAAAAAGGACAAAGCCACAGGTTATCTAAGGCAGCTCGTATAGAGTAATTTCTCAAACATGTTCGTGGTGATCTAGGGTGCTAGTCAGTTTTTCTTCTGTTTCTCTGCAGCATCCCAGGTAGGCCTCTGTTAAAATCTGTTTCTGTGTTGGTAGTCATTTGACTCCACCATGTAGGTCTGAGGAGCTGAAAGATTTTATTTGTTTAATTTATTTTATTTTTATTGGAAATATTTACAGAGAGAAGGAGAGACAAAGAGAAAGATCTTCCATCTGCTGGTTCACTCCCCATGTGTCCATAGCCAGGGCTGATCTGATGTGAATCCAGGAGCCAGGAGCTACTTCTGGGTCTTCCACACAGGTGTAGGGTCCCAAGGCTTTGACCCATCCACCATCTACTGCCTTTCCCAGGTCTCAAGCAGGGAGCTGGATGGGAAGTGGAACAGCCGGGATATGAACCGTAGATGCAAGATGAGGATTTAGTCACTAGGCTATTGTGCCAGGCCCCAGAAATGTTTTTCTCAGAACACCAGACTACAATCACATCAAGGTCTTTTAAAATACAAGTCCCCTCTGTTATGCTTCATTCCCATTTATAAGATTTCATATTGTAGAAATTGGAAGTAGCACTTAAATATACTGCTTCAAATATTATTTATACTCAAGCTATTGAAATAGTTAACACTCAGTATAATGTTGGTTATTGAATCAATGTTGGAAAACTTATTTTAGACTGGAAAAGAGACTGTATCTTATAACAAATTCAGGTTCTAGAAACATACTTGATCTGAAAAATGTCTAGTGTCTATTTTTTCTCTTTTGCTATTTTTGGAACCACTCTTCTCAAACTCATAAACACAAGAAGATGACACGAATGTCAATACACAGATAAGTATCTGGGAAATCATTTGTACCTGTGACATGCTACCTCATACATTATCAGTACACATAAAGGAAAAATCCACATTAATGCCAGCCAGGTAGCTGAAAGTCATCTGTACAGCAATCTTTTTAAAAAAGGATTCATTGATTTGTTAATATTGGAAAGGCAGACTTACAGAGAGAAGGAAAGACAGACAAGTTCTTTCATCCTGTTTTACTCCCCCAGTAGCCACAACAGTCAGAACTAAGCTGATCCAAATCCAGGAGTCACGAGCTGCCTCTGCATTTCCCACATGGGTTCAGGGTACTAAGAACTTGGGCCATTCCCTGCTGTTTTCCCAGACAAAAAGCAGAGAGCTGGATTGGAAGTGGAGCAAATGGGAAGTGAACCGGCACCGTTATAGGATGTGGTGGCACAGGGAGGAGAATTAGCCATGTGAAGTAGACAGTTTTATTTTATAGACAGTAAATTGAGGCTTGGATAAGCTATGAAAATTTCCAGAGTTCCATTTTTTCCCTCTTTGTGTTCAGTAAGTTGTCATTCTCTCTCTCTTTCTTCTCCTTTGTCTAAATAAAATAGGATCAACAACAACAAAGCAAAAAGGCCCAGCTACAGACTTTTGCCTCTGTAGATTGTGATGTTTAGTAGCTAATGTAATGTTTGTCTTTTCTAGTATAATTCTTCAGTAGTGTAATTTTGCTTTGATTTCTGTAACAACTGAAGAGAACGGTTGGGAAATCAAAGGTATCAATTGGCATTTCAGGGTTTTTTAAATACTAATTTTGGATTGCGTTTCACTGGGCCCACCTCTAGCATCCATGAGCTCAGTTACAGAAGGAATGCTTCTGTAAGAGTGCTGACTGGAAAAAGTCTGTTTTAGTCTTCATTTGGGGCTAAAGACAGTGAGTAGTAGCTACATTTGTTTTTCTTTTTTTTCTTTTTCTTTCTTTTTTTTTTCCCCTGAGACACTTCAGAGTTAGCATTGCACTATTATGCTTTATGCTCAGTTCAGACACGTTTGTGTTTAAACAGGATTTTAGCAAATGAGCTAAGGCAAATGCATTGCTTCACAAAGTGTTAGTTTTTTATGTAACTAGGTACCCTGATATAGTACAAAGGCAAATTTAATATAATAATCTGTTGGAAAAAATCCTGCAGTTACGTTCTGTTTTTGGTAAGAAACTTGGGAGAGGATGCTTTTCTGTGAAGTTGTTTCCGAAACTATAAAATATGGTCAGTGCGCTAGGTAGTTTCTAAGTTCCATTTTGCTAAACTTTCTTTAGAGATTGTTTCTGTATGTCTGTACCATATGCAAAAACACCTTTTCTTAATCTCTATTCAGTTTAACTCAGCGAACCTACATGATCATGTTGCTTGTTGAACACAGGAGTGGCTCCTCACAGAGTCAGTATGCATGCTGTCTTAGGGATAGGCGATGCTGGCTTGAACTGTTTCAAGATTTTACTCTGATTTTTGACTTGTCTGATCTACAAATGGTATGATATTTAATCAAATCATGTGAGCAACCAAACCATTTTAGGATGCTACTATGGGGGCTGATTAAATCTAATTTTCTTCTATTATAGATGAATTAAAACCTCTCAAAGGATCCTGATTAGAATAAAAAAATGTAAGATCACACAATCCACCCATAAAATATGTACTGGTGTCCTAAATCCTATACATGAGGAAATAGATTTTGGCAGCTTAAGCAACTTGCTAATGCTATGAAGCAGTATAGCTGGGATGAACATGTAGTTCTGTTTGATTCCAAAATGCATGTTTTTAACTAGCACCCTGAAGAACTCCTTTTGTTACTAACAGTGGAGGCGGGATTCCTTACAACATTGAGTTTATTATTATTGCCTTTATTTACTATTTAATGCGAATAACATTCACTCCTCAGAACAGTTTTCCTCGTGTTAACATCAAATCCATCTTGCTGCAATTTTGATGACTGTACTCTAGCTCCTAGCTGGTCGTAGGAATTTTATCTCTGCTCAGGGTGTATGCATCTCTTTAGCCTTTATAAATTGAAAACCTTGACTGCAGAAAGTGAAGGATAGGTGTTTTATGGGATGACAGGCCTCTTAGGTTTATGTATCTACCATAGGATGATACAAGGGCTTGGGAAATATTAAGGCTAAGGTGGTGTTACCTAGGAAAATGACCAAGCACTCCATTCTTGGACAGTCATTGCAGTCATTGTTATGTAGAGTAGGGATTCTGAAGACCTGGGATGCATGATGTGGAATTGCAAGGTTATTGCCCCATGTAATTCAATGGTGGGAAAGCAAGGGGTCACAAGAAGTAAATGGGATGACAGTGATGAATAGATTGGTGTTAGTTCAGAAAATATTATCATCTGTTAATAAACTAGATTTTGAACTCAAGATTTCCGGTTTTAAACACTTCTCTAATTCATTCACTCTTGCATCATACTCTACGGTTTTACCCTTCAATTGACTTGTATTGCAAATTAATAAACATCTGAAGATCAACTTGGTTAGCGCAGTAATTCCCAAATCTGATGCTTTTTAAAAATACCATGAGATTTTTTAAAAATACTGAATTGTGTGCCTGGTTATAAGTTTCAACATTCTGCTGTAATTGGTATGGATTGTGAACTGGACATCAGTGCTACATTTTAAAAAGCTCCACAAAAGAATATAATCTATAACCAGATTAGGAATCTTCTGTCCTGCTGCTTAACTAAGAGCTGGGAAAACAAAATGACTGAGGCAAATGATACTCTTTCTTTTTTTTATTTTAAGATTTATTTATTTTTATTACAAAGTCAGATATACAGAGAGGAGGAGAGACAGAGAGGAAGATCTTCCATCCAATGATTCACTCCCCAAGTGAGCCGCAACGGCTGGTTCTGTGCCGATCCGAAGCCAGGAACGAGGAACCTCTTCTGGGTCTCCCACATGGGTGCAGGGTCCCAAAGCATTGGGCCGTCCTCTACTGCTTTCCCAGGCCACAAGCAGGGAGCTGGATGGGAAGTGGAGCTGCCAGGATTAGAACCGGCGCCCATATGGGATCCCGGTGCATTCAAGACGAGGACTTTAGCCGCTAGGCCACGCCGCCAGGCACAAATGATACGCTTTCAAAACTGCAAGGCAACAATGTATTCACAGTCCTTCTTTCTTAATTAAACAATCAAAGAAAACATTAAATAAAGGCACCCATAATATTTAAGGACTAAAAAATAAAAGCTGCAAACCATACAGTTTCTCAGAATGTCTGCTTTTTTTTTTTTTTTTCTCCTGAGAGGTTAGAAGAACCTTAAGGGAGTAAACGTTAAGACTTCTTTGGTGCCTTGTATTTCTGTGAAGTACACAGTATAAAATACCTGGCACATTGATGCTCAAAACCTTAAATAAAATAATGAATGTGAATAAACCAACTTGTAACTGAATTAGCACCTCACAACAGATGCAATCAAGGGAAAATTTAAGCTGCTTTTTATACCATATTTCAGACTTTGATCTGATGAGAGAATATTAAAATTCACTCTGAGAATTCTGTTCCTTGGATTCATATCAGCAGAGATCACCTTTTTTTCTATGGAAAAACCTCCACTAATTTGATGCAAAATAAGCACTCTCAGATCCTGTGGGAGTTGAGTCATTGATGATTCTGCTTATTCATGCTTGATGAAAGAGCCTGGAGCTGGGCTGTGCTGACAGGGAAAGGCTGATTCTTGGTGGGAGAGCCTGGAGCTGGGCTGTGCTGACAGGGGAAGGCTGCTGGATGCTCCAGGTGGTTCCTGGAAAGTCAAGGCCAATTAGTGCATCTCCAGCGTCTGTCCAGCTCAACCCTGAGGAATCTTTAGACTCAGGGATATTTTTTCAAGGAGCTGTATCAAGGCATCATCTGAGAGTATTACAAAACAAATAAAATTAAGACTGTCAACTTCGGACCTGGCTAAAGCTGGAACAAGTTTGCTTTAAAAATGGATGCATTGCAAATTGGGGGCAGTTGTTCTGTGGCTGGGAGGTAATGGCTGAGAGCAGAATCGATATTTAGCTGGAATCTTCATGTCTAACAGCATTTATCAGTATGCATGGCAACACAGTCCATGCTAGTTCAGCCCACAAAGTCATAGGAGTGAAAGGGATCTGAAGAGATCCTAGGGCCCTCCTGCTACATTGCCCCAAAGCCATGTCAGTTTGATGGGTTTCCTCATCACAGATCTCCCCTTGCCCTTATGTACACAGAAGTAGTGTCAAAACAGAATCTCAAGATGCTTTGTTAACTGGCTGGGAAATGCCCTATGCAGCTGTGCATGAACAAAATGGTGTGATTCTAAAGGAACACACCATGGCTGGGCTAGGATGCCTGGCCTGAAGCCTCCAGATGCACCAAGCACTTAGGCAGCATGGCTTTTCTTCTTCTCCTTGTCTCCTCACCTCCTCAGTCATCCTTTCCTACCCATCCTTCAAACATCCTGGATTTCTTATAGCCATAGCTTATAGGAGGAATAATATACTACTTGCCTTTTACATATGTCATCTCATTAACTCAACCTGTAGAAAGATGCTATTACTTCCTCAGGTCAAATCTGGGATGGATGTCCTTTATTCTTTGTCAATATTATTTAGTCTCATTTTGTTAGAGATAAAGAGAGAGAATGAGAATGAATGAATGAGGTTACAGAGATCTTATGTTTGCCAAGTGCCTCATTCCATAAAGGCTCACTGGCTCAGGCTGAATCCAGGAGACAGGAACTCAGTCTCAGGCTCACATGTAAATTCAGGGATCCAAGTACTGCAGTGGTCATCTGCTGATTCTCAGGGTGCACATTATCAGACAAGCTGAACTGGAATAGAATAGATGGGGCTCATACCCAGTAGAGACAGTGTTTTCTCTCTGAACTGTTACTGCTTAGCACACATTTTTCACACAATGATAGGTGTGGGTGTAATTATAAATTTGTTTAGAAATGTATTGCCTGTTATTTGTTGTTTGCCAAGGAAATAAAATGTTTAAAATATGTATTCATTTGAAAGGGATGGGAGAAAGAAGGAGCAAGGAATGTAGGGAGGGAGAAAGAAAGAATGATCTCCCGTCTGCTGGTTCACACCCCAAATGGATACAATGGTCAGGACTGGGCCAGGAGCCCGGAATGCCATTCTGATATGCTGTGTGGATTGTAGGGTTCCAGATAGTTGGCCTTTTTCTGTGGCTTTCTCAGTTGCATTAACAGAAAGCTACATTCCAATCAAAGCAGATGGGACTGGAGAAATGGCCTTCTCATAGGGGATGCTGGCATCTCAAGCAGCAGCTTAACTTGCTGCACCACAATGCCAGCACCAAAGAAAAGTACAAACAGCAAATAAAGGGATCAAGCCCACACTGTGATACAGACAACCGAGTCTCCACCTTGCATTCCATGTGAGCACCGATTCATGTCACGGCTGCTCCACTTCTCATCCAGCATTTTGATAATGGCCTGGGAAAGCAGCAGAGCATCTCCCAAGTATTTGTGTCCCTACCACCTAGGTGTGTGACTCAGATGAAGCTCCTGGCTGCTGGCTCCTGGCTTTGGCCTAGTTGAGCCCCAGCATTTGGTGAGTGAACCATTAGATGGACGATGTCAGTGTTCTAGGTAAGACATGGACAAATAACCAGAATATTTCACAGCCCAGATACAATGTCAGAATGATCATCTGGCAAGGATATCTGACATCAACTCATGGCTATCCTTAGGGAATCTCAATGAATGTCATAAAGGAGCTTGGAAATGTATATTTATTATAGAAGTACCAAACAGTGTCATTGATTGCATGGTAATTTCAAATGTACATATTTGAGTGTGATCTATCTAGGTGATATTTTAAACTGTTTCCCTTGCATGAAGCTAAAGTATTTATATGTGATTATTCCTTCTTCCTTTAGTACAATGTATCAAAACAGAAGTTTTACATATACTTTTATAAATTTTAAAGTTTTGTTAGATAACCCATAAGCCAGTTTACTTTCCAAATGTACACAGCAGCTAAGGCCATATGGGCCCCAAATCCCAAGCCAGAAATTCAAGCCAGTTCTCCCATTTGAGTGGCAGGAACTCAGCCTCAGGGATTATCACTGCTGCCTCCCCAGGTCTTTGTTAGCAGCAAGTTGGAGTCAGAAGCTGGAACAGGGAAGTGAACTTGGATATCCCGATATGGGATATAAGGAAGCTAACTGACATCCAAACCACTACACTGAACTTCTACTCCTAGAAATAATTGTTGATAATGAATGTATTGATTTATAGAATATAAAATCAGTAAGACAGGATGCTTAAGATGCTGTATTATTCTTACTTCATTAGAGGGAAAAAAAGTTGGAAATGACAAAAGTTTCAACTAGTTTAGCCAAAATGATGCAGGCAATTAGAACAGTTTATGTTTGACAGAAACACAAACAAAATGACACAGCTGCTAAAATTTCAACTCTGGAAGATTTAGACACAGAGTATTCCTTCAGAAATGAAGGCCAGTCATGATGTGGTGGGTTTAAGTGACTGGTGGCTGAAACCGAAGAACATAGCAAAGGACCAGTGTTATGGTATAATGGGTTAAGCCACTTCCTACTATGCAAACATCCCATATGGGTGCTTGTTCAATTCTTGGCTGCTTCAGTTAACCACTCAGCTTCCTGTTAATGGCCTGAGAAAAGCAGTGGAGGATGCCCTAAGTGTTTGGGTACCTGCCTCCCACATGAGATACCCAGATAATGTTTTTGGCTTCAGCCTGGTCCAGTCCTGGACATTGCAGCAATCTGGAGAGTAAGTAGGCAGATGGAAGATCTCTCTCATTCTCTCAGCTTCTATCTGTATCTCTGACTTGCAAATAGATAATAGATTTTTTCCCCCAAGAGAATGCCTGGTAGGAATGGTGTCTTTGGAAGGCTAATACACTCTGCTTGTGATACTGGCATCCCATATGAGTGATGATTCCTGTCTCAGATGATGCACTTGTGATTCCGCTCACTGCTTGTGGCCCGAGAAAGCGTACAGTGGAGGGCGGCTCAAATCCTTGGGCCCCTGCACCCAAATGGGAGACACTGAGGAAGCTCTTGGCTTCGAATTGGCTTTGCTATGACCATTGAGGCCATTTGGAAAGTGAACCAGCAGGTGGAAGAGCTGTCTCCCCACTCTCTTTGTAAATGTGCCTTTCACATAAAAATTAAAAATTTTAAGAAGTTTGTATGGAATAGAGTGCTTGGGGAGAGAAAGGGATGGGTTGCTCAAATAAGGCTGTGGCTTTTACACATTTAGTCAGCTTGATGGTTTAGCATTATGATGTTCACCAAGCTTCCCCATCTTAATGCTTCCTGGTAATCTAGACCAGATTTTACATATTTGGTAGGTCTTTGGATATTTGTATCTTCCAATGTTAAGACAGTTTGCTAGGTTCACTGAGCGCTTGCTCAGTGAATTAAAAAAAATAGACCTAATTTCTAGCTCCAGCCTCCTCTTTCCAGCTATTATGTGACAATGATAGGAGAAAAAAGTTTCAGGTGTTGATACAGCTGTTACCAAGATAATAGGTCTTAGAATTTAAGATGTTTTATGTTGGGGAGTGGAAAAAAAAAAAGAAGCTTGTGGACTGTGAATAAAGTCAGGAGCACTAAGGGATGGATAGCTCGTTGAGTTTGAAAATACATTACCTGAGAAGAGTTGCACAAGAAAACCAAAGAAAACTGAGCAGAGAATGTGAAGTTGGAGGTGTGGTTGGTGAAGACAGTGTCATGATGTGGTCTGGGCAATGGATGGTTGAAACAGAATGGAAAAAGCTCATCAGAGTCAAGGAAGGCATGCCACTGAGGAGCAGTATTGTTGACAGGGTCATCCATTGGAAAACTGCCCTTAAGGGTGCATACTTGTCTGTAAAACCAACATAGAGGCCCAGAAGCTCTAGGCTTTTCCAGTGAGTGTTCTCAGAATTAGCTTGTGATTCTCAGATCATTTGGATGCTGCTTTCACAGGAATGTTTTCATTAAAATAAATGCCAATGTATGTAGCTGTTACAGTGTGTGTGGTAATTAGGACCATCACTACTTTGAAAGTATAAGATACGCAACGTGATAAGTTTAGAAATGAGAATATTTGCCAAAGTCATGTTTTTAAGAGTGATGGCTTCTTTGCAAATACTATACTTTCTTATTAGACTTTCACACAATTTTAATGTTCATTTTTATGTTGTTCTCATAACATTCTGAAAGTACTAAATGCCACTAATGGCAAACTATAGTACTGTGTGTGTGTGTGTGTGTGTGTGTGTGTATATATATAGTATTTATAGTATATATGTATAGTATATATAGTGAGAGAGAATATATATAGTAATCTATATATAATATATATAGTAAATTATATATATACATACACACACACATATATATATATATATATATATATATATATATATATATATATATATTATGCTCGCCTGAAACAAATTAGTTTTTACAGCCCAGAGATTTTTAACTACAGTAATATAAATACCAATGACACTCTGGTGTTACTGTTCAATGTTCCATTTTACTATGGTAATTGCATTAGGGAAAGAGAAGAATTTCGGCTTCTTTTATGTTTCACTCATGTTAGCACACACCTACTGGATTTCTAGTAGATGCCAAAAACAGTGTTAAGCAAGCCTTATGTAGGAGATGGCAAGAAACACCAAGACCTCCCAATTTGTACCATGAGTCATTCATGGTCTAGTGAGAACACAGAGATATTGATGAATATTTCTCTTATGAAGTAAACTGTTTAATAATTACAACTTGGGCTCAGTTCGTTTTGGTGGTAAAAAAAGGAAGAAGCTAATTATGACATTGTTGCCTATTTCCAGAATAATCTTAACATACTGCTGTTATTTTCCATCTCAGTTAGAAGGGTCATAAAAATTTATGCTGCCACCACTTAGAGTTGACAGGCCTAGAGAGAATTTGAGACAAAATTTGTTATTCAATCCCCTTTCTTCACCCTAACTACCTATGACAATGTTTAAGGACGTGAGATCATTGTTATATATTTGGCCCAACTATTAACACACACATATGCCATATCTGAGAGCGTTAATTCAGGTCTCCATCCTGACTCTGCCCCTCCCCCCCCACCATGTGGTGGCTGAAAGGTGGCAGTAATAGCTCGAGTAAGTGGATCCATGCCACACATGGGAAGCTTGGAATGAGTTCCTGAATCTTGGCTTGAGCCTCACACAGTCCTGGCTTCGATGGGCATTTTAGGAGTGAACTAGTGTATGGGAGCTCTGTGTGTGTGTGTGTAGCGGGGGTATTGGGGAGTGTCTCACATTTTTTAAAGGTAATTGAAAAGAATGGGAGTTGTTTCTGGACTGAGCAAAGCTTTTGAGTGAAGTCTACAAAACTTGGCTAATTTCAAGTGAGCTTAACCTCAGTCTTGCCCATGACTAATTTATTTAATTACTTGGATCCTTGCTTGCTCAACCACCTGAAACAAGAATGAAATGAATGCTTGTGTTCACTGTTGTGGTTTCTTCACTATGGAGTTTTTGTTTTATTTCACTTATTTTTTTTAATTTGAAAGACAGAAAAAGAGGAATATTCCATCTGTTGGTTTATTTTCCCAATCCCTGCAACAGCTAGGGTTAGTGAGGTCAAGTCCCAGAACCAGAAACTATCTGGATTTCACACATGAACGGCAGTGGTCTGTCTTGGGCCAACAAGTACTGCCTTCCTAGGTCCCTTAGCATGGCGCTGGGTGAAAGGCAGACTTTCTAGGATAGGAGTCAGTACTCTAACATGTGATGCGGGCATTGCAAGCGACTATTATATGTATTGCCTGACTTTCAGTGCAACAAAACTTATACTCCAAGGAAAGTGTTGGGTATATTGACACATTAATGAGGAAATAGTCTTGAACTTGTTCAGCGTTCTCCCATCTTCTGATGGTTGAACAATGTTAACTGGTTCTCGGATCCCTGTCTAGGTTACTCCCTGTGGTTGCCACCTCTGTGCCCGTTTCCTTATTCGTGCTGTTCTTCCTGTGTGTGTGGTTTAAAGATTTTATTTATTATTTAAAAAGCAGAGTTACATAGTGAGGAGAGACAGAAAAATACCTTCCATCCACTGGTTCACTCCCCAAATGGCTGCAGTGGATGGAGCCGTGCTTGTCTAAAACCAGGAGCCAAGAGCTTCTTTCCAGATCTTCCATTCAGGAGCCCAATTACTTGGGCCTTTTTCTGTCACATCCCCTTGCCATTAGCAGTGAGCTGGATTATAAGTAGAAAAGTTGGGACTTGGGCCTGGCGTGACATGCTGAGATCCCATGTGGGCACCAGTTCTAATCCCAGCCACCCCACTTCCCATCCAGCTCCCTGCTTGTGGCCTGGGAGGGCAGTTAAGGACAGCCCATATTCTTGGGACCCTGCACCTGAATGGAAGACCCGGAAGAGTCTTCGGGCTCCTGGCTACAGATTGGCACAGTTCCGGCTGTTGCGGCCACTTGGCGAGTGAATCAACAGATGGAAGCTCTTCCTCTCTATCTCTTCTGCTCTCTATATATCTGATTTCCCAATAAAAAATAAAAAAATAAATCTTTTTTTTTTTTTTAAAGAAAAGCTGGGATTTGAACTAGCAGCCACAAGCAGAGGCTTAGCTGGCTATGCCGTAGAATGGTTTTATCCTCATTGTTGATTCTGCACTCGTAGCTAGTAGTTTGCTCACAATTTTTTTTTGTTTTAAGATTTGTTTATTTTTATTGGAAGGTCAGATTTACATAGAGAAGGTGAGACAGAAAGATCTTCCATTTGCTGGTTCATTCCCCAAGAGGCTGTAATGGCCAATTGCTCACAATTTTTAAAAGATTGAGTGTTCTCTTTGGATTTGGGGGTTCACACCAAAACTTTTAAATTCAGCTTCATGATTTTTTTGTTTATAAGATCACTTGATAGATATTTCATGTCACTGTTTTGTTTATTCTCATAGCAGAAAATGGATGGAAGGTTCAAGTGGACTACTCAGTATGGTACAGGTGAATCATGTTGCTGATGGTAAACTTCATGGCTGAGTTGTTCATAAAGTTAATTTCTTTCTACAGTTTTCCTTGGGCTTCATTATAATATCTGAGAGCTGATCATCTGTCTCTGTAATAACTTTGAATTGAGGAAACAAATCTTTACAAATCACATTTTAGGACAGAAAAGGTGACGTCCTAATGAACATAGTGTAGTAGCTAGTAGGCAGCAATACAGTTTATTAGATAAACCTTTTCCCCCATTAATTTTTTTAGTTCATTCTTGAAAAGAACAAAGATATCACCCCCTTGTGTTGGCTGAAGGCAAGCACTAAGATGTACTGTTTCTAAGTAGCTGTGCCATTTGTTTTCAAAGGCAGAGTTAGTGGGCAAGAGAGCTTCCACCTGCTGGCTCATTCTCCAATTGGCTGGATTGACCAGAGCTAGGCTGGTCTAAAGCCAGGAACCAGAACATATTTCCAGGTATCCCATGTGAGTGAAGAGGCCCAAGCACTCAGAATTTCTCTCACTGCTTTCTCAGACATATAAACTGGGAGCTGGATTGTAAATGGAGCAGTGGGTTTTAAACCCATGTGCATGTGGGAGCCAGTGTTGCAGGCAGCATCTTTAGCCACTGTACCATACCTCTGGCTCTTCTGTATCATCTTTGCCCATTTCATACAATTACTGAAAGGCCATTTGAATTGAGTCAAACCAAATCTGAGTTTGAGTCCCCACTTTGTTATTATAACTTTGGGCATCATATTCTCTTTTTCTATGAGGTTAAGTAATTCCTATCTTCAGATATTGTTGTCAGACTCTACATGAATTTTTGCTCACAGGATCACTTTCCTGTTCATGATAGTTTGAGTTGTATAGGACTTCAGGAAGGGAGCCAGGGAATCCCTCTTCTCCAAGAAGTTGCTTTGTGGTCTTTGTCTGATCTGGTATTTAAAACCCTTTATAATTAGAAACAAAAATGCACATAAAGTATAACCAAAAATTTCCATTTGGCTTTGCTGCAAACTTGTATTGATATGTCAAGTATGGATGTAGTCTACACTATGGCAGCTTGGAACCAACAGTAGTTTCCCTTCAGAGGGTGGGGCTTAGTTAGCTAGTTTTCATCATGTTCAATAAGTCCTTTCATACCCATTTTAGGTAATGCTGACATCAAAATACAATTTCTTCATCAATTCCCATGTAATAAGCACTCTCATCTTCCCTGCAGACTGCTTCTTACCCTCTTACCAACTTTTCTAAATTATGCACCATTGTCTTCCCTAATTTTATGTGCTCCATTGTAGGCAACAGGTGTAATTCAAGTGTTATAATTATTAAAAGGTTCTGGAAAAATTAATAAATAACATAACACTTTCCAAAGTTATTTACTAAGTATTTATGAATCCTTACATCAAGTGTACAAATGGACAAAATTCAACCTTGGATTAACTGGCTACTTTTTGTTGGTCCTTAGGTCTGCTGTCCTTCCCCGTTCCTTTTCTTTTGTTGTGGCTGACAGTGAACAATTCACTAGAAGTCCATGGGTCACTTCAGACACTAGATCATGGACCAGTGGAGGGATATCTGTTGCTCCCAAATCTTGCCCATTTTCCAGTTTCTGACACTGTCATCTTTTACTGTCTTAAATTGTTTTACTAAAGAAGTTGTTCTATTTGCACAAAAGGGCTATAGATGGTTGGGTTTCAGATGTTGTGTCTGACAAACAAAATCCTTAATTTGTCTTCATGAAAAAAGATGAATGGATAAGATGTCAGTATGATGCTCTTATCAGTGGAGTCTCAGAGACATAACACACCATGTTTGAGAGCAGCTTTACATGCAGAAAGAGCACATTGGTTGAGAACCCAGAATCTGTTTGAATCCTGCTTTTGTTACTTCATAATGTCTCCAAGCCTTTTTTCCTAACAGTAAAGCAGAGGAAAACGAGACGTTCAGAATATATTAAATGGGATGGTGATTGCTTGCCATAGAAGATAGTTTTAAGCACTGGGTAATGTTATAGCTATAACAAATCAAGCAGTTCTGAGACACCTTACATCTTGCTTCCTATTTACCATACACATATGAGATAATTGACCTTATGCACACATAATAAGCAGAACAAACTGCATTTCCAATGGTGCATAAGCATGGGAAATCAAAAGCAACCCCGCAGAGTCAAGAATTTTGAGGATTGAAGAAAGCATGAAAATTACATTTCTTTGCTGTATTTCTTTATTCTTCTCAATTATCTTTAGTATTTCTTTTTCATTTGTTCACATGTTTTTATATTAAGGAACTTTAGGAGAAACTGATTTGTAATTTTTTTTCAAAAGATACCACTTCCTTTTTTCTTTTAATCACTCACAAAGTTTGAAACGTTTATATTTTTATATTGCTTATATTATTATAGCACCTATAATCCTAGATCCTGGCTGTATTTTTAAAACTCTAGCTATTATTTGAAAATACTGTGCATCACACTAGCTTAATTTCCACAATGACAACTGAAATGAGGATATCACAAAAAAAAGCAAATGAATCATTGTATGAGAAATAGAATAGGTAGCATTAGGATTAATTTGCCAATGATTGTTTAATATTGGGAATATCTGAGTAAATTAATCTTTTTATATAGCCATTTTATTGTAAACCTGATTATTTCAACTGTGTTAAGACTTACTTTCAAGTATGGTAACGGAGTGTACACTTAGATTCCTGCTTCTTGCAAGGAATATGTCTGATTTGATAATTGTGTCAATAGAAACACAGGATTTCTTTAGCATCAAAAGACACCGTGTCATACTTAATGACAGTCATCTCCCTCAAGAAACAGACTGAACTATAAGATGCTAACTGATCCATTTCAGCATAGCAGAGTTCCCCGGGTCACTGGCTGCAAAAAGAGAGCACTGCATTGTTAAAGGGAAAGGGGGAATAGATCGAAGCATATGTCAAGGCTTTTGGTGTCTTTTTCAGACATAAAATGGAATCACAGAGGTGAACCTCTGCTCTAATTAATTCTTTCCTCGGCTGCAATGTTGGCCTTTATTCTCTGCTTTCATCAGAGCACCTGAAGGGAACAGCCAGTCAGAGTTCACCTGTCATATTCTGTACAAGAGGAAATGCGGGCTCCTTGGAAATCAAAGAGAGCAAGTGAACGCTCACCTGCAGAGAAATTATGTTTGACCTCTGTCTGTTACGTGCTTTCTTTGTTACTCACATTGACTTAGGGAGAACAGAAAGCTGTTTATGATGAACTGATTCTCAACAACAGAAAGTAGGTTATGTTCTAATGGCCCTATAGCAGGGTTCTGGCATTTTTTTTCCTTTTTAAATCTTGCATTGGAACTTGTAGTGCTGCATGTTTGGCAACTGTCTGTGATGCCAGCATCCCATATGAGCACCAGTTTGATTTTTAGCTGCTAACTTTCCTTTTAAAAATTATTAACAATAAATTTAAAAGTTAAAAAATCATTTATTCAAAAGCAGAGTTAGAGAAGAAAAACAGGGACACACACACACAGAGGGATAAGGAAAAAGAGAGAAAAGTCTTTCTACTGTTGAACCCCACCTCCCACCCCTCAGTGCCTGCAATGGCCAGCACTAGGCTTGTCCAAAGTCAGGATCCAGGAGTTTTTTCCCAGGTCACCACAGGGATTCAGGGGCCCAAGCACTTGGGTCATTTTTCACTGCTATCTCAGGTGCATTGGAGGGAGTTGGATTGGAAGTGGTACAGATGGGTCTCAAACTGGTACCTATCTAGGAGGTCAGCATTGCAGGTAGTAAGTTAACTCATTATACCACAACACCGGCCCTAACTTGTGCACTTCCAGTCCAACACTCTGATAATGTACTTGGGAAAGCAGCAAATAGTTACCTAAGCACTTGGATCCCTGCCACTCATGCAGGAGATGCATATTTAGTTTTAGGCTCCTGGCTTTGACCTGTTTAGACTCAGCTTTTGTGGCTATTTGGGGACTGAACCAGTGATGGAAGATGCCTATTTCTCTGGTTCTTCCCCTCTGTCTTTCAAATAAATAAAATAATTCCCTAAATAAGTAAAATAAAACCCCAAAGCTGTACTGAGCAACACAAACTTTGTTCTTATTATTTCCTATTCAATATAATTAGTATATGTATAGAATTTATATTGCACCAGGTATTATAAATAATCTAAAGTTGGTTTAAAGTATAAAGGAAGTATGTGTTTTTCTGTATCTGGCTTATTTCCCACAGCATGATGTTTTCTGATTGTATCCATTTTGATGCAAATGGTAGAATTCTTTCTTTCTTTCTTTCTTTTTTATTATTGGAAAGCCGGATATACAGAGAGGAGGAGAGGCAGTGAGGAAGATCTTCTGTCCGATGTTTCACTCCCCAAGTGAGCCGCAACGGGCCGGTACGCGCCAATCCGATGCCGGGACCAGGAACCTCTTCTGGGTCTCCCACGCGGGTGCAGGGTCCCAAAGCTTTGGGCCGTCCTCAACTGCTTTCCCAGGCCACAAGCAGGAAGCTGGATGGGAAGTGGAGCTGCTGGGATTAGAACCGGCGCCCATATGGGATCCCAGGGCTTTCAAGGCGAGGACTTTAGCCGCTAGGCCACGCCGCCGGGCCCGAAATTCTTTCTTTTTAAAGAACTTAATGATATCCCATTGCATTTATACACAACATTTTCTTATCCATTCATCTAATTATGTGCATCTTGTTTGATTCCATACTTTGGCTATTGCGAGCAGTACTGCTCTGAATATGGTGGTTAGGATTATGTTTTTGATATTAAGTGTTCATATCTTTGGAGCATCTACCCAGTAGTGGGATTGTTCTCATATGGCAAGTTTCCTGATTTTGTAAGAAAGCTCCATATCATTTTCCACAGTGTCTGCATCAATTTACATTCCCACTAACAGTATAAGAGTGTTCCCTTTCTCCATTTCCTTGCCAATATTTGTTGATTTTTGTCTTTTGGTCAATAAGAGCCTTCTGAGGGGGTTCAGGTAACATCTCTCAGTGATTTGCGTTTCACTAATGGCTAATGATGTTGATTGTTCCTTCATACATTTGTTCACATTTGTGTTTCAGCCTTTGTCTTTTGAGATGCTAAGTTAACTGGATTGGTCCTTTGTTGAGTTTTTTATTTTAAGTTGCTGATACATTCTGGATATTAATCCTTAGCTCACAAATATTTGTTCCCATTCTGTTGGCTGTCTCTTTATTGATGAGTTTCTTTACTGTGCAGAGGCTTATGAGTTGATAGAACTGTTTGTTTAGTTTACTCTTGTTGGCTGTGCTCATGGAATCCCATCCAAGATGCTGTCATGGACACCAGCGTCTTGGAATGGTTACCCTGTTTTCTTCCTGCAACTTCAGGGCCTCAGGCCTTAAATTTAGGTCTAGATAGTCACACTTGAATTGATTTTTTTTTTGTATATGGTGAAAGATGCTGATATGTTTTCCTTCTTCTACATATAGAAATTAAAGTTATAATTACAGAGTTAACTTTTTAAATTTAAGAAAAACTTATGTATATCAATGCTGCTGTAAATATATTTTTGCCAACTTTGTTTTGTCTGTTTTTCAAAACCAATTGTTAAGAACATTTTACTGGACCCAGTGTAGTGGCTAAATCCTTACCTTGCATGTGGCCACTGGGGGAGTGAACCAGCGGATGAAAAAATCTTCCTCTCTGTTTTTCCTTCTCTCTGTAAATTTGCCTTTCCAATAAAAATAATGAATAAATGTTATTTAAGAAGGACATTATACTGCTATGGTTTTAATCTGTGATTTTTCTGAAATTTACTGTATTTGGGTGAAACGGTCATCTTTCAGTTTAACTATTGCTTATGCCCTTTCTCATATTGCTTCTCAATTAGGATCTTTTTAGTTTTTACTCATTTATATCTTTATTTAGTGAAATGTTAAGCCCTTGACTAGAATATTATTTAAAAATATGCTATCTCAAAAGCCAAAAGAGAAAGACAAAACAAAAGAAAGGGCTGGAGGGAATTTCATTGCATTCTACTTACTGTACCTACTAACCTTATTGGATCTGCTCTGTTTGTGCTCATACATTAAAATAAAAATAAATTATCAGAAAAAAGCTAAGGAAAACTGTAGGATATGCACAGATTATATACAAATAGTATACAATGCTATGTAAAGGACTTGGTCAACCACAGATTTTGAAATTCATGAGGTCCTGCATTAAGGCTGTCAGGGAGATTACATAGCAAAGAACAGCAGTGTATTGACATTGTAACTGGTTAAATCAAGCTAATTTGCACACATTACTTCGGATGGTTACCGTTTTTGTCAGAGCATTTAAAATTTACCTTTGAAAAATCATTGGGGGTGTGTGTGTGTGTGTGAGTGATTATTTGAAAGACAGAAAGAGCAAGCTTAAATTCACTAGTTTACTCCCCCCATGCTTGCTATGGTTAGAGATGGGCCGGGTTGAACTTCATTTGAATTTCCCAAGCAGGTAACAGGGAGTCAAATACTTGAGCTGTCATCTGCTTCCTCTCTGATTTGTGATGCAGGCAGCCCTTAGCAATACTTTTAACACTGCACCACAGAGTCAATCTCTTAAATTATTCTCTAGAGTTTTCAAAGAATACAATGTTTTTCATTAGCTAGCAGTAGTCACTGTGTTGTATAATGGATTCCATGAATGATTTCTCCTAATTTTTTATATTCTCTTGCCAAAAACTTTTCCTCTCTTTCTTACCTCCCACTCTGCACTAATTTCTCTAACCTTTGGTAACCAGAAGTCTATTCTCTAAGTCTAGGAGATCAGTCTTTTTAGATTCTGAGTGAGTGAGATTATGAGCATTTTGTCATCTTTTAACTGACTTAACAGTGTCCTCCAGAGCAATCCATATTGTAAACGAGTGTTTCATTCTGAGGCATAAATTAGCATCACCAGCAGGGGGCAAGCATTAGCCATGAGAAAGACTCAGATTAACAGTTGAGTTTATGAAGGCAAAGGCACACATTGCCCCATGTACAGTCACACACAATTTCTGAGCAAATCTTGTTTTAACAAGTTTCAAAACTAAAATTATATTTTCTAAATTTATAATTCTAAAATTATATCTAAAATTAAAATTATATAAGGATCCTCAGCTTTTGTTTCCATATGTGCCAATATTATAACCAGATTACTTTTGTAAAAAAACACTTTTAGATTTGGAGAAGATAGTTTGGCATAAACGAATGCTTTGAGAATTTGAGTTAAATCAAGGTTGCCTGAGTTTGGATCTCATGGGAGGTGAGAGCCCCAAAGCAAAAGTATGACCCCATAACAAAAGTATGACCCAAAGCAAATTTCCTACTTTTCTGGACTTCAGTTTTGTCATTAGTAAAAGATAGAGGAGATGAATACAGTTCTCAGTGTGTCCAAGGGACACAATCTGGCTCCCTGCAGCCATTAGAATCCCCAACTGCAGACCCTGCGAGGGTCTTTGCACGGCATTTCAATAGATCCTTTGCATTTGGCTCCTTAGTCATTTGACTTCCCCAAAACAATGAACAAATGCAGCTGCCTCAGGAACTCTTTTATCTCATTTCAATAAGATCCCCTAGCCTTCCTGCATTTCCTTCCACCTGCACATGGGGCAAAACCTATCAAGGTTGAAAGTGCTCATGAAAAACTACATCAGCCCCCACCCACTTCCCCATTTCTCCAGACTCCCACACCCCTCAGAACATCCCAGAAAAACTGAGGCTCAGCCACATGGTTATTCTGTCTACACTGGTAGCTGTTAACTCTTTGAGTTTATTTTCTCTGATAATAAATTTGATTTGGCTATGAGTCTCTCTTCTTTTTTCTAGGACACTTTCCTAACATTATTCAGATACATATATATGAGACAATACAGGTAAAATTTTGACAAGTATTATATGCTATGTGCTAGAACTAATACTTGGAAAATATAAACATTTAAATATTGTAATGATGTTTATTATTAGAGACCAGTACAATGGCTTAATTGACTAATCCTCCCGTTCCAAGTACTGGAATCCTATATGAGCGCTGGTTTGTGTCCTGACTGCTCTACAGCTCATCCAGCTCTCTGCTTATGGCCTGTAAAAGCAGTAGAGGTTGGCCAAAGGGCTTGGGCCCCCTGCGCTCATGTGGGAAATCTGGAGGAGGCTCTTGGCTTTAGATCAGTTCAACTCCAGCTGTTGCAGCCACTTCTGGAATGAACCAATGGTTAGGAGATCTTTTTGTCTCTTCTTTTCTCTGTAAATCTACCTTTGCAATAAGAATAAATATTTTTTAAAAATCCTGAACAAGAGTGGATTTGGGAGGGTTTCTGAAAGGATCATTGCGCAGAATGGGGAGATGAGATGCTCAAGGAAAACTGATGCATGTTTTAGCTAACAGGCAAATCTACGAGAGCAAGGAACCAATGACTAAAGTTCATGGTTCACAAACTTAAAACGACACAAAAATTGTCAGGGGAATTGAATGCTACACGTGGGAATAAAAATATAACAAACTGGATGGTTTTATATCTAGAAACAATTTACAGTCAGGCAATTATGTCAAGATGGATTTTCTGCATTTATTTTAGCACTCAATTCTTCCTGGCAGGATTCAAGAGTGATCATATCTTTCGGAGTTTGGCAAATCACAACTAGGCCCATCTGTCTGGAAGAAGTAGTCTTTCTCCATTGTCCTTTTACAGCTTGGAGTATTGACAGATGAAAAAAATAAAATGTGAGCTTGGGGAGCAAAAACGTGTTATAATTTCAGAAAGCAAAATCAGGAAAGACCAGCATGTTTATGGAATAGAAGGAATATTGAAAAATTGTTTGCAAGAGATTGTATCTTCCTCATCCTGAATTGTGTATCATGGCAACACTAAATCAAATAACCTGATAAAAAGCTTCTCAAAGAAAATAAAAAGCTTCTCAAATATTGAGTTACTGCCAAGAGTCCATATGATTGATCTGCACCTCCTTAATCTATGACCTGATCTTGATCTATGGAAATGATAGTTTAACTCCAAGAATTATACTTAAGATAACACTGTTTTTAAGCTGTTTGTACAGTTATCTCTATAGGTTCATATGAAAATCAGATGAGGCCCCCCCAATTTATCTATACTCTGAAAAAAATGGAATGCATCTTCATAAGCCGAATTGAATCCTAAAATGATATTAAATATTCTGATATATTTAAATATATATCTATCATATGCAACAGATTTCAGTATCTTTATTCAAGATGATAGGTAAAATACCATGCTTCAAAAAGCTAGAGACATCTCCAAGTAATGTTTTCGAGAATAGCATTTCACCTAGAGTTAGGTGAAGATTTGACAAGCAGCATGGCAATGTGGAACCCTTAGGGGCTCTGACAACAGCCATGTCACTGGAAGGAAGTGATAGTACAGCTTAGCCATGTTAGCCACAACCTTACAAGTGCATTACATGTGAAGATGATTTTTGAATGGCCATGCCTTTTTGTGAAAGCAGCAACTTAGAAAAAGTTTAGTTCTTCAACATGAAGCTATATTTGTGATTTATACTGCTGCTATCATAATATACTTTTTGTCATCCTGATTCATTTATATTAAGTGTCCCCGTTGTTGTACCAGGTGTTCACAAATAGTTTCTGGGGCTATGGTGGACTAGGTAGTTACCACCTGCAACACTGGCATCCTATATGCATCCCTATGTGAGTCCAGCTGCTCCACTTCCAATCCAACTCCCTCTCTGCTGATGCACCTGGAAAAGCAATAGGAGATGGTCCAAGCCCTTGGAATTCTGTACCCAAGGAGATCTAGATGAACCTCCTGGCTTCTGGCTTCAGTGTGGTCCAGTCCTGGCTGCTGTGGCTATTTGGGGAGCGAACAAGTAGATAGAAGATCTCGCTGTCTCTCTTCCTCCTCTGTAATTCTGCCTTTGAAATAAGTAAATTAATTATTATTTTTTAAGAAATTGTTTCTGATCTTCTTAAGGTGGACAGTTTTGTCTGTGTCCTGCCCTGAGCTGTACGTACATCTTGGAGCTAGTCCAACACAGTTGGGCAGGAAATCAATGTCAACATCACAAGTTTTCCTCTCTGATCATGCCAATAAACCATATACAATTTTTATTTATAATGGTTTAGAAATATATGATACCTTTTACCTACACAGGAAACACAGCACATACAGGTTTGTTCAGTGTGGATGGCCACAGCACTAGCTTCTTTCACTTTTTGTAATTATATAATGTTATTAATTTTAAAGAATTATGTATTTACTTGAAAGGCATAAGTACCTAGAGATAGGGAGAGACAGAGCTATCCTCTGTCTGCTGGTCCACTTTGCAGGTGGCTGCATTAGCCGGGGATGGGCCAGATCAAAGCCAGGAGCTTCATGTTTATCTCCTCATTTCAGGAAAGCAGTGAACATTTTAGCTCAGGAGCAGAATGCACTGGATCAGTATGAGGATGATCTGCAGTTAGGTTTTCTATCTGATTTCCTGCAGACAGAAGTTCAGCAAAGTTACTAAAATAACAAAGTTGCAAATACATCTGAAAAGCTGTTTGTCTGAACCATAGTTACTTTGCAATAATTAGACTCAATTCTCAACAAGGAAATTGTATGGCATTGTTGTCTTAAGGGAATATTTATTCAGAAAACAAGAAGTGCTATTTTAAAAATTCTGGCAAACCAGGGTACGGGGTGGGCCCTGTGGGGGTTATTGTGGGTCGCCCCAACTAGGCTGCAGCTCCCACTGGTTTGTGTGAGGGCCGAGTACGTGCTGGGCAGAACCAGACTGGACTACAACACCCATTGGTTCCAGTGCAACTCGGGACTGAAAACAGAACCAACCCAGCAATTGCAACCACCAGCTGATCAGGGTGATGGACTGTGCCGGGCCCTGTGCTTGCTAGAACATACAAGAAACTAGTCTGGGAATACCTCAAAGTTTCTTTGGAGATCTCCCCAATCGAACTGCTGGACTCAGAACTCTAATCAAGAAAAGACAGAAGACAGAGCAGATCAATCATTCATCTCAGCTATATGTTGGCAGCGAAAAATGGGGCAAACGGAGACTTTATGATGGACCATATCAATCAGTGGATGACCTCATCGAGCGAAACTGGCAACGATTCATAACTGGAGAACTATTAACACCACTTGAGCACATATCTCAGAGCATGCCCCACATCCGGGACTCGGGGTGGGCGGGAAACCGGGTGGGGCTTCTCCCTCAATATCCCCCTTTACCTCAGATACAAGATGGAAACAATATGGACATAATAGTATTACCCACTTCCCTATCCCCCTGAACCTTTTTTTTTTCTTTTTCTTTCTTTAACTGTAATTAACTATGTAAAGATTGTCAACAACAACACAATAAAATAGATTAAAAAAATTCTTAACCTTTAGTACATCATAAGTTATGAAAATCACCTAAAACAATGATTACAATGATCAGTTGAATTTTTGGCTTAAGAAAAATGGATCCCGGACTGGTGCATTAGTTCAGCTGACTAATCCTCTACCTCCAAGCACAGCATTTCATATGGGGACCAGTTGTGTTGGCTACTCTACATCCTATTCAGCAATCTGCTTGTGGTCTGGGAAAGCTTTCTCTAGTCGTATGTGTAACCCAGCAGTCTCTAAACAATACAGAAGTCCAACAGCTATGGGCAAAATATATATATATATATATATATATATATAACTAAGATCTCAGAAGACGGGCAATTCATTATGCTAATTTGCAAATACAATTCATTTATAATTGATTCTCATAAAGGTTTGTTTTTTACCTTTTTAAACATTTAAAATTGATAACATGGGACTGTTGTAACATATCAGGTTAAGTTGCTGTGGCAGTGTTGGCATCCCTCATCTGTGTTGCTTTGTGCCTTGACTGTACCAGCTCTGATTTGTCTTCTGATGTGCCTGAGAATTATGTTTGATGGTATAAAATTTTGAGCATGTGAAAAGTAAGCTTATCATTGTAGTGAATTTGCAGGAGTCTGTTATGACTTCAGTGATTATCAACCCGTGGCCACGCTTTCTATTTCATCCTTTATTGCTTTTGAAGCAAATCTTAGACATTATACTATTATATCTTTAACTATTTCAGTATATATCTTATAAATTATTTCAGTTTTTTAATGTTGGGTGGCCGTCCCCCATCCCAGGGTGAGGAGGCAGTTGGGAGGCTGGTTGTGTCTTCTCTTTCCCCAGATACAGGAAGGAAAAAAAAGAGATTGTGGAAATAATGGTCTCACCCACCTTCCTGTAGCCCTTGACCCTTTGCACCCTAATTCCCAATGTAAAAATCATCATCAAAAAGTTGTGTTTTGTTAACTTAGAAAATAAAAGGGTGTTATTAAAAATTTTAAAAATTCATTGTCAAAAAACAAAAAACATTTAAATTATTTTATCTTCTGTGTAATTGCTTCATAATTGGTAGTAAGTAACAATGGAGATCTATTTGCATGCTTAAATTTCTAATTATCTCACAAGTATTGTCATTCTTTTGGTCCTTTTAATTTAATGCAAATCAAGTCTAAATATTTAATTTGTTATGGTACTTTTATCTATTGATGTCTCCCTTCATTTATACTGTTCTTTTTATCTTTCCTTTGAGATTTATCATTTGAAGAAGTTATTATGTGGAATTCCCACATTCTGGATTTTGTTGGTCAGATTCCTATGCTAAAATTAATGTATTCTTCTATTATTTATCTTTTTTTACATCTGAATCTACTGGCTTAATTACACTCTAACTTTTTCCTGTAGGACTATTTTTTTTTAAACTGATTGTGAATTTTTCCATAGGAAAGTCCATGACATTTGGCTATCTCTCCTTTTGTGATATTAGCGACTATTAATACACAATGTCAATGAGTTTAGTGTCAAAACACGTACCTTTATTTTGGTCATCTGATGCTCCTTTTTTATAGTGCATTTTTTTCGAAAGAAAAAGCAAGAATAAAATTCCTGAAATATTCTGTGCTTATAGCAGATTGACTTTATCCCTGATACTCTGTGTGAATATCAAATTTATGCTCCGCATCTTCTAAGTTGAAGCATCTTAATTGTACTACTACTTTCTTTTCTAGTATAAAATTCATGACAAAATGTGGATAATGTGACTATTTTTCCTTTTAACTGATTTTTAGGACTATTTATTTAAGTTTTATAGACTTAGGGATTTCCCCTCCCACTTCTTCATTTGCCCCTTCCACCCACTGATTTCTCCTATATTATTCCTTCAGCAACATCCAATATCCTGTATTCAACGTATCATGACAGTTTTAGGCATAAACAATGGTAAGCAAGTGCAGCATCTTATTGTGATGGTTATTTAACAGTTTTTTGGGGAGTCCTTTCTTGGGAGTAAAGATGCGTACTGCAACATATCTTCACTTCTTGGTATGTTAGTCTCTGTTACACAGCTCCTCTACATTAATATATGTACATGCATGTTTACCTATATATCTATTCATCTTGTATTTTGCATGAAGGTTGCTTTATGTCAAAACATGATTTTGTCCTTTTGGGACTGGGTTATTTCACTGAGCATAATGGTCTCTAGTTGGGACCATTTGGTTGCAAATGGTAGAATTTTATTCTTTTCAATGGCTGAGTAGTGTTCCATGGAATAGATGTATCACTGTTTATCCACTCGTCTTTTGATGGACATCCAGGTTGTTTCCATGTCTTTGCCATTGTAGCTTGTGCTGCTGTAAATACAGGATTATCTGTCATTGATTCTTTTTGCTTTTGAAGGCTTATTTATTTGAAAGACAGAGTAGGAAAGAAAGGTCTTCCAAAACCGCTTTTATTTCCTAATGGTTGTGGATGCACCAGGCCTAAGCCAGGAGCCTGGAACTCCGTTTGAATATTCCATATATGTGTCCGAGCCCCCAAGCTCTTGTGCCTTTTTCTGTTGCTCTCTCAGATAAATATTAGGGAGCTGGATAAGAAGTGGAGCTGCTGGGATTGAACCTGTGGTTGTACTGGACACTTGCATTCAAGGTGATAACTCAATCTTCGTACAATGCCAGCCCCAGGAATTAATTATCTCTATGCCTACATAATATTTCAGTACTTGTGTATTTTTATGTTAACAGTACGTTTGTGTGCATTATCCAATTAATGCATGTCATTCACACTTAACGTAACCATCAAGGGCATCTGTGCTGCGTCCATATCTTTACTGTTGTGAATAGTTCTACAAAGAATGTGGGAATGCAGATATCTCGCATGCTCATTGATAACCAGAAGTGATATAGCTCACAAAAGGGAATTTTTAGGGTTTTTTTTTTTTGAGGCATTTCCGTATTGTTCTTCAAAATGGCTGTGCTATGACTCTGCCGTACTGCTACTCTGGTTAAGGGCATTTTTTTCTCTACATTCTCACTAGTATTTCTGTATTTTTGCTGTTTTCATAATACTCATCCCAAATAGAGTAGGATAAGACCTCTTTGTGAGTTTGATTTTTCATTTTCACATTTATTGACGATTTGTATTTCTTCCTCTGAAAGTTATTACTTTGTCCATTTCTTAACTAAATTGTTTGCTTTTTGTTATGGTTGTTAAAGATTTTTTTTAAAAGATTTATTTATTCTTTATCGGAAAGTCAGATTTATAGAGAGAAAGAGAAACACAGAGAAAGATCTTCCATTCACTGGTTCACTCCCCAAGTAGCTGCAATGGCCAGAGCTGAACTGATCTGAAGCCAAGAGCCAGGAGTTTCTTCTGAGTCTTGTGTATGCAGGTGCAGGGCCCAAGGGTTTCTGGGCATCCTTCACTGCTTTCACATGCCACAAGCAGGGAGCTGGATGGGAAGTGGAGCAGCTGGGACATGAAGTGACACCCATATGGGATCCCAGAGGATGCAAGGCGAGAATTTAGCCACTAAGGCTATAGCTTCAGACCCTGAAATTGGTTGTAATTATTAGTTTGAAAGGCAAAAAGAGGGAGAGTTTGCATCTACTCTTGCATTCGGCAAATGGCTGGGATTTGGGTACTCAATTCAGATTTCCCCCATGAGTGGCAGTAAACCAATTATTTGAACTAATCTGTTGTTTCCAGAATGCTCCTAATCAGGAGGTTAGAACTAACAGTAGAGGTCGGATGTGAACACAGGGCTCTGGTTATGAGACGAGACATCGTAACCACTCTGCCAGCCCCTGCCTGCCCCTTATTTTGAAGTTTTTGACCTTCTTACATATTCTGGATATCAATCCTTTGTTAGATGCCTAACTAGAAAATATTTAGTCCCATTTTTCAGTTATCTATTCACTTTGTTTATTAGTATTTTATTATTATTATTTTGCTGTGCAGAAGTTCTTTGGTTTTAAATAATTCCCCTTTTGTAGTCTTGCCTTTTTTGCTTTTGCCATTGTCTTGAAGTACTTTCTCAGGTTTCTTCTAGTTTTTCATAGTTTTATATCTTATGCTTAGGTTTTGGATCCTTACTGAGTTGATTTTGGCCAAGGTCAGAAAAAGAGATTTTGTTTCAGTCTTTTGCATATGGGCATGTAATTTTCCATTTGCCATTTATTGAAAAAACTGACCTTCCTTAAATGCTTGTTTTTGGCACCTCTGTGAATTAATTTATTATGTCTCCATTCTGTTTTCTGGGTTTATGAGTCTTTTTATTCTAGTACCATGTTGTTTTAATTGCAGTAGTTCTTTAATACGTCTTTATAATCTGGTATTGTGGTATTTCCTACTTTGCTATATACTTTCTAAGACTGCTTTGGATATTTGGTGCTTTCATGCTTTATGGAATTTAGAACTGTATATCTTGTTCTGTGAGGAGTATAATTGATATTTTTATGGTTATTTGGTTGAACCTATAAATTTCTGTGGGGAACACACACATAATTAGTGATATTAATTTTTAAAACTATTAACATGGCAGCTCCTTCCATGTTTTTATGTCTTATTCAATTTTTCATCAGTGTTTTGTAATTTTTCTTGTAAAGGTCTTGCATATTCCTCATTAGATTTATTACAAGGTATTTTATTTGCTGTAGTTATGGTGCATATTATTTTTTTTACTTTTAATGAGCTCATTATTGGTATAAAATATGCTACTTATCTTTTTGTGTTGGGTAAGTAAACACCTCCATCCGTTTTAACAGTCACTCAGTCTTTTGGTTTCTCTGTAGCAAATCAGATCATCCACAAGTAACAATAATATGACTTCTTCATTTTCTTCTTGAATTCCTTTTACTTACTTCTCTTGCCTTCTTTGTTAAAACCTCCAGTACACTATTAAACAGCAGCTTTGAGAGTCAACACCGTTTTCCATCTTACCCTATTCATTGTGATGCTAACTTCAGTTCTTCCCTGTGTAGCTTCTATTATGTTTAGTCCTATTCCTTCCATTTAATATTTTTAAATTATTTAATTTTTAGGCAACTTTATGAATGAGTAGCCATTTTAAAATTTCCTTCCAAATTAGATGGCTCTTCAATCAAGATGACCAACTCTACTTAAAGGCTGTTATCAGAATTATTTTGAAAGACTGCTGGTTCATTGCCTTAATGTCCTCTTCCTCTTATATGATATACTTTATTAACTTATAACATGCTTCTATCTACATATAAAGATTTTTTCCTAAATAGAGACAGGTAAGTAACACAAAAAAGTTATTGCCAAAAAGTTAGGGAAGAACGATGAAGACCATAAGCCTAGAAAGAGAAGAACTCTGAAGACAAACATCCGTTTCTTTACACCAGATCTAAAATTGATCTTTCTCAATAATAATAGATCTCTTCTTCTTGACACAAGACCAGGAGTCAGGGGGCCCCTGCCCTTGCTCTTAGGCTCTCCAGAGCATGTGATTGTGCTTCTGGGGGTCTGTGGGCAGCAAGAGGGAAAAGAGTACTAAGTGCCATGAAAAGGAAAGCAACAATTATCCAGTCTTATTAAATAAAATGCTGTAAGTGAAACTATTCTTGATATGAGTGCTATATTATCCTTCAAAGAAATGTATTCTTAACTTTATGATTTGTAAACTTTGTGAACACAGTTGTTGTTTAAGTTAGGATTGCTGGGTTATAGTATGAGGCATGATTATAACCATAAATTGTGCAATTAAAATCTGTATAATTTTTGAAATCCAACTAGAAAAAGAACATATCTTAATAGATTTTGAGTTTCTAAGACTTGTGGTAAAAAGAAATGCCCGTTACTCCATCTCCATGTGGCTTCTGGAGGTTGTTTTCACTACTTTGGAGTCATCAGAAATTACTGAATAGATCCTACAATATTGGTGTGTAGTGTTGTTCGTAATTGCACTGGTTGGTCTCAGAAAGAAAGAAAAACAGGTCACTGTTGTTCTTGGAAGAAAGGAAAACCCAAGAAGCATTTATTTATCACTACATAAATAAATATTTTATCGGAGACATTTATTTTTTACTGCTTCTAATAGTGCACAAGATAACACAATTCATACATGAACTTGATTGTTAAGCATGCAAAAATATGCAGTGGGCCTAAGATATTTATGAATCAAATATAAACCATTAAAATTGTAATGTTTATTTCTGTGAATTCAAATTAAAATGTGCTTTTGGCAATCCGTAAAGAATAGAACAACAAAAAGAACATTCTGGGTACATAATATATAAATAGAAATTTGAATATAAGGAATCTGCAATCAATAAGATCATAAAAGTAGAAAGCAACAGACCTACAAAAAATAGACCCTTTTGTATTCTTGATTGTTTTTAATGGTTTATTTGAGAGAGAGCGCGAGCAGGCAAGCCTGCATCTGCTGGTTCACCCCAGGCCCCAACGGCCAGAACTGGGTCTATCCAAAGTTGGCCAGGAGCCTCTTCCATGTCTCCCACATGATGCAGAGGCCCAAGAATTCGAGCCAGGCTTTGCTGCCCTCCCAGATCATAAGCAAGGATTCAGAACTAGAGCAGCCAGGACACAAACCCACAGTCACATGAGAGCCTGGCACTGTATTCATAGACCTCGCCCACTAGGTCATGCTCTACCCTGAATCCTTTGTATTCTAACCCTAATTATCATTTTAAAAAAATTAGTATCGGTTCCAGCACTGTGGTATAGCCCTAAAGCCATCTTTTGACATCTCTCTCCCTTTCTCTTTCAAATAACATTTTTAAAAAGTAAAAGTTTTACTGCTACAAATGGAGAACAGGCTGATAGCAATAAAATACAGTGGCGATGATATGTAAAGCTTTAGGATATGTTTATTACTAATAACTATTATTTGGTGAGCATCTACTGTATGACAGATGTATGTACAATGTAGCTTTACAAAGAATCTTTAAAAATTAGTGGAAAGTGCTAGGCAGTACTTCAGACATCTGATGACTTCTACCTTCTGCCAGGAACCTCTAAAACCCCCTACTGCTGCAGTCGCTCAACAACGCCCCCTTTCAGCTCGAAGAAGCTAGAGCGGTCATCGTCCCTTTATCCCTGTTCACTCCTCTGTTTGGAAATGTGAGGAGTGAGATAGGATGATTGGCAGTCAGGGTCTCTGATTCCTGGTGAAGCTACCCTGTCTACCTCGACCATTCAGGAGTAGTGAAGAATCGAGTAGAAGAAGGCCTGGCTAAGAGAAAATCAACTCAAGCCACCTTTTCAAAAGGACTCTTAATAACCCTTCCCTCCATTCCCAACCACTGAAATGTAAAATTTCTTATAATCAAACCATTAGCCAGTTTCTTTTGCAGGACTAGAAACGTCCCTCCATCTCCCATTCCTCCCACCAGGCTGCAACCACTGCCAATAGAAAACAGCTCCTAGAAGCCATAGAGAACAATGCCCCTCTTGCTTTATATATAATAAAAGAAAGGAATGTAAGGAGTTATTTGAATATCCCACCCTGGACCCGGTGCCATTTCTTCTTCCTCACAGCTCACGAAATTCACGCCAGTCCAGCCATCCACCAATCAGATGTAATCCAGCATTTCACCTGAGAATCCCACCCCAATCTTCCAGCCCCTTTCCCGACCCCGCCCACTCACCAATCATCCCTGTGCATTCACCTGCAGGCACCAATCCCCTGGGGCCTGCCTTCAATCCCTCCCAATCCCCACCCCCCACACCTTGCAGACAAACTGGCCCCTGGGTGGGGCTCTCTCTCTCTTCTCCTTCCCCTTTCTCTTTTTCCTCCTCACCTTTCCACCACCCCCACCACGTTCTTGCTGCGCTGGAATAAATCTCCTAAGATGAAAAAAAAAATTAGTGGAAAGTATGCACTATCATTTAACTCCAGTTTTGCTTGAGTTACAACATTTTTATTTACTTGAGAGGCTGATAATCAGAGAGGGAGAGTGAAGCTCTCATCTTGCTGGCTTATTCCCCAGATGCATTTGATAGCCTGGGCTGAACCAGCTTGACACTGGAAACTGGAAATGCAATCGAAGTCTCCCACATCATTTTAAGGGACATAACTACTTGAATCATCACCAGGTACTTCCCCAGTTATATACCAGCAGGAATCTAGAATCAGACATGGAACCAGAGCTCAAAGCTGGGCATAATGACATGGGAAAAGGTTTTCCCAGCTGGATTTTAGCCAAGATGCCCCTCTAAATTTTTTTTTCTCTTCCTATATTATTTGATTCATAATGAAGAGTATGAGTAGGCAATTTTTATCAATAAAATAACTGAGAGGTTAAGACATTTGAGCAATATCAGAAAGATAATTCATAATAGAGCCAAAGATTAAAAAACCAAAACCCCAATTCTAGATCTTAAGTTCTGCAGCATTGGGTAATACTACTAAATCATAGATTTTCTGACCAGAGTCAAAAGAATAAAAATCCGATTTTTAACTTGATATTGTTCATATGCATTCATTTAAAAAACCTAGAGCTTCTATAAAAATGCTTTTATTGGATAATTTGCTGGAGTACAGAGCTGACACTAATTTTATTACAGGCAACAAGAAAATGAAGCCACACCAAACAGCATTCAACATTTAACAATCATAATTCAAAGTCTGACGATCACCACTATGCAAGAAGAAATATTAAAAGGAATGCTTTTTGTGTAATTTCACTTCTCTTAGTTACTAAGCAGAAAACAAACAAAAAAATTGAGCACCTATTCTAAGGTTAGCTGAAATAAAAAGGAACCTATCTTGTAGAAGTAGAAGTTCAGTGCCTGATTTTTAATTATCCTCCACTTACTGGTTCTGCATGATCAGGCAAGCCCTACAGATGGTCTGTTTCATGTTTTTATTATAGGAACGATAATAATACCATGGATAATGGTTTGTAGGTTTTTAGAGATTAGTATCTAACAGAAAAAGTGCATAGTAAAACTTAGGGTTATGGTTGTGCTACTGACTCGGTGCTCATAGAATATATAGTTACAGAGTTCGTTCTGGCTCATGTATCTGCCTTCTCATGGCAGCAGATGCTGTGATCCTTTGAAAGCTTGAGCATCATTAGAGTGTTAACTCCCCAAATCGCTCATTCGGAGGACTCTGGGCAGGCAGTTGCACAATTTTTTGCGCTTGGTGTCAGGAGACGTTTGTTCCTTGCACTCTGTGCATTAGCTGCTTGTGTTCTTCATAGCATGGCAGAGTCCCTTCCCCACAGTGAGCAAACCTAGAGAGAGCAGGTAAGAGGAAGATGCAGTCACTTGTGTGGCCCCTTCTCTGAAGCTGTGTGTAGTGCATTCTGCTCAAAACTAACCCTCCAAATGACCTGTGATTTAACAGAATGGCTTCACTTAAAAATAGATGAATGTGTGTTTTACTACTATGTAATCTACAATATGAAAATGTTTCCAAATTCAATTAGCTACTTTATTTTCAAATATTTATCCCCCTATAAATTACTTACATATTTGGGACTAGAAACACTAATTTTCTATTTTAGATGCAGTCATGCTTTTCCACTCATTATGTTGCCAATCCATTTTGCCAATCCATATGCATGGAAATAGGAAATGTGAATGGGTGATCAGTTTTTTTTTAAAACAGTAAGACTGAATAATTGCTTGCCAGTTTTCCCCAAATAAAGAGAACTTCTAGAACTCTGAAAATAAAATGTAATACATTTAAGGTTAATTCATAACTTTTCAAGAATGTATTTGTTGCTTAAAGCCAGGTACACAGACAGTGTCAGAATGTTACAAACGACCCCTTTACTTGATTCTTTTGACTTAGTCTAATTTTATAAATATTGAAAAATTATTACCCAGCTTGTCTCACACCTGAAACATAAATGAGACAAATGATCTGGCCGTGGTAATGCCTTGAGATGTGGGAGGTAAATTGTCCCCTAGTGGTTTCCTTCTTCCTGAAATAGCTGCTGAAGATCTGGAGGAGAAATTTTATTTTGAAGAAAAAATATATTATTCCAGAGATACAGCGGGAGGGAAGGAGAGATGGAGACAGAACGAGAGAGACATCTTCATTTGGCTATTCAATCCCCAAATGTCTGTAACAGCCAGCGCTGGCAAAGGCTCTAGTCCAGAGCCTGGAACTTGGCTGTAACCTTAGTCTCCCACATGGTGACAGACACCTAAGTACTTGAGTCATGACCTCTACCTTTCAGGGTCTGTGTTTGTAGGAAGCTGGATTTGGAAACAGCTGGAACTGGAAACCAGGCACACTGATATTGGATACAGACATCCCAAGTAGATTTTAGCTGCTGCACCTAGTGCTTGCCCTGCAATTATCTTCTCATGTAATCAGTTACTCTGTGAGTGAGTTTTGAGATATGTGCCTGTGGAGTGGTGGGTATAGAACTGGAGTGGACTTATTTAATCTATTTTGTTTCATGCTATTCATTAGAGACTTTTGGCAAGTTCATTGTAGAGATAGAACCTATGTCAGTGGAAAGACTGTAGAGGACTCAGATTCAATGTTACATTCACTTATTGTAGTTACACTTTGTTCAGATCAGGTAGTCAGCAGGTGAAGAGTATCCATCCAGAACTAAGGAAGTTTTACTGGAGATTTTGGTGTCCCTGCAGGTCAGTTAAGTCATGAGGCTGTGCCACTGTCTCCTGTAGTGAGACTGTATTTACAGCTGGTGTGCCTCAGGTGCACGATCCCTGCCACCTTCTGAGATATAAACAACTGCCATGTTGACATATGCAACCAGAATTCTGATCATGAGATGGAGCAGAGCATTTATCAGAACACACATGCTGCCTGGCATTACAGAGCACCTGTGAAACCTTGTTACCAACAAAGACTGATGACCACTACCCCTAGTGTTATTGCCTCCATGAGAATATTCGAGTTAGAGCAACGTGTTCACAAGTCTTTTCATTATACTACATAGATGTTCTAGAGATCACTGTTGGATTAGCATCATCTTAGAATGTATGTGATATTCTATTCCAATTTCCTGAGATCTAGCAGCAAGCACTCTGCTGGGTGCTGGAGTTCTCAGCTGAGCACAGCTTCAGCATTTTGTCTGGTGTTACATGCTGTAATAAAAAGCAACACAGAGTGAATGGATAGGCTTTCCTCTTTGTGAGGATATTTTTCAAAAGAGTCTATTTACCTGCCTGGATTTTTCTGTATACAAAATTCAAGTTTTCCTTTATTTTGTGCTCCTAGATCTAACTGATTTTCCTTTGTTAATCTGAATACTTACAGCCGGGGGCAGCAGAGCTTTGTCCTGCCAGCAACTCCAGTCACTACTGAGGGCAAGGCTCACACTGCCCTGGCATTCACCCTGATGATGCAAATCATTGGACCTTGAGCAGCTGCTCAAGTCCATTAACAATCATTAAAGCAGCAGGTTGGGGAAGCTGTGCTGCTATGAGCTAATGGTGAGGCCGAAAAGATGGGAATGGGGAGGGCCTAACTACCACCACGTGGCACATATTTTTTTTTAATACTAAAGAAATACAGTAATTGATTATCAAAGATGGTAGGTTGAAAATGTTTTATCAGGCATTTTGCCAAAAACTGTCATTATCAGGCTTAGCTGTTTATTTTGCTGACCACTGTTATTTAGTTAAAGTCAGTGCTAAAGTTAGAAAAGATACATTCATCCTTGCAAGTACTGAGCAATGCCAAAGAGGCCTCATGCTTCTCACACTGTTTAATTTCAGCTACAGGTCAACTGTTTTTCAGTCCTGGCAACATCCCTTCTCCTTTCTAAAAAGCAAAGTTAAATAAGTAAGGCGGTAAGCCAGATGCTGCTTAAAACTGACAAATGATTCCAGGGCTTGAGCTTCTTTAAGCCTCTATTTTAAGCTGCAGGACTGTTTTATACGTTCCAAAGGAGGGCTTCAGGACTGAAGATGCTTTATTGATGGAAAGTAGGAGCTGTTACTTTTCCCCGCCCCCACCTCCTCTACTCAGCACAACTAAAAAAGAAAAAGAACACATTCTAGCCAGATTTTTACAATGTTAACATCAAGTGGGAAGAGATTATTCATAAGTGAGCAAAGAAACCTTCCTGTAATTGTAAGCTTTCCACCACTTCTCACTTTGAGTATGTGGTTTTAATTCAAATTGTTATTGAAACACCTTCAAGTGGATTTCCACAATTTAAGGGAAGGAGGTAGGGAGGGAAGGAGAGTGGGTTGTAGGGGGTAGGTGAAGAGAGGTAAAGAAAGAAAAACAGAGGGATAGAGATAGAGAGAAATATGAGAACCCACCTGGGTTGAGATGTCAGCCTGTCCTCTTTCTAAATACAGAGCCCAGTAAGATGTTTGTGGGTGGGTAATTGGGAATTCTGCTGTGTGCCATGTACTTTTCAGAAGACGAAGCATAGCCAACTCCAGCTGAAATAGCAATAATGAAATCATTTAAATAATGTGATAGTTATCCGTGTTGTTTCGCTGCCATGGCTATCAGGGTCTGCAGGGAGATTGTCTCCTGTGTCAGTCTCCAGTGATCAAGATTAGGCACGGGATGCTCTAGCTGCCAGACACTGCCTTGACAGGGATGCTGTGCCCCACACAGCCAGTTGCTAGTGCAGCCCTGGCGGCCACACCTGGCCATGGTCACAGCGCATCTCTTGTGAGCAGGGGCTGTGGCTCCTCCTGGCTGAGCTGCTCTGTGCAGCCACCTCGGCAGCAGAGGGAGCCGCACGGCTCTCGGTGGAGGAGGCTGGAGAAGCGCAGTGTTGGTGCTGCATTCAGAAAAGCAGCGCCGCAGCTGGGATGTGTGTGAAGTTCCCAGCACGCACCCTGCACCTCTGCTCTTCACCCTCAGTTGTTGATGAGCCCGGGCACTCTGCAACAAATGGCAAACGAGATCCCATTTTGCTTTCTTAGAGCAAAGAATGAGAAACGAGCTGCCCAAGAAATCTGGTAAGGAGGAGAGCGGAAAGACAGTTTCGTGCCATCGGCTAAGTTGTAGAGTCGCTTTGGAGGCTGCCTAGGAGCTCCAGAGAATTGACAAGAGCGGAGCAGACATCGATGCAGACCAAAGACATGCCTGATTGCACATGAGCCGGATGGCTGGGACGGACGCAGCCCCTGCTTCTGCTCTAACTATCCGTGGCTGAATAAAGAAAACGAGACTAGAAACACGAATGCAAGTGGGATTCCTGAAAGGGAAACCCATACAGACCAAAACGAGGGGAGGGACCGTCCAGCCAGTGTGTGCGTCTTTCTTTTTTTTCTTTTTTTCTTTTAAAGGAGAATCCCTCAGGTACGTTCTCTTCCCTCTGTATGTGCTGCTCCATTTACATATGTTTTGTGTCAGTCTTGTTGAGTGTTTTTGTTGGCACTTTGAGTCACAACCCGGGGATTGTCTTGGTGTAGTAAATGCTCCTATAAAAGCTGAGTTCTCCTGTGCTTATGAAAGGATTCTGTTGAAGGCTACAGACTTTTCAGTCCTTTATTTTAAATGCAGAATAAAGAATGCGTGGTTTCTTGTCAACTTTCAGGGGAATGTATACTTAAGGACAAATGGGATTGGGACAAAAACGCTGGGATATTACTTAATCCCTTCTAGGGTAGAAGATTAAAGAGCAGAAAAGTTGAGGGCTTTTAGGAAAGGGTTAAAAGCCAATCTATCACATACCAGTATTGCCTCACTGTAGTGTTTTTCAAGCTTAGCATTCAGCCTGGAGCAAATTGAGCCTTGCTAACCTCTGTGCCTCTGAAGCTCTTGATCAGTCCTCCAACATAAAAAGCCTGCAGATGGACTTTCACCAGATAAATTGCTTAAATTCTGTTCTTGCTTCTATCTTACAACTGTTCTCTGCAGAACTGATGCTGAAGGGTGCAGTTTAAGAAAAAAAAATCCTTTGATCCAACAGCAGGAGTAAACCCTAACTTCTGCAATTACATCATCCACATACTTGTGTAAGAAAAAGATACGGCAACAATTTTAGTGTTGGCTGCCTTCAATTTTTATGATGAGATGACAAAGCTTTATGTTAATTTTCGTTATCAGGTTTATCAGAAAAGAATGGAACAGTTAGGTGGAAAAACATAAGGGTGAGTTTAAAAAAAAAAACAGCACAGCACTTGCATTTATTTAGGAAAACTAAAAAAGTGTCATTTTTGAAATTAAATAAATTCAGTGCTCTAGCAATTAATCTAGCCATCTTTCAGCCATCAATATTTTATTTTCCTAAATGTGGGAAAATTGGCAATAAATTAAATGCATATGTATTTAAACTGATTGTTTCCGGAAGAGAAAAATAAGGCAATGAAAAAGTTTACCACACTTCGGTATCTAAACATTTTATTGAGTGTTTAGAATTTTCTCAATGCAAGTGTTTAGTACAAAAGCTTGAGACCCTGGATTCTATTTTGTCCTAGTTCTTTTTGGTCGTACTTTCCAATCATATAAAGCTCCACATGGAATAAGAGTCAATGGGACTTAAATGAATGTTTGTGCATGCTATAAGGTGAATCATCACCCTGTTCTGATAAAAGAAAGCTTTCATTTTTGCCAAATTTAAGTATCTGAATAACTGAGTAGGATCGTTCAACAAAATGCGTACAACTGTTGTTGCAAAATTTCACACATTGTTATAGTAACAACATCAAAATATAGAAAGTAACTATAGGCAATTCTTGAGATTACAGGAGTGATTTAGAATTTTGCCAAGTGGAAAGCTCATGTTAATTATAAGGGAGTAAAAAACATTGGTATTTCTTCTGTGCTGACATATGGGAAAGGTTATAATATCTGCAAACAAAACACAGCAATAATGATAAGATGGTTTACAGAATCATTTGTTAAATTGATAAGTAAATTTATACAAAATAATCAAAGAATGAAACTGTCATTTATAAAGTCTTTCAAACTACAAAGACATTTTTTGAGAAAATAATTTTAGTATAATTGTGAACATGGATTGGATAGTGGATAACTAGATACAGGTTTATTTTTAAGCATTCAGTTATTTGTTACTATAATTCCATTAAAGGGATTTGGAAACTTTCTCCAGAAAGCATCATCACCAAGTGATTGGTTAAATCCATGCCCAGATGAACTATTATGTAGATTTGTTAGAAAAAATCACTTTCCATATAGTTATCATTAACTAAGTAAGCTTCTTTCCTTCCAAAGCTATACAATATCTTTTCTGACTGTAAATGTTAAACAATGAGAGCTATGTACACAGAACTAATAGCCTAAGATCCTCTGAATTGTAGTAAAACAGGTGACAACTACAATGATGTAACTCTTAGATATCATGTGAAGTGTTGGGAATAGAGAAGAGAGTCTGTGGAGAGTGGATGGACTTCAAAGTTTTTGCTGACTTAGAGCAAAACTATGTTTTTGAATAACTACGTGTTTGGTATGACGATGAATACTCTTTTCCTAATTCTCCATGTATTTGATGAGCTTCTGAGCTGATGCATTGCACAAAGTCGGCTGTGAGTTCTCTAGGCCCTGCGCCACCTGTGTGTTGCCTTCTATCTAACTAGATTATAGTGTTTACCCACCATCCAACATTTTGAATACTATCACCCAAGCCATAATTGCCAATTCAAGGAATTCAATTTGTATCTTTGTTGTTACTTTTAAAAATTCCTTCTGGATCTTGTCTGCTGTTGCTTCTCTAGGTCCCAATTTCTTTTATCCTTCTTCAGAGTGAAAAACTCAGGATTTCTTGATAGCCCTCTCAGCAAGTGGATCTGAGTGGGCAACAGACTGAACACCCATTTCTGTAATCTCTGCAGAGAGGATGGGTGCTGTAGCTTGTTAACTGCACGTGTGCTCGTACACCAGAATTCGGAAGACGGGAGTAGGCATTCTGTTCTCTAGATCAGAAGCACTCTGGAGAAAAAGTAGCCCTAAAACCACACTGAAGTATCTTTTCTTCTCAAGTAAAAGTTGTTGGGATCCAAAAAGCATAAGTGTTCCCAATCTCTTGAATGTTCTAGCTCTGTTGTACATGTTAGCCTCATCTACAAACAGTGTAATTGTGGTATGGAATAAAGTTCTGTATGACTGTGTGGAAAGTTAAGAAAGGATTTCATAGACCAGATCCCTCATGCCAGATTGTACTCAGGGCCTTTTAAATATCTTTAAAAAAGTAATTATGCAAAGCATGATTTTCTTTCAGTTATTTTCTAGTCTCCCTTAGCCTTGTGCAATATGGGTATTCATCCTTTTAGAATTGAGGACATTTGTCAACTTGTTTTCCTTTAGACAAATAGGCATAAGCATAGGCATAATTGTATTCCGTGTAACTTGATAGTCAGCTCTCAATATCCTTATGAACTTATTATGTAACTCTAGGTACACAGACACTCCAGTCCTTTATATAAAATTGTGTAGTATTTGCATATATCCTATGCACATCCATTTCTATACTTGAAATTGTTTCTGGATTACTTATAACACCTTATAAAATGGAAATGCTATATAAACACTTGTCACACTGTATTACTTACTGACACACAAAGCCTAAAATAAACCATGCATTGTAATAAAAATGCAACTTTGTTTTCTGAATATTTTCCAAGAAACATTGATGGATTCCATGGAGTGAAACCCACAAACACAAAAGGTAGGATCTATTTTGTATAAGGTCTTGTGTTTATAAATCAGCATGCATTACTGCAGCTTTGGTAGATGTTGACATATTGCTGTTTCTCTAACAAAATGTAAGTGACATCAGAATACTTCAGTGGTCATTTTTTTAAAGATTTATTTATTATTTTTTATTACAAAGTCAGATATACAGAGAGGAGAGACAGAGAGGAAGATCTTCTGTCCGATGATTCACTCCCCAAGTGAGCGCAACGGCCGGTCATTTTTTTAGTCATTCATATAACAGTGCTTTCAAAAAAAAGCATATGTACAAGCTCTGTTTGTTCATCACATCAGAATAGGTTGAATATTTCTCTCCAGCTGTCTGTGTAGAGGGAGTAATGCAACAATATGCTAATGAGTGAGTGGAGTGGTGGGTTGGAGATAAGTTGCAGGAGGAGCAAGCTTAGAAGGGAAGCTGAGGGAACCCTCTGAAGAATTTATGCCAACTTTTAATTTCAAAAGACTTAGATGGGCAGAAGGCAAAAATATATAGATTGTTTCATATATTTGGATGTTAAAATTTAACTCAGTGTTTCCTACAAGTGATCTGTAAGACTAGAGACTTGTGCTTCAGTGACTAACCACGGTACTGCTGGCAAATAGTCCAAGAACAGGGTTTTTGAAATAACAGAGATTAACAGTTGCTGGTAAGTAAGTAGAGAAAATTGTAGTAAATGCATCTCTTAATTGCTGTCATATCCTGTGTTAGGACCATTCCTTGATCTTCTCCCTCGCATTTTTTGCATAAGTGACTTCAATTACTTTAGTGGCCTCAACTACTTCTTTGAGGTGATTTCCACTGCCTCACCAAGCAAGAGATTTGATTTCCAACAGTTTCCCCCAAAGCATCTGGGTGATGTCCCCATTCTTTCAGGTTCAAATCTGAAGTCATCATGTTTTCTACCTTCCTCCTCATGGTCTTACTCAATGATGCATCAGCTGATATATTTTTCCTTTTGTGCATTAATTCCAGCTGTACTTACTCTCCTTCTATTCCATCTCCTTAAAATGATAAGATTGAAATTAGACTCAAATCTACCCGCTATCTCTCTCTCCTCTGAGCATCAGGCATGCAAACTGCTGTCAGAATCACTGTCCTACAAATGCTTACATTGTGACATGCCTTTCATTCCCTGCGCAAAGCATCTCAGGGACAAGATATTCTGTGTGAAATAAAACCTAAAATGCCTAGTGTGGCAAAGTGCTTTTTACAACTAGATTACCAATTACCTTTCCAAATGTATCTTTTTCTAGTTCCTATTCAGTATCTGCCCTACTTTGATTACCTGCAGTTTCCAAATAGTAATGTTTTATACAATTCCATAGGACTAAGTTGTATGCGCAGTCTTTAATTATCAAATTGTGTACTTTCTAATGAAAATTCTCTATTGCTGTTGATCTATAGTTTAAGATGTTATTCTATCATTTTAGCTTTTAATAAAGTCCTAGCTAGAGTACCAACCACCTTATGAGCATGGTTGTGCAGGCTTTGACAATTTACTTAGAATCTTTGCCTTTCAATTATTAACCAGAAAATAATGATGTTATAATAAAAATTATTGCTTCAGAGTTTTCATGAGGATTAAAATAAAATCAGAGTAATTAATCAAGGAATACTTGTAGCAATTATTTGTAGTTATGTTATTCTTCATAATCTCTGTATAGCTGGATGCACAGTCTATATGCTTTTGCTTTTATGTTTGATTAACATTCTGTAATATCAGTTATTAGAGGAAAATTGGTAAAGGAAGGAGAGTATATGGTATACAAAATAGGAAATAGCAATAAAAAAAGATAAAAATCAGAAAGGCAACTCAAACATTTACTGTGTCCTGATGGTAATGACCTCAGCAACTATTTTTAGGACATGTTGGAACTGCTTTGGGCAGCCAATTTTTGGTAAAACTAAGTGCCTTGAGATTTCAATAGAAGCTGTGTGCTTTCCGTAGTCTTATGACAGCAAATCTAAGTGACATTCTACAGTACAGTGGGATTCTATTGGGAACAAGAAGTATTAGATTCTAATCAGCAAGCTTGAATTTTTCTTTAGAACTTTTGAGGGGGCATTCTATAGTCCACGTAAGGCTCTAATGAGTGTCCTTGCAGCTCACAAGCACAGCCACCTAGAGGTGCAAGATTTATAACCACAAATAAATGGAGATGAAAACAAAATATTTAAAAAAACTGACACCCAAGCATCTGAGAGGTCTTCAGATTCCTGCCATCTCCCACAAACTTTAATGGCTATCACATGCACCTTAATGAATTTTTCTTAGAATTGACTCCAATTATTCTATGCTTCAGGTTCTACACTGAAGACCTTATTTGCTGATTGTTTTCTTGGAATACAAATTGTCTTTCTATGAAAAACAATGTTTCCTAGAATGAAGATTTGAGAAGTCCAGAAAATGTGACACATATTCCAAATTAAATTACAAATTTGGTCAGATTTCTAAAATGCTAGATTCAGTTAAAAAAATTACAATGCATCAAGTAAGTAGTTGTCAAAGTAATTTGTTTTTGAATGTCCTTTTTTACATTAATTTTTGCTTAATCAGCATATTGTTTTGCTTTTCATTGTGAATTAGTTATCAAGAATTCTTAGAGTACAAATGGTGGTTTGTCATTCTGCTTAATGTCAGAAGAATATGGACCAAAAAGCAAAGTCTGTTAAGATTTTAATTAAATCTGTTACTGTATGTGGTAAAAAAAAATAATGTAAAACCAACCAATTTGAATCTAATGGATATTCTTATAGATCAAGAATTAAAACGTTAGTGAAAAATTAGCTGATTTGTAGTAGTTTTAGAAAAAGGAGAAGTATGATATATAGTAATAGGTAAAGATACTACTTACAGATTAAGATTTGTCATCTTTTGTTTGTAGTATTTTACAGTATTAAAATATATTCATGATGACCCATTGGAGATATTCAAAAGTTCTCTTTAGATATTTCTCAGTATTTTATAAAATACTGTAGCATAACTGCTCTGTGGTTTACTACTGACTATTTAAAATTGCTAAGGAGATATTTTAGTTCAATAGGCATCTCCTGGTTGATCACATAATACAATGTTAATGGTGAGGAAGTTGTCTGGATAAGTTTACTTAGCTTAGAGCTAGTAGACATGAACCTTTGGAAAGTAAGTTAAGTCTGTCATAGGATCACAGTTCTGGATTACCATATTATATTGTAAGAAAGACAATCTCAAAGAGGAACAGAAGACTGATTGCAGTTATATAAAATCTATCATTTTTCCAGAAGAGCAATTCAAAGCCAGAATGCTGTTGAAGGGAAACTAGAACATCCTTTCTGTGCATGAAAGACAGTACATTTTCATATGCTTGAGGACTAGCACATTTGTCTTAATTACACTTTGCTTAAGTTACACTAAAATTAGCCTGTAGGTCCTGAGGACTCAGTGGTTAGCTGTGGATGGTAGAACAAGAGTTTCATAGACGACAGGAGAAAACCAATCTGGAATTTGAAAGATGACCACAAAATCCACTTTGTTGAAATCGCTGCGCAATGAGGAGACTGATTGCATTTTCTGTTCTTGCTTTGGGCTTCTGGCTGTCTGAGGGACATCTCCATGTCTGTCTGGTGGGGGAGGTAGAGCTCCTGTCTCTGTGGCTGCTGTTTTTGTCATCATCAGACTATTTATAAAACATTTGGCATCTCAGGGGTTTCTTCTAGGTTACTTAAATAGGTGTGAGCAGCTCTATGCAGGAGAAATCAAGTCAGTTAAATTTCAGACAAGATGTGTCTGTGTGCATTTACTGTGTGGTTACCTGTGCAGAGGCCTCAAGGCTTAGTTTTCTCCACCCCCTCTTCCTTGTCACCAGACTGATCTGAATCTCCAGTGCCTTCCCTTGCCTTCTCTCCTACTTTTCCCTAGATGGTGAGTTCCCTGAGGGTAAATCTTGTGCTATTGTTCCCACTAAAAGACTTAATAGTAGTGAGAGGAAAAACCTGGTGAACTAAAATGATGCTCTAGGAATAAAACATTCAAGTTTCCTGTGTTTGACATTATCACTAACCAAATTAGTGTTTGGAAGAGTTTTGTTGATGTTTTAAAGAGAAGGGGTTGCATGTGTTGTGATTACTGGTCAGAGCAAATATTGCAAAGGGAATGCTTGTGAGTCAAAAGAAAGTAACAAAGTTGTGAACAGAGTGCAGGATTTGGGAACATCTTGGATGGGAGCAGAGATATGGTGAGGAATGGCGTTGTTGGTACCTCTGACTAGGCAGTGAGAAGCCAGTTTTGTATGTAATGCAATTATCTGACCAAATCACTTCCCTGTTCCTTCTGGTGTTACAGGGAACAGGGTCTATTGTTTTATTTACCATTACGACCCTCTAACTTAACACAGATCACAGCACACAGCCAGTGGCCAATAAACATTTGTTGGGTAAATGAGAAGTTTTGATATTTCCACACTAGCAGTATGTTTAAAAGATTTTTAATTCAAGTTCAGCTTTTGAGCTGGTTAGATTCCTGTTGAATCTATTGCTTACTTCTTAAGCAGTAGTGACCTACTGAACTCTGTGTCAACAGCTGTATAGGTACTGGGTTCACCAAGTGATGTTTTGTACATAACAGGTTTATAGCCTTACTGAGGAAAGGTAGACATGTATGTCAGGCATGGTGACAAAACATCGTGGAATTTGAGCTGTTTGTGTAATATCTGAACATTGTTTAATATTTTGGAGTTCTTTAAATATCTCTGTCCCAATTGTGATCAGTTATTTCTCACCTGAGGCTCAATCTGAGTTTATCAGTGAAGGCCAAGTTATGTAACTTCAGTTAAAGTCTTAGAAAACTGTCAACAAAGTCTGATTATCAAGCAATGCTTAATTTGTTAGGAAAATTAAATCTAGGTAATATATCTTGGTTTCTGCATGAAACAACAGCTTAGTAAGAAATTAAAGAATAAAAATAGACAAAAAAAAATCATTTGTCCAAGTAGTCTCTAAAGGCACTGCAACGGCACAATAGTCTTAAATGAAAACCATAATTCCTCATGTTTCACCTTTTTTCCCATTAGCTGTATAGATTTCTTCTTTGGCAAACGTGGAATATTGCTGTTTTGTTTGCTTTTCCATATAAAACTTATTTTTTTGTTATGGATGTTACTGCTTACAACACAGGAAAATACACACTATGGGGGGATTATTTCTGATTTTGTGTTCAGTTTTTTTTTTTAATAAATTCTGTGTGCTTGTAAAATACTTCATATTAAAATTAATGTCATTCTCTAGGACCCTGGCCTTTTCTTTTTGGGAAATTGTTGTAGGTGTGTTTATAAGGCAGTTTTTACCTAGTACCCGTTTTTTCTAACTAGGAACCTGCTTATCCTGAACCTTCCTTTCTGTTCCATCCGTGGTTTTGAAAAAGGAACTATCCTAGGTGCTAATAGATAACATTGCAATTATTTTGTGTCTTAGAGTTTTAGCAAAGATCTCTGATACTGCAAAGTAAGAAATGAGCTGAGGATTTTTAACATGACTTTTTATTCATATTTCTTTTTGTGGTCCTGGCCATTGTTTCTAAGTGGGATAATGAGGTAGGGATTACTTATTTGAGAAATAACTCAGAAGTGGACAACAGGAGAGTTCATCTCAAATGAAAGTGACCCATGTTAACTATGATTGTTTCTGTTGAATCTCAGCTAAGTTTGCCTTTTCACATTATCACATACATTTTTAGAAGGATCTTTTTATGTATTTTGTGTCTCATTCTTTTACCTACCTGAGATTTTCTAAATTATTCCCAACACACAGATAATTAATTGCATTCACCAGTGAATTCATCTATGAAAAGGAGACCATGAATAAAAAATTCAAGAGATCAAGAGAGCCCAATAAATGTTTAAGAAAATTAAATGCAGGGCAAAAGTAAAGCCTCTTTCTTTGCCCTCTGCTGCCTGGGAATCTAGTGACACTGCTAGCTCCACTTGTTCTCTTCATTCTTTTGTACAAAGAACATGTATGTTTTATAATACTGGAACTTTGTCATTTTCAAAGCTGATGGATGCATGCCTTTTTCCTATCTTATACCACCTTTCAAATTAAAATTTTTCTTTGTATTTTCTATTTTACCATTTAAATGGATTCAAGGTTTTCTGCTTTAAAGTTTGAGCTTCTAGAGAATGAAAAATTGCTTAAAAGGGAAAAGAGACAAAGTATGTTAGCAGTAGAGAAACTGTTTTCTTAAGAATTCAGAGATGTAACACTCTCATGGTTGGAAAAAAATACATACTCATCCTTTTGTCATGCTACTGATCCTTTGTTACAAATCTGCTGTAAAACTAAGCATGTTGGGATACAACAGTCATTAACCTTAAGCAGGCATTAAATTCTCTCTTGAAAGTGGTAGTAAATCATTTGTGTTTGTCACAGCTTTTTCCTAATTCCCCAAAACATTCTTCTAGGGTTTTGCTTCCTTGTTTTTGGTAAAATCTAGGAGGATATAATGTGGACTGAGTTGGAGTATCAGAAAAATATAGGTACAATTAGAATTTTAATGTTAATGTTTTGTAGAAGGAAAACATGCTTTAGTAAGAGAAAAGTATCATTAAATAGAGCAGGAAAGATAAAAAGAGACACTGGTTTTGCCAACAGGTTTATTTATTTCACAAACGTGATATTTTCAGGGCTAGGCAGTTGTTAGATCACTAGACATATGGTGTAATCTCATCTGGGAGATGGAATATATCTCTTCATGAAGAATGATTTCTTCCGTTCTGTACAATATATCAACACAGAGCCTTTACAGCACAACATTTCAAATGTTCATAATTGGTGTATTCAATATCATATATGCATGCAGCTTTATTAGGTCATGTTTTCCTGACCTATGTTTTTTAGGTAGTTGCACATACAGTGATGTAAACCGTATGGGGGAGGCCTCTGAAACAGATGTAAGTGATGGGGGTAGAGAGTAATGATGCACTGTGGCCTTAAGATAGTTGACAACTTAAGGGGCTCTGGTTTAATTTCCAGATTTAAGTTCAGGATTCTTCTGTAGCTTGACAGAAGACCAGCCAGAGTCATATATGAACCATACTGATTGGCATAAACTTTCCATATTAGGCAAGTTGGTTTGAACTAAGTGCAGGGTAGATAACAGAATGTGATGCCTGAATTATCCTCTGGCAATGACTCTCAACTGAGTTGGTAATACCAGTTTCTAGAGTGGCACAAGCTAGGAGGGAATCCAAGGATTCAAAAGTCTTGAGTGAATTAACCCAAATATCCTGTCTCATGGCTCATGGTCCTACTTTTTTTTTTCCAGTTAAGACCAAGACATTGGCATAGCCAATCTGCATAAGTTGAAAATGAAAACTTCTCTGGAGATCTGCCACTCATATAATTAATTGCTGAGTCTGGTGCTCCATTTTTTTTTCTTGGATGTGCTGCAATAAGTGAGAAAGTGTTTATATGGTGACAAGGAGGTCTGCTATCTTTATACATAGACTTAAGTTGGTTATTAATCACACATAGGCTTTTTTATTAATTATTTTGCATTATGTGACAGTTTCATAGGCTCTGGGGTTCCCCCCCACCCCTCCCCATGCTCCTCCCCCACGGTGGACCCCCCACCCCGTTGCAGCATTACAGTTCAAATTCAATCAAGATTCTTCCCTTGCAAACAGATGCTAAGCACATAGTCCAGCTGCTCATTGTCCAGATGGAATGTACAACTTCTTGGGGAGACTATTTAGCTGCGATCAATCCCTAGTGGTTTTAATATTTCTCCAGTTATAAATCACTGCCAGTCTCGCCACTCCCAGTTCGATGAGGTCGTTGTAGAGTTCACTGGTCGACACTGTCCATCATAGAGTCTTCATTCGCCCGGTTTTCGCTGCCAACATATATCCGAGATGGTTGATTGACCCGCCCTGTCCTCTGTCCTTTCTTGGCTAGGGTTCTGAGTCCAGCTGGTGATCGCCACAATCAGCTTGTAGGTGCAATTCCTGGAGTGGTTTGTTTTCGGACTGGAGTTGCTCTGGAACCAGTGGGTGTTGCAGACTAGGTTGGTTCTGCCCAGCACGTACTCGGCACTTGCGTCAGCCAGTGGGGGCTGCGGCCTAGTTGGGGAGACCCACAATAACCCCCACCAGGCCCTCCCCCTATCCTGGTCTGCCCGTGTGTATAGCAGACTAGTCCAGTCCATCCCACATCCCATTTAGCTCTTGTATTTGTCCCTGGGTTTTAAAGGTTAGTTCTGACTAACCAGATCGGCCATCCAGTCCCCACAGATGTCGTTGAGTTCCTCTCTGTCTAGCCACCCCTGCCCCCCTCCAAGTCATCATGTCCTCCCGCGGGAGCAGTGACCAAGGAGGGGGAACTCATTGTTTCCCTCCTGGGTCGTTCACTGTCCCAGTTTATGCACTTTTCGGGTGGTTCCACGATTTGACTTGACAGAATTAGTCCCCAGAGCCAGCTTCTGCCAGCTGGTGTAGAGGCTAAGTCCTTACACCCCTCATCCATTCTAATTTATGCTTGCCCCAGTAGGGGATAATTTGTTCTGTCTGGCTTTTCCCTGGTCTAGTTCCCATGCGGCACACAGGTGTTGTAGCCCTGCTTAGTGTGGTCTGTCCCCAAACCAGCCCACGCTCTCCAGTGGGAGCAGCTGTCCGGTGAGGGGACCAGCCCCTAAATTCCCACACACATAGGCTTTTGATGGCTGACTCCTCTGCTCCAAGAAGCCCAAGCAATAGTTACTTGTTCTGTAGTGCTGGTCACCTATTTCCTAACCCACTGAAATGACCAGATTACTGTATTCACTGATGTGTTTCTTTCTATTTAACATCCCAGCCCAATTCATATCCAGTAAAGCTGTTAACAATTGCATTGCTGCTAAAACACCATGAGGTTTATGTATGTAAACAGGATTGGTTACTGTGTGCTCATGGCCTTTCATCAGAGGACACACCTAAAATATCTGCTTTAGAGTATTTCTCAGTGTTTCCTCAGTGACAACTTTATTAAGTTCTCTGGGGAACTAAGCAGAGATATGTATAGATAGTTTCTTTTCAGCTGGGTGGAAGGAGAGGCTGAACTACAGTGAGTTTTTTTTTTAAATATTTATTTATTTTATTACAAAGTCAGATATACAGAGAGGAGGAGAGACAGAGAGGAAGATCTTCTGTCCGATGATTCACTCCCCAAGTGAGCTGCAATGGCCGGTGCTGAGCCGATCCGAAGCCAGGAACCAGGATCCTCTTCCGGGTCTCCCACGCGGCTGCAGGGTCCCAAGGCTTTGGGCCGTCCTCTCCTGCTTTCCCAGGCCACAAGCATGGAGCTGGATGGGAAGTGGAGCTGCCGGGATTAGAACCGGCGCCCATATGGGATCCCGGGGCTTTCAAGGCGAGGACTTTAGCCACTAGGCCACGCCACCGGGCCTACAGTGAGTTTTTAAGAAAGTTCTTAACCAATCCTACAGGAATCCATGATGCTGGGAAGGTCCCTGTATATTAGCTAGAGGGACAGAGGTTTGAACCTGCACAACCATTGGTCTTAGGATATAGATTACTCCAGGGTCAGGAAAAATGACTGCTTGACCATGAACCATTCTTAGAGAATGACTCAGGTGTTTGCTCTGACAACCAGCATAACCCTCTTGGAAGCCAGATAAATGGGTGATTTTATTTCTGAAGGGGATAGCTGCCTAGTTCACATATCTGCTGCATCATTTCTTTCCACTAATTCTGAGGGTAGTCTTGGATGGAGGGAGGAAGGTTAGAATGAGTATACCATCAAGGTTTTTCAGAAAGTGTTCTCTTTCAGTGATATTCATTTCTATTCTTCTTCCAAAGATACAGAATTTTATTTACAAAATAGTCTAATTACTTGATTTTCCAAAAGTACAAGATTATGGTTCCTGATTACGAAGGGAGTTTCTCTAATTCCTCTGAGCATTCTTCTGGGGTTTTGCTTTCTATCTATACATAAGGCCTAAGAAAATGATATAGGCTGAAGTAGGGGACCAGAAACGCACAGGTACAATTTGGATTTAATGGTAATGTGGTTATATGGGAGGAAAAATTTTTCATCCTTTGGGAGAAGTTATTTTGGGTGGATTGACATTGTATATTTTTACACTTCTATTTATCATAGAGCTGAAATTCCCATGTCACCTTTTATATTTCCTTTTAGTTCCTTATTTGAATTATACTAGCACCTAGACTTGCCATAAATTTATAGACTTGCCACAAATTTGCCTATCAACTTCATTTGTTGTGATGGTTTATTCCTAGTTCTCCTTTGAGGTAAAAGCTGGTTGATACTAAACATGTATTAGTTTTCAACTGAAGAAACTTTACATGTCTAATTTAACATTTCATAATATCAGAAAATGTTAAAGAACTGAACCAGATGTCTGAATTTTTTAGTCATTTATTTTATGAAGTGGAATATGCTCTGTCACTGCTGAACATTTTTTTTTTTTTTACAAAAATCTTGCTATTAGACATCTAGAAATTTCCTTATAGATTTACATTAAAAGCCTCTGCAATACAGGAAAAGGATGAAATTACAGCGCTTTTTAGTGACACTAGTTTAAATTTTAATTGTATGTGCCACACCCATTTTGTTTTTTTTTTTGTTGTTGTTTTTTTTTTTCTTTTTTTTTTTTTTCTTTTTTTTTTAATTCATTAATTACATTGTATTATGTGACACAGTTTTGTAGGTACTTGGGTTCTCCCCACCCACCCATTTTGTTTTGAGTGCTCTCAAGCACAAATAATTGGCTTCCATCCGAGGATTAGAAGCAAATGAAGTTCCATTGTGTGAGGAGAACTGCATTGGCTCTAATACTGCAGACGGCAAGGGAGGGAAGGTACTATTTATGCAAGTATCTGAGTTCTCATTGGTTGCAATGCTGTGCAACAGTCATTAAAATTTAAACTTCTCACTTTTACTACAGAACAAGGACACATCTATACTTACACACAGTGAGTGAGGTCAGAGAGCAACAAGCAGGCATAGCAAATGTCTAGTGTGAAAGTGTGGTGAGGATTAAGCACATTTATCTTTTTTTTTCTTTTTTTTTTATTAATTATTTTGCATTATGTTACAGTTTCATAGGCTCTGGGAATCCCCCCCCACGCCCCTCCCCCCTGGTGGCTTCCTCCACCTTGATGCAGTATTACAGTTCAAATTCAATCAAGATTCTTTCCTTGTAAACATATACCAAGTATAAAGTCCAGCTATTTATTGTCCAGATGGGTTGAACAGTCTCTTGGGGAGACCATTTCTGGTCCGTTGTTAGAGCTGGCAGAATATCATCCCATTCAACCAAGAGTCCCGACATAACATCAACAGCAATTTGCAACATTATGGAATTGACATGGTTTTGAGTAACCAGTGTGTTACAAAAAAAAAAAAAAAAAAAAAAAAAGAAAGCAAGTTCTTAACCACAACCTATGATTAGCCCACTGACATTTCAGTTTTAGTTTTATATACAGAACCGACAAGCACATTTATCTTTTAACCTGTAAAAATAATGTTTGGGATGTCTCAGAACTTTTAAAGATGCTTCCTTTTTTCGTGAATTTTTACTTGCCAAAAGAAGATAGTATTCTCAAACATAGATGAGAGCGTGAACTGAAGTGGTACCTGTGGGAATGGAAAGGTGATATGTCGATTAAAAGAACAGAAAATTTAGAAATTAGTTGGAAAGGATGGAAGAATCAAAGGTGGACATGGATTTCAGTTTGTGCAGCTGGAAGAACGCTGGATTTGTTAATAAGCATTTTGAAATACATTTAGACTGTTAGAGCTCATTGACTTAAAATGTCAAGGGTCGTGGAGGCCCAACTGGTCAACAGACTGGATTGATGCTAGATGTGTTACTTTGGCATTCAGCAGAGAAGAGGGAAAAGGCTGAAGGAGGAAATGAGACTGGTGAAGATCTTTGCCAGGGCTTCTTTTAAGGAAGGAAACCCGCTTCAAGTGACATTTTCCCACACCTTAGTCAAAACTCATGTCTAGAAAATAATCAGAAACAAAGCCATGTTTTCTCTATGGATATCTGGTGTCTCGTTTCTTTTTTCTTTTCTTATCATTTTTTAATTTTTATTTTTCATGATATGGTTACATAGGCTAAGGGATTCCTCCTTGCATCCTCCTCATACCTGTTACAACACTGTTTTCTCCCATGTTAATACAATAGTGTGTAATCCTTCAGCAAGTTCATCATTCTGCCACTTAAGTGTATCATGTTGGTCTTTCATCTTTACTTTTGTCCCCCTTCTACCACCTTTTCTATTTCTTCTTATTTCTTGCTCAGTTTTCAAACTTGAGTGCTTAGGTCCAAACTTGGTGTCGTTTTCTTGTTGAGATGCTGGAAGAAATGTGACAGTCTCCACAGTTCTATTCCAAATTCTTAGTAGGGATGGAGGGGGACAGATAAACACGAAGTTGCTTTACCTCTGGCCCAGGTTTTGATCATGTGGCCACCCAATAGAAATAGCTGTGGTCAGAAAAAGGTTCTAAAAGGTTATAGTGTCATTGCCAGGCACTTTATGGTTTCAGTTGTAGTGCTTAGACCACAGGGAGATTAAGAGTGTATACAAATATTGTTTAATGCCCAACTATAGGAAAATCTTAGTAGAGTGCTGGAGTTAGAATCAGATGCCAGGGCATGGGAGATAATTGAATTAATGGAGAAGCGAGATAACAGATCCCGATATACCCCTGAAAAGTCATTTGGGAGGTATAGTAGACTGATGGGGAAACACTACTGAATGAGACCTGATACTATTTTTCATTTTATAAATTATCGTTTATGGAAGAAAAAATGTGTGCCTAATTGTTGCTTAGGTTGGATGGGCCAATAGTGAAAGACTGAAGATATGGGTAAGAGAAGTGGAAATTTCTGGGGTGTTTTAGAGATGGCAATAGATGACTCCACTGAGTTCAGGGGTTGAGACTGTTGGAAGGAGAGAGCCAAGATATACCTCCTGTGTGTTATATATGCATACCAACTTTGCTTCCTGAAATAATGTATTACTTACTGTGTTTTTCCCATTGGATGACTTTGGGCCCCAGGACAACTTCAGACTGGTTTTAGCTAAGGAGGCTTTTATGTAACAGAGATTCCTAAGAAGCCTCTAGAGGTAGAGCCAGATTTTGATAATGAGGATAAATGTCCAGAGAGTATCTTGTTGCCTCAGTCACGGTTTAGGCTCTTACGTCTTTCCATTTCTCTATGGCTGCATACTCTGCAGTGTCATAAATGGGGCAAGAAAAAGAAGACATTTTCTTCCTCTTTTTAGAAAACTACTATTTTTTCGAAAGATTTATTTTTATGGGAAAGTTAGATATACAGAGAGGAGCAGAGACAGAGAGGAAGATAGGAAGATCTTCCATCCAATGATTCACACCCCAAATAGCCACAACATCCATTGCTGAGCCAATCTGAAGCAAGGAGCCAGGAGCTTCTTCTGGATTTCCCATGTGGGTGCAGAGCTCAAGGTTTTGGGCTGTTCTTGACTGCTTTCCCAGGCTACAAGCAGGGAGCTGGATGGGAAGTGGGGCTGCTAGAATTAGATCCCAGCACGTGCAAGGCAAGGGCTTTAGCTGCTAGGCTACCACACCGGACCCAAAAATATTTATTATTTTTATTGGGAAGGCAGAGTTACAGAGAGGCAAGGAGAAACCAGAGAGAGATTGTCCATTCCCTGATTCACTCCCCAAATGGCCGACATGCCCAGAGCTGAGGTCATCTGGTGAGGAGCCATCAGGCTCTTCCAGGTATCTCATGTGGGTGCGGGGGCTTGAGGACCTGAACCATCCTCCATTGCTTTCTCAGGCCACATGGAAGGAGCTGGATAGGTACAGTGCCCATATGGGATCTGTGGATGCAGATGGAGGATTAATGTGTCATGCCACTGCATTGACTGCAGAGATAATTCACGTGTCTCTTGCCACATCACATGAATAGCATCTCCCAATATCAGCAACATCCAACCAGAGTAACCTCTTTGATAAAATCAGTGAAACTTCATTGTAATATCATTATCATCGTAGTTTACATTAGGGTTCACAGTTGGTATTCTCCATTCTGTGTGGTTACTGTCCTGGATATCCTTGTGGAACACCTATTGAACTCCTTCCGCTCAACCCCACAAAATCACTGGTCTTCTTTGCTGAATCCATAGTTTTGCCATTTCCAGAATCATGTGTGATTTGAGTCATACAATATGTGAAGATTTTCTTTCTTAAATAAAGCCTTCCATTTTGTTTAAAGTTTAGAATATTCCTGTCACTGCTCAAATTTTTCTGTGTCCCCTTCAAGTCAGTCCTCCAAATTTCTTTTATTTATAATTTAAATAATTTCTCTTTAGTAACTCTGATATTTAATGACCTGTAATAGGCTAAAGATTCTCCTTGGCCCTTGGTAAAAGCATATTTTCTTTCAGCACATCAGTACTTTTGGATCCCTGTTCAAAAGGATAGACTGACTAAATGTATTTATGGGTAGTTCCTCCAATAATATTAGCAATTATTAATAACACTTAACAATGTCTATCATTTACATATTTACGTTGTAGTAGGCACAATTCCAAGACTGTACATACCTTACTTATATTAATTCTCACATAAACACAATTAGGTGCCATTATTGGTTTTTATCTCATAAAAGAGATTCAACTATTTTCTCTGATTGGTTGTACTCTTCTTGCTTGCAGTAATACCTAGTAGAATCCTCCAAATTCCCCACCACTAGTTTGTTTTGAAGAAGGGCATGCAACTGCATGGAATGAGTTGTAGTCCCTGAGTAGGAAAGAGAATTCAACAAATTTCTGGGAGCCAAAAAATCAAACAAATCAAAAGACAAGAAACACCTCCCACCCACCCCCCCCCAAAAAAAAACAGATGAGAGAGTGATAATTGTGAAATAGAAAAGAGGAAGACATTGTCTAGAAAATACTCAAAGAGAAGCCAAAATGTATGCAGCTTGGGAATCTTTCTGTAAGAATGCTAGGTGGGAGAGAGGTGAGTTGAAAAGCTAAAACAATGCACATGTGTGTATGGAAATGTTGACCTCCTACTCACATATTTCCCTTTTCCCTACACAGAAGACTACAGAGCTAAGCATTTCCCCTCAGGCAAAGACTGAACTTAAAAGTTAATTGAGGAGTTGGTGTCTCAGAACGAAGCCCTGCAGCCCTTCAGCCCTTCATATTTCATAAGCACAAATGTTTGGATTCATACTATTAAAATCAGTCTTCCCTTGAAAAGTAAATATTATTACGTGTGACTCTCAAAAGCATTATACTGAACAAAAGAAATCAGGTTGATTATGCGTAGGTGGTTGTTTATTATTATGTGATTATGTAGTTTGTTGTTATTGACAAGATCTTTCTGATTTAAACATGCCATAATTTATTTTGCCCCTATTCCTCCTGATGGAAAATTATAATGCTTTTTTTATGACAACTCTAAAGCTACCATAAACAATCTTCTACAAATATAATAAAACGTGTTTCCATTTCTCTTAAGTAAATACTTGGAGGACTATACTTTCTGAATCATAGGATAAGAGTAATTTTAACTCCATAAGGAATTCAGCGTTTGTAAAGTGGGCTTATTATTTTTGACCGTCTTGAAATATCTGACAGTTTCAGGGGCTTTGTTTTCTCTCCAGTGGATAAGGTAACCATTCTTTGGGAATTTTAGCCATTCATCTATTTGTAATAGTTAACTCATTCAATTTTTAACTTGCGTATTCCTTACAGTTTATACTGTCCTACACAGTTCTATATGATTGCTGATTATTTGAATGTTGTCTTTGATGAAATACCTGTTCTTCTTTGTAGTTATATTCTTGTTCAGCTTTCTGGTTATTGTGTGTATGCTGGCATATGTTTATGTGATATACGTCAGATGTGTGAGTTCTAAACAGAATCCCAGCTTTGTCTCTTTATTCTCTTAATGATTTTGAAGGAGGATAAACATTTAATTTGGATTAACTCTAAGGAAATTTTACTGAGCCCTAAGTTTGTGAGAATATTCTTTTATTTTCTACAGGAGCTTTAAGGTTTTCTTTTTCCTTCAGCACGAATGAGTTTTGGGTGCAGTATATGCTTTCTTCTCCCCTATGCTCATCATTTGTTGAATAATTTGTTGAAAATATTACTCTACCCTCAAGAAATTTCTTTTGTGCCCTTAAAAAAACTAGGATGATCATGTACTTTGGTGTCTATTTCTGAACTTTACATTTTATCTCAAAAATCTTTTTGTTTCCACTAAACATCAACAACAATTTCTATAGTTATTAGTATATTTTCAGATCAAATAGTGTGAATACTTCAGTTCTGTTATGTTTGCAGAATATGCTTTCTTTCTCAGAGGTGTTAGGTTTCCATACATGTTTTAGTAATTACTTTCCAAATCATCAAAAAGTAATATGTTGGGACTGAAATAGGTATTATTTAACCTATAGGTAATTTTAGGGAGAACTGATGTAATACTGATGCTGATTTTTTAGACTTATGAACTTAAACTAGTTCTTCCTTTTCTTAATTTTTCAATTTTTTTCAGCTATTATTTGAAATTTTCAGTGTAGATCAATTCCACATATTTTGGCACATTTTCTCTTAATAATTTTATGATTTTGATGTTATACATTGAATTTAAGGTTCTTTTGCTGCCAATAATGAGAAACATAATTGATTACATGTACTAAGTATAGCTCTATGACTCTGATAAATTTGCTTTTTGTTTTGATAGCTTTTTTGAAGATTTCTTAAGACTTTCCCAGAAGTAATCACATCAACTCTGCAAAACTATGAAGTACCTTTTTATTGTATAATACTTGCACATTTTATTTAATTATCTTACCTTAAGGCATTATCAAAGTTCTCCAATTTAGTGTTGAATGCAAGTGATTGCCAACAAGGGGAAAGTTTTACATATTGTACCATTGATTGCAGTCTCAATTGTTGGCCATAATTTTGATTACAGAATTTTTAGTTTATCAAATTGATAGTGTTTTCTATTATTTTGCGAATATAATTTTAATGATATGAAGTAATGTTGAGTTACTTCATCAGCTGTATTTTTTGCATGTAAGGAGGTGAGATTATATGTTAATTTCCTTGCTTACACTTTTTTATACTCAACTGCACCAATAATTCTCAAAGATTAAATCAGTCTTATATTTGCAGAATAAGTCACACTTAATGATTATTAACTTCTCTCCCATTCCTAGATTTCTATTTGCCAATAGTTTGCTCAGAAATTTTCATCTAAGTTCATGTAATCCACTAATCTACTTTTTTCTTCTCTTAAGATATTTTTGTTAAGGTTGAGGATCATGATTTTGTAACCAAATACATCAAGTTAGAAAATGTTCCTAGGAGACTCAGAGGAAGCTCCAGGCTCCTGGTTTCTGGATAGCTCAACCTTGGCAGTTTGTCCACATGGGGAAATAACCAGCAGATGGAGTATCTCTCTCCCTCTCTCTCTTTCCTGCTCCCTCTGTCACTCTGCCTATTTCATAACTGAATCATTTGTTTTTGTGCAGTTTCTTGAACTCTTTTTAGATTTTAGTTATTAATCCTTTGACAGTTGCATAGCTTGCATCTATTTTATCCCATTGTATTGATTACATTGCATTGACTGTTTTGCTCTGCAGGTGCTTCTTGACTTGATGTAATCCCCTTTTTCTGGTTTTGCTTTTATTGCCTGTGTTTCTGAGATCTTCTCCAAAAACGTTTTTGATTATCCCAAGGTCTTGCTGAGTTTCCTCAATATTTTCCTCTAGTGATTTCATGTATCTGGTCATAGATTTAGATCTTTGATCCATCGGGAGTTGATTTTTGCCTAAGATAGGTAGAGGTTTTGCTTCACATTTCTGCATACAGAAATCCCATTTTCCTAACCCATTTTATTGAAGAAACTGTACTTTCTTTAGGCTGCAATTTTAACTTACTTGTCGAAGATTAGGTGGTTGTAGATGTGTGAGCTAATTTATGGGGTTTTAGTTCTTTTTCATTGGTTTACATGCTATTTTTGTGCCAAGCAGGGGTAACTATTTTAATGTCAGACAAGATAGACTTTAAGGCAAAAATTGTTAAAAGTGACAACGAAGGTTGCTATGTAATGATTAATGAGTCTGTTGATATCTAAGAGAAATTCTTTCAGAGTTAGCAAGGATTTCTTTAAAATACATGATAAACTATTTTACCCATTAATGAACTTATTGAGATAAAGTTTTATAGCACCTCACTTTTAATGTATATACTATTTGTAGTTATATTCCCTCTTATTTCAGATGTTGGTAACTCATATGTGTTTTCTTCATAGATTTTCTGGGGGAATTTATTTTAGTGATATATTTTAAAGTTTGATTATTTATTTGAAAGGCAGAGACACAAGTGCGCGCGCACACACACACACAGATAGAGAGAGAGAGAAAGGGTCTCCTATCTGTTGATTCACTCCCTAAATGGCTGCAATGACCAGCACATGGCCAGGCTGATTTCCAGATCTTCCAAGAAGCTGGCAGCGGTCCAAGAGCTTGGACCACATTCCCTTGCTTTCCTAAGCGCACTAGCAGGAGCTAGACTACAATTTGAGCAGGCAGACACTGGCTCCCACACAGGAGTGATAGTGACTAGGACACCACATTGTCCCAAATTTTACCCTTTTTTAAAATTGAATTCTTCTCATTTTGTTCTCAACTCCAAATTAAATGATAGATTTTTAGATTTACTACTGTAAATAGCCTTTTAAGCACTATTGTAACTGGTTCCCATAGATTGTGAGGTAAAACTATCTTTTAGCCCAAAGTATTTGTTTCCTCTGGATCCCCCCCACTCCTTTGGTGCCACAGGTTACTTGGAAGATGGTTATTTAATGTCAACATATCGGGGACAGCAATATTTCCAGATATCCTGTTATTAGTACATTTTATTTTGTTCTCTTCAGAAAATATTCTGCCTTGTCAATCTTTCAAAAACTATTGAGGGCTGTTTCAAGGTCAAGTATAAAGTTTATCTTTGTTAGTGGGCTCTGTGCACATGAAAAGAGTGTGGTTGTATAATTTTTGCATGTACTGAGTACAAAATACTTGGACATAAAATTTGGAAAATTTCCTACTTCAAAGAAAGCCAGATTGCTTTAGACAGTAATCCTAAGACAGAAGTTAAGGAGCAATGCTTTGATATAATAGAAGTCTGTTTCCACAAACTGGGTTTACTGGATTTTTGCTTTTTACATAAGTAAGATAATTAGTTTCTCCAATTTTTATCTTCTAGAGATAATGACTTTTCGCCCATTAGCTAAGCATTTTCCCCATTCTTAGAATCAAGCAACAGACTACATGAAGTGGCCTCAAAACCTTCATGGGATTGAAAGATAAGCTCATTTTGGTGTCAAAAAAGTTGAGATTTATTAACATAAGATGGTCACTTCATAAAGTTCATAGAAGTACATACTATGAAAAAATTATAAATGGATTTGAAGTTGTTGTAGTGCACAGTTTTAAATCAGATTTTTCCATTAATGTTTTAGGTCCTCTTATATATGGATATTTTTGTGAATGCTGTCACTTAATGAAGTGTTGAATGTGAGAACAATCAGTAAATATGGAAAAAATGAGTCACATGGAACGTAGGTTGGAATTTTATAGTATCCATGTATAGCTAAGTTTAGTCAAATTTATGTGAAGGTAATTCTAGATTGTCCACTAAGTATTTTTAAATCTCATGGAATTTGAGTCTTCTTTTTATTCTTTGACAAGGTCTTTGAAATCCAGTTAGAAATGTGTCCAAAATTGTCACGAATTATCAAACTGTGCTCATTTGAAGGATGCGCTCTTGATATTACAGTGAATTTATGAGCAGGTTTAAAGTAATAAAACTTAGCAAAGTGAGCTAGAGGCCCCAATTGTCTATGAGAAGTGCTTTTTGAACAGATTTTTATTGAGACATTTTAAATGCAGAGTTCCTTAGACTTCATTATTTAAATAATGTGGACATCTGATCAATAGACAAGTTTGCCAGCAAGATAACAGATAAATTTAGTGAAATTCCAGTCTGAAAATTTTGGTTTCTGACGATAAAAGCAAGCAATACAAATAATTTGGCTCTGAAATGGTATTTCCCTAAATTGTTCACCTGGAAGCCAAGGTAGCTATGCACATGAATGAGCAGAGGTTGCAAGGAGAAAAGTGAGACCTGTTTCCCCAAGGAATGTACGATTACAGTGGGAGCAGGGCCATCAAGGCAGTACATTGGCAAAGCTTGTTCAGAGCTTTTCATTCTCACTCCTGGACTATCCCCTTGCTCACCTCCTGTGATGATGGACGTTTCCCATTCCCAGACACTGACAAGTTCTTTCTGCCTCTGGTTTCAGTCTTGAAAGGACTTTCTCATTAACCTATACCAACATGCAAGATTTCTGATAAACTTTCAAATATAGCACCACTTGGTGAGATTTACATTTCAACCAAGGCTGAAGCAATAGACAAAATGAATAAAGATCAAATGGTAGAAATCACTACAGGTTCTTCACGTATCTATAAAGGTTATTCCCTATTTCCCACAGGTTGTTTCTGCAAGGCCTAATGGTAGAGTGTAGTGTAAATGAAAAGGGTTCAGAAACCTGTAAAACACTGGGGCAGTGATTATAGCTGCAATACTTTCAAGCTTAGTTTCACCCTCTATAAAATGGATATTAATAACACTATCATATGTTAATGCTGTCAGTTATACAAAGCACTGGTGTCATTGTCTTGTACATACCAAACCAACCAACCAAACAAACAAACATGTGCTGGAACCTTGGCAGACAGGCTAGGAAAATGATGAAGTGCTATATATTATAATTTCAAGCCCTAAGGACTATACTTACAAAGTGACAGAGTTCTTTAAAGAAACCTGAGGGGCAGATGAATCTTGTTTTGATCTTTGAATGATTGGGGAAAGATTTTGTGGAGGACATTCAAGGTAAGAAACAAGACTAAGGAAACAAGGACTCAATTTTGTGAATAATACCCATGGGTCCTTGGTATCATGAAGTGTTCTGTAATACAGGGTATATAATTATCTGCCACAAGAGAATGAGAAAAAAATTATATGTAAGGAAATTTAGGTGAAAAGTTACTCTTGGCTTATAATGATGTATGGTAGTTCTTTAGTAGATCAGTTAAGTATTTCACTTCAATGTCTAAAAGTAAGGGACATAGATTATTATAATGAAAAACTGCAGTTAGAAGACTTAGGCAACTTAGGCAACTTAACATTCTTAAATATAAACTCAATAATATTGTGGAAAGTACATGAGGAATAAAGTATTTTGTAAATCCTAAAATGTTAAAGGGGTGCTCGTCACTGAATGTCATTTTTTGTTCTTCAAGCGACAGCAATAGGAGCAAATAAAGAATGTATTCTGTTGTATTGAATGAAGAAACCCACAAACTATCTCAGTCATCTGGCTTTCATTCTTGGGGACACAAATCTTTAAAAAAACCATTTATTAGCTTACTATACAATTTTTAATGACTTTCTGGTTTGATAGTCTCCTTTGAAATGTTTTAATAGGTATTGGTCTATTTTTGTTTAGAAGTAATAGCTCTTCAAAACATTACTTATTGTGTTGCTGTGTTACTATTTTTTCCAATTTTAGATGTTTGCATAGTTTTGGTCGGAAGGATCCAGGCTTAGGGAAAAGTGGATGTGATCCTTGTTTCCAAGCTTTTTATTTCTTCTTCCCATTTCTGTGGGGAGGAGGGAGATAAAGGGAGAAGCCACACTCAGCCTCCCAAATCGTCCCAGTACCAAGTGATGGGGAAAAAAAGAGCCACCTGATATCTACCCATGGTCCTGATGTGGTGGACACTTCGAGGGTTCTGCCCAGGTGGATGCTATAGTTCTGAAATGCTGTTTATCTTGTCAATCTATGGATGAGGAAGCCCTTCCTATGTCCATTGGTTGACACAGATGGCCTTGGAGTCTCTGTTTGTGGAGATGTTTGCTGTCATTGTTTGGTTGGGGTAGTTGTCCAATTTGTTTTGATCTCCACTCTCTGCTATGGTAGTAGATGTCCTCTGCGGGCCTCAATGGGCTATTATATCCTCTATGTCCACCAAGGCCTGCTGTCCACCACTCCATCCTTTACACTGAAGAACAGTTCTCACAGGAGGATCCATGGACCTGGGCCAGGCAACCCAGGCCTTGCCGAACCCCGTCCCAGGGGATCATATACTTGGCATCAACTGTGCAGGCAGGACCAAGGACCCAGGGCAGGTGACCCAGGCCTGCCAAGCCACCTGCCCCTGGGGCTCATGGACCCAGCACCCATTGCACAGATGAGTCCAAGGTCCCTGGCCAGATGTCCTGAACCCTGCCAGGCCACCACCCCTGGGGCTCACGCATCCAGCACCTACGTCACAAGTGGGCCTGAGACCTGGCATCCGCTGGACCCTTCACCTCCAGGGCTCAAGGGTCCAACACCCACCATTCAGGTGACTCAGTGACCAGGTCCCCATGCAGTCCTTTTAAAAAGGACTTATTTATTTGAAAAGCAGAACTGCATGAAAAGAGGAGAGAGGGAGAAATGGAGAGAGACGGAAAGAAGGAGTGAGGGAAAATAGGAAGAGAAGGAGAAAGAAGAGAGGTCTTCAATCTGCTGGTTCACTGTCCAAATGACCACACTGGCCAGGGCTGAGCCAAGACAAATCCAGGAGCCTAGAACTCCACTTTTGTCTCACACATGGGAGGAAGGAGCCCAGACACTGGGTTAGTTCTCTGCTTAGTGTTGTAAAGGAGCTGAATCCGATCTAGACCTGACTGGTGCTCATATGCAATGCTGGCGCCATAGATGGTGGCCTCACCTGTGATGCACATAGGGGAACAATGTCTGTAATGCATTTATTCATCCATTCAAAAAATATCTACGAAATATGTAATATCTGCTTTGGCCCAATGACAAAATTCTGTAACATGCTTTTTAAAAAAACAAACAAACAAACAAATTTGAAATTGAGTAGAATCCTGTTTGCTCATCACTTGCCTTTTCTGAACTGTTGTTTCTACCTGTTCCCTGACTGTTAGTGTGATTTTCTTTATTTTTTATCATCAGATATCCTGCTTTCATCCTTTGCTGTTATTTAAGGACACTGCTAAATTTCCCTGAACAACATGCTAGCCAATACTGCTTTCCCTTGGCTCTTTCTTGCTCAAATGCATCTTCTCTGCACTCTGTTAGTTTTGCTGCTTTGCTGCCATGACTCTGTCTACCAACATTATTGGGAATTTGCTTTCCAAATCACTGAATATTTACTGTTGGATAGAGATTTGATGACCATATTTATATGTCACCTTGTTTATGAAAGAATTTCATACTGTATAATAGAAGGTATTTACTGATGGGGTGCTGTTAAAGTCATAAACAATGTTTTACATTCTTGTGGTAGATCAGTTAAATAAATTCTAGGATATGTAACAGACTAAATGCAAATGAAAGATCAGTTAAGAGTGTTCTTGGACCCGGCACGATAGTGTAGTGGTTAATGTCCTTGCCTTGCATGCGCTGGGATTCCATACGGGTGTCATTTCATTGCCTTGGTGGCCCTGTTTCCCATCCAGCTCCTGCTTGTGGCCTGGGAAAGCAGTTGAGGATGGCCTAAGGCTTGGGTCCTTGCACCCGCATGGGAGACCTGAAAAAGCTCGTGGCTCCTGTCTTCAGACTGGCTCAGCTCCAGCTATTGCAGCTGCTTGGGGAGTGAACCATTGGACGGAAGATCTTCTCTCTCCTCTTCTCTATATATCTGACTTTGTAATGAAAATAAATAAATCTTTAAAAAGAAGATATATTTGTTTTTATTGGAAAGGTGGATATACAGAGAGGAGAGACAGAGAGGAAGATCTTCCGTCCGATGATTCACTCCCCAAGTGAGCTGCAACGGCCCATGCTGCGCCGATCCAAAGCCGGGAACCAGGAACCTCTTCCAATTCTCCCACGCGGGTGCAGGGTCCCAAAGCTTTGGGCCATCCTCAACTGCTTTCCCAGGCCACAAGCAGGGAGCTGGATGGGAAGTGGAGCTGCTAGGATTAGAACCAGCGCCCATATGGGATCCTGGCGTGTTCAAGGTGAGGACTTTAGCCACTAAGCCACGTTGCCAGGCCCAACAAATAAATCTTTTTTTAAAAATTGTTCTTATTGTATTACTCTAGTATCAAGCAGAAAAAAAAAGTAAGTCACAAACTCAGGTGGTAAATATGACATTCGTATGTCAAGGTCAAGAGTACATGTATAGGGTCAAGGCAAATGAGGACTGGACTTGGGGAGCAGAATTAGCTGACTCAGATGCTGAAGGGCCTCATTGCTGTGACTTCTTTCTCTTGAAAATTAACTCCTGTGTACCCAGTTAGCCTATTTGACTACATTTGATAAGGAACACAAAACTGTTCATTGATCTGAAAATGCTTGAATTATGGTATTGGTCTAGCAACAAACTGCAGACTGCTTAAAGTTCCTCAGCTGTTTAACCTACCATTGTGTCTAACTTTGAGTTAAGACTGTGTTGTTTGTCAATTGCTGGCCTGAAACAAATTTCACAATAGTCAACACTTCTGTTTCTTTATCTGAAAAATGGTGATATTTATTCCATATAACGCTTAAACTGAGAAAATGAAGTAGATTTTAGAAAATTGCATACACAGTACTTGGCATGTTGTAAGCCATAATTAAATATTATTGCTAGGATTTTGTAACTACAATCTAGTGTTTTGACCTCTCTCAACATTTTCTTACCACATCTTATAACTTACTTCAATTCCATTACTGAAAATAATTTTTGACTGTATAATTAAAGTTATGACAACTAAAGCATTAATAAGAGCTTTTAAGTTATAGTAATTGAGAATCATTTGATGCTGTTGTGGTACCTGGTCTCTTACCTGCCTTAATTGCCTTCCACTCCTACTGCTTTTGCTCTGAAGTGGCCTATATACTTTCAAAAAATTTGATTTCAAATAAGAAAGTAGAAATGTGGGTTTAATAAGGGCAATTATAATGCCATGTTTCAGTTACTACTGGTAATATTCACTTTTATGCAAGTGATTACTTCTGTAAATTCCAGAATGCACACATGCACGTGTATACACACACACAACCCCAATAGGAACACAGTGATGGAAAGATGAATATTCAGTAGTGAAAAGTTGTCACTGAAGCATGGAGATGGAAAGTGTCTTCCTTAGCCCTTCCAGCTGCCTCTTTACCGTGTCTTTCCTCCTCACTGCATCCTGTGACCTAGCAGGGTGCCTAGGTGGGTCCCACGTGTTGACAGATTCTTGTCTGAAGTGGTACCTGATGAGATGACTTCTCACTTCTCTTTGTCACCTTTCCTGATATTGCGACTGATGTTTTGAGGGCTTTGCTATGTTCTAGACATTGTTCTAAGAACTTTACATGTGTTAACTGATTTACCTCCTCCTGCTGTGCCACTAGGAGACACTGTTTCTGTCCCAATGTCATAAAGTTACAAACTAAGATGGTTGAGGGGGTAAGTATCTTTTCCAAGATCACACAGTGTGGGCGATCTTGAGTGGGATTCCTATGCAGGTGACCAGTAGTAACCATTAACACCTTCTCCTTAGATGGACCTTCTGAACATAAATTTACGAACTCTGCATTTTTTCCCTCTCATTGGTCTCCATCATTAAAATTCTCCTCTGGCCAAAGTAGATACTTCCTTATCTTTGGCTGTGACATGAATGTCTGTGATGCTTGGCTTCCAGCACTGCTTCCCCGCCCTCTGACTCACTTAAGAACCAGTTCAGCTATTTTTTTGTGGGGGGAGGAAATTTTATTGTATATTCATTGATGGGCACATTGATTTGTCCAAACATTTGCTTGTTAATATATACATTCAATATCCAAAAAATGTTTTAAGTCTATGTGTCAAGCAAAATGGATTTTTCACTTTATTATATATGCATGGTGTAAATTTTATTTATATATAGATACACACATACATACATATATATACATATATAGATACACACATATATACCTACATATACTGTGTAGGTATATATGTGTGTATCTATATATATAGTGTGTGTTGTGTGTGTGCATGTGGTATATATATATATAGTAAATGAATTTCATGTGTTTCACCCAGATATCTTCTCCATTCTATCCTTGTTCCCACTTTCCCTCTGCCTTACAGTTTTCAATTTCTTTTACAATGTCATTCTTTCAATTCACTTCACAAGATCAGTCCTCTCCTTGCTCTGTCCAAGAGCTCACAAACTGTTTGGAGAGGCACACACACACACACACACACATACACACATATTTCACATAATTATTATGAGAGTCATACCACAGGTATGGTCAAGGTACTATGGGAGCACAGAAAAGGAAGTGTGGGACTCAGAGAACAAACAAGCTAATGCTTATCTCTGACTGTCTAAGGCAAATTTTCTGTAGATAATTATGAGGTGTAACGGAGGACAGGGAAAGGAGAAGGAATAAGATGTAGGGGAATAACTTGGCAAAACACACACTAGCATGACAGAAATCTAATATTCAAGGACCTGCTAGTACTTTGCAGAGCTGGAACTAATATGCTTATGAGAGTGACAGAAAAGAGGACAACTAAAGGCCTAATGGAATAACCTAGTGGCTAAAGTCCTTGCCTTGCACATGCCGGGATCCCATATAGGTGCCACTTCATGTCCTGGCTACCCCCACTTTCCATCCAGCTCCCTGCTTGTGGCCTGGGAAAACAGTAGAGGACGGCCCAAAGCCTTGGGACCCTGCACCCATGTGGAAGACCTAGAAGAAGCTCCTGGATTTGTATTGGCTCAGCTCTGACCATTGTGGCCACTTAGGGAGTGAATTGGTGAATGGAAGATCTTCCTCTCTGTCTCTCCTCCTCTCTGTATATCTGACTTTCCAATAAAAATAAATAAATCTTAGAATAAGAGAGAGGACAGCTAACTCAGAATTTTAAGTAGGAGAATATATATACATACATATATATATATACATACATTCATATATATATTTCTTAATGTACTAACTTTAAGGAAATTTAGAATTTGAAAGTAATATTAAATTAACACTGGGAAATATTTAGGATAAGAGTGTAATTATTTGGATGGAAATTAGGAAGTCAAGATTCCGTAATCATGGGCTGAGGTGACAGAATCACTTCCAGTGTGGAGAAGTGATGGATCCTGAGGTTGTAACAACTTCTGTATATACTAAGTGTATCATTATAACATTAGTTGAGATTAGGAATTCAGGAAAATGATTAACTGTTGGAAGAATTTTAATTTGGGGCAACTCAGTGAAGATACTTAGAGAATGAAATTTATCATTAAATATTTGAATATTGCTAGTGTGTTAAACATCTGATTCAGGTATTTATAGTTGGATGTGGTTTTTACAGTTAAGCAGGACTTGATTCAAAGGAAGGAACAAGAAATATAACACCAATAATCCTGATGATCTGCACACTGGGCTCAGGGAGGTTGTATCTATTAGAATGAAGAGCTGAGTATGAGCAGCTGGTGAGCTCTGCACAGAACAAATGATTTTGGAATCTCAACACAATTTTTATAGCAAGGTTGAGTTTAAATGTTTCGCTAGGAAGACAGCAGATAAAAGTTGCTGAGATGTGAAAAAATGTAGGGTCCTGAGTGAATAACACATCCTTCTGTGTGGTTGGAATACAAAGCAAGTAAGTTCATATAGACAACTGTGCACACATGCTGTTTGGTTTGTGGGCGTTGGGGAAGCGCTTCCTTCACACTGACCTGTCAGCACAAGTGTTTGTGGCAATCACTGCCTGGCATAGCCCTAAACTAGCAATGCAGGTCATAAAGTCTGGACAGGAGAACATCACCTCTTTTAGTTGAACAACTAGCACAAATTTGTTTCTGGGTTTATATTGAGTCATTGGTAGAACACTGTATTCTTTTAAAATTGCTTTAAAAATGTTTTAGAATAATGTCTTTACTCTGTTGCTAGCTAAATTTTCAAAGTCTTTTGTATAAAGAGATCACAGAGGGGTCAAAATAGATATTCTCTGAATTTAATTCGGGAATCCATTTCTTGACACTTTTGTTCACAGGACACAGATCCTGGTTTGTAATTGTGAACAGATACCAGTTTGCTTCAGAGAAGACTTTATGAAGCCCAGAAAGACTGGACATTCAGAGTCCATCTCTTTCTGCCCTCTGTCTTCTGTGCCTTCTTATTTATGTCTTGGTTGCTGAAGAAGCATGGCTTCCAGCCAGAGCATGTGATCCTGAAGTCTCCACAGAGCCTGACTGAGGTGGAATTGGTGGTTTTCCAAGTGGAGGGGGCTGACAGAGTAAGAAGGCTCCCAAACTAAAATGTAGTTTATGATGTATTGGTTAGTGAATTAGATTATGTATCTACTCAAGTACATACTCAAATATCAGCAAAGGCTTTTGTCTGTTACTCATAGTTGCATTTGAACGATAAAATGTTAAACTCAATGCAATAAAATTTGGAATACCTTCCACGTACAAGATATTCTGTCACTGAGCCAGCAGAGCTGGTATAAATTTTCCCTTGATTTAATTCAGGTATGCAGGTATCAGATTACTTAGTGTATAGCTACTTGCATTATAAAACACCATATCAAGGAATGAACTTTAACCTACCATCTCCTTTTAATTTGTTTTTTTTGGAAAAAGATTTATTTATTTATTTATTGCAATGTTAGATATACAAAGAGACGTAGAGACAGACAGGAAGATCTTCCATCCACTGATTCCCTTCCCAAGTAGCCGCAAGGGTTTGAGCTGAGCCAATCCAAAGCCAGGAGCCAGGATCTTCTTCTGGGTCTCCCACATGGGTGCAGGGTCCCAAAGCTTTGCGCTGTCCTCAACTGTTTTCCCAGGCCACAAGCAGGGAGCTGTGGGGCCACCAGGACATGAAGTGGCACCTATATGGGATCCTGGCGCGTGCAAGGCAAGGACTTTAGCCACTAAGCTACTGTGCCAGGCTCCATTTCTCTTTAGTTTGGATACTCATTTTTATCTTTGGTACATCTTGCTTTTGTGACCTCATACCTTTATTCAGTCATGGTCCTAAACCCAAAGAAAGTTTTTTTGCTGTCTATGACAAGTCTATGCTAGTTGACTACCTAGATTTTGGTCAAGACTACCAGCTTCTAAAACTAACAAACGCTATTGTAGTTAGAATATATTTTATGATCTCATTTTTATTGTCACTAGAATGTTTAATGTGATAGAACCATCAATGATTTTTTTAATTCATGATATTCCATTGACATATCAGATGACAATAAAAGATCTATTTTTCTCTTGGCATTTATTTCATTTACCGAATATTTAACCTGGTTTATTTTTTGTTTAAAGATTTATTTATTTTTATTGGAAAGTCAGATATACAGAGAGGAGGAGAGACAGGAAGATCTTCCATCCGATGATTCACTCCCCAAGTGACCGCAATGGCCCATGCTGTGCCAATCCAAAGCCAGGAACCAGGAATCTCTTCCGGGTCTCCCACGTGGGTGCAGGGTCCCAAGGCTTTGGGCCGTCCTCGGCTGAATTCCCAGGCCACAAGCATGGAGCTTGATGGGAAGTGGAGCTGCTTGGATTAGAACCGGCGCCCATATGGGATCCCGGCATGTTCAAGGCTAGGACTTTAGCAGCTAGGCCATGCTGCCGGGCCCTAAACTGGTTTATTTTTGTCATTATTCCAGAAATTCCCTATCATTGACTATCTGGAAAAGTAAAAGATTGTTTGAATAAGTAGAAGTGTTACATATGCAGATACTATTTATTTAAAAGATTTTAAATATCTGACACAGGAGAACTATATTTTTATATCCTAAAATTTGTGTAGGTAAACACAACTTTAGCCAAGGCTATAAAGATGAAATTCCGTGAAGAATGCCACTATTTAAATTGTCAACTTTCACAAAGTTTTGTAGGAATTATGACCTTTTATTACTATTTCAGTTGTGTCTACGCTGAAGTGATTTGTTAAAAAATACAATTCAAACTTTGATTCTGATTTGCTTTTAATTTCCTTCTTTTGACAGCAATTTTGTATTGACATTCAGATTTTACCCTCTGAGATTTTTTCACATAAGGAATATGAGTATTTTTTTGAAAAAATTGTGGAAATGCGATCAGTGTACCATTGATTGTGATGATCATTTCAACATTTCTGTCTTTTTAGACACTACGTGAAGCTATGTGGCCCAGAGAGAGATTTGCAAAACCCCTCGTCTGGGAGAGTGTGTTCCTGAATGCAGCTTGCCTTGACGCTTTCACAGGGCACTGACCCTATGGCACAACCACGCCTGTACTTCCAGCGCTTTTCAATGATCGCCAAACATTGAATAGTGATGTTGGCCTTGGATTTACAGGTTTGCTTCCTGATAGCTTGTTTACTTCTTTGTGGCAGAAAAGCTTGCCCTAATCACTCTCCATGGTGGCTAATCTTTTCAAGAGCTTGATTTTACCTTACTTACATAAGCTTTGCAGAGGAATGTTTACAAAGAAATTGGGAAATACAACCAAAAAAAAGGAAAATCTTTCCCAGAAAAAAGATCAAGGCATTCCCACAGCTACGCAGACCAAAACTCCCAGATTTTCTAATACTTTGAAAAGCACCGTAAAGAAGATTGCAAAGTGTTCATCTGCTCGCAACTTATCTACTGAAGAAGACGAGGCTAACAAAGAGTTTTCCCTCTCTCCAACATTCAGTTACAGAGTAGCTATAGCCAATGGTCTGCAGAAGAACATCAGCGTAACCAACGGTGATAATGAGGATCCGCTTCCTGAGCTGTCTTCAATTGAGAGTTCCTATTCAGAGTCATTAAATGAATTAAGGAGTAGTACCGAAAACGAAGTACAGCCAGCACACATCATGCCTGTAAGACGCAACCGGAAGAGCTCCAGCAGTCTGGCGCCCTCTGAGGGCAGCTCTGATGGAGAACGCACTCTACATAGCTTAAAACTAGGAGCTTTACGAAAACTGCGGAAATGGAAGAAGAGTCAAGAGTGTGTCTCCTCAGACTCAGAGTTGAGTACCATGAAGAAATCCTGGGGAATCAGAAGCAAGTCTTTGGACAGAACTGCCCGAAACCCAAAGACAAATACTCTAGAACCAGGATTCAGTTCTTCTGGCTGCATTAGCCAAACCCATGAGGTCATGGAAATGATCTTTAAGGAGCTTCAGGGAATAAGCCAGATTGAAACAGAACTTTCTGAGCTACGAGGCCACGTCAATGCTCTCAAGCACTCAATCGATGAGATCTCCAGTAGTGTGGAGGTTGTACAAAGTGAAATTGAACAACTGCGTACAGGGTTCGTCCAGTCCCGGAGGGAAACCAGAGACATCCATGATTATATTAAACACTTAGGTCATATGGGAAGCAAGGCAAGCCTGAGATTCTTAAATGTGCCTGAAGAAAGATTTGAGTATATTGAAAGTGTGGTGTACCAAATTCTAACAGATAAAATGGGTTTTTCAGATGTACCAAATGCTATTAAAATTGAATTTGCTCAGAGGATCGGGCACCAAAGGGACTGTCCAAATGCAAAGCCTAGGCCCATCCTTGTGTACTTTGAAACCCCTCAGCAGAGAGATTGTGTCTTAAAAAAATCATATAAACTCAAAGGAACAGGCATTGGAATCTCAACAGATATCCTGACTCATGACATTAGAGAAAGAAAGGAGAAAGTAATACCATCTTCACAGACCTATGAGAGCATGGATATAAAGTTGTCTACTCCAGAACCCAAAACCAAGAAGAACAGTTGGCAGTCACCAGAAGACAGTGATGCAGAGCTTGAAAGTGACCTTAACAGAAACAGTTACGCTGTGTTCTCCAAGTCTGACTTGCCATCAAAGGGAAGTAGTTCCAAATCAAGTTCAAAATCTCATGGTTCCAAATCCAAGAATAAAACTGTTAATAGCAGCAGAAGTTCAAATAAATCAGATTATGGTAAAATTCCCTCTCAACTGTCAGAATCAGATAATGTAGAAAAGCAAACCAGAGCCCAATATGCAGATGCAACGCCTCTCTGGCACTCACAGAGTGATTTTTTTACAGCTAAACTTAGTCGCTCTGAGTCTGATTTTTCCAAATTGTGTCAATCTTATTCAGAGGATTTTTCTGAAAATCAGTTTTTCACCAGAACGAATGGAAGCTCCCTTTTGTCTTCTTCAGACAGAGAACTTTGGCAGAGAAAACAGGACAGCATACCTACTTTCTATGACAGCCCTCGGGAACATTTGAATAGGAGTGTTCAGGGTGTCCTGGGGCAGGGAGAAAATGAGAACACAGAAACTGTTGACAGTGGAATGAGTAATGACGTGGTGTGTATGTCTGTGGACCCAACTCATTATAGTGGTTCTCAGCTCTCTTTACATGAGGATCTTTCTCCGTGGAAGGAATGGGATCAAGAAGAGCAAGCAGCTAACTTGGCGTTGGACACATCCACCCAGGAAACCTTTGACTATGACACCAATAGCCTATCAGAACAACAGCTGGATGTTTACAACAAAGACTTGGAAGATTTGGGCAAGTGCCACAGTGACCTTCAAGATGACTCAGAGAGCTATGATTTAACCCAGGATGACAACTCATCTCCATGCCCTGGATTAGATAATGAACCACAAGGCCAATGGGTTGGGAAATATGATGCTTATCAGGAAACTAATTCTAATGAGCTGTACCGAAATCAAAGCCCATTGTCCATGATGTATCAAAGTCAAAGTGAACTGCAGAGTGATGACTCAGGGGATGCCCCACCCAAATCGTGGCATAGTCGGTTGAGCATTGACCTTTCCGATAAAACGTTCAGCTTCCCCAAGTTTGGATCTACATTGCAGAGGGCTAAATCAGCTTTGGAAGTGGTATGGAACAAAAGTACACAGAGTCTCAGTGGTTATGAGGACAGTGGTTCTTCCCTAATGGGGAGATTTCGGACATTATCCCAATCAACTGCAAACGAATCCAGCACAACCCTTGACTCTGATGTCTACACAGAGCCCTATTACTACAAAGCAGAGGATGAGGAGGACTACAGTGAACCAGTGGCTGATAATGAAACAGATTACGTTGAAGTGATGGAACAAGTCCTTGCTAAGCTAGAAAACAGGACTAGTATGACTGAAACAGATGAACACATGCAAGAATACGATCACCCTTCCTATGAAACACCTTATGAAACACCACTGGATGAGGGTTATGACGGACAGACAGATGATGTGGTTAGTGAAGGGGACTTGGAAGCCTTAAGTGAACCATCAGCTGAAGTGGAGATTAAAGAAGATGAAAACCAAAACATCCCTGAACAGCCCGTGGAGGTCACCAAGCCAAAGAGAATCCGCCCCTCTTTCAAAGAAGCAGCTTTAAGAGCCTACAGGAACCAGATGGCAGAGTTGGAAGAGAAGATCCTGGCTGGAGGTACTTCTGCTTAAATGCTACTTTTGAGCTCCTTTTTGTTTTTTCATTTTGATTGAAGCTGTTTTAAAGCATATTCTGTGTTTATTCAGAGGGGAAAGAATTTATTTGCAATGAGTTTGCACATTTATTCTGAGAAAGATTTTATTTCATTCACAAAGCTCTCCCAACAAGTTGGGCTTAATGAGTAAAAGTCAGAATCTATTTCAAATGGGTCATACTATCAGGGGAAACAGGTGCTATGGGAAGGTGGACTCTCAGCTTTCAGCCCTTTCTCTCCCATCAGATGGGCAATTTGGGGTTTGATGTAAGGAAAAGCTGAGGCTTTCCATCCCTATCTAGTCCTCTGGGGGAAACTGAACTTCCTTTATGGTGTAGATGAGGGAGAACAATAGAGCTAAGACCCCCAGCCCATCTTTCAGGAGAATCATTAAAGAGGAAAAGTGAAAAGTTCTCTCAGTTAAGAGTGGAGTAGAAGTGAAACTAGAGGAGTGTATGATCTAAAATTTTACCAGATTGCCTGAGGAAATAGTTTTGGTTCACACCCTTTTGAAAAGTATATAAATGATATGAGTTTGTTAGTTTCTTTTGTCAACCTAACTTCATCTACACTCACCTTAATTGCTTGCATTTATTTTATTTGCATGCCTATCACTTATTTTGAAGATAGTTTATTATGATCTACTTTTCAATGAGTTCTAACCTAATATTAAGTGATAAGTGTTATTTTTAACTAAAATCTTCACATAATATTTCTTCAAGGTATGTATTTATGCAATTGGTACTTGATATGATAAGCTAATATAATATAGTAATTTATGTGACCAGTAGTTGATTATAGCTTCTTTGGATCAAAGTTGTGATCAGAGACTCTTCCAGATTCTCCATTATCCATCTCAATGCATGGATTACTGAACAGTTAGGTATGTTTGTTACTGAAGTGTTTCAAGCTCTAAGAAGATTAAAATAGTAGTTGGAGTTGTCTGCTCTGAAAATCTGTCTAAATGAAAGCTACACAGCCTAAACTAGTTAAAGAACAACATAATGAAGAGGAGCTTGAGTACCTTAACTGATTTTTTATGACTGCATTTTTAAGGTAGTGGTAGGTGTTAAAAATATTTAGATTTGATCCAAAAATGCCAAATATTAAAACATATCAACATAACTTATACTGGAAAAATTTGTGTATATAGCAGATTGATTTTTCAGTTAGAAGTCCTTAGTATTCAAAGTTTGTTGGATTGCAGGCCAGTAGTTTGACATTGTATTTTGATTCGCAGTTGATTCAGAGAGATTTACTTAAAGTCAAGTTAAGACTAAACTGTGGATGTGTGTGAGGGGAGAGGATGATTTAATAGATACAAATTTTAATTCTAATTAGTTAAGATATTATGTTGTACTGTTAGGAAGTATAAATAAGATAAAGCTATATGTTGCAGAAAATTTGATTTTAATATTTAAAAAAGAAACATAAAACATAAAATAAAGGAGATCTAATCTATATGTATCTATAATAGATTATTATTCAGCCTTACAAAGGATATCTGGCCATCTGCCATGACATAAGTAGCACTGCAGGACATTATGAGAAGAAATAAGGCAGATGTAGAAATAAAACTATTTCATAATCTCTCAAATGTGAAATCTTAAACCAACTTCAAATATACAGAGAAAACAAAGCAATGATTACCAGGAATTGGTGAAGGGGTGTAATGGAAGACAATAAAGAGTATAAATTAGCAGAGAAGTAGGATAAACAAATGTAGAAATCTAATGTGTAGCATTAGAACTATAGTTAATAGTTGCACATTCCATATTTTTCTCTGTAAAGGATTTTTCTTTTTGCCGGGGGGCGGGGACAGGGTTGGCAGAGTTGTAGAGACACACACAGAGACAGATACACAGAGAGACAGAGAGTGGGAGAGAAAGTGAGAAAGAGAGAGGCTCCATCAAAAAAGAGGGAGGCAGGGAGGGATGGAGGGATGGAGGGAGATGTTTCTTCCACTGATTTACTCCCCATATGGGCCAGTCTGAAGTCAGGAGTTAGCTTATTCCAGGTCTCCCACATGGTGCAGGGCCCCAAGGACTTGTGCCATTCTCTGCTGCCTTTTCAGGTCATTAATGGGGAGCTGGATTGGAAATGAAGCCACTGAAACACGAACTTGCACCATGCGAGCTGCTAGTGTTGCAGACAGAGGCTTAGCTTGCTACATCACAGTCCCAACCTTTATTTTTCTTATGTAATTAGTTTATACATATTTACAACTAACATACACACAAAGGGTAATTTTGAGATGAGGGTTATTTTGATCTGTTTAATTTCAGTGGTCATTTTATTAAGCACCTCTATCTCATACTATTATGTACTTTATTATATTTTTGTAGATTCATTTATTTTTTATTGGAAAAGCAGATTTACAGAGAGAAGAATGACAGAAAGATCTTCTATCTGCTGATTCACTTCCCAAGGGTCTGAAATGGCTGGAGCTGAGCAGATCTGAAGCCAGGAGCTAGGAGCTTCTTCTGGGTCTCCCACGCAGTTGCAGGATCTGAAGGCTTTGCGCCATCCTACACTGCTTTCCCAGACTACAAGCAAGGAGCTGGATGGGAAGTGGAGCAGCCGAGACATGAACCAGCACCTACATGGGATCCTGGTACTTAGCCACTAGGCCACTATGCTGTGTCCTATCTCATAGTATTACATACTTTTTAGGAGCAGGAACCCAAGCACGAGGGTTAGCTTTCACTGCTTTCCCACACACTAGCAGGGGGCTGCATCAGAAAGAGTAGCTGGGACTTAAACTGATGTTCCTGTGGGATGACAGTTTTGCAGGCCCTGGTGAAACCAATCCACATGCCTGTCCCGGTGGCATTTGTTTTAGGAATTAAGTTAAAAATAACAAGGACAACAAGTTAGAATTCGAAAACTGAGCCCAGCACAATGGTTCAATGGCTAAATCCTCACCCTGAAAACTTTGGGGTCCCATTTGGGTGCTGGTTCATGTCCTGACTGCTTACGGCCTGAAAAAGCAGTAGAGAATGGCCCAAAGCCTTCAGACCCTGCACCCACCTGGAGACCCAGAAGTAGCTCCTATTTCTTAGCTTTGCGTTGGCTCAGCTCCTTCTGAGGCAGCCATTTGGAGAGTGAGCCAGCAGATAGAAGATCTTTCTCTGTGTCTCCTTTTCTGTAAATCTGATCTGCCTTTCCAATTAAAAAAAGAAAAAAATGCCCAAGTACATGTTTCTACAAAGAGGACTGTGGCTTGTAATGATCCTTAAAATAGCATATGTACCAGTCATCCAGTGGTACTTCTCCTTGGAAACACAAGCACACTTAGTTATTTTTACACCACCAACTTGAGAAATCTGCAACAGAGGAAGCAAGCTAGTGTCCTGCAGCTGACATTATCAGGCCCTGCCATAATGAATTCCAAACCCTTCATCTTCTCAGATCTTGGCTTTGTGTCCCCAGGAGCCAACATTGCATGGAATTTGTCAGTATCATCTTCCCTTGTTGAAATCAATGCACATCCCTAAGTTTCTCTCTGTTGCTGAAATGCACCAGATTGACAACCCTAGAGGATGCAGTTGCCTAGATTTTAAAGGCCATCTTCTCCCCTTGGCAGAAACCAGGCAATCTTCCCTATCCTGGGTCACCAATATGCCGCAAAAGGAAGGGCAGCCAAGGGAGGACCTTTTCCAGGCCTCTTCCCTCCCCAGAGTATCCCATCAAGGTGTCATTCGTCATGAAGGGTTTGTGCCCAGTGCCATCTGTTTTGCTGAATGTTGGGCAGAGGCCAACAGATTGTTCTCTCCAGGGCTCCCAGTCATTTGGAGGTGGCAGTGCCTGTCTTCCTGTTGTCCAACCTGGCCATATTGCACCACAGAGCTCTTTTTGTAAAAATCCATGGCTCTTTTTCCTCCAGCTAAATCTGAATTATTTTCTTCAATGCTTGCCTTCAGGTTCTAGTTCCTATATGTGGGTATTTGATGATGCTGATTGTGAGAGCCTTTACTTTAAACAGCATTCTAGGAGGGAAAGAAATCTTGTGAATATGTGCCTGGATATCTGTGAGGTCTAATTTTGCCCTTGTTTTAGGGACCTGCCAAGAAGTACCCTTTCTGTGTCTGAACTGAATCCCACACCATCATGGGAACTCTGATATCTATCCTATCTTCACTTTTGTATCATATATCACCTGCTAATATTGTATACGCTAAACTCGCACACTCCTCTCTGCCATGGCATTGTGTTCCAGCTTAGGGTTGTGTTCACTTCTTACTTTCTCTTCCAGACATATGGAGCAGAAGGGCCTACTTTTCTAATGCTTTCATTTGTGCTATTCCAGAGCATTGATTTATACAGAGGTGGCACTGAGTGATTATGTATTGGACAAGAGCCTAAATCAAAGAGGACAGGACATTGATGAAAAAGTACAGGCTTCAAAATCAAATTCAAACTGTGATGTTTAATTTTATTTCCTGAAAGAACAAATGAGTGGCTAGAGACTCAGCCACTATTAGGCATTTTCCAGGCAGCTACCTGTACTCATTCCTTTACTTTTTAGAAAGTCTTTATGAATTTGATTTTATTATATGCCATTTCTACAGGTGAGGAAGTTGAGAAACTGAAAACTAATCATACAAAGTGGCAGATCACTAAGCTGGCTTTGTTTACACTTGATTTGGAAAATATAATTGTAGTTGAAGAATGGAGTCAGTCACTAGGTTTATTTCACTTCAGGGACTTTCTGGAGAAGCTGGTACCAATATCAAATGTGCCAAGTTTACTGGCACACTGAGGTTTTCATGTAAAATGATTCATTCTCAGTTTTTTCCATTTTGAGTCCTTGATTCATTGTATAAATCACAATTTGGAGAGCAAGATAAATTCTATCTAACAAAAACTGCTTGAGGAATGATATATATGAAGTCTGAGTACGATTTACCTGAATTCACACCCAATGTCAGTTTCAAGTAACCTTCCTAGATAGCAGAGTAAAATTATTTTTCTGGAGGCTGGCACAATGGCTCAACTGCCTAATCCTCCACTTTCATACGCTGGCATTCCATATAGACACCGGTTTGTGTCCCAGCTAGTTTATTTCTCATCCACTTCCTCCCCTTGTGGCCTGGTAAAGCAGTAGAGGATGACCTAAACCTTTGGGACCCTGCACCCATGTGGGAGACCTGGAAGAAGCTCCTCGCTTTGGATCGGCTCAGCTCTGGCCATGGTGGCCACTTGGGAAGTAAACCAGTAGATGGAAGATTTTGTTTTTCTGTCTCTCCTTTTATAATCAGACATTTCCAATAACAATGAATAAATCTTAAAAAGAATATTTTTCTGAAAGATAATGTGATGTTAATTAACATAATTACTGATTTACAAAAAAGTATCAAGGTACAACTTGTATTCTATTGGCTATAGAATTTTGTCAGGATATTATGATTCAGAATAGGATATGAAATTCAATGTGTAACAATGTCTTGAAGCTTTTGCAGTATGTTGTCATTCCTGTTTTTCTTGTTAAGATTTATTTATTATTTCAAAGTTGAAAGTCAGCATTGCTTAGAGACTGATGGAAATGCAACCCTGTTATATGTCATTGGACAAATGAAATGGCATGGATAGGGGTGAATTTCCAGGATGGAGAATTATGGAGTAAAGAGATTTACTATGGTTTAGGAGAGTTAGGAACTCATGAACCCTTCATACATTTCAGCATTTTCTTTTTTTTCTTTTTTTCAGCATTTTATTTTCACACCACATGTTGTAGTTCTCAATTTATATTTGGGTCCCTTGGTTGTTTTATGTAGGTCCTTTTGTTGTTTTATGGTTTATCTCTGTCCATGGACTAGATTGGAAAGTCAACAAGTGATTCTGTGTTTTTACTGCTTTTGAGGTGCCAGAACATGGCTTGGTCTCTGGCACAAAGCAACTACTCAAAAAGTATTCTTCAAATACATACTTGCATTCAGGCCTTCTCCAATTGTGGGGATCTTGCTGTCCCAAATTCGTCGAGAAGTGTTTTTTAAACTTTAGAAAGCTTTTGTGCCTCACCTGGCCACAAGAAGGACTCAGCATTGTTATCATAGTCCCTGGGCTTTAACGCAGCCCATCTTCAAAATGCATTTCCGTGACCAACCATTGTGTAGCAAATACACTGACTGACACAGCAATGTTTAATTTCTTCTTTTTAGATCGGAAGGGGTAGAATCAATCCAAGGAAATGTAGAAATGGCTTTATTAAAACCAAATAAAGAATCATTTAGCAGCTCTCCGGAGTGGCAGCTGATTGTACTTTGTGAAAAGGTACATATTAAAAAAGTAATTTTTTTTTTTTGGCTTGGAACACCAAATATTAATTTAAAAATTCAGAAATCACTCCGTCAAAAATCTGAGATTTTGTTATTGAAATCAATGTACAAGATCAACAAATAAATCCACAACATTCCATATTTTATCTATCTTTGCAAGTTTGAGAGGCTATTTTTTAAGTTATTTATTTATTTTTACTGCAAAGTCAGATATACAAAGAGGAGGAGAGATAGAGAGGAAGATCTTCCATCCGATCATTCACTCCCCAAGTGACCGCAACGGCCGGTGCTACACTGATTCAAAGCCAGGAACCAGGAGACTACTTCTGGGTCTTCCACGCAGGTGCAGGGACCCAAGGCTTTGGGCCGTTCTCCACTGCTTCCCCAGATCACAAGCAGGGAGCTGGATGGGAAGTTGAGCTCCTGGAATTAGAACCGATGCCCATACAGGATCCTGGCACGTCCAAGGTGAGGACTTTAGCTGCTAGGCCATGGCGCCAGGCCTGAGAGGCTATTTTTAAATTATTTTAAATCTCCTTTCAAAAGACATAGTAGTGCTGGCAATGGAGACAATCAATTTGCAAAAGTGTTCCATTAAAATAAACTGCCTAGGGCCTGGTACAGTGGCCTGGTTAAAGTCATGGCCTTGAATACACCAGGATCTCATATGGGAACCAGTTCTAATCTCAGTAACCCTACTTCCCATCCAGCTCCCTGCTTGTGGCCTGGGAGAGCAGTGGAGGATGGCCCAAAGCCTTGGGACCCTGCACCCATGTGGGAGACCCGAAGGAAATTCCTGGCTCCTGGCTTCGGATGGGTGCATTTCCCGCCATTACGGCCACTTGTGGAATCAGCGGACAGAAGATCTTCCTCTCTGTCTCTCCTCCTCTCTGTATATCTGCCTTTCCAAATAATAATAATAATAATAATAATAATAATAATAATAATAATAATGAAATAGGCTGCTTGAAATGCACTGCTTAGCAACAACCTTTTGGCTTGGTATGGTTTACGTCTTAAAATAGAATTGCTATCAAGCAATTATCTTTTTAAGTATTTTTATTTGGCAGACAATACTTGGGTAACTTTGAGTACTATGGGTTATTTTATACATTGTAAAAAGATTCCTCATGCTGAATAATGTGTGACACCTCACTGATACATTTTTTTTCTGGATAAGAGTTTTTGGAAATCAGTTCTTCTAATAGTTCAAAATAGTATATTTTTATTAATTGTGCTCATCATACAGTATAGTCCTCCACTCTAACAAACTTGTTAATTTTTAATCAACCTCCTTTTCCCTCCTCCTCTCGTTGGCTTCTGATAATTATTTTTCCAATCTCTGGTTCTGCAAAATTGGTTGTCTTGATTTCCATATGTAAGTGACGTCATGTAGTATCTATATTTCTGTGTTGGGCTCTTTCAGTTCCGTGTATGTTGTCAAAAAAAGAGAGGGTGGGAAGGAGAGAAGCTATCCTCAACCTTCGGTCTATGGGTTAACTTGCTCAAAGTCTGCAGCAGCCAGAACTGGTGCAGGCTGAAGCCTGGAGACTGGAATTCAGTCCAGGTCTTCCAAATAAGTGGCAGAAACCCACTGCTGCTTGCAACAGTTACATGATCAGGAAGCTGGAATGAAGAGTCAGACTCAAAATTAGAGTATGTACTCCAACATGGGATGTGGACACCCCAAGCAGTGTCTCTGCTTGGTGTACTCTGATACAGGCTGGGACTAAGCCAATCCGAAGCCAGGAGCTGAATTCTGCGTCTCTCACATGGGTGCAGGGTCCTGAGGCTTCGGACCATCCTCTTGGTTTTCTAAGCCATAAGCAGGGACACAGATGCAGCCAGGACACACATGGGCACCCATATGGGATCCTGAGTCTCACAAGGGGAGGATTAGCCAATCACAATATCTCAAACAATGAGTCACTGGAGTCATACATCTGCACTATTAGTAGCCATTTTACCTGGATTGAATTAATATCCAATTGTGGTTTTAATTTACATTTCCCTGATGATTCAAGATGTTTGGCATTTGTGTGTGTGTGTGTGTGTGTGTGTGTGTGTATTGACCATTTGTATCACTTTTGAGAGGTGCATGTTCAGGTCTCTAGTTCATGTGTTTTAATGCTATTGGATTGAGTTCCTTAGACTGATAATATCCCTTATCAGCTGTATGGCCTGAAAATGTGTTCTCCGTATCTGGAAGTTACCTCTTCGTTATGTTGACTGTTTCCTTGGCCATCAGAAGCACTTTAGTTGGATTTAGTTCCATTTGTTAGATTTTGCTTTTGTCTGTGATTTTGGAGTAGAATAAGTCTTGAGAAGGTAAAATGACCAAAGGCCCTTGGAGACAGCAGAGAATCATCTGAGGTCACCATATATTGCTGGAGTTATAGTCCCAAATACGCAACAGGGTTAATGCTTCAAGAAGACTGGACTGGAATTTTAAAAAGAAGTGTAAATCTCCATTAATCAATGGAAAAGGAAGATGGCTGATGATATGTCTAGTAGGTTAGTCCTACTTAGAGCTGTGTTAGAATACACTCCTCTGGGCCCAGCGGTGTGGCCTAGTGGCTAAAGTCCTCACCTTGAACGCCCCGGGATCCCACATGGGTGCCGGTTCTAATCCCAGCAGCTCCACTTCCCATCCAGCTCCCTGCTTGTGGCCTGGGAAAGCAGTTGAGGACAGCCCAATGCATTGGGAACCTGCACCCGCGTGGGAGACCTGGAAGAGGTTCCAGGTTCCCAGCATTGGATCGGCGCAGCATGGGCCCATTGCGGCTCCCTTGGGGAGTGAAACATCAGACGGAAGATCTTCCTTTCTGTCTCTCCTCCTCTCTCTGTATATCTGACTTTGCAATAAAAATAAATAAATCTTTTAAAAAAAATACACTCCTCTGATATAAGGCTTAAGGAAATGAGAAGGAAGTCATATGTTTATATGGTGAGTGTTAACTGATTGAGTTCTAGATGTTATTTTAATGTTGATTTGAGACAGAGTGCCCATCTGCTGATTCACTATTCACATGTCCATAAAAGCTGGAACTGGGGACTAGGGTTAGAATCAGAAGGTGGGAACTTAATCCAGGTCTGTCACACAGCTGGCAGGGACTCTAATACTCCATTCAGCATTTGCTGCCCTCCCAGCACATTAGCAGAATGCAGGATATGAACAGAGTAGTCAGGGCTACAACCAAGTGCTCTAATATGGGAAACAGACAACTCAAGCGGAAGCTTTATGATCTGCACACAGTACCTGTCCCAACCACAATGACTTAAAATGGATGGCTCTTATTTTGAAATGTGAAAGCTGATGTGTGCATCTAGAGTGTTTAATATAGCACTGACACACACATAATTGCATTAGTTTTCTTAAGGACTCTATAAGGTAGGTGATTTAGTAATGGATTCAATGTTAGGTCCTTTATAATGTTCCAAACATTCTTAAAAATATTTCTAGTATTTTAAATCATAATCTGATGGAATAGGTACTGTTATCACTTCGATTTTACAGGTCAGAAACAGGGATGTTAATTTAATGGCAAGGAACAAAAGCAGAAAATGAAAGGCCAAGATTACAATGCTAGTGTTTCTCTTTCAGATTCCGTATGCCTGGCTACTACCCTGTGTAGCTCAGTTGAAGATTTCAGTAATCATTTTTTTTGATATTCAACTTTCTAAGATGTGGAGACTAAGGTGGCAAAATGCTGTTTTACCTGACAGCACCAGTTTGTCAGTAAGCTGCAATTACAAGCTGTGTTTCCAAATCATAAACTAGTTTTCCAGCCATCAGATTATTCTACAATTTTACATGATACTATTACAAGCAATGTGATGATCCACATGCAAATTTCCTGTATCTTGTGTTAAGAAAACATTAATGGCTTATACTAGTGGCAACAAAAATGACAGACTGAAAAGGATTTGCAAGAGATGTAGGTTAAGCCTTTCCTTTCCTAAATTCCTTTCCTATTGCTTGTAACATCCTGTGGGAGCCCTAAGGTTTTAGCTTGACATTTTTGTTCTTTAGTGGTTGCATTGGAAGACAAAGACTCATGCTTATACAACTACAGAAAATGAGCACTTATTTTATGCTTAATATATTCGTATTTTACTATATAAAAGAAACAGATACAAAATTCTCAAGCTGATCAACATAGCCATTGTTAATGTGAATGGAATTTTTTAAAGTCAGACAAATAATTTTAATGTTATAACCAGATTCTTTTTCTTCTTCTTTTGTTATTATTATTATTTTATGATATAGTTCTATAGGCGCTGAGATTTCCCTTATCTCCTTTCTAAGTCCCCACCTCACACTGATTTTCCCACTATTATTATAATAGTATAGTTCTTCCAAAAACAGTCATAAGTCCTTCACTATGGGCATGGACAATAGCAGAGTCCAGAATTCTGTTATCAAGAGATAGTTAACAGTTTCATTGGGAATCTATCTTTGATCTAGAAGTAGAGATGCATACTGCAGTGTATCCTCACATCTGGATATGATGGTCTCCATTACACACTTACTATACATCCACTTAAATGAAAAGCCATGAAACAAAGTCAACAACAGGAAGAAAAATAGAAATTTACTATGCCGTGAAGTTAAATAACATGCTACTAGAATGACTAATGTGTTGCTGAAGAAATAAGAAAATCAAAACCTTCTTGAAGAAAATGATGCTACTGTATGACCCATGAGTCAGTGAAGAATTTAGTACAAGAAAAAAAATTTAGAAGAAACAAAAATAAAAACAAAAACAACAAAATACATGAGATAGTTTCCCCTGACCTTTGTCTGTGAGATGTGTCTGCTATAGGCAAGAGATAGATGGGTTTTATTTTTTAAAATCCAATCTACTAATCTTTGACCATTGATTGATGAGTTTAAGCCATTTACATAAAGGGTTTATATTAATGGGTGGTAATTTGGTCCTGACATTTTAGTAATGGGTTGTTCATTGATTTAGTCCTCTGTTATTTTTTGGGATGTTCTTCACGTTTGCGTTTGGTTTAGTTGGGCGCTATTTCTTTTCTCTGTCAAGAGAACAATTTTAAGTTTCATTTGTAGGACAAGTCTGGAAGAGGCTCCTTCTTTGAGTTTTCTTGACTGTGGAAGAATTTTGTTTCCATTTTCAAACACAAAGGAAAATTTTGCTCTGCATATAATTCTGTGCTGATAATTTTTTCCTTTTAGAATCTGGAATGTGTTGCTCCATTCTCTTCTGGCCTGTAGAGTTTCCTATGGGAAGTCAGCTGTGAGTCTGAGTGCCATTCTTCTATTGATTTTTTTCATAAGCTTATCTAAGGATCTTTTCCTTATGTTGAACTGAAGAGAGCTTGATTATCATGTGTTGTGATAGATTGCATTTGGCTAGCCCTATTGGGAGTTCTGTGCCCCTACTATATTCTGTTTCCTAATTGCTTCTCCAGATAGGAAGATTTTTCTTCATTATTCATTAAATACATCTTTAAGCCCAGTTTCTCTTTCTGCACCTTTTGGAACTCCTGTAACTCTTACATTGGGCCTTTTCATAGTGTCCCTTAATTTTAAAATACATTCCTTATTTTGACACAATTTCTCCTCCAGGCTTTTGATTGTTTTACCATTGTGGCAAGAAATATCTTCCAATTCTGAGATTCTTTCTTCTGCCACCTTCATTCTATTATTGAGACTTTCCACGGAATTTTTTTTTAAATATTTATTTATTTTTATTAGAAAGGCAAATATACAGAGAGGAGGAGAGACAGAGAGGAAGATCTTTCCTCCGATGATTCACTCCCCAAGCAGCTGCAATGGCTGGAGCTGAGCCAATATGAAGCCAGGAGCCAGGAGCTCTTCTGGGTCTCCCATGCGGGTGCAGGGTCCCAAGAATTTGGGCCGTCCTTGTCTGCTTTCCCAGGCCACAGGCAGGGAGCTGGATGGGAAGCAGGGCCGCCAGGATTAGAACTGGCGCCCATATAAATCCCAGCGTGTGCAAGGTGAAGACTTTAACCACTACGCTTTCGCGCCAGGCCCCTTTCCATGGAATTTTTAACTTGATTCATTGTGTCCTTCATTTCTAATAATTATTCTGCTTGATTTTGTTTCAGTGTTGCTATTTCCTGTGTGACATATTCCTTAAATTCCTTGACCTTTTATGTGCTTCTCATTGTCGATAAGAAGCTTTTTAATGAGTTTTCTGAATTCTCTACCTCCCATTTTCTCAATGTATTCCTCACTTAACTCTGAGGTTGGCAAAGGCTTTTGCGCCTTTGTAGGGGAGTCTTCAGTAATATTCATTGTTCCTGTTTCTTTTGCACTTGGTCATTGTACTTCGGAATAGCAGATTCTCCTCCTTAAGGCAGGCTTCTAAGCTGTGTCACCCATAGGTCTACAGTTTGATGTTACTTATTGTGGTTGGTACACAACTCTTTGTTTACAGTCACTTGTGCTACTCCCTCCAGGGATTTTCAGATCTGGGCTCTTGTGTTAGGCTTCTACCACTTTCTCTGTAGCCCCAGCTCCTGGCTCACCAGTCTCTACCTCCTGCAATCTCATGCTGTGAGTGCACCATTGTCTGTACAACCTTTCTCCAGCTTTCCAGTTCAAGCAGTTCCCCCAATAAGGGAGACACCAGGAGTCCTAAATAGCTAGGTTGTTGGTGGTGCTCTTCTTGCCAGAAGCTATTGGCCATTAGGTCTGAGGGCCACTGGACCTGTTTTGACCCTTAGATGTCAAGATCAGAATTATTTTCCCTGTGGGACCAGTGCAGTGCACTGAGCTGGAATTGCGTTTGCTCCCAGCTCGATGCAAGAACTGCACGCTGTTATTCCTCCAGCCTTTACTACATTGCACAAAATGGTGTCCAGTGCAGCTCTGGTGGGGCTCTGTGCTATGATATCCACTCCTTCTTTGGGGTCTGCTTTCCCCTTTCTGTCTCTGCTACTGATTGAATCACACACATCAGCAGGGTGGACAGATCTTTGCTTGGATTCACCTTTTGAGCTCGCAGTGAACTCCCCTTTCCACCTGGCTGCTGGTGGAGATGTGGCCACCAATGAAGCTCAGATTCCCACTCACTGACTGCCACTGGGGTGTCTGGTCACTGCAACATGCATGGTGTTGTCTCTGATGCTTTCCCATGTCCAACCGTCTCCAGGTAACCCTCTGCCATTGGTCTGTCCTCTCCTACTTCCTGGAATGTACCCTCTCTCTGCTTCACCCTAGCTAGTCATTCTCCATTTGTTTGTGTCCTCGCGCTATTCTGCCATCTTGATTCTCTGTGAATTTAATATTTTTAATATTTTAAAAATTTAACTGTGTTGTGTTTTGAATGAAGATGAAGTTTCAATAGACTTGTAATGATATCCAAAATCCACAAATGTTTTTCCCCTTAAGATAATTATAAGTAGCTATGAGGTGTAAAATAAGCTTATGATGCACACGGGTGTTAGTTCTAGGTTTCTTGAATCCTTCTGTAACAGTCCTTGCACTATTGTGTAAATTCTTAGGTGCTTGTATGTATTCATACTTCCTTTTTCAGGAAGGTGGATGCCTAGTCTATGAAACACACTGCTGGAATTGTGTTGAGGCTACTGCTCTGCTGAATTCTAAAGCTTGTGATTCTTAGATTTTAGGATACCTGAGGATTATCAGGTGTCATTTGTTAAAAATGTAGATCCCTTGGTCTAATCTTTAGTTGAATCTGATGTATTGTGGTTCATGAATGATATTAAGAAATGCTTGGTGGTTGATAGTTAATGGCATGAATTAAGTATGTCCTCTTTTCACTCTTGAGTGATTCCATTTGTTTCAGTGGCTTGAGTCAGCATCTTTCTATTGATGCTTTCCTATCCATGTCTTTGTGTTAATTTCCCATTTCCCAATCCTGTATATTTTTAAGTATTTATTTACTTTTAGTTGAGAGGCAGATTTACATAGAGGAGAGAGAAAGGCATCTTCCATCCATTGGTCTACTAAAGAGGTGGGCTGGCCCAGACACAGGAGCAGGAGCTTCTTCTAGGTTTCCCATGTGGTTGCAGAGACCCAAGGGCTTGAGCCATTCTCTACTGCTTTCCCAGGTAATAAGCAACAAGTTGACTTGGAAGTGGAGCATCTGGGACTTGAACCAGTGCCCATATGCAATGACATGACTGCTGGAGGAGGGTTGGCCCACTATGCCATCACACCAATCTTACCAATTCTGTATTATTATGAGCCTTTATTCTGTAAGCATTAATCGGTGTTCTAGTTCCTTCATTCTTAGTAATTGCCTTAACATCTGGGAGTAATAGTAACAGATTATACTAAGTCTCTGTCATTAAGTATATGAAAGAATTTTACTTATTTTAAATTACAAAATATTTTATTTTTGTTTTCACAGAAGGACGTTTTAAAATTAAGATTTAACAATTTTAATATTTTAACAACTTTAACATTAATCACTTCATTTGTAGATGTCATATACACACACATATACCATTTTTTTTCTTAAAACAGGTACAAATATCAGATTCTGTAGAACTTATGTCAATTATAAAGTAAGGAAAGAACTATATTGTCATGTTTTATATAATTCAATAAAGACAATATTTATGTCTTATTTAGTACACAAATCATTTTAAACAAGGGTAACTGATCAAAGTAAATTAGTGTTCCAACCACTAAGCTAAAAATGCCCACACCCTAATGTCAATTACAAGACAGCCTAAAATGTTACTGTTTAAAATAAGCCATACTTAGCTCAAACACAGATGACACATCATGGCAGATAGCAGTGTTTGTTGTTCATGTTCCCACCTAAGCCTGTACCTCACTTTTTGTAAGATATACCAGATGTTTGTGAAACCAACCCTGTGTGTTGTTACTGAGCCATCCTGGATATGGCTGCAACTGGGATGACCCATATGGTTTTTCTCAGCCTCATTTGTCACTCAAATGGGCACCTTCCTCCTCTGAGATCCGTGTCTTACAGTGGGGAATAACTCCTCAGCAGCTCTCAAATGGAAGAGGATACAATAGACTCCACAAATGCTGGTGCTTTGTGCTCTGCGGGCAGCCAATTCAGGGCAACACACTCAACTCATCTCTGGAGGTCTGAGTGGGGGCAAGCCTCTGTCTACAGCAGGATACAAACAGTGGCTTTTCCTTCTCCAACTCATTCTCTCTACCCCTCCTTTCCACCTTCAGGAACAACTGCCCTAGAAGATAGGGGATCAGGCTTTACTTTAAAGAGTATCTTAGGTCATCAATCTTAATATCCTTATTTTGCCGAGAAATAACAAAACCTTAGGTGCAAAGGTGAACTTCACTTACCTGGCGATGCACCTTCAGCACAGCCACAGTTTGAACACCCATCCTAACTGTTAATTGTAATGCAGTCTCTAATAAAGGATTTGAAACAAATTGGGAAACAGGCCGAATAGCATTCCAGCCACCTCAGTCTAAGAGGGCTTAGGAATGAACTCACAATAAGGTTAAATGGGTCGGGAATTACTGTTAGTGGCAGTAATTAGAGAGCACTCCACTTTCACACATTTGAAAAAGCATCAGGACAAAACGATAGAAGTAAGTAGGACTTCCATTATTCTCTTGCTCTCATCCTAGATTTGTATGATGCTATACTGAATATTGAGACTTGCTAATTAAAAACTGAGTTGTGGAAGCTGGCAAGTCTGAAGTTAAGTTGCTGGCATCTTCACTTTTCTGGTGAGTGCTTCTGTTTGTCCAAGATGACTCCTTGAGTGCTATGTCCTAAGAGGGGAAGGGACGTGGGATCTTTAGATGGCTAGATGGAGGGGCGAAAGGAGGAAAACTCTGTTAAGGCTTTTATAATGGTACCTTGTCCTGCTAATGAGGGGGGGTTCATCCTACATCAGTCACTTCACAAAGAACATGGCTCTCCATAGTTGTGCATGGGGAATTATATCACAACATGAATGTTAAGGGTAATAAAAACTTAACAAGTGCATCCCCCAACCTCTCAGTGCCTTCTGCCTCCCAGCCTCTTACACTGGCAGGACTGTGTCTTCCAAATGTCAAGTAACCTATAGCCAGTTGCTCTGTGGTTTAGCCTCTATAGACCTGCTTATCACTGATTTGTAGAAGGACTATGATATTTACTATACTGACTTTCAGTTAGTAAGCTGCCTTTCTGGGGTGTGTTCACAGTTTATGTCTCTTCTGTCTGCAATGAAAAATTTTCTGCCTATAAAGTCATTTCTTGGCATTGGTAAACCAATAGAGTACAGTTTTAGTGCAACAGTTTGTTTAAATATCCTGAATTTGGGGGCCTGGAAGAATGGCTAAGTGGCTAAAATCCTTGCTTTGCATGTACCAGGATCCTGTATGGGTTCTGGTTCATGTTCTAGCTGCTCCATTTGCCACAGATCTAACTACTTTGGCCTGAGGAAACAGGATGAGCCAAAGTCTTGGGACCCCACACCCAAGGATTGGGACCCCACACCCAAGATCTGGAAGGATTGGCTCAACTCTGGCTGTTGTGGCCACTTGGGGAATGAACCACCAGATGGAACATCTTTGTCTTTTCTCCACATCTGCCTTTCCAATAAAAATAAATCTTAAAAAAAAAGTATCCTGGGCCTGGCGGTGTGGCCTAATGGCTAAAGTCCTCACCTTGAATGCACCCCGGGATCCCATATGGGCGCTGGTTCTAATCCCAGCAGCTCTGCTTACCATCAAGGTCCCTGCTTGTGGCCTGGGAAAGCAGTCGAGGACAGCCCAATGCTTTGGGACCCTGCACCTGTGTAGGAGACCTGGAAGAAGTTCCTGGTTCCCGGCTTTGGATCGGCTCAGCACCGGCCGTTGTGGTCACTTGGGGAGTGAATCACTAGACAGAAGATCTTCCTCTCTGTATCTCCTCCTCTGTGTATATCTGACTTAGTAATAAAAATAAATAAATCTTTAAATAAAATAGTTAAAAAAATCTTTTAAAAAATATTCTGAATTCACACCATTTTAGCAACACATAGTCTTGGCTAGAATAAAAACATCTTGATTAACCAGAAAGAAATGTATATAATTTGAAGAAGAGTTAATACAGAAAGACAGACATGGAAAGAACCAATATATTAGCTCTGATGGTGAATATTTGGGAGGCATACATGTGTGTGTTTGCCTGAATACAAGTACATATATGCATAATGATATACCTGCATTCATAATTGGCCTAGTATTTTTTTTTTGCTTTTTACAAATACTAAAGAAATAAGGTTCAAATGTGATAAACTTTGTATAGTGTGTTATATATAATATGTATATTATATAATATATAAAAATATAAATTAACCAGGATCATACCATAGTCAAATGTGTTATCTATTTAACATGATCATATTTTAAAGTTATTATGCAAGATCAATTTTTACATATCTCTGACAGTTTGTCTTAAATGAATCATTTTTCTGGTTGAGAGTTACTCTCTTTTTCCAAGGTGTCACCTTGACTGCTGTTATCCTTCTAGTAAATGAATTTCAGGTGCTTAATCCTATGCTCTGCTGCTCAGATAAATAATTGCTGAAGTATTTGAAAGATTTCCTTTCCTATGGCAAAGATGGCAAAGTCCAACATGTCTTTAAAAGTGAGAACTATTCTAGGAGGAGGAAATGCAATTATAGGTACTTCAAAGTTCAAGGTCAGAGAGTTGCATTGTTCTAACCAGTACTGAGTTATGAATGTTTATATTTTATTATAACTCTGAGTATTAATAGTTTTGTTTGCTCTGGGTATTAGTGTGATTTGGAGAGAAGTTTGTGTGGAGGTCAATCATTTCCATGTTAAGAATGTCAAATCAGTTGATAGAAAAATGAGAGTGTAAAATAAATATGAAAAAGCTTGACAGGCTAGACGCCTACTCTTTCTTAAAGATTTTTTTAAAAAGATTTATTTATTTTTATTGGAATGTCAAATTTACAGAGGGGAGAGACAAAAAGATTCCCCATCCACTGGTTCACTCCCCAATTAGCTGTTATATCAGGAGCTGAGCTGATTTGAAGCCAGGAGTAAGGAGCTTCTTCTGGGTCTGCCATGTGAGTGCATGGTCCCCAGGCTTTGAGCCATCCTACGCTGTTTTACCAAGCACAATAGCAAGAGCTGACGTTGAAGTGGAGCAGCCCAGACATGAAAACAGCAGTCATATGGGACGCTGTTGCCTCAAGCAGTGATTTTAACAAGCAGGCCATACTCTGGCCCTGGAGGACAACTGTAAAACTACTTAAACTTCCTCCTTGTATAGGGGAATGGTTTCCCAGGTTTGAAATGTAACTATTAATAATGATTACACAACTTTTTAGTTCTCATATTCTATTTAACAGGTTTTCAAGATTTCTTTTAAGATTTATTTATTTTTAGTGAGAAGAGGAAGGGTGAGAGAGAAACAGATTGAGATCTTCCATCAGCTGGTCCATTGCCCAAGTGGCTGCAATAGCCAGAACTGAGTTGATCTGAAGCCAGGAGCCTCTTCTGGATCTCGCACAAAGGTGCAAGGTCGCAAGGCTTTGAGTCATCCTCTATTGCCATCCCAGGCCACAAACAGGAAGCTGGATGGGAAGTGAAACAGCTGCTACATGAACCAGCACACATACAAAATCCTAGCTCTTTAAAAGCAAGGATTTAGCTGCTGAGCCATCACATGGGCCCAGGTTTTTAAATATTTTGAAGATTCAATGGAAATGTAACAGTAGATACCAAAGGATGACATGTTGATTTAATGTGGCATTTCTTAAACTCATATTTTAGGATATAAGGGGCCTGCTAAATTATTTAGGTGAATTCTGTTAGTTGGCATTTGAGGTAAATGTTGGCCTGGAAGGTAAATATTTTGTTTAAGATCAGAGAGATAATTGTGCTAGAGAACGTTCTCCAAATTCATTCTCCCCATGTAGCCCCACATAGGAGTAAATGTTTGATTTCAGTAGAAGGACACTGCTGTCCCCTTTGTAATGTACATGTGACTAAAAATGAAAATAAATGCTTCACAGACAACTCTTAGTTTACAGAAAGAAATGCAAATGAAAAATGCTCAATGTATTTCTATTTACTACTATTTCTATCATTATTTTAAAACTTGCCCTTTGTAAAGATTTATTAACTTATTTGAAAGACTCAGTGGCTAAAACCTTGCCTTACATGCACCAAGACCCCATGTGGGTACTGTTTTGTGTCCCTGCTTGAGGCCTGGGAAAGCAGTAGACAGTGACCCAAAGCCTTGGGAACTGCGCCCATATGGGAGACCCTGAGGACACTCCTGTCTCCCAGCTTTGGGATCAACTCAGCTCCAGCTGCTGCAGTCAGTTGGGGAGTGAACCAACACCTCTGCACCTCTTTCTCCCTATAAATCTGCCTTTCAAATAAAAATAAATAAATCTTAAAAAAACTTATTTGAAAAGGCAAAGTTATAGAGAAAAAGGGAAAAACAGAGAAAATCTTTTATCTGCGGTTTTACTTCGCAAACAGCTAGGGCTAGGTCCTGGGACTTGGAATTTATGCTGGTCTCCCAGGTAATTGAGCCATTTTCTGTTTTTTCTTCCTGTGCATTAGCAAGGAGCTGGCTTGAAGGTGTAGCAGCAGGGGCTCAAACTGATGCTTATGTAAGATATGGTCTCACAGGCAACAATTTGATTCCTTGTTGTGCAACAATACTAGTGTCTATATACCACTGTTACAAAAGGAAATCTGAGCATGGGAAATCAGTAAGGAAATTTTAAAACATTTTCAAAGACATTACAGAAACATTTTTTCTTTGGATATAATTCTTGATTTCCTCCATTGGGTAGAAGAAAAAATGCTTCTTCAGCATATCTTGTAATAATATTATTGTCATGAAATTCTGCAGTTGGAACTCTTCTTGGAGATCTTTAAATACTATTGTTCAGAAGCCTGGGATTTTACTCTTTGGCATTCTGAGTTATTAGGTTTGAAGAAAAACCTGGGAATATGTATTGCCAATTGGTTGCCCTAGCTTTTTTTTTTATTATTATTATTATCGGAAAGCCGGATATACAGAGAGGAGGAGAGACAGAGAGGAAAATCTTCCATCCGATGTTTCACTCCCCAAGTGAGCCGCAACGGGCCGGTACACGCCAATCCGATGCCGGGACCAGGAACCTCTTCCTGGTCTCCCACGCGGGTGCAGGGTCCCAAAGCTTTGGGCCGTCCTCTCCTGCTTTCCCAGGCCACAAGCAGGGAGCTGGATGGGAAGTGGAGCTGCTGGGATTAGAACCGGCGCCCATATGGGATCCTGGGGCTTTCAAGGCGAGGACTTTAGCCGCTAGGCCACGCTGCCGGGCCCGCCCTAGCTTTTTAAAAGCTGGCTAGGTTGTAGACCTCCTTGTTACCTCTAAAGTCATCTAATTCTGTCTCATCATTTTACAAATGAAACCAAGATGAAACCAAGAGAGATTAATGTGCTTGGGTCAGTTTTGTTTTCTTTTAGGGGAGCACAAGGGAGAAGGATTGTGGATCTAGGAAGTTGATCCAAATACATAGTTCACAAAGATGCTCCCCTGAGGTGCTGGGACAGGAGACCTGTGTGTCCTAGCACCATCATCTTTGCAAGCCAGGAGTGCCCAGCAGCAACAAGCTATCTAGTGTCATCCTCTACTATATGCAATGCTGCCTCATCACAGGGCTCAGTTCCACTAGCAAGGAGGAGGGGGAAAGGGCAATCAATTTAAATAGCATCAGTGATTCCTTTGGCCAGCCCATTCGAAGAGTTTTTATTCCAGAATGGACTTCTCTGATTTGCCCTAGCTTCAAGGAGCTGACCTCTGTCTGTGACACCAGTCAGTCTCCTTTGCCAGCAAGCTGTTGGCCGTGTTTGCAGGAGGTCACCTGGCAGAAAGGGCAGGGCATTTTTCTGTCAGTTCCTGCTGTGCCTCTGTGCTTCACTGTTCCATCAGCCAACACAGCAGCTCTCCTGGGGTGCTGCTTAGACTCCTGGCTCCCTTTGTCCTGAAGTGCTAAAGCATGCTAACCATGTCCTGGTGGAATCTAGTCTTTAGAGCCTTGCCATGACTTTTGTTGTTATTGTCTTAACCCTGATCACACCTCCAAAACTGGCCCTTCGTTAAAGAAATGTATTTCAACTTCTGGCTTCTGATCTGTTTCCTTGAGACTAGATTAACATAAAATGGGCAATGTAATTTAATTTCGTTTCCCACAACAATTATGAATTCTTGAATTCCCAGAAAGTGTCAGTACCTACCAGAACTGAAAATGATTTTTAGAATATAGTGATGTGAAATTTTACTTTGTGTATTTATGTGATTTGCTTCAAACTTAGATTAATATACAAATTAGTTGGCACAAACCAAAACATAATTCAGTGATAATTTCGCCTGCCTGTTCTTTTCTCAATTCAGCACCTCCTTCTGTAGTTCAGTTCAGCTTTGCAATTGGCAGCACAAATTGGAGGGGAACTACAGAGAAAACCAGAATGGAAAGAACCCAATCTACCTAATTCTCATAACCTGAAATACACTATGGCCTAGAAGTCTGAAACTTCTGATGCCAGATTCAAAACATTCTTAGAGGCATGTAAATCATTATAAATATTTTCAAGGATAATTGGACAATACTTCCCAAAGTTTTAAATGCACATATCTTTTTCCCCTTAATTTTTTGTTTTATGGATGATTCTTCAGATGTACAGATGTGGGGCTATTACAGATTATCACATGAAACAAAGTATGCAACCTAACCATGAATGAAGGTGATTTGTTAAACGTATGATGCATCCAGACCACAGGTGACTCAGTTTAAATAATGAGGCATTTCTTGATGCATGAGATACACTGAATTAAAAAAAAAGTCCAAATGCTGACTAGCATGAGTTATAGGACCATTTATGAGATGTCTTCAAAACATTCATAGAAGATTTGTATAGTGAAGATGTATTATGAAGGAGAAAATTATCTACATTAGAATGAACTTACTTGAATTCCATTTTCACAGAGGTTTGGAACTATTCTTGTTTGTTTATCTCATTATATTCCTGCTTTGATTTTTTCCTTTCTTTTTAAAAATCTTAAGACTATTTAAAGATTACACAAAACAAAATGACCCAGAGATGATAAAATTTTAAGAGAACTCAGAAAGCACTACTGATCAATTGACTAACTTCATAGCAGCTCATTATCTCCAATGAAGAGATACTCTGTAGGGGAAGGTCCCTTTTTTAAATCTCACCTATTCCAACCATCATACGTGCCGTTGTCCCTGGAGAGGTGATGATAGCTCCGAGGGATGAGGTGGAACTTAATCTCTTTCTTTGTTCTGGGTCTGTGCAGGAACATGATGCCCATCTTCACCATGCTAAATGCAGCCTTGTCCTATTTCCTCTGCCGTTCCCAGCTGGCTTAATCTGGCAACCTCATTGTAGATTTGGGGCAGTTTACTAAATTAAAATGAAATTGCAGTATTAGAAGATGAAAACTGATGGGGAGTCTCAAAGGTCTTTAGTTTCTGCATTTCTGAGACCATATAAACTTGGGAAAGCTCCCATGATTCAGTTGAGAGGATTCAGGATACTGTTGGGACAGGAGTTACACTAATGACATTTTGGCCATTATTTAAGTCAGGAGAAGCAGGTGATTCTGTTTATATGAGGGGGATTATTGCCAAGAAATTGAGCCCCACGTGAAGACTCAGTATGATTTATTTTAGATTGCTTGGGCCTACACTGCAGAGGGGATCTGCCCTGTGTACTCTGTATACAGAGTACACAGTTAAAACAATGTTGTAGAGCCCCCAGTGCTACCTAAAACAGAAGTGGCTTCCTGGATATCACCATCATGGCTTCTGGATGTTTTGGGTGTTAACTCTCCCTTACAGCATTCATGCAACTCTGCAAGTTTCTTGCAGTGAATTGGTTAAAGGTAGCTAATTCATAGAAAGATGAGTGTTCCACTCTCAGATTCTCCATAGTGCATGTTAAACCCTCCATTCAAAAAAAAAAAAAAACCCTCTTTTTCCTGATTACCTGTGTTCTAAAAATGTGCAATATAATAGCATTTTCCTCATTAGGTTGTCATGTAGAAATAAAAACTTGTCCAAAAGTGTTAGTACAATGCTTTTCATTGGATAAGTAATAAAAAAGTCAGTAATTATTTTTGTTATTTTAATATCTATTGTTGATAGGAAAAAGCATTTTTGAATTCACTAATATGTTTAAATTTACAACATCATTATATGTGTTCACTGGGTAGTAGCAGAGACCTACTTGACAGAGCAATCATCAAAATTCTTATTTTAGAAAAAAATTATTATTTATTTATTTTAAAGAGCTACAGGAAGAGAGAGAGTGTGACAGAAAATGAGAGGGAAAAAGAGAGAGAGAGGTCTTGTACCTACTGGTTCAGATAGCTGCAATGGCCGGGATTAAGCCTGGCCAGAATCAGGAGCAAGAAGCTTCTTCCAGACATGTGTAGCAGGGAATCAGGCACTTGGGTTATCTTCTATTAATTTTCCCAGATGAATCAAAGACCTGGATCAAAAGTAGAACTGCTGGGATTCAAACCAGTGATTGTATGAGACACCAATGTCATGGTTGGTAGTTTTATCTATTATGCCACAATGCTGGCTCCTTATTTAGTGTTTTTAAAAGCATAATTATTTGCACAGCAGAGTTACAAAGAGAGATGGAGAAATAGAGAACTACTGTCTGTGTACTGGCTCAGCCCCTCAGCGATCCCAGTGGCTAGTGCTGGGCCACGTTCAAGCCAGGAACCAGGAATATCATCCGGGTCTCATATAGGTGGTAGGGGCTCAAGAACCCAGACCATTATCTGCTACTTTCCTCAGGCATAATAGCAGCAACTGCACTGTAAATGGGGCAGCCAGGTCTTGAATCAGCATTCATATAGAAAGCCAGTATCACAGGCAAAGGCTTAACCCACTGTGTCACAACATTGGCCTTAAAACTTATGTCCAATATTTGGAATTAGTTTGGCTTATTTTGGCAAGTGGTTTTCATTTTAAAATAGACTAATTTATACAAGATCTTCTCATTAATTATTCTATAAGTATTTTGACACTATGTACTTGGCATTTAGAGAAAAAAAGTCAGTTAATGGAGTACATTCATTTTAGAAGATTTTTGAATATTTGAGGCCATTTGAAATTGACCATATGCCACAGAATCTTTAAGAAGTAGAAAAGCAGGGAGTTGAGTTTGTATTCATGTCTCTGTATTAATGACTTTGTATTAAGAAGTAGAAAAGCAAAGGTTGACTTTGTATTAATGTCTTCGATAGCGACTTTTCAGCAAGAATATTCTATTTATGCATCTTGTTTTTTAAATATTTTATTTGTATTGGAAATGCAGATAAACAGAGACGTAGAGACAAAAAGAAAGATTTTTTGTCCACTGATTCACTCCCCAAGTGGCTGCAATGACCAGAGCTTAGCTGAGCTGAGCTGAGCTGATCTGAGGAGCCAGGAGCTGCTTCCAGGTCTCCTACATGGGTGCAGGGTCCCGAGGCTTTGGTACATCCTATACTGCTTTTCCATGGCATAAATAGGGATCTGGATGGGAAGAGGAGCAGCTGGGACATGAATCGGCACCCATATGGGATCCTGGTGCATGCAAGGCAAGAATTTAGCCATTAGGCTACAGTGCTAGGTCCTACACATATTTTTTTAAGTGTAATGTTCAATTTATTACAGTTATAAAATTTTGAAAATATTTCCTTCTACTTTAAGTATAGGTTGTATACCTAATTCTATTTTAGAAGTGGTAAATTTTAATAATTACTGGTTAAAGGAAGCCACTACCTTATACACCACTCATAAATAAGGTTAATAAAATGATTTTAGCTGCTTAAACTGCATCTATACATTAAATTGTTTGGTTTATTTTCTAAGAACGTTAATTTACTGATAAGAATTTATATGATTAAATAGTTATTTTAAATGCCCAAATTGACTTATAAATAAAGGGAATATCAAACTCTCTTAAATATCTTACCACTTTCCAATATACTTCTCTTTGAAAAGCCAAGATGACAATTCCAAAATCAATCATATGTAATCTTAGAATCTCAAGGCTCTGCCATTATAGGTAGCAAATTATATGTTTTATTTAGCAAATCTTAAGCTTAAGTATTTCAATACTTTATTCTACTTTTGTAAAAAAAGTCACTTTCCAGAGCTTCACAAAATCTAATTCTAGATTTGATTTATCTTCCTTATGATAAATTCCAAGCTTTTCTGTTTGAAAAGATGAATATATTTTTTCAGACGAGTATAAGCTATAAATCACTGGGAGATTTGAAGTTTGGCTGAGATCTTTGATCCTTGTCATGCCATTTATTTACACATTGCCCGAATATATGCACTGATTGTGAAAACATGTACTGGATGGTCTTTAGAGAAAGCAAAATTTGTCCTCTCTTAGGTTAAGGTTGCTAATGCACATTTTTGTCTCCTTCCACTGAGGTTGTTTGCATTTATTTTTAACACTGGGTTAGAGCATGCACTTACTTGATTCTGTTCATACTTTTTGATTTATTTTTCCACTTAATTTTTTTCTTGCATTTTTTTCCCTTGCATTCACACACTCATATGTAATGCTTTTAAAATCTTGTTCAACTTTGTTGGTTAATGTGAGTCACCAAGGCTGTATTCCTTTCCCAATTGACAGGACTGCAGTGAGTAGAGTGACACATGCTGCATATCCTCTGGTTCTTAGACTCTCGACTAACACTAAAGTCAAGCTAACACAATAAGAAAGTAGCAGCCACTCCAAATTCCTCCACATGGTCATTGCTACTTGGTGACTGAGCACTAAGTTCTTGGCTCTTTTTTCTTGGCTTATCCCTATTTGGTCTGTGATCTGCATCACTCCCTTGCCTTTAAATGCTACCTACATGCTGATGACAACTACTTGTTAATTTGACTGCCTCCATTGGTACCCTTAATCGAACTGCTTCTCACCAAGTCTCCATCACCTTGACTCAGTATTACTGCTAGGCAGCCTCTGACTTAACTTCCTGCTTCCTCACTTGACCCTCATCATAGCCAGGGTGAGGCTTTTAACATTAGAGATAGTTACGGTTCAATTTTCTGCATTCTCTGTTCTCTGTTTAAAAGTCTGCAATGAAGGGACGTGTTTGGACTAAGGGTTCAGATGCTAGGTAAGGTGTCTGCTTCCCACATCTGAATGGCAGGCTTGGGTCCTGGGACCGGTTCCAAATTCTAGTTTCCTGTTAGTGTGCATTCTTTGAGGCAACAGCTGATGGTGTAAATAGTTGGATCCCTACCATCCATGTAAAACACCCAGATTAACTCTTTTATTGGCTGTAGCCAGGCCCAGCCTAAGCCACTGTAGAAAATCACCCAGTGAACCAGTGGATGTGAGTTTCCTGTATCTTTGCCTCTGAAAAACAAAAATATTTAATTATACTCTGGGAATGAGCCAAAATGTTCACAGCACTGTTATATGTCCTGAAAGTCAGAGTTCAGACAGAGAGATCTACTATCTGCTGTTTGATTCCTCTGATGGCCACAATGAGTGCGGCTTGGCCAGACCCAAGTCAGGAGCCTGGAGTTTCTGGTAAGTTTTTCACACGGGTTACAGGGGCTCAGGCACTTGGGCCATCTTTCACTGCTTTCCCAGGTGCAGTAACAGGGAGCTAAAGTAGAGCAGTTAGGATGTGAGCCAGTGCTCATATAGGAAGCAGTCATAGCAGGCTGCAGGCTTAACTGCCAATGCTAGTTCCAACTTTTACTTTTTTACTTCTTATCCTTCTAGTTACTTGGCTTCGATTAATTGGATATATTGTGCTCCTCTTGCTCCCCAGGTACATTATTATGTGCAGAATTCCCCAAAAAGGCAACTCTGAGACACAATAAATACACTAGTTGTTTTACTGTTGCTGCCAGTTTAAGACTATAAGGGACCTTCAAAAATTCATGAAAAACACACTATAACAATGTAAATTGTTGCCCCCTAGATAAACTCAATTTTAATTACTTTTCCCACTGATATTTAGCAGTGTTCTTTTTGTATGAAAGAGATAAAGAAGTTGATAAATTTATGTTCTGTCATGACTATATACTGAGCACTTTGGATGAGCACAGATTACCAACAGCCTGAAGCTTTGTTCTCAGCCCTTGATCAGTAGCTGGCTGGGTCCTCTACCGGCTGCTAGCCTCTGCTCAAATCTCACTTTCTCAATGAGATTTACTTTTATTTAATTGTACAACCTGCTTGTGTCAAGCCAGCATTTCCAATTCCCATTTCCCTGCTATTCTTTTTCACTTTTCAATTGAATTTAGCCCTCTAATTCATGTATAATCTGTTTATTTAATATGTTAATTGTTTGCCTGCTCAATTGGAAATTCAGCTCCACAGGAAGAGGGAATTCTGATTTGCTTACTGATGAATTTCCTACAGGAGTTCTCTGATAATTGTGGAATCAGTAAATTTCTATAATTGTTTTGTAAAAGATAATGATATGCATAAAATTTCCTATGCTGCATTTTGGTTGGCTTTGTAAGTATTTTTCATAATATGAGAATTCTTACATATTTTATTGATTGCCATATAATATATTGTCAAATTGTAATTCAAACATTCTCATAATATTGGGCATTTGGATTATTTCCTATTTTCTATGGTTATAAGTAATGCTTGTCATACCCTTCTCTGCATAAGTCTGTTTCATTTTAAATATCATTTTTAAAGAAATAATTCTAGATGTGAAAATATTGTGACAAGCACTTTCTGTGGTGCCCAGATTTTGAGATCCCCAGAAATCACCAGGAGTCCGAAGTCGATCCAAGTGCACAAGAATGGTTTATTCAAGCTCAGCACATCCGAGCCTGGGTTCTTGGTTGAAAGCAGGCAGCTGGCTGACCGATCGGCCAGCGGGCCGGCTGGGACCAACACCCTTTACCGGGAGTGTGACCCCAAATAGAACATTCACAGGGTTTTTATAGGGGCAGTCCACAATAGCCTGAAAAGGGAAATTTACAATAGTCTGCAAGGTGAGGGGAATAGCACACATTCCCTACCTGTCTCGACTGCACAGACCATGCCTCCAGCAACTAAAGTAAGCACCCACTTAATTACTTGGAGCCACCTGGGAGATAACCAGACTTGATTCATGAGGATTGGGATGTATCAGTGCAATAGGTCACATAGGCCGTTAAAGGTCACATAGGTCTTTTGGCCTGCAAGCTCATGCCATTTCTTAGTAGCAATGAGCCATGAACAAATGGTTGGGATTTTGAAACTGAGGTTCCTTATTTCTACACTAAGTATATTTTTAAAGAAATGTTTTTAAAGATCTTTCTGGTTTGCTCCTCAAAATCACTGCAATAGTTGTGGCTGGTGAAGCTGGAGCAAGAAGCCAGACACTCAATCCATGTCACCCATCGGTGGCAGAAACTCAAGTGCTTAATCCATCACTGCTGCTTCCCAGGCTTTGCATTAACAGGTGACTGGAATTGGAAGTGGAGTTGGTGCTTTAACCTAGGTGTTCTGAAAAGGAATGTAGGTGTGCCAATTGGTATTCTCTTTTTAAAAAATGTATGTATGCATTTTAAGATAGAGAGAGAAATCTTCCATTAATCAGCTCTCTTCACCAATGGCCACAACAGCTGGAGTAGACCAGGATAAAAGCAGGATCTTCCAAGTGTTGCATGAAGATGCAGGTACCCAAACCCTTGGGCCATCTGCTGAAGTTTACCCAGGAGCATTAGCAGGGAGCTAAATCAACAGTGACGTAACTGGGTTTCAAACTGATACCTGTATGGGATGCCAGTGTTGTAGATGGCCAATTTCCATGTTAACTGCAGTGCCAACCTCTCAAGTGGTATCTTAACCAGTGCACATTGCAATTGTCCACCCTACTGCAAGAATATTTGATGGATTCACATGAAATTGTGTTTCAGCTGTTGTGTCACTGTGCACTTCTATCCAGTGAATTAGTCTATTTGAAATATTGGATTCTTCCCATCAACCTGAAGCAGTATAGCACAGAAGAGTGTGATTCTAGGGATGAACTGTAAAGGCCAGTTGTCTGTTGTATGACTTGTATCATTTTGGACAAGTTACCTAACTTATGGGAACTTCACTCTGCATTTGTTAAATGGGAGTGATGAAAGCAATGTTGTTTTACAGAGTTACTGTGAGGTTTAAATTAATGTATGTGAAGTACTGAGATGAATAACTAATACATGTAAAGCTCTTACTTCAAAGTATTTATATTTATTTGCAGTGAAGATTTTTAGAGAGAGAGGTCTTCCATCTGCTGGTTTGCCCCCTAAAAGACTGCAATGGCTGTAGCTGATTTAATCCAAAGCCAAGAGCCAGGAGCTTCTTCTGGGTGTCCCATGTGGGTTCAAGGGCCTACCCTCCACTGCTTTCTTAGGCCATAATCAGGAAGCTGAATCAGAAATGGAGCAGCCATGACACAAAGGGGCAACTGTAAAGGATGCTATTGCAGGTGGCACTTCCTATGCCACCATACCAACCCCAAGGCTCTTGTTTTATTGAGACTTTTAAGAGTTGATAAATGAATACATGATTTCAGTTTATATTAATTTGCCTTTGAACTCTCTTCCAGAAGTGAAGTTCTGCTGTTATGTTTATCATTCATATTTTTTCTTTTGAGAATTTAATTTCTCTAAGTTTTATGTTATTGAATTGTATAGTAAAGATATTAGTCTCTTTGGAAATGTTTTCCTAATTGAATATTTTATGCTAAATTTTTAGCTTTGATAGCCATAAATCATATGGCATGTGCCTCAGAGATGCATAGAATTCCTCGTGCTATTTGAAGTTGGCATGGGGAGTAAGTGGAATTGCTTGATAGTTGAAATGGTGAGCACTCACATGACTTTAACTTGAAGGCAGATTTGGAGAGAGGCTACAGAATAAATGTTCTCAAATGCACATGAAACATCTGGGTTCATATGAATAAAATGTCATCTGTTGAACATCTGTCACTGGGCACAATTCTGAATAATGGGCTATTTCTCACACTTCATTCTTACTGAATCTCGTCTGTCCTGAGGCTGTAGTACTTTCAGTGCTGAAGAGGATTTGGTGGTAAGATTTATAGAGACTATAACATTTTAAACCTGGGCTTGTACTTCTCAATTTAGCATGATGGAACTGGGACTTGGTATTATAAAAAGACACAGTGCTATGGAGTATCATGTTTTCTGAAGATTCATTTTTGACATGAAACATTAAATGAAAATATATTGTTGATTTCTTATGAACTTAGAATCGACAATTGAATTCCTTAGTAGTATCCTTAAAAGCAAAAATTTAACTCCAATTCACATACAGATTTTGTATAATAGATTACTAGAATGATATTGCAAGAAACCAGAATTATTTCTATGTAAGAATAAAGATGAAAATGCAAAATATATAAAACAAGTGATGTTTGAAAAGTTGAAACCTAGAAGAAGACAATAAGCTATGGACTTCAAAAATTCAATTAATTGATCATTCATTTAGCATCTTGAAAATATTTAATGAGCTTGTGCCCTGAACAACATTGGGTGTCAAGATTGCAAAGTGAGCCTATCACAATTCTTTCCTTTAAAAAGTTTGCTGGATACTGCTTATGCAGTGTGGAAACATGGTTCCAGTTGCTTTTAGGGAAAGGCTTTTGACATGTGACTACTACAGAACAGTTAATGTTATCAGAACTCAATAGGGTAACCATTTGTTGACTTGACTTCTTCTTATCCATATGTGGGTTTTAACTTTTCTTGTTGTTTTTGAGAAGTAAATATGTAAGTGTCTTTTCTTAGGAGTCTGAAATGGCTTTGTATAGTGTGTGAATTCTATCAGGAGAGTCCATCTTGTAGATGGAAACCCTGGGAAATATGTACATCACAACTTTTGGTGGAATCTAGCCAGTAGATACCAGAGCTTGAATTACTTTATGTGCTGCCAATTACACATGCATGGACTTTGAGTTTGGAAGCTCAGGTGTAGGTTTTTCAGTTCTTTGTAGCATTTTGTTTTCACTCTGAGCCCAGTAATGGATAGCCATCACAGAAATGGAAACTGGAGGGATGTATTTCTACCAACCCAAGTTTGTGCTGCTTTTCTCCTCTGACCATCTTCCTAGACCCAAAAGAATGGGAAAGGAATCTGTGGCAAACTACATATTTGGGTAGATTCTTTGTCATATTTGGGTAGATTCTTTGTTTCTTGCCAAGAGAAATATTTTGCTACTAGGGCTGCCAGGTTCACAGTACCCTGGATTCTTCTAAAGTACAGATTTTTAGAATTTCTGGATTAGTTTCATCACATGAATTGCTTTGTCTTAGGTTAGTTACCCTCAAGATTTTTTTCCCTATCAACTGAATCCTCTTCTTCTACCATATATAAAAATAAACTTATATAGATTGTGGACCTACATAAAACTGAGAGCAGTATATATATTCATGATTTATTTTTGGTAGTCTGTCTTGGAGATTAATAGTTTGTAAGTACCATTCTCACTGTTTTTACTAAATAGTGCCATTTTCTGTAGAGTTGCAATAGTGTGATTCCACTAATGTCTTGTTTATGAGATAGACAATTTCTAATAGTTTGCAATTGCTTATAGAGATTAGAATTTAGATACAATTTTTATTATGAAGTATGTATCTTCTGAGTGGACATATTCTTCATCAGACCTTAACTGAAGCATATTGCAAATTTTGTCTCGTATTTTCATGTTATTTTGCTTATTCTGGAAAATTACATTTTAATGGATTTTTTAAAAAAAATTATTTATTTGAAAGAGAAAGAAAGAGGCAGAGAGAGGCACATGTTGAGAGAGAGAGACAGATTCCATGCACTGATTCACTCCCCAAATGGTGACAACTAGGGCAGCGCCATGCCAGGAGCTTCATTTGGGTCTTCCACATGAGTTAAGGATCCCAAATACTTGGGCTGTCTTCCTCTGCTTTCCCAGAAACATCAGCAGGGAGCTTGATAGGGGGTAGCTAGGTCTTGACCTGGCACCATATGTGATGCCGGTGCTGGATTGGAAGAACAACACCTGGGACGTGTCCCAGTACTCAGAGGATGCCAGCATTATAGATGGCAGCCTCACCAACTACACCACAACACCAGACCATAGTGTCACATTTTTTGTAGGTTTTGGGGCATATGCTTTGAGTGTTTCCTTGTCTGGGCATCTAATTACCCTATTGATGTTTCTGTCAGAGTAACCATCCACTCCTTTGCTCTTATCAATGTCTACTTTGTATGCTATAAGCTCCGTTAAGGGAATTCAGTATGTTTGGTTTGTCTTTACATCTCCTATCACAATAACCTGTTTTATTAAGATTGAGCTTAATTCGATGGTCATTGGATGATGTCATGCACATAGAATTAAGTTTTATAAATCTACAATGTAGTACTAGAAAAATTCTGATGCTTTTGTGTAATGAAAAAACTAGGATTGGAGCAGGCATTTGAGACAGATTAAACAAGTGCTTAGGCTATCTCTAACCTAATGCCAAAGTGTCTTGGTTTGAATCCAATTTTAGCTTCTTGCTAATGCATACCCTCATACACAAACACACACATATATATATGTGTATGTGTATGTACATATAAACATATGTATATATACATATATACATATACATGTGTGTATGTGTATATGCATATATACATTTTTCTTTTTTTCGTTTTTTAAATTTTTTTCTCTTTTTTTTATTAATTACATTGCATTATGTGACACAGTTTTATAGGTACTGGAATTCCCCCAACCCCTCCCCAACCCTTCCCCCCATGGTGGATTCCTCCACCTTGCTGCATTGCCACAGTTCAAGTTCAGTTGAGATTCTTTCATTGCAAGCGTATACCAAGCATAGAGTCCAGTATCTTATTGTCCAGATAAGTTCAACAGCTTCTTGGGGAGACCATCTCTGGTCTGAAGGTAGAGCTGGCAGAGTATCATCCCGATCAATTAAAAGCCCCAACATAACATCAGCAACAATTTATAACATTATGGAATTAGTGGACATAGTATTGAGTAACCAATATGTTAGAAAAACACAAGTTCTTAACCACATCCTGTAACTTCTTCATTGACATTTCAATTTTAGTTTATATACAACCGACTTCTATACACCTTAAAATGGCTATAGATTACTATTCAGCTGTCTCGTTTCTGTTTTCATTGTAGTATTTAGCTTTTTATAGCATTGAAGCGTAATTTTGCTGCACCTGGCTTTTTTTTTCAGGTAGTCTAGACTAGCTTATAACTCTAACAAGACATATGTCAACGGTTTAGATGCAGAACAGTTTTAAGGAGGGGTGTGTAGAGAAATCTTCAATGCCCTAGTGAGGAGTAACTAATCTTTGTGTCCCACCTAGTAAGATATAAGTCAGTCCACGCTGACCGTTTCCTGTCTGATTCTAGGCGTTTCTTGTTGTTCTCTATCTATTCTAGATTTTTGTTTGTTTGTTTGGTTGGTTGGTTATTTGTTTTGAGGGGTTTCTGGAGCGATCCTGATGGTCATTGCCAGAGAGGATGTGGACCCAAAGTTGGAACCAAGTGAGGACCAGAGAGAGCTCCCCTCCCTAGTCCCGAAGGAAATTTACTGTTCTTCTGTTTCTGCGCACTGCTCAGGGCTCTTGGCTATTGTTCTGACGCTCTTGGATCCTGCCAGGGAGGATCTGGACTTCGTCCATCCCATGTGGTAAATTCAAGCGGGAGTGGATGACCTCAGAGATCTTGGCCTCTGAGGGCACTCCAATTCCCCATGGTCTCCTTGGTAGTTGGGATGTAGTCCCTGGTGTTCTTACTGATAGTCCTTGGTGAGGATCTGGGAGTCTTCAGGGTTGGGAATCAAGCCTCCTCCTGTCCCCCTGCTCCACTCTGGAGTCGCCCCCTGCTCTTTGCATATGACCTCCTGTTAAGAGGTTGTCAGGATCGCTCTTGATTCCCCCTATATGTCTTTGTAGTTTAACTATTGTCTAATTCTGATTTGAGTCTGTTGTCTATGAGTTACCAGTTATGATCCTGGTAGGTTGTATTTCACATCTACCTCACACATTCTAGGGAGATGGAAGATTTCTCTGATCTCCCACTCCATTATGGAACAACACAGGGTATTAAAAGTAAATTAGGTTTTACAGTTCTTTGATGTAGATCATAAGCAGTCTGACTCACATTGATTTGTTTCGTCGGTTATTTCACAATATCTTATTGCATGTGGGATAGGCTGTTTGAGGTTGAGATAATATTACATTTTACAGGTACCATTTTTCATATTGACATCATTTCATTTTAAGACAAACATGTGGTATCTAACCTTTTGGGATTGGCTCATTTCCCTTAGCATTATGGTTTCCAGTTGGGCCCATTTGGCCACAAAGAACTACATTTTGCTTTTGTAATAGCTGAGTAGTATTCCATGGAGTAGATGAACCATAGCTTTCTTGTCCAGTCTTCTGTTGATGGGCATTTCGGTTGCTTCCATGTTTTTGCAATTACTGATTGTGCAGCTATGAACATAGGGGTGCATGTTGGTTTCTCATGAAACAGGTGTTTTGGGTATATTCCCAGGAGTGTTATTGCTGGATCGTATGGTATGTTGATTTTGAGTTGTTTGAGTGTTCTCCATACTGATTTCCATAGAGGCTGTACCAACCTGCAGCCCCACCAGCAGTGGAGTAGGGTTCCTCTTTCCCCGCAACCTCGCCAACAAGTGTTGTTGGTGTTTTTGTTTATGTGGGCCGATCTTACTGGCTTTAGGTGGTACCTCGTTGATGTTTTAATTTGGATTTCCCTTATTGCCAAGGGACTTGAGCATTTTTTCATATGTTTATTTGCCATTTGGGTTTGTTCCTTTGTGAAATATCTGCCCATTTCCCATGCCCATTTCTTGAGTGGCTTGTTTGTTTTGGTGTTTTGGCTGTTTTGTAGTTCTTTGTATATTCTGGAAATTAGCCCCCTATCACCTACGTAGTGCGCAAAAATCTTCTCCCATTCTGTGGGTTGCTTTTTTACTTTATTGATTGTTTCCCTTGCTGTACAGAAGCTTCTTAGTTTGATGAGGTCCCATTTGTTTATTCTGGTCTTGATTACTATTGCTTTTGGAGTCCTTTTTAGGAAGTCAGGACCTACCCCTAGATCTTGCAGGGTAATTCCAACATTTTCTTCCAAGTTTTAAGGTTTCTGGATGTAGGTTTAGATCTTTTATCCATTTAGATTTGATCTTAGTGTAGGTGAGAGATGTGGGTCTATCTTTTTGTTTCTGCAAGCTAACAACCAGTTGTCCCAACAGCATTTATTGAACAGACCTTCCCATTTGCCTGGATTGTTGTTTGTCTTTTTGTCAAAGATTATTTGGCTGTATCTGTGTGGGTTCCCTTCTCGTGTTTCTATTCTGCTCCATTGATCTTCCTCTCTATCTTTGTGCCAGTACCAGGCTGTTTTGATAACCACTGCCCTATAGTATGTCCAGAGGTCCGGAACTGTGATTCCCCCTGCTAACTTTCTATTCTTAAGAATGGTTCTAGCTATTCATGGTTTTTTGTGTTTCCAGATGAACCTTTGGATCATTGTTTCCAGTTCCATGAAGAATGTTTTTGGCAATTTGATTGGGATTGCATTGAATGTATATATTGCTTTTGGTAGTATAGACATTTTAAGGATATTGATTTTAGCTATCCAGGCGCATGGGATGTTACTCCATCTTTTGAGGTCTTGTTCAATTTCTTTTTTAAGTAGTTTGTAATTTTCTTCAAAAAGGTCTCCTACATTTTTGGTTAGATTTATTCCTAGATACTTCATACTTTTCTCTGTTATTTTGAATGGTATCTTGCTGGTTAGATCTTTTTTCATCTTGGAGCTGTTTGCATACACTATGGCTGTTGATTTTTGTTCATTAATTTTGTACCCTGACACTCTACCAAACTCTCGTGTAAGTTCTAGGAGTCTCTGTATTGAGTCTCTTCATTCTATATAAAGAATCATGTCATCTGCATATAGTGAAAGCTTGACTTCTTCGTTTCCCATTTGGATTCCTCTGATTTCTTTTTCTTGTCTTATGGCCTCAGCAAGTACCTCTAGGACTATGTTGAATAGCAGTGGAGAAAGTGGACATCCCTGTCTTGTTCCAGATCTCAGTGGGAAGGGTTCCAGTTTTTCTCCATTCAGTATGATGCTGGCGTTGGGTTTTTCATATATTAATTTGATTATGTTGTGGATTGTTCCATCTATGCCTGGCTTGGTTAGAGTTTTTAGCAGGAAATTGTGTTGGATTTTGTCGAAAGCTTTTTCTGCGTCTATTGATACTATCATGTGATTCTTGTTTTTCAGTTTTTGGATGTGGTGTATCACATTGATGGATTTCTGAATGTTGAACCATCCTTGCATTCCAGGGATGAATCCTACTTGATCCAGATGAATGATCTGTCTGATGTGTTTTTGAATTCTATTGGCTAGGATTTTGTTGAGAATCTTAGCATCAATGTTCATCAGAGAGATAGGTCTGTAGTTTTCCTTCTCTGTTGGTTCTCTGTCCGGTTTTGGGATTAAGGTGATGTTGGCTTCATAGAATGAGTTTGGAAGAGTTGCTTCCTTTTCTATTGTTTTGAAGAGTTTGTAGAGAATTGGGGTTAGTTCTGTTTGGAATGTTTTGTAGAATTCTGTAGTGAAGCCGTCTGGGCCTGGGCTTTTCTTTGTTGGGAGATGTTTAACCACTGATTCAATCTCTGCTTCAGTTATGGGTTTGTTCAGGACTTTTGTTGCCTCTTTCTAAAAAAAAAATAATTTTTTTAAATTTTAAATTTTAAATTTAAATTTTTAAATTTTTTTTCAATGAGTAGCTCTAGTGTTACTAAACTGGCTATTCCACATCTGTTCACTCATTATAATAAAAACACAGGAATGTGGTGCTAGTTTGGAAGGCTTTCTTTACTTTCTTTACTTCTTAATCACTTTTCCATCGTCTCTACTAGTTCTACAGTGTAACAAGTCAACTTTTTATTCATAGTTTTACTTATTTCTTACTTCCAAATTAATTTAAATGAGTATTTTTAGCATGTGGATACACTGGAAGTGGAAAATAACCATGTTTCTGTATTTTTGGTTTTCTTTGAACACTAAATTAGGTACTAAGGAGCTGGTACTTACCAACTAGTTATCCTATTTTGTTCTGCCTTCTCTTCTGTCATTTTTCCAGTGAAGCCATATAGACTAACAATTTATATTTTAGTGTGTGTCTAACTTGAGAAAATGTATTTCTTGAGATTATATTTTTAAAGTTGATAGTCTCCTGGTCATTTGCATTGCTACTAATAAAACAAGTTAGGGTTATTATCATTCTGACCTCAAAGATTTTTTGATACTTCTAGCTGATCATCTGAGAGACTTTAGTCTGGAAGCCTGTCTAGACAAGATGCAAATGTGGGTATTTGATATTTTTTTCTTGCTGTCAGTATGCATTTGGGAAATGTTCAGCGTATTCCTCTAACTGTTTTAAAGAATGAATTAGCAAGTATTTTAAGATATCTTTGCTAGATGGTGTTTTAGTTTTGGGAATAAATTTACTCCTACATACATTTTCTAGAAAGACTAATTCTATCGAATAACTGAATGAAACAGAATTAACGTGATACTGGTAAAAAAGTGTTGAAACTAAAATTTTGTGCTTAGTTTTTAATGGATAAATTTATTATTGATACATTGGAATTTCAGAACAATTAAACCAAGGAAAAGGAGAAAACTCCAAATGACTGTAAGAGAATCATAGACATTCTCTTCACAAATGTTGGATGCCACTAGTTCTAGTGACTGATTTCTCTGATTATGAACCACTCATGGCCGTTTGAGGGTGGATCAGAAATATCAAGCAAACTACCATTTTGAGAGTGAAACTTAACTGACAGTTAAAGGAAATTGGTAGAAACATATCACATGTTCCATTGCCATTTTCCAGGGATCAGTCCCAGCTCCCCATAAAGCTCTCTTTTCTCTGCTAGTTTCTCCCTTTTCCCTACTTACCCTGTTTCCTGACAGTACTTCCTAATCCTAATTCACAATGTGATTATGGGAGAACCCAGTTGAAGAAGGTAAGCAGTACTATGTGCTTCCTGTGAATTCAAGTTACTGGAAGAACAATAATATTCTATCCAGTACATTGTCATTTTAGAAGCAAAAGAAAAAATTTTCACTTGGAGACTTGTGTACCTATGCTGTAGATTGGATATTTTTCTACTATTTGGATCAATAGACAATTTCTCTTCACCTGAGATCACCCTCTGTTAAAATTGGGTGGAGTACAAACACAAACTTCCATGTTTGTAAGGAAATATACAGTTCCCTGTGTCCATATCTAGGTCACAGAATTTCACATTCTTTATTAGCAAAATGGCACAGCAATTCTTTTAGTATGCAAGAAGGGAGAGAGAAAAGCAACAAGATACTGAGGTAGTTAAGTCCTTCAGCATGGGGATGGTCTGATTTAAAACAGAAGGGTTGCATTCCGGAAACCCTTTTCCTGCACATGGACTTCCTCACTTTGGTTGTAGCCTAATAAATTCCTCAAATGCCTCGAAGGTGGGAATTGAGGTGTGTGGAAAGAGAGGGATCTTGAAAAGGAATATACAGAAAGTTTGTTTCCTTTTTTCCCCCCGACACAGGTGTGCCATTTAAATTGGGAACATGCTAAAAATAACCACAGAATTTGAGCAGCTTGTGTCATAAATCAGGAACTTATTCTTAGCTTTTAACAAAATGAAGATTCCTTCTGTAGACCTCATGTATCTTTAACAGTTTTCTGTCATCAATAAATAATCTCAATTACTTTTAACACATCAAAAGTCAAGTATTCTATAAAGGGTAGTCTCAGTAGTGCTTTCTAAACTGATGTCGCCCTCAGCTTTCTCAACTCCAATTTCTTTCTGTCTTTCCCAAAAGGTCAATCTCCAGAGAGCAAAATGGAAGTGGTTCTGAAATACCATGCTTTCCACATCATTACTTTTTCTCCTTTTGGAACGTTGCTTTCCTTACATGTGGAAGAGAAGTTTAGTATATGGAAGTGGTTCTTAATACGTTGTCCTTGAATCAAAACTTCAGCATCACTAGGGAACTTGTTAGTCATGAAAAATATGACCCCAACAGAATATACCGCATCTCATTTTAATAAGCCCTTCAGGTGATGTTCTTTCTCATATTTTGAGGACTGTTTGTATGATTGACAGCTGCAACTATTGACAACTCAAAGAGGTACTGCTGTGTCTTGGTGTAACTGTAGATATTCCAGGAGTTCCAAGATGGAAGCATAGAGAAAAAATGTGCTGATTTTGACCAGGGAAAGATGTTAGAAAAAAAAGTGGAGGAAGTGCATTCTCAGGAGTTAGAAGTTTGCCATGTAAATTCTACAGAATGGCGAGAGGTGCCATGAGGCAGTGTGGACAGTACAAAAACATCTGTGAGCAGGGATGACACTCAAACCTCTTACAACCTGGGGCTGGAGGAGACAGCAGCTTCTGAGAGTGAGATGAGAGTGGACTGCTGCAGTTGCCTGCAATACTGCCTGGGGAACCATATCTTCTTTCAGGCTAGCCTGGGGCCCTAGTGGGAGGCAGGGAGCCCACCTAGTTCTGTGAACCGTGTTTTTTTTTCTTCTCATCCCCCCTCAAAGGTACCTGGTAATAAGCATGGGTGAAGCATTATTTTAGTGCCAGTAGATGCTATGACAACGTGTGTGTGTGTGTGTGTGTGTATGTGTGTGTACACAGTAGATTTACTAGAGTAACAAATCCAAGTTTTCTATTGATTTTGAGTCTGGCCTGGAGGGCTGAGGAGGGGTGGGCACCCATTTAGGACTGTGCAGTGATCTCATCTCTCCACCCTATCATGGGTTCCAGGATTCAAAGTGCCAATGTGGAGCACCCACAGTTAGTTCTGGGAATGTCCATCCTTTCTCTCTGTGGATGGGGCAGGTTTGTAAGACTGACAGCTTATATCCTCTGTGCCTTGTGTTTGTGGGAGCCTTGTGCACTATGACTGTAGGAATTCTGTGGCTGTCTGATAGAGTATGGGATGTATCTGGGTCTCTGTAAAATCAGTGTTGCAGGCTTCAGAATCCATAGCTCCTTGACTGCCTAGAGTGGGACATTGCAGAGATTCTGTGCTCAAACTGAAGATCGCACAGTTTCTTTGTGTAGTTCATGTGCCTCTGTGGGTGGAGGTTGTACTTGCTATGGGCTAATTGAGGTATCAGTCACCATGAAAAAGAAAATGTGAGTCTGTGACTGCATCAACAGTAATGACAACACCCTCCTCCCCTGTTGACCATAGAGGAGATCTACCATGCCCAACTTGAACATCACCCTAGATTTTAACATTACCTTTGAGCACTGACCAGAGCTCCTTGGCTTCATGCAACACACACCTTTGTAGATGCACTAAAGGAGCAGACACTCTCCCACCAAGCCAAAGAGGCATATTTTAAGGATAAAAGCTATCACAGGCAGAAACAGAAAAAAATATTTTCACAAATGTCTAAAAACAAACAGGGAAATATGAGAAGGGCAAGGAAGACAATATGATTCCCCCAAAAGTATGCAGGATTGGTTCAACTCTTACAATTCAATAAACATGATGCATCACACTAAGAAGCCGAAGAATGAAAACCATATGAATATCTCAGTGGATAGAGAGAAAGCATTTGATAAAATACAACATCTTTTCATAATCAAAACATTAAGTAAATTGTATGTAGAGGGAAAATAACTCAAATAAATGAAGGCAAAATACAAGACTCACAGTCAACATTCTATCAAAGGGACAAAGGTTTGAAGCATTTCCACTAAGATCTGGCACTAGACAAGGATGTCCAGTTTTTTGGGTTTTTGGGGGGTTGTTGTTGGGTTTTTTTGTGTGTGTTTTATCTGCAGGCCTCTAGGGTCTCCCATGGGCGCCTGAAGCCGTCCTGCCGCATGCCTCAAGGATGTCAGTTTAACAGCTGCTATGCAATATAGTTCTGAAACTTAATTTTCTGGTGCTTGCTTTGTTGTCTCGCACATGGTCTATCCTAGAGAAATATAGTACTGCCGAATATAGTGTATATTCTAAACTGTGGGATGAAATGTTCTGTAGATAGTAGTTAGAACCTTTTGGTCTATAGTGTAGATTAGCTCCATTGTCTCTGCTGATTTTTGGTGCATTGATGAAAGCAGGGTGTTGAAGTCCCCCATTGCCATTGTACTGTGGATCCTCTGAAGATACACCTTTCAGAATGTTTGCTTGGCATTTTACGGTGAAAGTTTGACTATAACATTTGGTGCTGAAGATATTTTACATTCATGTCTATTAGGATTGCTATGTGTTTCCTTATATCAATGTCCTCTTCTTTCTCCAAAATTAGGTAAGTTTTTACTATTATTTCACTGATTAGGCCTTCTGTTCTGGTTTCTCATTCCACATTTCAGGTCTTTTAAAGATACATTTGTTTAGTCATTTGATACCATCCCTAAATCTTGAACACTAACTTTGTGTATGTGTGTGTGTCTGGTAAACTTCCAAGGATTTGTCTTCTGACTCCAGTATTCTTTCTTCTGTGTCACCACATCTGTTGTTGAAGATTTCCACTCTGTTTTCTATTTAGCACATTGAATTCTTTATCTCTAATATTTCAGTTTGAATTCTGTGCACTATCTCAAACTTTTGGCAACATTTTCATCCATATTATGTGTGGGTTTCCTTATTTTATTCAATTTTTTCTCTGTTTTTAAGCAATCTTATCATTCTTATGAATTCATTTTCAGGTATTTCATCAGTCTCTTTATATTCCAATGTTGAAATTATGTCGATGGTATATCAATTTTTATTTGTTTCAAAAACCCGACTCTTCATTTCACTGATCTTTTCAATTCTTTTTCTCACTTCTTTTTGTTTCCATTCTAATTTTAATTATTTTTTTCTACTTAGTACTTACTGGCTCAGTTTTTTGTTGTATTTCTATGTCCTGAAGATACATTGAAAGATCATTTATTCGATGCGTTTCCTCTTCATGTAAGCACTGTTATGAACTTCCCTCTTAACCAAAGAGGTGTAATTTTTTCATGAATGAAAAACTACAAAGAGGGCCCAGTGCCGTAGCCTAGTGGCTAAAGTCCTTGCCTTGCATGCTCCAGGATCATGTATGGGTTCCAGTTCTAATCCCCATGGTCCCTCTTCCCATCCAGCTCCCTGCTTGTGGCCTGAGAAAGCAGTCGAGGACGGCCCAAAGCCTTGGGATGCTGCACCTATGTGGGAGACCCAGGTGAAGCTCCAGGCTCCTGGCTTTGGACTGGCTCAGCTCCAGCCACTGTGGCCACTTGGGGAGTGAATCAACAGATGGAAGATCTTCCTCTCTGTCTCTCCTCCTCTCTGTATATCTGCCTTTCAACAAAAATAATAAATCTTTAAAAATAAAAGTACAAACATTAAAGAAACAAATGGAAGAAAACAACAGAAAAGCAAAATTTTCCCATGTTCATTGCTTGGAGAGCCACAGTCAGGAACTGACCTGGGCTGCAGGTGGAAGCCTGAAACTTTATGTGGGTCTCCCATGGGTGGTAGGAGCTCAGACATCATCCCCTGCCTCTCAGGATGCATTAAAGGAAGTTGGATCAGAAACAGAGCAGTTGGGACCTGAACCAGCACTCTGGGGATATAAGCATTTCAAGGAGCAATTTAATCTGTTGGACCACAACATCTGTTCCCGTTGGCGATTTCATAGACACAGAGAGACCCAAGGTGGCACATTTGCTCTCTCACCAAGTAATGTCCCCTGCTGTATCATGAACAGCACAAAGTCCTTCACCAGATACTAGGATACTAAGATCTACATATCAGACTTTAAACCTCTAGGATTGTGAAAACTAAATACTTATTGGTTACACATTACCCAGTCTGTGACAGTCTGTTACAGTACAAAACAAACTTAAATGAAAGCAAGCACCATTTGAGATTTTTTTTTCTTGAGTGATAAATTGGCCATTTCTGCAAAATGATACTTACTGTGTATTAGAATGAACACTCTGGTAAAATTGTGAAAATCTGAAAAGCTTTTCTCAAATTAAGAATTTAATGCTACATAAACAGTTCTATGCAAATATAGTGAGTGTGAAAACTTCTTAATTCAGTAAGCAAAGGCAGCTCATGAACACCTTTTAGGAATAATACATATTTTCTATATAATTCATATATAAAAATAATATATATTATATATTATGTTATATAATATAGTTATATATATTACAGTGTTACTAAAATGAGAATACATTTTTATACATTCCATTGTTACAATTCCAAGAAGACAATCAGACCTCCCTCACTCCCCAGCTCCCCACCTCAAATGTCCCTTCCTTACTCTGCTCTCTGCACCAGTTTTTGCAGACATGAATTTAATCCACTCTGTATCCACAGGCTTAATTCACCACTAATCATAATGTTCAACAGGTAAAAAATTAGGAAGACCACATTAAAACAGGAAATTAACAAGGACTAAAAACAGCAATCCTATCCTCAGAGATCACTCCATTCTTTGGTATTTTTTGTGTTCTGTATTAACTGCCAAAAAACAGAGAAAACATATGGTAATTGTCTTTTTGAGGCTGGCAAATTTCACTAAGCATAATGGCTTCTAGTTGTATTCATTTTGTGGCAAAACACAGAATTTCATCCTTTTTTATGGCTGAGTGGAGTACTTTTTTACTATGCTAATTAATGTCAGTAGAAAATTCTAGTGGATCATATAATTTAGCAAACCAGTGATTGTAGATCAATTCAGGTAATATTTAAGACCTTTTCTGCCGTCTGTCATGATGGCTAGCAGGCTAAAATATAATAGATACTGAGTGAAATGTTTCTTTTCCATCCTCTGATTAATTATTTTTCCAGTGGATCTGGGTTGAACTCTTTTGTTTCATGAATTTGTAACTTAGATTTGTTGTCAGTCAGTTCATCTTACTCCAGTTTGTAAACATTTTTGTCAAGTGTGAACATTCAGTATTCAAATCTGATGTTAAGTGTAAACATGGAGAGGTGCCGTAGGTCTAGGGTCTTATTGGACCCCCAGGCCTTGGTCTTACCTCGAGGGGTGGAGAGGCACACAGTTCTATAAAGAACTCCCCATGTGAGGAAACTGATACTCATTGAAGAGAAATTTCTGATGCTGAGCAGATCTGAAATCAGATGATTTCTAAGGAGCTGATGACCAAACTGGGCAGCTATCTCTGTCTTTTCAGGAGCTGAACCCAGAGGTGAGGTCAGTGGTGTCTGTGAGTACTCAGTTGTGGAGCCAGGGAAAGGAAGTACTAGAGATGGTAATGCCATTGCGCCCATCCGATGGTGCTCAGCCAGCTGGTCTCCTGCGGGAATGTTACATTCACTGCCTAGATTCTGCAGATCAGGCCTGAAGCAGAATAGAGAAAATTGTATCTGGTTATTTTAAATCTTGCCAGAATAAATTTTGCTTTATTAATACAGGGTATTGGCACATTTACTCCATAATGCTTGGCTTGCTTTGATAGTCTTTTAGTTTAAAGCCATGGTTAATGCTGATATTTTTCAAGGTAAACGAGTTTCTTAAATTATTAAGATAGTAATTCTTCCCCATGCCCCTATTTCATTTAACTTGATAACTCTTTTCTTTATCATGGTTGAATATTCCTGAATGTGATGTCACCTCAGTAATTAAATTTACCTTATGAAAAATGGAATTGACTTTACATCAACATTATTGAATATTTAGATCAGTGCTATATTTCAGTGCACTTTAACCTTTTGCTTTGTCTACCGAGAGAATAAGCATATTGACTAGTTTGTTGCTCAGGGCCACACATTTCACACCTAATTTTGGATTCTCCATTCTCAAATTTAATTAATGACTTTATAAAAATTGTTTAATATTTAACTTTCTTCAACTGATTAAAATTTTTTTTCATTTTTTCTTTGTTTTTGACAATCTTTACATAGTTAATTAGGGCACAAAGGTTCAAGGGCTACAGAAAAGTGGGTAAGACTATTTCCACATTTTTTCCTGTATCTGGGGTAAAGGGGGAGATAAAGGATAAAGCCCCACCCAGTCTCCCACCCATCCCAGGTCCCCAATGTGAGGCATGCTCCGAGGGTCTTGCTCAAGTGGTTTTAATAGTTCAACAGTTATGAATTGCTGCCATTCTCGCCACTGCAAGCACGATGAGGTCACTGCAGAATTCACTGATTGACATAATCCACCAAAATATATTCTTTCTCTAGAGAAAGAGAAATTGTTGTTTGAGTTATTGAGCTTTATCGTGATAGGTAAAGCTTGTTCCGGTTATTGGTCATTTGAATACCATTTTTGGAACTAGTTGTACATCTTACCCAGCGTTAACAAAACAGAAGAGTCATTGAAGTTTTACATGTTTACAGGTATAATCATGGGCATGTATTATAAAAACTAGATTGTAGTTCTGTCAGAAATTAAGTACTAGTGGCTGTGTAGACTTGTCATGCTTCATGTGCAAGTGGGTATCTCCTAAATCTGGGACTTCAGCTTTTCTGTAGTCAGAAGGAAGATAACGATTCCTGTGCCCAGCAAATGGGATACTGTGAGATGTAATGAGATGAATGCATGGGAGAATAGGTATTTAACTGTGTCTGCAGCATGACTCTGTTCTCAAAGAAATTACCATAACAGTAGACAAAGTACAAGGTGCCCAATTAAATGTGTATTTCTGATAAAAAATAGTGCATTCTTAATCTGGAGCCCTTAGCTTGTAATTATTGAAGAGTCTGTGTCCCTTTTCAAAGGACAAGTGTTGACCCATCTCTTCCTGTTGCCTGTGTTTATGGATAGTACTAATTGATAGTGCTGAACATATGGCTGAAGTAAAATCAGGAAAATGGGTAGCAAGAATGGTTTGAGACAGTTTAAGACCTGATTAATTAATACTCTGAAATTGGTGTTCAACTAAAAATCACACAATTTCCTTTCTGAGATGAAAACTCAGCCAGGGGCCCGGTGGCGTGGCCTAGCGGCTAGAGTCCTCGCCTTGAACGCCCCGGGATCCCATATGGGCGCCGGTTCTAATCCCAGCAGCTCCACTTCCCATCAAGCTCCCTGCTTGTGGCCTGGGCAAGCAGTCGAGGATGGCCCAATGCACTGGGACTCTGCACCCGCGTGGGAGACCCGGAAGAGGTTCCTGGTTCCCGGGATCGGATTGGCGCGTACCGGCCCGTTGCGGCTCACTTGGGGAGTGAATCATTGGATGGAAGATCTTTCTCTCTGTCTCTCCTCCTCTCTGTATATCTGGCTTTGTAATAAAATAGATAAATCTTAAAAAAAAAAAAAGAATATTCAGCCAGTTAAATAATCACTTTCTATAATACAGGTTACTTGGGAAGGATGAAACTATTACTTCTGTCTCCTGACTCCTAAGTCTGTATTTTTCCTGACACCTCCTACTTAGCATGGGATCTCAATTCAGGCAATACCTGTTTGTGTAGGCAAGGTTTTTGTTTGAAATTCAGCCACACCCACTCACTTACATATTGTCTGTGTCCGGTGCACCTAAATGGCATGATTGATAAGTTGTAGCAAAAACAATGTATGACTTTTTACTACCTGGCTGTTTATACAAAGTATGTTGGTTACTGTTAAAATGAAAAAGAGTTGTATTTCAAGGTTCTGTCTTGTTAAAGATTTAATTTATTTGAAAGGCAGCTTTGACAGAGAAACACTGAATCACTCCCCAAATGGCTACAGTGGTCAGAGCTGAGCTGTTCTGAAGCTGGAAGCCAGGAGCTTCTTCTGGGCCTCCCACATGGGTACAGACTTCCAAGGACTTGGGTCATGCTCCACTTCTTTCCCAGGCTATAAGTAGAGAGCTGGGATGAAAGTGGAGCAGCTGAGATATAAACCAGCAACCATATGCTTCATTAGTGCCACAGAGTAGAGGATTAGGTTGCTGAACCACTGTATTAGCCCCAGTTTTGGCTTATTTTAAAAGCTTCATTTATGAAGGATAAATTGAAAGAGAGGGAGCTGGAGGGGGTGGAGGGGAGGAAGAGAGAAGAAAAGAAGGAAGGGAGGGAGGGAAGAAAGAAAGAAAAAGATATCTTCTATCCTGAAATGGTAGCAACAACTTGGGGCTGAGTTAAACTAGAGCTAGGAACCAGAAACATTCAACTCTTAGAATATGGTGGCAGAAATGCAAGTATTTGGCCCATCATGTGCTGATTTCTCAGGTGCACTAGTGTAGTGGGGAGAAGGGATGCAAGTAGAGTTGCAACTGGAATCACAACTTCTATATGGAATGCAGTGTCCCAAGCTCAATCTTTAACTCTGTGACACGATCAGGGCCTTATGCATCCAGGGCAACAGTTCGGTTTGGCTCTCTAGTTGTCATAAGAAGAACCATTTTAAATGTTTAATTTCCTTTTCAAAAGTAACAAAGCATAAGCTGCATAGAGCAATGAATGATTAGCATAGGTAATCATAACTGTAGCAGTTCATAGAATCTCAAGATACTACACGACAACTTTCAGAACTAAAATTATTTTCTCTTCGTAGTTTTGATCCTGTAGTTAAGGACAAATTACATAATTAATAAGTAATATGTTTTACTATACACAGACACTAAGTCTGTGTTAAGCAAAGTTCAGTGAGTAGATTTTTGTCATCAAGATGGTAAACATGGGAAATTATACATTAGAAATTATACATGCAATTGTATATGTAATTATAATACAAGTATAATTAGAAATTATACATACTGTCTGTCACATTATAAAATTGTTGTTTATTTGAAAGGAAGAAAGACATCTTCTGTTTCCTAGTTCATTCTCCAAATGTCTGCAACAGCCAGGGCTGGTTCAAATGGAAATCAAGAGTCTGAGACTTAACCCAGGTCTTCCCCTTGGGTTGCGTAGATCCAACAACCTGAAGCATCACGTGCTGCCCCACAGTGTCTTCATGAATAGGAACCTGCAATCAGGAGAGAGGCATGTTCTTGGACTTTGGAATGTGGGCATCCCAGTTGGCATCTTGGCTACTGTTCTAAATGTCTGTCACTGTCTGCAACATTTTAAATAATTCCAGGAACCAGTGGGATATTCAGGACTTGCATGCAGACATGGCTGGTTGCATACTAATTTCTGCTTTACATCTGCAAAGATGAGACTAAGGAGCATAAGGATCAGTTCCAGAATCTTTGTTTTTATGCTTGCTACTATAGTAAAAGTTTTCATTGGAAGAAACGAGTTCCCCTTCTAGCTGAGTGTGAAAGTAGCTCTAAGATGCCCACTGGGAAGTTGCAAAATCTGGAATAGAGGACTATTAAAGCCTCTTTCTACAAATTTCCTCAGATTCTATAATTAATAGTCTGCAGTTTGAAAGTTCTATTTGTAGTCCTCTTTTTATCACAGTCTTTGCAATCTTCTGCTTAAGCAACCCAAGTGTGTAGATGTAACATCACAAATGTGTCTATGAATATTGAACAACTGTGCACATTTTTCTGACAGGACTGTTTATTTTAGAATTTTATTGCATTCTGCATAAAATAACCCAAGGGACCACATCCTTCATTGCGTGATGTGTATTTTGGAAATCACACATGGCTCTGTGCTTTGCAAAGTTTATCTCAAAAAGATTTTTGAAGCTACAAACATCTTGTCACAAGCCAAGCATTTGGAGAGGAATTTTGATTTCTTCAAAGGAGAAAAATGACTCTTCAAGATAACCCAGAAAACCATAGTTGGTTTTGTTATAGAATCCTAAATAAAAACTGTGCCTACTCACTTAGTACATCGCCTGCTAAAATTTGTTATTGAGCTGATAGAAAGTGAAAAACAGGGATTCCTGGGAAAACATTCGAGAATGACCATCAATAAAGGGGGAAATGCTTTGTAAGTCATGTGAACTAGTACTCTGTAGGCTAGTTATTCCACCTTATTTAATGAGTTAATTTTAAAAAGAGATTGATTTGCCATCGTAGAAACAGAACATGAAAACTTTCAGGGAAGGCTGGTGGAAGACCTTAGGAAACTAGGGCCAGAAAGTGAAATCTGCACCGAAGATATTATATAGGGCTTGGTTTTAATTTGAAATTATAGGGTTCTAAGGCACTGTAAAGTTATGTAGTGTCTTATAGCTGTGGTGAGCAGTGTACCTGACACTTGGGGATCCCAAATCAGATATTGAACTTGATTTCTGTGGATGACGAAGCGTCATTTGTGGAGTAGTCCTTGGACATTCGTATGAACCTTGCTCTTCTCTTCATTATGGAACTAAGGAGGAGAATCAGCAGCTACTGACATCTGCTCCATGCCCCAGACTTTACACACTATCTTGTGTAGTCTGTAGAATGAGATGAGCATTGTTAGCTCTTCCTTTTGCAAATGAGGTTACTGATCCTTGGTTACATAATATGCTCAGGTTCCTGTGACTTGGGTAGAGCTGGTGTTAGGTCTGCTGGATTGAAAGCCCCTCAGTTTGGGTGATTTGACTACAATGTCTGCTCCAGGCATTCAAGGATCTGAGAAAATCAGCCTGTGGCTTTCTGTTTTAGACATAGCTATGTATGGTTTGCTTTCATATCAGTCCAAAGGGTTTCATTAAACACATGCTGTGTTCAAGGCACTGAGCCAATTGTTACAGAAAATCAGAAATACTTCAACACCCCCAAGTATCTTATAATTTGGTTTAAAAAGGAAGATATGAAGATAGTAAAGTAACTAAAAATAGAAGCTGTCCTATGTTAAATGCTAATTAAATGGAATATGTAAGGGTCACAGGGATTAAAGAACAGAAAATCACTTAACACACCACAAGTAGAGCCAAGAGGGAAAGATACTGAGTGTGACTGTAATAAAGGACATTATTACTGCCCATCAGTCAGTTGGGGATGCAGCCTGAACATCACACTTAGCCACAAAACCGCCTTGTTAGCCCACATTGTTTTCTGATTTTGTTCCATTTAAGTCATTTTGCATAAACACCTGAGTTTTTTGTTTTAGTACAAAAATGTTTCCAACATCAGGAACATGAATGTCCACATAAGTTAGGGCTTGTATTTTCCATTTGCTGTACTTTCTGCCCTCCCAGGAACAAAAGCTGTTCCACTTTTTCATGTACACTTCTTTCCTGACTCTGTATAGATTTGAATTTTGTAATTGCTAGTAGGGATGAGAAATTGAGCTCCATAAAGGGGAAATGAGCTTTTAAAAAATCTCAGCTAAGGGCCAGACGTGGTGGCCTCATGGCTGAAATTTTTCTCGCATCTGCCAGGATCCCAAATGGGCACAGGCTCATATATCCTGGCAGCTCCACTTCCCTTCCAGCTGCCTGCTTGTGGCCTGGGGAAGCAGTGGAGAATGGCCAAAGCCTTGGGATCCAGAAGATGCTCCTGGATTCGGATTGGCTCAGCTCTGGTTATCGTGGCCATTTGAGGAGTGGATGCAAGATCTTTCTCTCTGTCTTTCCTCTCTGTAAATCTACATTTCCAATAAAAAGAAATATCAGAAACAACATATCAGCTAAGTAGTAATAGTCTGGGTTAGTCCAAATTGTGTTTTTCTATTAATCTAATTGTCTTTTTTATAGACAACACTATCAATGTGAAGATTACTTTATACTTTTGTAGAGAATAGGAAGTTTAGTTAGATATATAATCATTATCAAACGTCCACAGGGCAATATATGTTTGAAAACTCAGATTTTTTTTTAAATCTTAGAAAACTAAAAGTCTCGATGTATCACCTCTTAGTACAAAGTCCAACAGGTTGCAGCATGACATCTAATAATTAAGCACATTAATTTCTCTAGCATGTAATGTGTGAATGGTTCCCCTGAGGGGAGATTTAAAAAATACGCAGACTTTTAGGTTAAGTCAGGTTTGTAATCAAGTTTGCTCTATTTTATTAGCAAATTTTTGAATTTTAGATAAATTATAAATTATGAATAGATTTCTGAGTTTGCTTATATCCAATACATAGTTTCATTATCTATAAATGGGGATAATATTCCCTAGTTTATCAAAGATTTAGTATGAGAATACTATAAAAAGTGCAAGGAAAATGGAATTAAGAGGTAAATTTATTTTGTTGTAAAAATTTTGAAGTCCATGCATTTAAGAAATCTTCAGAAGTCCCTGAAATATGTGTACTATGACAAAAAACAGTATGGTTTTCAAAATAAACGTATCCCCATTTTCTTTGAATTTTTGAAGCGCAATAAGTAAAACATAGTAAGAACCATCTAAATATGACCACTGGTCCTGTTATTGGTTTTCTTTGTGAGTAAAATGTATACTTACTACGTTCTTTTGCAAATTCTTAATGTGTGCCCATTATTGAGCATATAGGACCACCACATAGAAAATGAGCACTTACATAACCAGTTCTAAGTGGCTTACTCTGACCCAGGGACCAAGAAATAATTATTCATGGGCCTTATGTATTTTACATCTTTGTAGAGACATCAGGATAAGAATGGATTTTAAATTTTGAAATTGTTGAGAGAAAAATTCCAAACAATTTGTCATGGTGTGAGTATTACATGAAACTCAAATTTTAGTGCCTGTAAATATTTAAAACATAGCCCATCACAATTTCATGTTGTCAATTACTTTGTAATGGCACAATTGAATTATTGCAATTCAATTGCATGTGACATGATCATTGATTGCTTTTTTAGGAGAACTTAGCCAACCTCTCCCTGTGCTGCCCTAGTCTTAGTCAAATCTGCCCCACTTTTGTTTAAGGTTCTTGCTCTCCACTTGTGGCCCAGTGCTTTCCATGTCTGGGCTTGCCAAGAAAACCCATTTCATTGTATTTGGTATCCTGAGATGACCTTGGATTTACTTGTGAAATATTACAGGTATCTGAAGAGAATTCTTCGTTCTCTTGTCATTCTAACGTAGACTGTATCTCCCATTTTTCCTACTTCTATGAGTAGATGCCAAGAACCTGCTCTGTGATCTGTAGCTATTCCATGAAAGTAGTGGGTAGAAAGAAGGGATGCATTTCCTTTGGGAAGCTCTACACTTTCAGTTGTTATTTCTGGCATGTCTGAGAGGCCAAAACACCAGTTCTAAATCCAAAACAAAAACAAAAACTTCAGTTGTACAGTGTTGATAGTTTCAACAGTTCTGGTTAAAAGAAACCTAAAATAACCTGAGTTGTGCAATAGAATGCCCAGAACAAGTCCTGGCAGCAGCTATGACTCTCCTTTAATGTTCATTTGTCACTTAAAAAGAGGCAATAGGGCTTCTGAAAGGAGAAACTTTGCAGGTCACCCCATGAGTTTAGGAGTTTTCTAGTATATATTTATGTTGGTTTTGATTTGCATGGACAACACAAGGATTTTTTTAAACATTTATTTATTTTTATTGGAAAGGCAGATATACATAGAGGAGGAGAGGCAATGAGGAAGACCTTCCGTCAGATGGCTTACTCCCTAATCAGCTGCAATGGCTGGAGCTGAGCGATTTGAAGCCAGGAACCAGAAGCTTCTTCTGTGTCTCCCACATGGGTGCAGGGTCCCAAGGCTTTGGGCTGTCCTTGACTGCTTTCGCAGGCCACAAGCGGGGAGCTGGATGGGAAGCAGGGCCACCAGGATTAGAACCGGCACCCATATGGGATCCTCCTGGTCAAGGTGAGGGCTTTAGCTGCTAGGCTATTGTGCCAGGCCCAACACAAGGATTTTCAATTCCCGTATTTTTTTCAAGACATTATTATTTGTTTTTGTTTTTGTTTTTGTTTTTCAGCTTAGGCTAGGTAGAGACAAGTTGAGAAAGGTATTTGAATATGTAGGAACTCAGTTTTGTCATCCTATCCCTTGAGTAATAATGAGTTCGGGATATCCTAAAGGACTATTTTACTGTCTTGATATAAGTTTTTAATTAGTTTCTGGCCTTTAGGCACCAATTTCAGGAACATGGGAAGGCCATGAATTCTTTTGTCCTTACATTTTCAAGTCTCAAAATATCTTTGGATGCAGAAGAGAAGAAAGGAAAGGACTGAACATCATGAATAGGCCAATTTTTAAAGCTGAAGAGCTTGCTTAGTAAACTATAACTGCATTTTTAGTACAAATGATCTCACAAGTCTTCTTTTTTACTGTACATTGTAATACACTTTCTTATTTGTAAATTGCATTTCTTCAGCAAGACTCTATTCTGAAAACATCTAATTCTGTAATTGGCACAAATAGCTGCAGCTTTATTGGTCACATAATACCTAATTAAATTTAATAACAGTAATTACCAACCAACTTGCTAAATAAGAAATTGCTACCTAAACATACAAGCTTGTATAATTTTCTTTCCCCATCACCTTTATGTTTTATTTTTGTACTCTTTCTGCTCTGTTTTATTTTTAGCCAGTTGGATCTAAGCTTGTCATTTGTAATAGAATGAGTAGTGGTGAGTAATCTCGAAGATCTTGTCTTGTAATTGCATTTTATGGCTTTGTGCATTATTCTTATAGTTCAGAATTAAGAAATGTGAGGTCTATGTACTTTCCTTCTTAAAAATAAAACCAATTGCTTATTCAATAGAAAAGCAGTGCAACAGTGCAAGAGAGGGGGAGGGGGAGCTGTTTGCTGATTAGTTCCTGGGAAGACCGCAGTAGTCAGGACAGAACCAGCTACTTAATACCAGGAGGGAGGAGCTCCATCCGGGTCACTGCCAGGGGCACAACCACTTGTGTCATTTTCTATTGCCTTCCCAGGTGCATCAGCAGAAGTTGGATCAGAAGTGGAGTTGCCTGATCTCAAATCTGTATTGTAAATGATGCTTGACTCACTGCCACAATGCCAGTCCCTTCTGTACTCAATGGATTTGAGTTAAACTATTGATTTGTGGCTTCACAAATTTGTACCATCACATTTGATACATAATTCTTTTTCTTTTACTTGTTTTTCTTTTTCTTTCTTTTTTTATTTTTTGAGGATGTTTGCATAGTTGGTGAGGAGAAAGTGGCTGAGACCATTGTTTCCAAATTTTCCCTTTCGTTTTCCCATCTTCCTGTATCTGAGGGAAGGGGAGAGATTGGGGAGAAGCCGCACCCAGTCTCCCATTGCTTCAGTACTTGTGGATTGGGAATGGCCACCCAATGCCATCCCAGAGTTCCTGATGTGCAGCATGCTCCAAGGGTTCTGCTGAAGTTGTTTTATATTTCTGAAATGCTATCAATATCGCCAATCTGAGAATGAGGAAGTTCTTCCAGAGTTCATTGGCCGACATAATCTACCTTAGAGTCTCCATTCAACCACATGTTTGCTGCCAACATTTGGCAGGGTAGTTGATCAATTTGTTCTGCCCTTCTTCCTCTGTTATGGTACCAAATGTCCTTGGCAACCCCAATGGACTGCCGTATCCTCCATGTGCATGTGGGCATACAGCACTGCTCCGTGTTAGCAACTGAGGAGGCCCAGTTCTGACACATGCACTCCATAGTCAATCCACAGATTCTACACTTTGCCCATGGTTGGAGTTGTAGTTCAGCAGTCCAGTTGGAGGTATCCCAAAAGAAACTTCCTCTGAGGTGATCTCAGACCTGACTTTTGTGTGCTTGCTAGTACGGGGTCTGGCTCATTCTGTCATTCACATCAGCTTATGCACACAGTAGTAGTTGTAACTACTGTGTCAGTTGATACATAATTCTTACAATAAGACACCCTGGTTCTACATCTGCCCTCCCTATTGTTACTGCTGCTTTTAATATGTATTTCTGAGTGAGATTTAGTATTAATAAAGGATAACTAATGTCTATTTTCAATTTGTATTACAAATATAAAGTAAGAAAGTATATGTGAAGACATATAACACATTGAGGACTCCCCTTTGTTAGATGAAATTTGATGCATTTCCTCTAATGCCAGTGGATCACCCTTTCATGGCTTAAAATCAGAGTCCTTGCGTTTCAACAGTATAGTTTCCACAATTCTAAAGCAAAATGATGCTTCATTTTTCATTAAAAATAGTGTAAGGCTGCTATATTCCCATTTTAGATAAATTCTGAAAAAGTTATAGAATTCAGTTAATTCAAATTAGCATTTATCATAAGTAGGCATTTGAATGGCCACTAAGGAGAGTTTTGCTAAGACTAAAATTGGATTGTAGTCATTTGTGCTAACACTCCTATTCAGCACAAATAAAAAACCTGGGGAAAATATTTGAAAGACATGACTAATCAAACTCATGAAGAGTGATGCCCACATTCCTCACCCACCCTTCTCCTTCCTCATGTTGTTTTTTTTTGTAAATTTTTACAATGGTATGCTTTCATTTCATTTCACCATCACAGTCTTAACACTCCATTAGGTAAAGTTTTCAAGGCGGACAAAATAGAAAAAAAGACCTCCTGTTCCTCAAGAGTATAGACTAAGGTTGTAAACAATAATAAATCTCAAAATGTCAATCACACTCATATAAACTACATATTTTTTGTACTTTGTGTATCAGTTACGAAGCTCTGGTCAGGTGGCATAGCAAGTAAAACTACTTGTAGTGCTGGCATCCCATATGAGCATTGATTCAAACGCTGGCTTCTCCATTTCTGATCCTGCTCCCTGATAATGGCCTGGGAAAGCAGTGGAGGATAGGCTAAATGCTTGGGCCCCTGTACCCTTGTGGGAGGACCCAGAGGAGTGTTGTGACTCCTGGCTATGGATGATGTACCTGTCCAGCTTAGGCAGTTGTGGCCATTGAAGTGGTGAACCAGCAGATGGAAGGCGCTCTTGCACGCGCTGTCTCTCTCTCTCTCTCTCTCTCACACACACACATCTGTTTTAAAGAAAGGCAGCTATATCATCCACATCAGCCTTGGACTCAGTTCTACAATTTGAATTTTTCAAATGGGGTGTTTATCAAACAGACAAAAAAAAAAAAACCCAACTAAACACATGAGGGAAAAACGAGAACAAGAATGAACAAGGGTTGAAAGTGACAGACATCCAGATTGGACATAGATTTTCAAATGATTATCTGCTATAGAAAGCGAAAGGCAAAGTTGAGAACTTGGAGCTGTAAAAAAAAGTGACATGTTAGAAAAAAGACCAACTGGAAATTTTTGAGTTGAAAATATGATAGAAACTTCCACATTGAATTTTTAAATTTTTTTGGCTTTAGGATGATGTTGAAGTGATACGCGTTGGGTAGAAACTCTGCTTTAAGCTTTGATTGTGTTGTTTTTCCTGGTCAGGTACTATGCAGTGTGGTTGTCTCTCAGTGGTGGGAAATGGCAGCAAGCCCAGGTTCCAGTCACAAGATTGTTCAAGTGAACACATGAGAGACCCTTCGCAGTGTACGCTGTTGACTGTGGTGTAGTTTTAGGTTATATGTCCTAAGCACATTTTCTTAATTACTGTATTTTCAACTTACAACGGGATATTGGCACATCTGTATATGAAAGATTACAATGATTTGCAAGAAGATTTTATATAGCAAAAAAGATAATTGGTACAGTGGAAAGCAGATATTGGAATATTAATCAGAAGAAATAACCCAAGTGGAGCATAAAACAATAGAAGATCCAGAGCTGAGGGTAAAAATGTTTTAAAGTTTCAGTGATTAAGCCTTATAGATGTTATAGTTATTGTCAGCAGAATTTAGTAAGAATGTGGAAGAAGTACTAATGGAAGAACTAATGATTGAGAATTTTTGGTATTGGCAGAAATTAAGTCCAAGATTCTAAAGACTTGTGAAACCCTTAGTAGCATATGTAAGTAATAATTGCAACCATGCCATGTCACAATGGAACTTTTAAGCAAAATCACAGATAAAAATGGTAGAACTAATAAATAATATTTTATTTCAATGGGAATTAATTAGACTAATAGATGACTTCCTAAGAGGATGCTGGAGGAACCTGAACAAAAGAAATTGTATGGTACCAAAAGGAAGCAACTTACACTCTAAAATGATTGTTCAATAAAGATTTTTGAAAAAGATTTATTTATTTTTGTTAGGCAGATTTACAGAGAGAAAAGGACGGACAAAGAAATTTTCCATCTGCTGGTTCACTCCCCAAATGGCCACCACAGCTGGCGTCTGAAGCCAGTAGTCTGGAGCTTCTCCTAGGTCTCTCATATTGGTATAGGGCGCAAGAATTTGGGCCAGCCTTCCCTGTTTTCCCAGGTGTATTAACAGTGAGCTAGATTGAAAGCAAAACAGCCATGACTTGAACTGGTGCCATGTGGGATGCTGACACTGCACATGGAGGCTAAAGCTACTACGCCACGATGCCAGCACCACCAATGAAGAATATTTTTAAACTATGAAAGGACGTAGGTAATTTTTAAAATCAATTATAGGATAAAGTATAACAGAAATGATTTAATGAAGGTAATACTTTTACTTGCTTTATTTATTTCTCTTTCTTCCAGTACTGTGAGAACTAGGGCTGTAGGGATATAGTTGAGGAAAAGAAGCACCTAATTTCCTGCTAGTGAAATGAAAGAAAGCTTGAGACTGACCTAACTTGTATTTAGGACTGAATAACTAAGGAGTAAAACTTCATTGCAATTCCAGAAATTTTCACATGCAAGTTTCAAACAGTATCCTTTTCACAAGGTGCTCTCTCCAAGGTTGGAGGAGATACTGTGTGAGTAAGCATGTGTCACTGTGTGTGCATTTGTTATGTATTTGTACAGAAGTTGTTGAACTGAGTAAGAATATAAGGTCTTTCTGTAATCTTTTCTATTTCAAAATTTTCATTTAGTGTACTTAAAACATTGGGGTGAATGTTTCTAATCACTGTTTTCTCCCCTATGTGAATGATTTCCTAGGTTGTTATTTGATTCATCTCGTAATTGGATTCAGAATGAGACACTGGTTTCTATCATTTAGAGAGAAAGTTTAAAAAAAATGTATGTAAGGAACAGAAATCCCACATATTATACAAATTCTATTTCAAGGATGTAAATATGGCATCTTGTCCCCTTGTCCCCAAACAACCTTGCTGGCATGGGACCAAGACAAGTAGTCACTGAACTTCCAAATGCACTGCTTCTGTCCTTGGTGAAGTATGTGAAGGAAAATGCAGGTCACATATGAGCTCTGACCTATATTACTGGGAAGGATTTTGGCATGACACAAACAGCCTGGGGCTCACATGTGTTTCCTTTGCTGATGTACAGAGTGTGACATTGGTTAAATTTTCTTTTTCTGAGGACGTGCATCACCGGCACGTGTCAGGTGATTATTCTGCATTAGCCAAGAGGAATCGGCTCACTGAAAATCGAACTATTTCAGAATTGCTGGGGATGGATGTATTCTGTAGGGTCGATCTCTTGGGGGCATTTTAGGCCACGCTGAAGGGCTTCTTCAGGTTCTTTTTGAGAACAGATTTTTCTGTTACAGAACTCCGTTATTTCTGTAGAGAGCAAAAGTTTTGTCAAAATTGCTAAAGAATGAGAGGCAAAAGCCCTGCCTACCCAGTAAGTGTCCTATTTAAGAAAAAATATTTTATACAAAATTTTATAATGAACACACCTTTAAATGTGTTGTATATTATTGCTAATAATTTTCAGAATGATCTAGTAAGTACCATCTGCAGTTTACTAAAGGTAGAACTAGAGAAATACAAGTGCCCAGCCACATTCATAAAGCCATAAAGTCAAGATTTGAACTCATACCTTCTGTCTCAATTTCATGTTTTTAATTAATATTCAGTCAGTCACCAAGAAGTGTATCTACTGAAATGCTTGAGAATATCAGAGAAATAGGAATTATTTATTCCTTTTTTTCTATCTGGATGTCAATATATTCTATAGAGATGGAGAGTGCTACAGCATTTGATGTATCTGTATGTTGACACCATTAAAGTGGAAGTGCTAGATGTTTGGTTCAGCTGACTGAGATACAGCAGGTGCATCAGCTCTGGCAAGCATGCCTTGTCTTTCTGTGACTGAGGATTCATGATGGGATTGGAACATGTTTGTAGGCATGTGATGTTGTTATAACTGAGGGACTCTAAAGTGGTTGATACCTGTGTGCAGAGTGATAATGCTGTTGCTGCTCACTGTAAACCCTAAAGCTCATCCTCAAGTCAGATTGTCTCTACAGCCATCGGCATCCCTCCTCACTGAATCTCCTCTGATTTTCCCTGGCTCAAGCTCAGCTCACTGCTAGTATGATCCAAACTCTGAACTTTACAGATTAGGATGTGCACGTGTCCTTCCTGTGTTCAGAACTACCTCTTTCCCCAGATTGCCCTATCTGCAGCTCTTTTTATTTCATAGTGTCTCAGCTTAAAATCTTTTCTTAGATGCCAGCATTGTCCCTCAACCTCTTGAGCCCTGCCTGCGATGCCGGTGTCCCATGTCCAAGCACCTCTTTGAGTCCAGGACACTCTGATTCTGATCCAGCTCTCTGCTACTGTGCCTAGAAAAGCAGTGGAACATGGCCAAATGCTGCCAATGTGAGAGACATGGTGCGTGGAGTTCGAGCTTCTTGATTTAGGTCTGACCATTATAGCCGTTTGGGGAGTGAACCATCAGATTGAAAGTCAGTCTGTCTGTCTCTCTCTCTCTCTTTCAAATGAAATAACCAACAAACAAACCTCAAAACATCTGCATAGTTTTTCTACCCTGTAGACCCTTAATCTTTTTTTCCCAATATTGTTTCTATTTATTCTTCCGGATGGATGTTAGCGTCATTTCATGGGTTTTAATTCATCAGTTGAAAATTATATTGGAGATGCTTTACATTTGTAGGTATATCTGACAAGAGTTGATATTTTTACAATGATGAGTGCTCTCATTTCTACTATTCTATATTTTCCTATTACTCCAAGGTGTATTTTCCTAGCACTAAGGACATAGACCCTGCAGGTAAGCGCAAGAAGCATGATAGGAAACAGCCCAGAACAGGCCATGGAAAGTTTCCCACTGGCATACATTTGGCATGGGTCGGGGGCAGACCAGGCTGAATCAGTTCACACCATCCACTGGCAAATCCAAGCACCAGAACAGAGTGTGGGTCGAGCCAGGTTTGGTCGCGACAAAAGCACTGCATAACACAGAATTCCAAGGTGAGGTTGCCTGTACTGGATGTGACTGTAGCGCCCAACAGCACGTGTAAGAATCAGAAAGGGAGGAGGCAGGGCCGGAAGAATAAGGAGGGGCTCACCTGCTGGACAGCTACTCCCACTGGAGAGCGTGAGCAGGGATGAGGGCAGACCAGACTAAGGAGGGCTGCAATACCTGTGCGCCTCATGTGGACCAGGTCAGGGAAAAGCTGGGCTGGGCGGATTATTCCTACTGGTGCAATCTACAATTAGAGTGGGTGAGGGTTGTTGGGGCTTAGCCACAACATCAGCTGGCAGCAGCTGGCACTGGGGGCTAATTCTGTCAAGTCAAACCACAGAACCACCTGGAGAGTGCATAATCTGGGAGTGGGAGAGGCCTGGGAAGGAAATAGTGGGCTCCTCCCTCTTGGGTTACCACTGCCATGGGAGGGCACGAAAACTAGGACAGGGGCTGGGGTGGCTAGACAGAGAGGCACTCAACAACAGCCATGAGGGCTGGATAGTTGAGCTGGTTAGATGGAACAAGGTTTTAATACCCATTGACATGTATGAGAGCCAAATGGAATGTGGGACAGACTGGACTAGTTTGCCAAACATCCTGGCAAACCAGGGTAGGGGGCGGGCCTGGTGGGGGTTATTGTGGGTCGCTCTGACTAGGCTGCAGCTCCCAGTGGTTTACGTGAAGGCCGAGTATGTGCTGGGCAGAATCAGGCTGGACTGCAACACCCATTGGTTCCAGTGGAAGTCGGGACTGAAAACAGAACCAACCCAGCAATTGCAACCACCAGCTGATTGGGGCAATGGACTGCGCCAGGCCCTATACTTGCTAGTACATACAAGAATCTGGTCTGAGAACACCTCAGAAAAAGTTTCATTGGGGATCTCCCCAATCAAAATGCCGGACTCAGAACCCTAACCAAGAAAAGACAGAAGACAGAACAAGCCAATCAACCACCTCAGCTATATGTTGGCAGTGAAATACTGGGCAAACGGAGATTCTATGATGGACTATGTCAATCAGTGGATTCTTCAGCGACCTCATTGTGCTTGGAATGGCAAGATTGGCAGCAATTCATAACTGGTGAACTATCAAAACCACCTGAGCAAGCATCTCAGAGCATGCCCCACATCCGGGATTTGGGGGGTGGGTGGGAAACTGGATGGGGCTTCTCCCTCAATATCCCCCTTTACCTCAGACACATGAAGGAAAAAATATGGAAATAATAGTCTTACCCACTTTCCTATAGCCCTTGAACCTTTTTACCCTAATTAACAATGTAGAGATTGTCAAAAATATAACAAGAAAAGAATAAATCAATTATTTGATACCAATACTGACTTGTATTTGGATCTTACCAAACCTTGTAGACTAGAAAAGTAAGACATGGGGCCCAGTGCAATAGTGTAGTGGCTAAAGTCCTCGCCTTGCAAGTGCCGTGATCCCATATGGGTCCTGGTTCTAATCCCGATGGCCCTGCTTCCCATCCAGCTCCCTGCTTGTGTCCTGGGGAGGTGGTCCAGGATGGCCCAAAGCCTCGGCCCCTGCACCCACGTGGGAGACCCAGAAGAGCTCCTGGCTTCAAACTCAGCTCCAGCCAGTGCGGCCGTTTGGGGAGTGAACCATCGGACAGAAGATCTTCCTCACTGCCTCTCCTCCTCAATGTATATCTGCCTTTCCAAGAAAAATAAATAAATGTTAAAAAGAAAAAAAGAAAAGAAAACTAAGACATGGAATCCTCTTCTTAAGAGAGTTAATCAGTCATGTTTTTTAAAGTTTCCTCAATAATTACAACCTTTGAGTCTTTACCTACTCCACTATCAGGATATTAAATGCAAGTAAACTTCTTAACTGAAGTTGTATCATTTAGCTGTTACTAGGTCAAATAATTCAAGAATGACAGGAATGATATTATGAAATCAAGTGTTTAGTATTATTTTTTGTGGAGATATTCTTGAAATTTTGGGTTTATTCTTATGCTGATGAGGCTATAATACATTTATTCAATTATTTATAGTTCACCTGGTATAATTTTAAAATTCATAAACATGATTAAGGTAATAGAAAATAATGTCTATGCATGATCTAAGTCTTTACAACTGTTTTATGCTTATCCTAAAATGGTGCTGACACTACAGTTTTTAAATGGCACAGACAAGATTGACTTACTAGCTAAGGGAAACGCATTTAGTGTTGGAACAATGGTACAGAGCTGACATATCCTTCCTCTTAGTCACCATGAACAAAGCTTGTCGTTAATCAGTTACAAGTAAGTTGGACAGCAATATGCTTTATGTTAAAGATGTTGAAAAGTCTACTGGAAAGATACTCTTGAGTAATATGTAAATGGAAACAATAAATCACAAATGAAAGTATGTACAATTTGTGATGGGAATATGAGAGCGTAATTGCTTATGACCTTGTCAGCATTTGCCTTTTTGTGTGTATTTTGACTCTACCACATAGGAGGTATCAACCATGAACGAGTCTTAAAGTTCTGATTACTCTGACAAAAGTAGGGCAATTAATTTTGTTGTTGTTACTTAGGGATTATGTATCTGACAATTTCTTTCTTCAGATAAAAATGATGGTAAAATATAGGAAGAACCCTCTGGCTTTCAAGATAACACACCCTATTTCCCTTGGGCCTCCTCCAATTCATGTTCCACTCTGTTAGGTTCCTTAAGGTCCTTTCCTTATTTGATACCTATTCTTTATTATTAGTCCTACTGAAACTTAGGTTTATGCTGTAATTATTCATCCCTAAGGCTTTGTTTACAGGAAGCCATATGGAAATGTTTTTAAAATATGTCCATCTTGTGTATTTTGAAAATACATTCAAAGGCTGTTTCCAAATAAAACTTGTGTATCTTACTTATTCCTTATTGCTCAGATAAGACAACTTAGAGACTTATTATTATTATTATTATTATTATTATTATTTTATTTCTCTGGAGCTTTTAGTTTTGTGTATAGTTATGTAGATATGGTATAAACAGTTAGCCTGGTGCTTGCTTAGCATTGTCTTGCCCCTAAAATTGTCCTTTGCTATTATGCAAAGGTGTAATTTGATCACTAACAACTGATAAGCATAGATGAGAACATTTATCAAGCTGAATGTTAATGCTGTTGCATTTAAATAAGCTGTTTAATGAAAAAATATTTTATTATTAGTTGTTTTAATTTGTTAATGTGGGAAGTTAAATACCAAATGCTGTATTCAGTGCTGCAGTGACAACCCTAGCATGATGTAAGTGCCTTTGAAAAGCTAAAATGCGATTCTTCCTGCTATAATGGGTGTGTGCTAGATTTTGTGTGACTGACTCTTGTTACTTTTAATTGTGTCTACTTATTGATAATATTTTGAATTCCTATGAGAAGTCCCATTCAGCCTCTGAATATGAAAGATCTTCAAAGATTTATGTAAAATCCATGCTATGAAAAATTGTGCATGGACTTTTTGCTCTTTTTTATACTGGAAATAAACTTAACTTGATAAAACATTTAAACAGGATCTAGTTTGAGGAACTAAGAAGAACAAAGCACCAATTTGAAAAAAAATTCCTATTTGGATAACATGAACTCTGCTAGAATAAAACCAAAAATGTTTTCAAATTTATGGTGAAGTTTAGATCGAAGAATGGTGAAATCACTGAGACTTTTTGAAAAGCTTATAGAGGCAATGCTTCAATGTAATCAGCTTATAAATGTATAACTCATTCTGAGAAGAGACAGGACAATGCTGATGATAAAACCTTCAATGGTAGAGTACCTACATCAATTTCCAAGGGAAACATACAACTTGTCTGTGTGCTAATTGAAGATGATGTGTGATTAATGGCAGAAAAATTATCTAATACTGCACAATACCTATCTCTGTTTATTTGCTTGGCATGATACTGACCAAAAAAAAAATCACAAGAGAAAATTATGCTTGATGAATGCAAAATTGTTGTACGTAGATGCATTGCAGACAAAATCAAAGTTTTCAATAGAACTTTGAAGTTGTTTTTTTTTTTTTAACATAAAAGCAGGTAAAACATGCTTTACACTATAGTCCTAAAGAAAAGATAATCCAAGCAATGGGTAGCAGGAGGTTAAAGTTATTACATCTTGGCAGAAGCAAACCATTCAAGAAGAAATGTGACAACAAAAGGTTTTTGGAATGGCCGAGGCCTGTTAACTTTCAATGGGACCAAAGAACAATAACATTTGCCTCTTAAGAGTGTTTTTAGAAATTCAGGCTGTTTTAGCAGAAAAACACCAGGAAATCTCCAATCCTTTTTCTCTTGGACAATGCTCCTGATTGATTCTCTCAGTAAATAAGGGTCATTTTGTGAGTTTCAGGGGGAGAATTATTAAACACTCATCATATAGTTCTGATTTGGCTTTTTCTGCTTGTTGTGTGCCCTTAAAACTCTTTCAAGGGCCCTATTTTTGTTAACTATGTAAACAACATTGCATTGACATTCTCAGGATCCTCCATCCTCTGAGGATACACTAAATAGGTGGTGTCCTGAATGTGATAGAGTGTATGTTAAAATCTAAATTTATCCCTATCTATCTATCTATCTAATCCATCTATTACTTTAATTCTTTTTCCCTTGAATTTTCCAAAGTCTTTTCATATATTATCCTGTCCAAGGAGCAATTGGATAACACCTAAAATGTGAAAGCATAAACTGTAAATCATCCTCAAAATCCTTATTTCATAGTTCAAGATCTCATGAGAAAAATGAATGAGTAAATGATATTGTATATAACCACCGCAGCAGTTATCAGAATGCAGTTCTCAAGCTGCAGAGAACATAATTGACCTGCAGCTCCAACTGATATGTTTGACATTTATTAGTGCATTTTCTACTGAGGACACACTTCTCAAGGGCCATGCCCAGTAAGTGAGCAGAGCAGAAATGCAAAGACACACTTGTTCCTGGGTGACATGAAACTCCTGTGACAGTCAGCTTTGGCTCAAGAACCCCCGAGAGGGCTTGCTAAACTTTGTTTGAAGCACACTGCTGTTCAAGACACTTCCATCCAAATATCTTTCCCCAAAACCCTCTCTCTCATGAGTGTAACAGTCAATTCTATATGGTAGTTTGATAGATTCTCTTGGATCTATCATTTCTCCCCCTTGTAGATGTTGCCTTTGATTGCCGATCAAGTCCGTGTTGATCTATTTTTCTTACAGCAAGTTAAGTGGTCTTACTCAACTAATTTTAAGGTCAACTGCTATGAATTAATGTGTATGGTTATATCCTTCAACAATGCGTATATTCATAGGGTAAAACTTGGCAGTATTTTTATCTTGTATTGCCCCTTCAAGCCTGTTGATAAAACCTGCTTCTGCCACCAGCTAATATGTAAACTTGAACAGATGCCACTGGCTTTCACGTAAATTCTGAAATAATAAAAATGAGATAATAAAAATGCATTTTCACACGTTTCTAGAGAGTCTATCAATTCAAATGCCCACCTCCATTAAGAAATCAAAAGATCTGTTGAAACTCTGTTAAAATTGTTCCTTCCCTTCATTTCTAGCATTTCTAACAAGTGTTTAAAGCTGTTACTTCTATCTTCCATTGTGCTAATGCTATGACCCAATTACCAGTGAATCTGCCTATTATCCACATTTCTCTCAGCCCTGAATTGTCTATCTGAATAGCTCCAGCATTTTTTGATATCTAAATGTATTTCTGGTACATAAATGCATTCCAGTGGCCCTCTTGAACAATGTTTATGACAACCCAGACTTTCTCATAGGTATGGAACATTTGTGTTCCGTATGAAGTGATCACAAATCCTTTGTTCAAGAACTCAGGAAGTTTAAGATTTCTCAACATGATAGTCTCAGTGCAGAACACTGCCCATCTCACACAGGAGGTTTCTAGTCTCTCTGCCTTTAGATCTCTCAGGTATTATACCTCTTGAATTACCAAAGATATCAACCAATCTCAAAGTCAGTCTAAATCCATCTCAAATCTCTATCAATCCTTTCAAGATTTATTCCCTAGAGTGGGGAGATAAGAAACCATGAAGTTTACCCTTTGTCAAAAGTTGAATGTAGATTTCTGCCTCATATCTGTGACATTAAACTGGTGTTAAGTAACCAATTTTGCAATGTTAAGCAACCCTCTGCTATTGTGGTTCCATTTCGTAAGGTCAGAAAAATTGTTATCTGTTCAGTAGGTTGCTAGTGAAAATATGATCTGAGTACCAGTGATTGTATCAGTCTAGAAACTTATAGATGTACTGAATCTTAACCCCCCATCTTATAACTACTGAACCGTAATCTGAATATTTATTTAGTATGTGGCAGAAATGTATTCTGTCACTTTTGAGATACACTAGCTGAGCACGTTTAGCTAATGCAGCCCTTTTGGGCAATCTATTATAGCAACAAATATTTATGCAGCACATTGATTGACCATAATTAGGCAAAAGACATATTGAAAAGATTCATGTTCTTGAACATAGCTTGAAAAAATAAACGTAATACGAATTATAAAATTGGGATGCTAAGAAAGTGATAGAATTCTGTAGAATTTTAGAGGAAGAAGAAGTTTGGGATGGATATTCAGAAAGAAAGTGATTTGAATGGAGCCATCCATGCCATGTAGGAAGGAGTTTGCTATGTGGAATGAAAAAAGTGGTCTTTTGGAGTAGAGGGATTAAAGTATAAACAATCAGTGTGCTTTGCAGAGGGGAAAAATAGGCAAAGGTACCAAGAGTAATTATTTTTTTTTACAAGGAGGGGGGTGGTCAAAGGCAGTAATGTAGAGTGCCTTAAAAAATATTTTAAGGGTTAGAGTGCTGAGTTGTAGCTTGTGCTTTACTTAAAATGGCATGTCTGGTAGCAGATGAAATAAAAGATTTTCCTTTATCTTCAGCTGGACTGGTATAAAAATCTAATGACCTGAAACTTTGATATGGTTTTGAAGTTAAATTCTGGCTGGAACAGAAAATACGAATCTATAAATGGGAATTTGGATTGTGCTGTGTCAGGAATCCCAAAGCTGTTTATGTGATCTTGTCTTGCTCATTTCTCTATTTGAAAGAAAATTAACCATTCATAGATCAAGAAGTATAGTCTCAAGTACTCCCAGTGGTATTTGGAGAGAGGCATGCCCTGGATATAGTATTTTGGAGAAGTGCCAGTTTTCTTCTGCTCTTGATAATGAAGCTTCTTTAATTGTCTATAATACCACACACAAATCTTCAGTCCCCTTGCTTGCTTCAGTGTGGAGTGGGCTGCTTCTGACAGAGTTTATAAGGCAGGTAGAGTGGCCTTTAGGCATAGTCACATTATTATAATACCCTCGTTGGAAGCACTAATCTTACCAGTTCCTGATATTTAACATAGTCTGGCTCTTTGCTTTCTCTCCACCTTATTTCACACCCTTACATTCCAGATTCACTGTAGTCTGGTCTGCCAGGCTATGGACAGAATGAAGTATAAGATGTAGGCCAAAAAAAAGTCCTCTGTTTTCCCATGTGCATGCATGTATATTCAAATGTTCTTTAATAACTAGGAGGAGGATAGGGAATGAATCCTAGATTCACACCTGCCATGTCTCTGGAATGGCCCAACCTCCACTCTTTTCATCTCCACCCCATTCTGTCCCTCCACAAAATAAATTCCTTCCTAATTAAAAAATAAAGTATAGATGATAAATTAATAATTTCATTAATCTGAGTAAGGTGGATTGTGAGGATAGAAGGAAAACTGCTTACCTGTAATACTTGAATCTACTTCTCTACAGTCAAATACATTCACAGATCATTGTGAAGGCTTTTAAAATTTGATTATTTAAGGTACAGAAAAGAAAGAGCTTGTTCATTCTCTAAACGCCGGCAAAGACTGGAGCTGAAACTGGGAGCAGATTTCAATCCAGTCTTCCCACATGGGTTACAGGAAGTCAGTTCCCTTAGCCATTCCTGCTGCTTCCCAGGGTCATCTATGACAGGAGGTTGGGGTCAGCTCTGAGTATCAGACAAAGGTATATATACCAATTTGAGACACTGTCATCTGAACGGATCCTTTAACTACAGGGTTAAATGCCTGCTCTTCCCTATGTTATTTTTTAAAAGTCAGAGTTGAAAAGAACTCAGGAAGCAGTCTCTTTTTTCTTTATATGCTCAAAAGAAATAATTCCATCATTCCTCTTCAGTGTTTACCGGTAGTGTGTTTATAGTTTCATTCCAGCATGATGAGTATCTAAATATTTTTTGATCACCTGGTATATATGAAGGCACTCCAAAAACCTCATAGAAAATATAATTAAAAAGATTATTTTAGTACAAAAATGTGAATGTCCTGCATAGTCTTTTCATAACTTGTATTTTTATGTGCTTTTTAAAGAGCTCCTTTGCATGAATTTCAAAATTTTGGGAACTAAGATTAATCTTTCAAACTTACCTACAAATTTTGTGAGTTGCTTTTTAAAAGATTTTTTAATTTATTTAAAAAAATTTTTTATTGCAAAGTTAGATACACAGAGAAGAGGAGAGAGAGAGGGGAAGATCTTACATCTGATGATTCACTCCCCAAGTGGCTGCAACAGCTTTAGCTGAACCAATCTGAAGCCAGGAGTCCTGAGCCTCTTCCCGGTCTCCTACATGGGTGCAAGGTCCCAAGGCTTTGGGCCGTCCTCAGCTGCTTTCCTGTCCACAGGCAGGGAGCTGGATGGGAAGCGGGGCCACTGGGGTTAGAACCTGTGCCCATATGGGATCCTGGCAGGAGCAAGGTGAGGAATTTAGCCGCTAGGCCACCATGCCGGGCCATGTGAATTACTTTCATATACATTTTCCTAAGATAGCTATTGCCCTTCTCCCAAAGGAGCTTACTTTACAAACTCTTTTAGTGTGCAGATTTTTCTTTTAAGTTATAATCTTGTTTACCACTGCACTATTTCTTAGTTTTTTTTATCCCTGTTCAACAATATATCTCAGCCCCCTTTTACTTTTTGTTTTTGAGAGGTAGAGGCACACACATGCACATGTTAGTAGTTTGTTCCACATTCCCTTGCAATTCATGTCTATTGGTTCATATTTAACAATAAGGCACTGATAGTATGGCTACACTTCTTGCCGTATCTTCCCATTTGGGCTCTTCCCTGTAGCTGTCTTCATTTTTAAGGTTTTTGCATATTTTAGATTTCACTTTCATTTTAATAAAGTCACAAAAGGCAATAACACAAATGTATGTTGGTGGCCTGTTCATCGAACATGAGTCCCAAGTTGTGCTTTAGGGTTCCAGTGGTAGAAAAGTGTTAACTTCCTTTCACTGAGAATGACAAACCAAGACAAAAACATTTCTGCCAGTTTCTGTTGAAAATCAGAGACAGGAAAATCATACTAGATTATTACAGAAGTCAGGAAAAATATGAATTGTGGTGGTAATAATACTATGGATCAAAGAATATGAGTGAGATATAATTTTGACCAGACTTGGTGACTGTTTAGATATGGAGAATGTAATAATGGGAATAAGTTAAGGGAATAAAATATTGAGGATGACTTCGTGATTTGACTTGATGACTGGGCAGGAGTCATCAATATCCTTTTTTAATGTTTTGTTTTCTGATGATTACATAGTTGAGAGGGATGCACATCCATAAGGACCACTGATTAGGGTGGGAAGAGTTGAGGAATGGGGGAAGTTGGATGAGACAGTTGCCTCCAATGTCCTTTTTTTTCCTGTTTCTGGGAGCAGGGGGAAGAGAAGGAGAGATGGCTGCTCCCAGCAGCCTTACCACATCAGTATCTGGGGATGGGAGACTGCCTCTTGATGTCATCCTAGGATCCCCCATGGGAAACATGTTCTGAGGGTACTGTTCAATTGGTTGTAGTAGGTCTGGGATATTGTTGATTTCATTCTTTCAAGGTTGAGGTGATTCTTCCACGGTACATTGGTTGACATAGCCCATACTAGTCACTTGTCCAGAAACTTGCTGTTAAAGCCTGGACAGGAGATTTGTCCAGTTTGTTCTTTCCTCTATGGTACTAGATGTCCTCTGCAGGCCTCAATGAGCTGTAATGTCAGTGAGGGGCATCTGCGTGTGCTGTCCACTGCACAAACTTTAGCAACTGAGGAGTTCCAGTTCTGACAGACCACAGATCATATGGTTTTTCCTGTGATTGGAGTTTTGAGTCCAGCTGTCTTGTTAGGGGTAGGAGAGCCAAAGAAACCTCACCAGAGGTGACCCTAGACCTATCTCCAATGTATGCCAGCCAGTGTGGGGTCTGACTCAGTCTGTCTCCCACATCCGTCTACACACACATTGATGGTTGCAGTTGTGGAGTCAGTTCTATCCACAGCCCCCAATCTCAAATGAATGGATGCTGTGATCCAGCTTAACCCTGCCTACCGCACACTTGGCCCTCATGCACACCATTGGGAACTGCAGCCCAGTTGGTGTGACACACCCCCAACCCTTACTTGGCCTACCCCAAGCCCTGGTTCCTGCATATGCCAGTATATGCAGCAGATTGGTCCCATCAGTTTTGCATCACATTTGGCTCTCCTACACATCAATGGCTGCTGCAACCCAACTCAGCCCAACCAACCCCACTATCCAGCCCACACTTATGGTGGTGGTTGCCACCACCTGTCCAGTCATGCCTGCCCCCAGCTCCAGTTCTCATGCTCATTGATGGGAGCTACAGTTCATCTGAGATGTACCTATAATTTCCCTACCAGGCTCACTCCCAGCCCCAGATCTTGCTCTTTTCCAGATGGTTTGCAGTCCAGCCTGACAGGAATTGCTCATCGTCTTGGCATTTGTCAGCTGAGGCTATGGCAAGGCCTGACAAGCCCGCACTTACTCTGGCTCACACATGCACCAATGGATACAGTCACTTAGCCCAGCCTGGCTCTCCTAATAACCCAGCCTGCATACAGACCAGTTAAATTTGGAGCTTTGCCCACCCTGTACTGCCCCAAATCCTAGCTCTTACGATCAACAGTGGGCAGAGTGGCCTAGCAGGAGAACCCCTACAGCCCTTCTACTGGGCTCACCCCTCCACTGGGTTGTTAGTACTCTTGGCTGCTGTAGCCCAGTGTGGCACTGTCTGCTTCACCTTGGCATTCACCAAGTCCAGCCTGCCCACAGTTCCAGGTGATGCTGGCAAGTGCTTCAGCCTAGTACATGCCAACCAGCCGTTAGTGCCTGCCATAATGTGAACTGGCTGGTGTTGCAGCCCAACCTATCCTGTCCCTTACCCTATCTTGGTTCTCACATTTACCCGTGTTGTGTGAACTGGCCTAGCCTGAACCTGACCACTATCTATTACAGTAAGAAAAGTTGAGTAATAGAACGTTAGTAAATTTAATGATCCTAGATGCTTGGGCCCGCTCAAGAGGATATGGCCACCAGGTGGATACTTTGCTGTTGCAGTTCACAAGGCTGTGACTGCAAACCGGTGCTGATTGTCTGCAGTGATGCAGTTGTAATGAACTCTAATGATTCTGATTCTTGGCACAGTAACCCTTCTAGATCCCTTGTCTCATTAAGTGGGTTTCAGTAATACAGTGATTCAAATTTCAGAAGCATTTACCTTCACTGGAAATGAGAAAGAATTACAAGCCTTCTGTGATTCATATTTAGTGAAACAGCAAATAATGTGTGTAGCAAAGCTCCAAAGCCTGGATTTGGTGCTTGTCAGGGTGGTTGATGTACTTTTGTATAAAGATTAATCATTGCTTATACTGAAGTCTTTCTGAAAAGCATAAATATTAAGCTGAGAACCTGAAATACCCCAGTGAGTACCTAATGTCCTCCAAATCAGAAGAATATTCTCAGGTCTCTTGTTAAAGGTTGATTCAGATTTGACAGTTAACATGATTTCAGTGAATTTGTTTGGAATGAATGTTCGCATTTCACATAGATTCCCCTTCTCTTTTGCTTTCAGTTCTGTGGACCATCTCTTACCTTTTCCTTCAGATGTCTTTTTTCCCCATTATTCTCTTCATCTGGCACATAACCCAGGCTTAAACAGGTCACGGTATCAGGTCAACCCACATGGTTAATGGCAATTAGATAGTAATAAAGTCAATCTGAAGATACTACAGGCAGACAGAGGATGCAAAAAAAGTGCTTTATAGTTTTTCAGACAAAGACTCATCAAAAAGATTATGCAAGATACTAATGCTCTTCTATATTGTCATACTGTGTGCTGACAGATACTGTAAAATGAAAAAAAAAGCAGCTAGTTTCACATGGTATTGCACAATAGCCACCATCTAACCAGGAAGAAATGAAATATATTTGTGTACAGAATAATTATGAAGGTTAGAAAATACACTATTATGTTTAATTTTTTTAAAGAATTTTTTTATTGGAAAGTCAGATTTACAGAGAGAAGAAGAAACGGAAAGATCTTCCATCTGCTGGTTCACTCCCCAAGTGGTTGCAATGGCCTGTGCTAAGCCAATTGGAAGCCAGGAGCCAGGAGCTTCTTCTGGATCTCCTATGTAGGTTCAGGCTCCCAAAGGTTTGGGCCATCCTCTACTGCTTTCTCAGGCAACAAGCAGGGAGCTGGATGTGAAGTGGAGCAGCTGGAATAGGGACTCGTACCCCATGGGATCCCGTGTTTGCAAGGTGAGGACTTTAGCCACTAGGCTATTGTGCTGTGCCCTAATTTCATTGTTCTGAACACATTTTATTTGTGTAGTTTTAATTTATAAAGCAAGAGCATGTGAAATAGTGCAAACTGTTGCCATTTACACCACAGCCAATTTCCCTGGTTACTAAAATCATATGTTAGCATAATGTATTCATCACAAATTATAAACCAAACCTAACTTGTTTTGAAAGAAAAAATATATATTAAATATTTTCATGAATTTTCTTTATTTCAGTTCATAACCTTTATCAATATGCATAAGCCTTTGTCAAATTTTTGCTTTCTAGCACACAATTATTTGAGTAAAATATGGCTGAATAATATAGGCCACTCAGGTATGAGGGAAAAGAAAAATGTGTTACCAAAGTAAAAGCACTTAACTTGTATTTCAATTTTTAAATACTATTATAATATTTCAATATTTAAATATTGGTACAAATATTTCTAAGTCAACACTTTAATCTCTGAGAATTTGAAATACATCTTGTGTTTTGGCATGTACACACTAGTAATATTAAAGAAACTGAATTAAGAGCTGGAGCTTGATATCAAAATGACAGCCTGCTTCCCATTTCCCAAGGAGCAAGCAATGTACAGGACAGGGAGCAAATGAAGTAGTCTAGAAAGTTTATGGTGCTAATTCCACTTGGGAACCCTACGAGGAACAGGAGCTGAGCTGAGTTTAAGACGGAATGCTTCTTTTACATAGAGAGCTCAGCTATTGGAGGGAATCAGTGTGACCATAATACTGAAGGAACAGAGTCTTCTTCTTTTTTATTTGCTCTTTTTTATTATTATTAATTATACTGCATTATGTGACTCAGTTTTATAGGTACTGGGATTCCCCCTACCTCTCTCCAAACCTTCCCCCCATGGTGGATTCCTCCACCTTGTTGCATTACCACAGTTCAAGTTCAGTTGAGATTCTTTCATTGCAAGCATATACCAAGCATAGAGTCCAGCACCTTATTGTCCAGATAAGTTCAATGGCTTGTTGGGGAGACCATCTCAGAACAGAGTCTTCTTTCAAATCTCTGTAATAAACAGCAGTATTCCCATCATGCTGAATGGATTTTTGCTTTCTTCTTCTATGGAAACATGAGAATTGGTTGCCTTTCTTTGATTCCATTATATAAAAAGGACAAAAAACATCATTTCAAGTAAAGTTTCCCATTAAAATATTTGAATTGAGTCTTGAGAGAATTGCAACTGCAATCCTTTATGCAAGCCATTATTGAACATTGACCTAGGAAAGCACAGGTGATAGTTTCCACAACTTTGACAGTTTGTGAAATAGAAAGAGACCATTTTCAGAGAAATGTTTTCAAATATCTAACAATACACATAAATTTTCTGATATTCTTTGGCTTCACAGAATTAAGTTTTTTTAATCCATATCAAGATATGTGGAGATAATGATTTGATGGCCATATTTTTTCTGTACATATTTACTGAGTCACACATAAAAATGCCTTGAAACTACATATGTCAGCAAGTTACCTAATAGTCATTGTCCTGTAGTAGGTTTGAACTTCAAGTCTCAAATCATGGCAGATTCTCTTAACTTTCTCCTGGTGCTGTTAACCATACCATACAGGTATTCCTCCCAAGCCTGTAGAAGATTTAACATCAAGGAAAATCTAAGCTGTAACCTCAGTTTCACTTCACTGTTTTTATATATGGGAAAAAGAAAGATGAAAAATAAATGAAAGAGTATAATCAACCGAGTTTCTTTCCAGTTGTAGACTTATTGACGACAAAAAGTAGCTTGCTGTAAGGAGAAGTTACAAGTTCAGATATATCTAGATAGAAGCCCTCTCCAGCAAACTGAAGGAGGAAGCATTTTCTGTAGTTCTTTCTTGGACTTGCTTTTACATACTCACCCAGGGTATACTCTGAGTATAGGTGTAAAAGTCTGAGTCTCAAAATGCCAGAAGTTTCCAGTCCTTTACCCTGTAGTAGAGTTTTAGTGTTTACCTCCTGGCCCACTTTCTCTGCTGCATTTCCCTGCATTGACTGAAGTTTCCTTCACAGGGTCATAGATCTTTTTCCAGATTTAATGCCAATACATTGCCAAACTGAAAGGTAAAAATAGCCAACAACATCTCTATCAATAGAGTGGAGCTTTTTATAAATATGTCATCAATAGAAATAGATTTTTGCTACAGATACTAATAGTATACAAATACTTATTTTTGCTACAAATACTTATAGTATTTCTTGAGAAGAGGAAGATTGTCTATGAAAAGAAGTATGGGTTATGAGTTAGTTATTGGAGTGTAGACAGGGAGATTGTGGGTACAACCTCTGCTCCCAATTGACACATTTTTATCACTATCAAACTCACTCTGTTGACTAGCGAGGTATCTTGATTAACAGTAAAGAAGAATAGGTTGTTTTAAACTTTATAACCAAGTAGGGCTACAAATACATTTACAACATAAAGAAAATTTCTAACCTACCTAAGGAAATTCCACAGAAGACAAATAATACTTTGCTAAGATTCTATCCCAGGAATAATAAAGAAAATATTACTATCTTTCTTTTAGCCCAAGTGAAATTGAATCCAAAATCAAATTCTGTCTGTACCACATAGCTGTGCAAATGAGATTGTTTTCCTTGTTTATGAGACTTATGGCAAAAGTATTATAAGAATTTTGATACATTGTGGTAATTGATTTAAAAATTATTTAAAGAGGCTTCCAATTGTTAAGCAAAATATAACCACATGTTATTTGAAAATTTTGTAGGTTTAAGCTTTATGACCTCCCTTTGGAAAATTTGTTGAATATTAGATTTCTAAATAACCTAGCCAGAGCTGTGTGTGTGTGTGTGTGTGTGTGTGTGTGTGTTGTTCATTTGTGTTCTCAGTAGATTTGGAAGTTTAGTACAACTGTCCCTTTTGGATGGAATTTTCTAAGCAATGTCCTCTATTAAAATTCACCAGGATGAAATAGGCAGGAAGGGAAATCTGATAATTTAGTCTCAAATCATGGCAGATTCTCTTAACTTTCTCCTAGTGCTGTTAACCATACTGTACAGGTATTCCTCCCAAGCCTGTAGAAGATTTAACATCAAGGAAAATCTAAGCTGTAACTTTTTCTTATTTGTCTTTGCACAGAGCACACAATTGCATTTGAAAAGCTCACATTTACCTTTATACTTAATAGCAAAAGCTCATTTACAGGTTGCAACTTGGTCAAGTAACTCAAACTACTTTGAAAAATTGATACATGCCAAGTTTCAGGGTGCAAATTCTACATTATTCTCTACCCCTGTCTGAATGTCAGAATTACTATGCTTCTAAATTAATCTTAGTTAGCTTGTCACTTCTTACTTTGCATCTAGAGAACTATCCTCCAGCTTGTATTGTGAAGGTCACGCAGATGTTGTACGTGTGATTTGATGTTTATAGAGGAATGCTTAGCACTTTGGGAAACTGTTTAGGAAGGATTGTGGTGCCCATTGTTTTCTACCATCCATCCTCTAACACAATCCAAGCACAACACAAGGGGAATGAGTTGCACTGGGCATAGTGGCCACAACTGACATATCCCATTCTGGAGTATGTGGGCTCAAGGCCTGTTTCTGCTTCCATTTCTAGCTTCCTGCTAATGCATCCTCTGGGATGCAGCAACTGGTGTTAAGTTCCTGGGTTGCTGACACCCAGATAGGAAACCCAGATTCAGTGCCAGACACCGGACTTTTGCCTGGTGCAGTTTTGGCTGTTGTAGGCTTTGGGGTGTGAACAGATCAGATGGGAGATCTCTGTGTGCCTATCTTTCTCTCTCTATCTAACAAAAAATAAAGTATCTAACAACAACAACAAACATTTAGCCCAAGCTAAATGTTATTTTTATGTTTTTAAAATTAAAGAACTGTTTGTAACCAAAGTTTTAATTGGAATCCTAGTTATAAAACAATATTGTAAGAGCTATTCTTGAATCAGAGACAGTCAATTTAGAATCCTGGAAGTCGGGATCATATCTCACCTGCTGATGGCATCTCTGAAGAATCCTAGGGCTTCTCGGAACATAATTTGGAGAAGGGTGGACAATCTGATCTCTGAATGATCTGTGTTTCACAGATACTATGCTTCCAACAAGCAGTTACTAACTAGTGCCGACACTGTTTTGTCCTCTGATGTAACTCGTGAGTAAATGACAGGAGTGGTCTCTGTTATGTAAAAAGAATAGCACCATTTGGGCAAACAGAAGCCAAAGCACACCTGTATGGACACTTGCACCCATTTCAGGTGTCAGGGAAACTGAATGGTGGAGATACAGAAGAAGATATTGTCCTCCCTATTTCAATATCTTGGAGTGTTTCCTTTGAATTTTCTTTCAGTAACTTCACAGTCTCAAGTCCTAAATTTAAGTCTTTAATAATCTTGAGTTGATTTTTATATATGGTGAGAAATTTGGATCTAATTTAGTTCTTCTATATAAATATGCATCCATTTTTGCAAACAATATATTTGTTGAAAAGATTACTTCTTTGTGTGGTCTGAGTACTTTAATCAAAAATTAGTTGTCTTGTATATGTAACTTAATCCCAGTCTCTCTCTTCTGTTCCATTGATCTAAGTATCAGGTTTTTTGTTGTTTTGTTGTCTTAAGATTTATTTATTTTTATTGGAAAGGCAGAGTAGATTTATGGAATTAAGAGGGGACAGAAAGATCTTCCATCCACTGATTCACTTGATTTCCTCACTTCTGCAATGAGTCTACTTTTATTCTCTTGCATTTCATTGGGTTTCTTTATAACCATTATTTTGAATTCTGTGCCTGACATTTCATAAGTTTCCATCAGTTCAGAATGTAATATTGGAGAATTGGATTCTTTTGGAGGTGTCATGCTGCCTTGCTTTTTCATGTCCCGTGTATCGTTACATTGGCATTTGCCGTCTTCCCTTTTTCATGTAGTAGGTTTTATTGGGGAAAAATGGGCTAGGTGGGATGCTCAGCCTCACTTGGCTTGTTGATTTGGATTTGGTGAGCTCAGGAATATAGTCTTAATCAATGTGAACTGTGTCTATAAGTGGTGTAGTAGTTTAGACTGCTAGTTCATACCAATAGAAGTGTGGCTTTGAGATGAACAAGAGATTCCTGGAGCGTGAATCTTTGGCCCACAGAGCATTCATTGTCAGTCTGCTTGGCCAGTGGTGCTTGGTGCTGAGGGATTTAAGTGGGGTTATGCCAGTAAGGAAAGCCTTATTGGGAGAAGCTTGAGGTTTAAGGCGATATGATCTTTCTCATTTACCTTTGAGATCTAGTTTTGTTTCAAATTGGTGTTCCACGATATGGATATGCCCCAAACTGGCTTAATTATTTAACACTGAATGACATTTTGGTTAGTTACATGTTTTGACCAAGAAAATAAAATCATTATGATCAATTATGTGCAGGTATTTGCGTGAACACATCTTTCTCTCCAGGAAAAATACCCAAAAATGTAGTTGCTAGTTGAACTTTGAGCAAATCTTTAGTTTTATAACTATGTGTGTGAGACTCAGTTTTAATGCATTCTCTTTAGCAATTTGTATTGTAATTGCTGTTTGTTGTTTTTGTTTGTTTAGCTTTCTAGTAAATATGTAGAGATATGTTGTCAAGGATTTTATTTGCATTTTTATAAGCAGGTATCCATGTTGAATAGCTTGTCATGAGCTTGTTTATCATCCATATGTTTTCATCTGTGAAATTAATGTAAGACATGGCCAAACTTTCTAATTGGATTTGTGTGTGTATGTATATATGTGTGTGTGACTTTTGAAGGTATCTATGTGTATACTGCAACTGGTTTTTGTTGAATAGTAGTTTGTAAATATTTTATTCAAGTTTATACTTTATTTTAACAAAGCTTCCTAAGAGCAACATTTACTGTTTTTTTTTTTTTTTCGTGTTATTTTATGTCATAAGTCACCTGGCCTGGGTCTCTTGGCTTGCCTGTGAGGTCAGTATCAGGTTCATGAGCCAGCACCTAAATGAGTGGGGATGAGGCTTGAGACACCCCACCTATGGGTGGGGAATCTGGTAAGGCTTGAGACGCCTGGCCTGGGTCCCTTGGGCTTGCCTTCAAGAACGTGGCCCAAACCCCCGTTAGTGAAAAAGGTGTAGCAGTGGACACAGACCCTAATGTAAAAGGAGAATATGACAACTCTTTTGGTGCCATAGCAGAAGAAGGAGAACAAAACAAACTGGACAACTACCCTAGTCAAACGATGACAGCAAAAAATCTCGGTGAGTGGAGACTTGAGCCTTGCTGTGTCAGCCAATGCACATTGGGAGGGCTGCATCATCCTTGGATCAGTGCAATCAACTGCAATTCAGAACTATCTGAGTCACTTGGGCAGTACCCTCAGAATATGTACACATTGATACTCTGGGTTGATATGAGGTGGTGGTTCCTCATCCCTGGGTACTGCAACATTTGGAAAGTCGCATGTGGCTTCCTCCTTTGTCTCTTCCCTTCCCCCAGAAACAAGAAGAAATAGTAAATTTGGAAACAATGAGCTCACCCAATTTTCCCTAAACTTAGATCCTCCCATGTAATCATGATCAACCATGTAATCATTATGAAAAAAATAATAGGGTCCAGCATGGTAGCCTAGCAGCTGAAGTCCTTGCCTTGCATGGGACAGGATCCCATGTAGGTGCTAATTCTAATTCTGGCAGCCTCACTTACCATCCAGCTCCCTGCTTGTGGCCTGGGAAGGCAGTCAAGGACGGATCAAAGGCTTGGGACCCTGCATTCACATGGGAGACCCAGAAGTAGTTCCTGGCTTCTAGCTTTGGATCAGCTTAGTTCCGGATGTTGTGTCCGCTTGGCGGAGTGAATCATCAGATGGAAGGTCTTCCTCTCTGTCTCACCTTCTCTCTGTATATCTGAATTTCCAATAAAAATAAATAAAATCTTTAAAAAAATAAAGGAACAAAAAAAGAAGGAATTGTGTAAGTTTAACATATTCCTAAAATGTGAGATTTTAAGTTGAGATTCCACCGATTTTTTTCATTGCTTTTTTTGGAGAGAGCTGTGAATATTCAGTAACTCATCAGTTGCTCAGAGATTACCCTTCACTAGATAGCATTTTGATTCTTTTTTACTTCTGTCAAAAAGTCAGTTTTCCTTAAATGTGCTGTGTTAGTTTCATGTGCCATTCTTTCCACCAATACTTTAGACTCCTTGTTACTATAAACATAAAATCATTGTGTGATTGGATAGAGTAATTTTTTGCCATGACTGTATTAACTATTCTAGTTCTTTTACTTATCCATATAAATTTTAGGGCTATTCTGTTTATAATTATTAAAAAGTCATTTTGAGTTTTAGATAAGAATTATATCAAATTCCCATGTAAATTTGTAGGGAAATTATACCTCTCTATAACTAGATGTTTTTGAGTATTTTACCAATGTATGACAATTCAACTCTGACAGGAGTTGTTACTTTATTTTTTTTCAGTTATGTCTGGTTTTCACATAGTTTGAAGCTCTGCATTTGTTGGATATACACTCCTGCTTGGTGTGACTTCATGATGGATTGATCTTCATATCATTAAATAGTGTGACTCTTTTAGTCTGCATTTTAGTACATGTGATGTTAGCACAGATTCTAGTGCTTTATTTTCATTGATGTGTGTGTAGTATATCTCTTTCCTTCTTTTACTTTCAGTTTGCCTATATTTGTGTTTAAGTTCTCATGCACACCCTATAGCTGAGTTGTGATGCTTCCAACGATCCTGTTAAGCACCTTATATTTAGCATATTTAGACAATTTACACTCATTGTCATGATTGTATTGTTAATCATTACAATCATCATATTCTTTTGTTTCCCGTGGTTTTCACCCAAGTATTTTTCCTGCATTGCTGTAGGTTATTCATACTTTACTTTTTGAATATATTTCTTTATACTGTTACTAGAATATTGTGGATTCTTTTTCTAGTGTTGCTTTTAAAGATTTACCACAAACTTGAAGCAGCATAAATTTATATGTAGGAATTCTGGAGGTAAAAATTCAGATGTGGATCTCATTGGGCTAAAGTCAGTGTATCAGTGTGGCTACTTTCCTTCCTAAGGCTTAGGATAAACCTATATATGACTTTCTGGCTGCTAGAGGCCAGTTGTAGTTTCTGTCTTCAAATCCATCGAGAATTTGTTGATTTTCTCTTTCACAATTTAGAACTCTGACTTCTCTTTGAATTCCATCCATTGTTAAGGGTCCTGTTGATTATATATTGGCTTTTCTTGATAACTGTAACTCATACTCCTATCTTAAGGCTCACTTCTTAGGAAACTTACCTCCACATACAAACTTTTTAAAAACTCAAACAATATATTTTCAGTATGAAGTTCAGACTTTTGTTCCCAAGGAGTCTAGCTGATCTGCCCTCTTCTGTCTAGTTTTGGGTATCTTATGTTTTGTATATGATAGCTGGAGTTTTCAGTTGCACTTAATGAGAATAATAGAGTGTCTATATTTTCCTAGTAACAGAAATTCATTAATACTTTTATCCTGTTATAGCAGTGTTTTGACTTATACATACATGATTTTGTAAAATGTGCATACATTTATACCTGTGGATGCCATATTAATTGAGGTAATTTTACTTGGTATTTTGTACATATGTGATACTAGTTTATAACTTTATCATGTAATATCATTTTCTCATTTCAGGTTCAAGCTTCTATTAATTTGAAAATTACGTGGGTGTAATTTTTCTATGTCCATTCTATTTTAATAATCACATTTGTATTACAATGGAATTTTATGTTTCACATAAAATTAATAAAACTTAGCTTAAACTATCTCATATCCTTTCCTCAGGAAAAAAAATGGTTCTAGTTATTCAATTTCCTTAGTAATTACTGGTTTGTTTAGTTTTTCCAATATGTTTGGCAATACATACTCAAACATGTACAGTGATACTCTAGCACATTTATACAATGTGTAATCATCAGAGTAATTGCCATACACACCACCTCATTTCTTCATGTTGGAAAATTTCAATATCTTCTCTAATAATTTGAAATTACAGTTGTTGTCAACCATAATTAGCCTGTGCTATAAAACATTAGAAGTTATACTTTGCATCGAGTTCCACAACTTTATCTGTTAACCATCCCACTCTTAGCAGGTGGTGGTAGCTATAGTCTCTGCTTCTGTGAGATGACCTTTTTCAATGTCCACTTGTGAGTGAGGATATGCTGCATTTGTTTCATTAAACTTAGTTTTTACTTAACATCGTGGCACCTAGTTCCACCCACATTACTGTAAAAAACAGAATGCCATTTCTATTTTTCTGATTAATATTTTTTGATTTTGCACATTTTCTTTGTCCATCCATTGGTGTTCTCCCAGTGTTATTCCCTGACTTGATCATCACGAATAGTGCAGCAATGAACGGACAAGTGCAGATGCATCTTCTACATTCCAATTTCATTTTCCCTGACTACTTACCAAGTAGTAGTGACAATACTTAAGGTAATAGTCCTATTGATGATTTTTAAAAGATTAATGCATTTCTTTACATATAGGGGAAGAGAGAGAAGTCTTCCATCCCTGCATTGCCACAATGGCCAGAGCTGGATTTTGCTGAAGAAGGAGCCAGAAACTCCATTAAGATCTCTCACATAGGTGGCAGGGGCCCAACACTTGGACTGTCTTCTGCTTTCTAGGGACATTAGCAGTTAGCTAAACGCAGCAGTGGAACAGTAGAATTAGAAGCAGCACTCTGAAATGTTGCTGTCAACATCCACAGCTCAACCCCTGTGCCACAACACTGGCCACTTATTTCGAGTTTATCAAGGCACCTAATACTGTTTTCCATAATGACTGCACTGTTTTACATTCTCACCAACACTTTAAGGGAGGTTCTCTTTACAACGTCTTTACCACCACTTGTGAAGTTTTTATCCTTTTGGTTATTGCATCATGACTGGGTCAACGTTTGGCCCGTTATGCTATAGATTTTCATTTCCTGATAACTTGTGTTGCTGAGCATTTTTTCCGTATACTTATATATACATATTCTGGGTATTTGTCCTTTGTCATATGAATAGCTTGAGAATGTCTTCTTTCACTCTGCAAACTGCCTTTTCTTGTTGATTATTTTTTGATATATAGAAAGTTTATAGTTTCACATAATCCCATTTGTCCGTTTTTGCTGCCTATGATTTTTGGGTCCTACCCAATTTTTTGTTTTCCCAAATTAAGGTCTTGAGCATTTCTCTTAAATTTTCTTCATAAGATTTATCTTTAATTCGTTGATCTTTCTACATGACGAGAGAGGAATGTTTTCTGGTTTCATTTGTTTTCAATATGAAGAATGTTTTCCAAATAGAAGTTACTAAAGCAATTTTTTTCTTTCTCTAATGTCTATTTTTATAAACTTTGTAAAAACAGAAGAATCAAGCCAAACCAATGCCTGCCCCTCAACACCCAATAAAGTCAGCTGTAGAAAGATGAGTTCAGAATCCCCATTCTCTTCCATCGATTCAAATATATACTTTTATGCCGGCGTTATATTGACTGTATGACTACAGCTATGTTTTGAAGTCAGATGCACCAATACTTCCATCTTTTTTCTTTTTTTTCAGGATTATATTGACAGTTTAGGAACCTTCTGTTCCTGTGGATAATTTTTAGGACTCTGGTTTGTCTGAGAACAATGTCATTTCCCCTTTCGTTGTATCGAATAAAATTGTATTGAGGGAATTGTATTGAATCTTTAGATCACTTTGGGTATTATGGTCATTTAGCAATATGGTCATTTAGCAATTCTTCTAATCCGTGAACACGAATCTATTTGTAAATGTCTTTGACTTCTTTCATTAGTGAAATACATTCTCATATCACTTCATTCATGGTCTCCATGTATCCTTAATACGTTGTAGTGTCATTTTGACTCAGTATTTCAGGTTACCCCAGGCCGTAAATGAGAAATCAGTGGTGAATGAGAAATGAATTACATTAATCCCTCAGTCAGCATTCATACAATTGTATTGAGAAATACACATGCAGTTTATAAAATGCCACACTGTGGCATAAAATCTTCTCTGTGCTGGTAGCATATAATAAATATTGCTACCTTAGAAGACAGTTCAAATAATTTAGTTATTGGCTGGGCAAAAACTAATTTGTACACAATGGGTAGTCTGTAAAAGCTAATGGCATCTCAAGTTTCCTCTAGTGATGTTAATAATTATTCTTGGTATTGCTTTCATATCCCATGTGATGGCTTTCTCAGACCTACTAGGCAAATTTCCATATTTCTATAGTTATGCATTTTGGGGTATGACAGTAAATAAAGCAAACCATTTCCCAAAAATGATAGTGAAAAGTAGTGCGACAAGGGGTGGAATTGATGCTATTAGGAAGCATTTTAGAACAGGGAGATTTATGGGAGCTCTATGCAAGATGGGCTAGAGATCAAATTGTTCCCTCCTGGAAATATTTTCTATCTAAATTTCCTTCAGAAATATCCAGTGAGGAAACGCAAACATTTTAACTTTTGTCTCATATATTGTAAATTGATTATATATGTTTCAAATTTAGACATTAGGGATTAATTTTGAATATTTTTGTCAGTAATTAGTGAATGTGTATTCCTTGTTAGAAACATCACTACCCAGGTGAAACAAATTGGAGTTTACAGCTAGATTCCTTAGATAATGTGCTCTGCATATCTTTATCCTTGAAGGTGCACTGAGGATCAGGGAGAAAACATTTTGCTTCAGATCATGTTTCAATTCATTTCTTTGGGATATGCACATTGGAACCTGTGTTGGATGTAAACTCAAAAGAAGCACATATATTCTGTGTACTCCTGTATATTTGAGCTGTTAGCATGAAAGCTGCCTTTCTTGTTATTATTTCCTTTGCTATGTGGAAATCTTCTAGTTTGGCATAAAGCCTTCCACCTCTTTATTTTGCTTTTGTTGTCTTGGATGTCATGTCCAAAAAATCAATGCCAAGATCTTTGTAAGGATCCCCTCCTCTCCATCACCTCTTCATGGTTTTCTAGGAGTTTTGTGGTTTCAGTTTTACATTTAACACGTTAATTCATTTTGCCTTGAGTTTTCCTTATGTATGATAAAATAGCAGTCCAATTATACACCATTTTTCCTTCACCATCTTTTCCCCATTTTGTATTCTTGGCACCCTCATCAAAGATTAGATGACCATATGCACACAGGTTTATTTCTGGGTTCTCTGTTTTGTTTTATACAAGTATAATATTGCTTGATTTTCTTTTTCTTTTTTGGTGGGGGTGCTACTTTTTGTGTACTGACTGGTTTCTTTTGGAAGATATTTATGAATATAAAGAGAGAGAAGAGTTAATGTCTTTCATAGGTACAGTTCTAAGATGATAACTATGCTTCCCTCCCTCTCCTTCCCTCAATCCACCTCTTTTTTATCTCATTTTTTCTTTAGTCTTTGCAAAGACATCACTTTAATCTACTCTGTAATCACAGATTTAATTCATCACTAACCATAATATTTAACAAGTAAAAGCAGGAAGATCGCAGTTCCACAGGAGTAAAAGTAACAGCTGAAAATTGACTATCAGATAATGAGAAATCTGTTTCATCCCTATAGATTTTTCTGTATTCTGTATTAACTGCCCAAAGCCTTGTAATACGGCTTGAATGTGGGGTATGTGATAGCTCCAGGTTTCCTCTTTTCTACAGATTTTTAAAAATAACTTATATAAAGTGGACAAACTTGGTATATCTCACAATTCAAATTTGGAATTGAATGATACTTTTCACCTTATTATCTTTCCTGCCCATGTTCCTCGCCTACCCTCCTCCACCACCAATTCTTTCTTTCTTTAAAATATTTTTTACAATGGTATACTTTCATTTCACTTAGTAATCCAAGCTTAACACTCCGCTGGGTAAAGATATCAACATGCAGCAAATAGAAAGAAAACAAATAAAAATCTGCTATTCCTTGCCAGTATGAACAAAGGCTATGAACAATGGAATATCAGTTTCAATCATTTAGATTATACTTATTTGGTACTCTGTGTATAAATTACCAAATATCACAAAAAACATACATTTGTCTTTTTCAGGCTGGCTTGTTTCAAAAAGCATAATAGTTTCCAGGGGCATCCAATTTGTCACAGAACACAAGCTTTCATTCTTTTTTATGGTTCAGTAGAATTCCTTGTATCTCTCTCTCTCTTTCTCTGTGTGTGTGTGTGTGTGTGTGAGAGAGAGAGAGAGAGAGAGAGAGAGAGAGAGATGGCCTGAAACTACATTTTATTTATCTAGATTGCCTTTTATACTTAGGTTCTACATGAATTTTTGGATGGAGAGTGCATTCAATCTGCACATCAGTTTGTATAGTATCAGATTTTAATAACACAAACTCTCCTGGATTTGTCTTGGGATTATGGCCTAATAAAACCATCAGAAATGGAAAATAACACAGATTAGAAATGAGTTTTATAAGATAGCATAGCAAACATCATAGTTAAACAACACACTATACCATAGAGTACTGGTCATTTATTCTTATTAGCATGTGAATTCCTTGCCCAGCATCACTATTAAGTATTGTAACCTATATCACTACCAGGTAATAGAACGAAATCAGACTCGAAGTATAATTTACTGGATTCTTATCAGTTTTGCACCACTTTAAAATCAGAAACTATTAAGTGAAAACATCATAAGCTATATAATGTGTTATGAATTCTTCCAAGGTGTAAATTTTGGGTATGTTTCTAATTGTTTGTATTTTCTGCAAATGAGTTCATAAATTTCTTAATAGTTTTCAGGGTAGTTTTACAGTTTTCATCACTGTGGTTAAATTTATATCCAGGTGTTTTATCTTTTTAAAGATATTATAAATGACAAATATTCTTTAGTTTATTTTCATATACTTTATTAATAATATGCAGAAAAGTTGCTGATTTAATATTTTTTCCTTGTTATCATATTACTGATGTGTTTTTATTTTAAGAATTTTTTTCTGGTGTGTTTAGAATTTTTTTCTAGAGGTAGATACATATGTAAGACCGCATTACTTCCACCCAGAGAATTTAGCAATTTCTTCTGCAATTTAAATGCTCCCTTTCTACCAGTGTGATTGCTGTAATACTTCTAGTACTTCATTGAATAGGAGCAATGAGAATGGCTTGCTTCCAATCTTTGACTTCAAAAAAAAACTTTCAATTTTTCACTGCTGAGTTAATTGTGGATATATAGTGTTCTTATTCTCAGATCTGTTCCCTTTGTCACTGATTTTTTTAGAGTTTTTAATCATGGAAACATGTGTTTTGCCAAATACTTCTCCCCACTTATTGAGATGATTATATGGCTTTTGCCCTTCATTATGTTAACATTGTATACTATGCCTGTAGATTTGTATATATTGAACCATTCTTGCATCTAGGGATAAATCCAACTTGATTTTAAATATTATCTTTTAAATATGCAGTTAAATTTGGTTTCCTAGCATTTTTCAAGTCTATGTAAAGGGAACAAATTTCATGTATACAACTGAGGAATTAAGTGTGTCATTGTGAAAATTAAAAGAAAAATAGCTAAGGTTGGAGGAAGGAGGGTGGGTAACAAACAGGATGGGAGGTAGCAATGAAAGTATCACTGTGCTGCTAAATCTGTATTGTAAAAATTTGCTCATCTTTTATAAATAATATAGCTTTAAAAATCATAAAAAAATAAAGAAAGATGAGGGAGGATATGAGGGAAGGAGTATACAGTAGGAAGTATTCTACAACTGTATACGTGAAATTTGTTTCCTTTATATAAACAAACTTTTTTTTAAAAAAATAAGGAAGAAAATGAAATAAATCAATTACAGCAAGAAAAGTATCAATGTGATCTCACTTACGTATGGAATTTATTTTAAGCATAGTCTCAGAGAAGTTAAAACTATAGTGCTGTTTCCAGACCTTGGAGCGGTCAACTGGGAGGGAGAGAAAAGGAAAGGTTGATTAATGCACAGTAACTCATAATTAGATAGGTGAAAGATGTTCTAGGATTCTGTTACTCAGTAGACTATATTATTAATACACCATTTTTCTCTATTCAAAAACAAAATGAACCATAGAATATTGTTTTCACAAAAAGACAAGTGTTAAATGAGCATGTTAAATATATACTCTCAGAACATCACATGCTATAAATGTGTGCGATTTTATGTCTTTTAAAAAAGATTTCTAATTGATAAAATAAAACAAATGCTAATTATGATTCCTTATGAAGGATTACACTATTGTAACAAAATGGGAAAAATCTGACAGGGGTGGGAGTTTGGAGGGGAAATCCCAGCCTATACAAAATTGTACCACAATTCAAAATTCAAAATAAAAATATATTAAAAAAATAAATGCTAAAAAGAAGCATAATAATGTTTCCTGCCCTCTTCCTACCTTTTGTCATCCTACCCTTTATTTTTCTTATGTTTATTTCAATTTTTATAGTTATGCTCTACATTTTACTTGGATAGCATTTTTGTTGAGAATTTTTTGATTGTTTGCTTCAAGGGTATGAATCTATAATAGTATTCTCTTGTAGTATCTTTATATATCACAAAAGTGTAAGTAAGGCTGGCCTTGCAAAACAAGGTTGAAAGTATTGCCTCTACTTCATTTGTTTAGGAAATCGTGAGGATTATTTGTTCTTTAACTCATTGTTAGGTTCCTTCCATTTCAGTTGTTAAATGTTTGGTAGATAGAGAATATGATATTGAGATGTGACAGCAGTGGGTGACGATCCAAGAACTTGGGCAGCTGCTGTCCAGGAAGAAGGCCTGCATGGCATCCCAGGCTCCTGCTTGGGCTTGGTTTCACCCAAACTGATGCAACAATTTGGAGGAGTCAATCAGGAAATGAAATTTCTCTTTCTTTGAATCCAACTCTCTGTGGCAATACCTATCAAATAAAATGAGTAAATGAATGGACCTTATTCATTCTCTCCCATTGATACCTGTTGTTCTCTCAGCCATCTTATTCAATAAGCCTTCTCTGGCACATGAGCAGGGAATTGAATTGGAAGAGGAGCAGCTACAACATGACCTGGAGCTCCAACATGGGATGTTAGTGTTACCTTCTACAGCTTGACATGATGCCACAATGCCAACCCTAGTTTGGGATGTTTGAAATCAATCTAATTTTATTAATGTACAAACTAGTTATTGCTAGTATGTAAGAGACAGCTTTTTACTATTATTATTATTTTGTTTATATTATTAATCAAACAGTTTCATTGCCAAGTGCCTTATTAATTCTTAAAAATTTCCAGGGAAATTTTGTATTCTGCATATGAAATTATAATAATTGAAAATAATAACTTTGTTTCTGATTTCTAATAGCTGTATTGTTTATTTCTGTTCATGTTTTAGTATACTGGATAGAATTTCCAGAAGCAAATGTTAATAGTAAACAGCTTGGTTAGACTTTTTGCGATAATGGAAGTGCCTGACTACATACAAGTTAATGTTCCTGAAAGGCAGCTGATTAGAATATATTTGACCTAAGGAATATCTATTCCAATCCTATTATTTTTTAGGTCTTAAAAAATTTTGTTTCAAAGCCTTGAAACTGTTTCAGGTTTTGTTTGACTAACTGTTGAAATTCAGCTATGATGAATTTTCAGAGTAATTGATGAATCATATTCAATTTGTTATTGCATGATTTTAAATCATCCTTGGGATAAACTCATATTGGATATGGTATGTTAGTCTGAATAGCACTTAAAATTTGGCATATATTACATAGTACATTAAAAATTAATGGTCATGAATAAGATTTGTTTTTCTATTATGTAATTGTTTTATCATGATTTGTGTTTGAATATATAGCTCTGAGAAATTGGAGCAATTGTACAGAAGCATTTAGTCACAGCATTCAGTCCAATCACAATGAGTCAAAAATATGAACATATTTCAGATTCCATTAGTAAGGTTCATATTTGAGCTACATGACCTGTGGCAAATCTGTCGGTTTGTCAGGCTCATCTACATAGACCGATTATTTGAATGCAATGAATTCCAAGTTCACTTAAGCTCTTGCATTCTGCTAATTTGAATCCTCAGAGAAGTCTTCCAGTTTTGTGCTAATTAACAAAGCTGAATACATTTGAGAGTACCAGTATGTTAAGTAAAAATGTACTATGTCCTTATGACCCTGGAAGATTGAAACCTGAATTTATCAAACAAACTAGCCAAATATTCACACTATATTCTATTGTCCAACAATTTGGATTCACGAGTGGTTGAAAGTGGGAAATTTTGCCCCTATAATTTAACTTATAATGGGAGGCTATGGGAAAACCAATCCAAACCTGAAACATTGACTCTAAAAAGCTGCAGAGGAGGAGGAGTCGTCTTGCATTTGTATTCCATTTGTGCCATTTACTGTGTCTGTGATCTGTATACCTTCTGATAGTAGTTTCTTATTTGTAGCAGACATTCAATGTAATTAGCCTTTGGATTCTCATATTCTGTGATAAATAACTCCTTATGAAAACAATTCTAGATAGTCAGCTGATCTAAGCAGCTGATCTCCCTTGGTTCTTTCAGTGTAGTACTGTGAAGCAGTTTTGCAATGTAATAATGACTGAAATTTCTGTCTCCTTCCTGTTTCAGAGCCCCAGTTAGATTATAGGACCTCTGATTCAACTAATTTGTTTGTGATATGATATGCTTTCTTCAATTAATCATGTTTTATACTTTCCAATTGTTCTGTGACATTTTCTAGCTTTCTAAATTATAATGGACTGCCCTGTCCGTTGAAACTTCATACATGTTTTTAAAACAATGTAACAGTAACACTTGTTCATATGTGTGTTTCTATGATTTCTTGAAATGTATTCCATCTAACATGTATCCCTTCTTTTCCTGATTCTCTTTCAGATAGCAGTTCTGTGGATGAAAAGGTTTTAAATCATACTTTTTCTTCCCTCCTGAGGGATCTTGTCTTTTGTACATGTTTGTTTGTGACACACTAGACTTGTTTTGGTTCCTTTGTTTCAGTTGTGAAATGTGCATGTTATCCCAGCTTTCCATTCTTTGGTTGTCTTTTAATTGTGCCCTGATATGTTGCATTTCTGAAAAGGTTACACCTTGCCAGCTGCGCTTACTTTAGCTTACACTTGCCTACCTAGGGTCTGCTACGGTCAAACCCAGCATCTGTTCTTAAGTCTGGCTAAATCATGACCTTCCTGACTGATTCATGAACATCACTGTGCATATCAAGTTTTAAGGGTCAATTGTATAGAGAATATGATCTATATTACTGGTCTCTGCCAATGCTTTTGTTTAAATGCTGACAGCCAATTTCCAAACCACCGCTCCCCAAAACACAGCTTTGACTTGGAGCTGACCCTGCTTAGCATCTGTCATACTAGGTGTTACATGTGTAGTGCAGTTGACCCGTGTCCTAAATTCATGTGTAATTAGCTAGATATGCTAAAAGACTGTTTTGTTTTCTCTCACTCTTCATTTAAGGCACGAATAGTAAATGGCACTGCTTTGGATGCTTCCAAATTCTCTTCTCTGCAGGTGTTTGGTGGGTAAGTACTTGCAGTGTCTTTGTCATGTACTCTTTGATTTGCTAGTACTTAGCCATTCTCTCAGCCTGTATTGTTTGAATGTAGTATAGCGCATGATGGTATAATTGTCTAGCTGCAGTGTCGCTTATTTTCATAATAAAGCAACTCCCTTTAAAAAGATGATACATGTGCATGACAGAAGTTTTAAACAGTAAGGACCTGCATGTGTACTCATTATTCAGTAGGCAAATACAACTACATAATTCTACATGAATAAATGTATATTATCACATGTTCTGTTTGGTACACTTGTCTTCATGCAATGATTTGTGCGCAGATATCATTCCATGTCAGTAAGTTACATTTCCTAGACACATCAGAGTAAAATTTAGTGATAGCATCACTTTAACACCCCACAGTACACACTGGAGTCATTTTCACTCATATGCTCATATTTTTTCTGTGTGTACAAACATGTATCTATGATCTCATCAAATAAGTGACTTTTATGATGTCTGTGTATTTTAACATAAACAAGGTAATTCCATATGTAAGTATATAAGCACTAATTTACTGCTGATATGTTAATAAATATTAGTTGCTTTATATAAAATGTATCATCTAATCCCTACAGTAGTCTATGAGGTAAGTGCTATTTTTCTTCTTATTATACACAGTAGGAAATTAAAGTACAAACATGTAGAAAACTTTCTAGCAGGACTGCAAAGAAGTGCCAATCAGTATCAAAACTCAGTTAATCTCATTCTAAAGTCTATTATCTGAGCCACTGTTATATTCCTTCTCACTTATAATTTTTTTTCTCATATTAACATTGAAAATCATAGCTTGTAAAACGGCTTCTTGTTTCTAAGTAATAAAAATATTTCAAGAATTTATATAATTTCTCATTGAATTCTATCAGATACTTTTCAGGTTATTTATGGGTGTAAATGGTATTGTAACAAACATAATGTAATAGTTTTAAAGTAAAATATGTAGGCCAAGGCTTATGCATAGTATTTATCTGTCTATTTACCTATCTTCCATATCCATCTGTATCTCTATCAATATCCATACATATATATTTAGTTTGGGATAAATGTTGTATTAATGTAGCTGTGTACAATATTAATAGAAGCAAAATTAATAGATACGTTTTAGGGAAATTTATGGAATAATTTAGTTTTATAATTCCATGAAAAATATTTTTGGTGACTCTGTATGCATGTCTGCATGTTGTTTATTTTAAATGAGACATTGATAAGATTTAAATTTTCTAATTTAAACCAGCATCCATCTATCTATATTCCAAATAGAAGTGATTAAGATATGGTTTAGGATAATATATATAGCACTATTCTTATTATGAATAAATTAAGATTTACTCACATTTTATTTGGTGTCACAATGGTTTAAATAGATTATAGAAATCACCTCTGGTCAGATTATTTTGATTCATCTACAGAAATTTCAGGTACTAAATAACTTAATCTCTATTATCCCAGATACTTTTTACTTCTTATTTACAAAAAATAATAATTGGTAAATTGAATAAAATGATTAGCTTGGAAGGTAATTACATTGGATTCCAGTTTAAGTATAAGAAAATGTTGGAATGCCATGTCAAGGTCTTGGAGGTTTAACTGAGTTAATGATCTTTTATACCCTGCATTTTCTCACTCACTGTAATCCTATCAGTAACTTCCTGACATCTTGACTTCCTAATGTATGTCTGAAGATGGGCTATTATTGTGGTTAAAGTATCAGATTTACACTACATCCATGCTTTTTGCCAAGTTTATGTTGTGCCAAATGGCTGTCTGAACTAGGTCATGTTTGTATTACAGACTTTGTACATCATTGTTTTTAGAGAAACTATTTCAAGGACTTTCCAAGGGATTTAGGCATCCTTATGGTAGGAGAAGGGAGTGACAATTTCAGTCATCTAGGTAGCTTGAGATTAGCTGAACTCATTTCCTCTTGAAGCACTTGTGGTTTATTGTTGGAATATGAGTGCTCAGTCGAAAGCTCTTCCAGAGATATTTTCTTACTTTACATTTAAAATGTATTTCTTAACATGAGCAACAGCTGCACTTCTTCCAAGTAGCACAGCTTCTACTGTCCTGGAAAACAGGCAATGCAGAAACCTTAAAATAGGAAGTCACCACCTTTTAATGACAATGCTATTATATCATTCACTTTCTGGCCTTCAACATTTCTCATCAGTTCAGGACGAAAGCATATGCATCCTTCTTTCCTCTCAGGTGTCAGTGAAAGAGTAATTCATACCCACTGAAACCAGATAATAAACTTAAGAATTTCGTCTTCTGTTTCCTGCTCACTTCTTTGTACATTTCCTGTAAGTGTTGCTGGAAAAAAAATGCCATCTGCCAAGGCAAATATCCAGGCAGGTTCTGGGAAGCAAAATGGTAGAGGGCAATTGAAAGTGAATAAAGAGATAGAGAGGAGATGGAGATAGAGATAGATAGAGATAAAGATAGAGAGATAATAGAGATAGATAGAGGTTAGAATAATGTACATTTCCATGAAAGCTCAACTTTAAAGGTGTTCCTGCTGGAACTGTGATCAGTGCTGCTCAAAGTACATTTTGCTCAAAGAAGTCGGAGTTAAATTTCATGTCTACCCTTCAGGAACTTTATGAATCTATATTACAAGCGATGGTGAATGAAATCATTGAATATCTTCTCCAAATACGAATCATTGTTTTAATTTGAGATTTAATTTAATAATCCTTTGGAACTTCTATGATCTGAGTTCACCATTCCCCGGATGGATAATTGTAGTCAAAGTTTCATTGGTGGAATTTGGAACACCATCTCAAGGTTTATATAGATGTTATTCTCTTTTTATCTCTCATTTGTTAGCCTTTTGTGTATCAGAATTCAGGCAAATATATGAAACAGTGGTAGAGTAGGGAAAGACAATTGGAGGAAGAGGTTGTGATCATGTCTGTTTTCCTCAGCTTCGGAGAATGTTTCTCATGAGTACTGAGTTTCTTGACCCCATCTAAGAGAAAGTGTATCCTCTTTGCTTGGCTCTGAAGCAGGCTGTTTTGCTTTCCTTAACCTCAATAGTCTGGTGACTGACTGCTGTCCATCACAACCAGAGTTACTGAATCCCCTTGGGGAAGAAAAGGTTATGAGAAAGGTGAGAAAAAGCACAGATGGAAAAATGAATGCAGATACTGTTGAAAGGCAGGGCACCGAGAGACTGCCAAGCGGAGAGGAGCCAGCTTCTGTCTCAACCTCATTTTCAAATATGTACAACTGCCAAAAAGGGAAAAATGTTCCATGATTTCCAAGGTAGTTCAGTGATTGTTATGAAAAAAAATAACTTGAAGGATTTGAATCAGCTTCAGTACCATAGTGTTTCTTTATTTTTAAATTTGCCTTGACTAAATGCAGCACTTTTTGTTGTTACTCTAGGAACTAACATGATTTAGGTTGAACAATATGTGTGTATAATTAGTTTTATATAATCTTGATATTTCTGTTATAATTAGCCTGGGCCTGAAATCATCCATAGAAGATAAGCTTATTCTGACTCAATAGAGGTTCTTTATTTGCCTTTCCTTGTTAACAATGGTCTCTCCAGTAGCTAAGAACTCTTTCAGATTATTTTCTACCTATTACACAATTCAAACCTTTCCTGTCTTTGGTTAGTCTCACTACTTCTGGAAAGTCAGAAATTCTCCTAAACCTGAACAATAGTTATTTCTAATAGTATAATCCCTTCCCCACAGGTCGACAGTTCATGCTGCCCAAACACCCTCACATGCTCTGAATCAAAGAAAATGTCAGTTCCTCTGTAACAGTTGGCTTCAATCACAGCAGCAGGTCAATCTTTTACAGAAATGGAAGCTTTTGTCTTTAACTTCCCAGTTAATTGCTTTTATGGAAGCTTTCCTTTTTACTCTAGAGAATTTAATCTAGAGGAGTTCACTACAGATTTAGATAGGAGTAAATTAGAAATGTTTCATTATTGTAAAGGTTATCAGATGCAAACAGTGAATTGTCCACTTTGACAATTCACTGTTGTATATCAATGTCATCACCTTGGCTGTTATTTTTGTTTTTTACCTACTTGTACTCCTGTTGCTTAACAGAAGCCTGGCTTGAATTGCCATGATAATTGGGCAATTGCAAATTGATCTCTGACTGTTCTTGATCCCTCAGTTCATTTCTGCATGCTCTCTACATACTGCTCTAATCTCCAAAAAACACAGTCCTTGTTGGCTTAGATGTGTTAATTTCTCCTGTTTTTCTACCATGTGAATTATAAATCTCCCCACATGACCTTAGCTAGCTTTCCTGCTTGCTTTTTCTGTCTCTGTTGGTAGAATATTCTCTTTCCTGAGCGTTCACATGCTTGTGTCATCCCTGTGTTATGTGTCAGTTTCTTTAGTTGTATGCATTCAACACAATTCTGATGTCCCAAGTTTTAAATTATTAGCATTTTAAAACAATTGATTTGCTTAAGGCATTCTAGGAAATAGTGCTGCCTACATCTCTTTGCTTGTATCAAGGAACAATCATATCACAGGGGAATAGCAGCAGGTAGACCAAGCCTCAAGTAAGACTGGGGAGAGTCCTGATTGTATCAATAATTCTGGCACCCTGCATTCTGCCTGCAAAACTTCCAGAGAAAACACATCATATCCTGAATACCATAACTTGGCTCAGGGAAAGATACTCCTGATCAGGCAAACAAAATTGCCATCCAGCCTTCTAAACCTCATTTATCATGAAATGATTACTGGGGCATTAGTGTCATGTAGCCAAGAATACTGTCTATGTAATGCTTGCCTACCCCGTATCTCTCAGTTCTCTAGTTTAGATACAATTAGCTGCCTCAGTAAGCTTTTTTGAAAGATAAATTAGCAACATTTGGTATCGCCTCTGGTTAGAGAGATATGAAATCATTGGTGTAGGCTTTGATTATCAGTCATAGTGACCGGACCCAAAGTGACGATTTCACTGTGTGGATTCACAAGAAAGGCATTGCAGGCACACTGTTAGCTCTGTTCATGGGAAATACAATTAGCAGCAGCAGCTCAGCGAGTAGGAATAAACTTTACATTTTCTTGCATAAACCAGGTTAAACAGAGTATTTTTGTGAGTTAGGTCATCAGGAGTTTCTTTTCTGTATATATTTTCCTGAAGGAATAGCTACAGATAATTAATAAAACTAAAAACATTTGAGTTAATGTTTTTTCTATCATGTTGCTGTTTTGTCATAGTTTTCAGTCCTTGCACATTGGGCTACTGTCCTGTTCTTCTTGGAGCAACAGGAAGGAATTGACCTATGTCTTTCTCCAGAAGACCAGAACGAACTTGTTCATGTGGTGGTGACAGAACTCTAAGGAAGCAAAGGAAAATGCATATGTCGTTTTTTTCTAAGACTGAAATTGGTAACTCTATTTTTTTTTTAACAGAGTTTTTTGTTCTCTTAGCAGAGAAAAGGAATAGGACCCACCAAAACCAAAGTCAAATGTGAAGAACATCCCAGTAAAATAACAACAGAAGACTAAATCAATGCATAATCCATTGCTAAAATGATAGGACCAAATTACCACCTATTCATAGTAACCCTGAAAGTAAATGGCTTAAACCCATCAATCAAATGTCATAGACAGTAGACTGGATTATAAAAAGCAAAATCCATCTATTTGTTGCCTGCAGGAGACACATCACCAGCAAGGCCAGCAGAAACTAAATCTCATGGATTTTGATGTTTTTGGTTTTAGTTTCATTTCTTCAAAACACTTTTTTTTCTCATTAAGTTCTTCACTGACTCATACATCAGTGACATCATTTTCTTCAGGAAGGTTCTTGATTTTCTTTTTTTTTTTTTTTTTTTGCTTCACATTAGTCATTTGGTAGCACGTTATTTAACTTCATGGTATTGTTAATTTCTTTTTTTCCTTCCTGTTGTCGATTTTGTTTTGTGGCTTTTCATTTAAGGGATGTATAACAACTGTTTAATGGAGATGTGAGGATATCATATCCAGATGTGAGGATACAATGCAGTATGCATCTCTACTTCCAAAGATAGACTCCCAATGAAACTGTTAAATATGTCTTGACAATAGGATGCTGAACTCTTTGCCATTGTCTATGCCTGCAATGACTTAAGACTGTTTATGAAGAATTATACTATTATAATAATATAAGAGAACTTGGTGTGGGGATTTTGGGAGGAGGTAATAGAAATCACAGCACCTATGGAACTCTATCATAAAATGATAACAATCAAAAATGAAAAATTTATTTTTTATTGGAATGTCAGATTACAGAGAGAAGGGGAGACAGAAAGATCTTCTGTCCACTGTTTCACTCCCCAGGTGGCTACAATGGTTGCAGTTAAGCCAATCCAAAGCCAGAAGCCAGGAACTTCTTCCAGGTCTCCCACACGGGTACAGATTCTCAAGGTTTTGGGCCATCCTCCACTGCTTTTTCATACCACAAGCAGGGAGCTGGAAGGGATGTGGAGCAGCCGGGGCATGAATCAGCACCCGTATAGGATTCTGGTGTATGCAAGGCAAGGACTTTAGCCACTAGGCTATGGCTCTGGTTCCTTTTTGTGTGTTCGTTCTTGTTTTATTTCACACAAAGCTGTAAGTCCAATCAGGGTCCAAAAAATGTGGACGTAGACTCTACCTCCTTGTCAGAGAAATGAATGACTCAGGCCATTGTTTATACTTATTCATGATTATGTTAGATTACAATTACGTATTCTCCAAATTATATATTTTTCACAACTTGAAAAAGCTAAAGCATTTTTAATTTTTGTCCTCATCTAACATAGTGTTTTTATGTTTGGAATAATAAAAAACTGCTATAAAATATCATTATCTTATGGGTATTTGCTTCATTATCTCAGTTACAGCATAGGGCGCAGAGTATTTACTTTTTAGATGGATGGATAAGTCTCTGAAAATTTGAGGGTCGAGATATTTCTGACTTTCAGTTATCAGGTCATACTTTAAGAAGAAGGAAGCATTGAATCAGAATTTAGAGTTCAACTATAATTTTAACTTGTGTGAGTGGAAAAGAAAATGCAACCCAGAAAGCATTAAGAACAAGTAGGTAATGTTGAGCACATGGAAGGGTGTTAGGTCTTAAGCAGACTGAGTGGAAATGAAATGTGGAAGTCTTGTTTGGGCATGTCTGTAAAAATGTGAATCTGTGCTTAAGTTATTAAGTATAATAATTTTTGTAAAATGCATTCATACTTTAGAATATCTGCATGCTGCACAAAGTGACTCAATTGTCCTGGGGACATAGAATTAAGTAATTACAAGTGGTGTAATTGTAATATCGGGAAAGACGAAGTAGGTGAAGTTATACTCACAAGAATGGGTAGTTTTCATTAGGCAGAATCAGCTGCCAGAAAGATGAGAAACTTAATTTTTAGAAAGACACTCATCTAGAAGCAAGTGCACTCAGGCACAGCAGGCATCTCCTTTGCGTTAAGGACTTTGACACAACTGTGTCAGCTGCGATCAGCGTCACCAAAGCTCCTGCTCATTATCTTAATGTTTAGGCGCTAAGCTGCCAGGTAGGAAAAGCCAAAGAATGAGATCTGCAGAAGCCATCCTGCTTGGAATGATGGGACCACAAATCTTTTTCCACAATGTGATATCATCTGCCACATCATCTTTGCCTATAAACATCTCTTCAGGGAATAGTGCTCGAATGGTTGTTCCAGACTCATTTGAAAAGTACAGTTTGTAGTCAGAATATAATCACAGGGCTAGTCAGTGACTCTCAGCCTTTTTATTTAGCACATATTATAAAACAGAGATGTTTTATGATACATTTTAGAAAAAAATAGACTTAGTTCAAGGTGACTAGAGACAGGGTTTCCTAGGATTGAAGGGTCTCCAGCAATGCAGTTTGTATTGTAAAATCAGGCAGGTCCTACACAATTAAATGAGCTGGTTACCCCATGGGATTTGGGGAGTTCTGACTGCCCCCCACCGTGCCCCACAATTTAAATTTGTGCCGCTCAATAGACACTCTAATTTGGAGAAATTAGGCATGTACTTTTATCTGTACAGCTCTGCTTCGCCAAGCTTCTGACCAAGAAAATGCATGGATTCAAGCTTAGAAAAATAATTGCCTGCTCCAGCCCCCTACTATGGTATATCATTAGCTGTGATTGTTTGGCCATTGGTTGCAGCCCTTTTCTTCCTGTTATTGAAAACCAGGGCATGGATAGCATTTATTCCACTTTCTTTGTCAGGAAGGCCCACTTCTTGTTGCCATTAAAGCCGGAAACAAATCTTGCCACTGCTTAGAAACTTGACACTCCTCGCACCACACCATTAAACATTTTGCTACTGGCAACATGTCTCACTTATTATAAATTAGCTATTTTATGTTCCCTATTTTGCAGGCAGCAAGAGAACTGTCCAGCAAGCTCACTGATAGAATAATTTATAAGTTTCCCTAGCAGTAAATGCTATTTAGTTCACTAGATGGAGAGAATGAACATAGTAAAAGTCTGACTCAGCATAAAAACAGATAGATTTTAATAGATAGGAGAAAACAAAAGTGGGAATATTGTCATTTTAACTAAATCAAAGTAAAAATACTAATTAAGGGTCTGCCAAGTGTAAAGGCTCTTCCATGATTTGTTTTTGGGAAAGGATACAAAAGTATATAGATGCCTCTTTCCATGTTCATGTTGACTTTGGTAGAGACACTGAAGCATCAGGTGACCCTGTGGTTAAAAGGTGCCTAAGTGATTACCTGGCATACTTTTATCACTTAGATATGGACACAAATGTTCTGGTTTGGTAGATGCAGCAGGCTCCTGATTTGGGCGGACATAAGGAGTTTGAAGATAACTCAGTGCCAGATTGGAAATTTCTTGAGTCTTTCTCTCATCTCAGGGTGATTCTATAAATCAGTCACCAGCAACTTAAGACTGACCAATGTGCAAACAGAGAAGTCTTATACTCTGTATATTAGTCATTCAACACTAATTTGATGCCAGGCACAAACACCCAGTTTGACAATGCTAGAAAATGCCCTTAGCCACAAGATATTGTCCAGTATAATTGTAATTGGCCAATTTAATTGCATATTAATTTCAGCTTATTTCAGTGATCTAGTAGAATTAATAGTGCTATGGTATTATTTAAAATGGGAATAAAATCTGAATATTTTCAAGAGCTTAGAGGATTTTAAAATGCTTTTGGATTTGTTTCATATGAGATACAGTAAGCCTTTTATTAAGTACCATTAGAAATGTGGCTATTTCCAAGCAATGGCCTGTGTCCTGGAGGGATTTGTTTTATTTTTCTGAAGCATACGTTTTATGTGGGTACCCAATCTTATCATTTCCATTCTGCTTGCTCTCTGGTCATTAGAAAATTATAGGAAGTTACACATGTTAGAGCCCTATTGTCATTATTGGTTAATTTGTCATGTGTGTGCATGTGTGTGAGCATTTATGGATAGCAAATGTCCACTGTTGAATATTGGTTTTGTTTTCTGTTACATCAGAGCTGAAGCAAGCATTAGCATCTGAAGGCACTTCAAACGTTTTTGAAAAAGTAGAGATAACACGTTTATTTTAGCACAAAAATAATTGAAATTTGCACGTAACGTTTTCATAGTAAACATTTTCTGTGAACATTGGAAGAATTTCTCTTATGAATGCATTCTGGTTTTTTGGCTTCTAAACAAACATCATCCAATTTTATTTTCTATGAACTTTCAAAGTGCCCAGTAACCACCACCAATTTCACTAAAGAGCAGATATAGATCTATTTTCCAGGTGGCTCACTTTGGCACATGTGCCCTGAGGTTGCAGAATGTAGAGACTTGACAAACTTGGCTTATGGAAAGTTTCATGGAGATTCTGCAGGCCATTGCTTGCAAGCAGATCCACTGGCAGCACATCCTCACTCTGAAATACCTCCTGGCCAGCAGGCTTCAAGCCTTTCTCCCTCAGAAACAAGTTCAATATTTTATCACCTTCTCAGTCTGATAAAGCTGTATCAAATCCAGAATCCTGTCTGTAAATTAACTTCTATTGTATCTTCTCTTCATAGAGGCTAATTCAAGAAAACCATTTCCAACCAAGTAATGAGAACAATTTCTTGGGTCTTTATTCCCTTTCGCTGGACACAACACAAACTCTTATAATTTGTTTTATATATTTTTCACTTTCATGTTAATACACTTGCTCACTAGTCTCTTAACAGAGATGTAAGAGAAAAATTCTCATCTGGATTTAGAATAGTCCCTAAGTAATCTTTTAAGTTCTCCGTTTTTTTTTTTAAGTTAGCTGATTTCTTTAAAAGGCAGAGTTACAAAGAGAGGGTGAGAGGGTATCTCCCATACACCATTTCACTTTCCATTTGGCCACTGAGCCAGGGTTGGACCAGCCTGGCTGGGAGTTCCTTCTGGGTCCCTCCCACTTGGGCGCAGGAGCTCAAGGGCTTGAGATATCCTCCGTTGTTTTTCCAGAGGTAAATCAGGAGGAGCAGATGGTAATTGAGTCAGTCCCCATATGGGATTCTGGCATCAAGCTGGTGGCTTTATTTACTATGCCACAGCACCAACTCCTCCCTTATTTCAGTAAGATTAAATAAGAGAAAGAAAGCAAGAGAAAGTAAATAATGAACAATCCAAACTCACTAAATTTAGTTTTATCCTTTTAATCTGTGCTCTGTGAATTGTTGAAATAAGCACTCAATATACTATTGAACTGTATTTGAGAATATTTTCTTCTTTCTCTTTCTGTGTGCACCACGTCTGCTTTCCTATACAGTATGATCAACAAAGCCACTTGTCTAAATTCTCTACCACTTCTTAAAGTTTGAGAATGCTCTATCAATCTGACACAAACTGCTAGGTTCTGAATGCTGTGCTAGGTATTATTTTAATACATCAGTGTTTCTAAGACATTAAAATCTTTGTTGAAATCACGAGTTGAGAAATAAATTTGCAGGGTTAAAATGCTCCATGAGATATGAGAGAAACGTAGTTTTAAAACTGTTTTCTTTAGTTTAAGTTGTAAAGTTATCTTACAGTGGGGTTATAGGAAGAATAAGCCCAGAGATGTAATATGCAATATATGGAATATAGTTATAATATTATAAAATAGAAAATTGCTGAGAAAGTAGATTTTAGATGTTTTTACCACTAAAAAAAATGTAGCTATGCAAGCTGTAAATTATGTTGCTAGAATAAAATAGCCACATCATATTGTGCATCTTAGAAAAGAGGGAGAGAGGAAAAGAGTGAGGGAAAATGGCAAGAAAAGAAGGAACAGAGAAAAGAAACTACATTTTAAAAGTAGATTCTTTTTTTGTAATGTTATGATTTTTTGCACTTCAAGTTTATGACAATTATTTCTTCTCTTTTTTTTAAGATTTCTATTTTTATTGGAAAGTCAGATATACAGAGAGGAGGAAATATAGAGAGGTAGATCCTCTATCCATTGATTCACTTCCCAAGTGGCCACAATGGCCAGAGCTGAGCCAATCTGAAGGGATGAGCCAGAAGTTTCTTCAGGGTCTCTCACGTGGATACAGGATCCCAAGGATTTGGGCCGTCCTTGACTCTCTTACCAGGCCACAAGCAGGGAGCTGGATGGGAAGCGCGGCAACCAGGATTAGAACTGGCACCCATATGTGATCCTAGTGCGTGCAAGGTGGGGATTTTAGTCACTAGGTTACCACGCTGGCCCAAAAGTAGACTGTTGAGGCTGTTCTTTGGCAGAGTGGTTTAGGTGGGCTCCTGAGTCCATCTTCCTGCTGATGTGATACCTGGGGGGCAGCAAACTTCCCAGGGTATAAATTAGCTACTGCTTTAGCCTGGCCCTTCCTGATCATTGTAGACAGCTTGAAAGTGAAATAATACATGGATGACCATTATCTCTTTGCCCACTCATCAAATAAAATGAAAACACAGAAAAATGTGTGTTTTAAGTTAGATATAATGACTTCAACATTGTGAATATTTTTGAGGGATATTATAGACATTTTTATTTATTTCTAATTTTTTAAAAATTTTGAGTTTTATGATATAATTCCATAGGGTCTGAGGTTTCCCTACCCCTCCCCAAATTCCAACCTCCCAACTGATTTTCCCCATATTATTACAGTAGTGTAGTGCTTCACAAGCAGTCATAAGACCTTCAATCTGTTGTTTACGTGTGCCCTGACATTGCTTGTACAGACAATGTCATACAGTCCAGCATTCCGTTTTCTAAATATGTCCTTCTGTTTCATTGGGAGTCCATCTTTGATCTGGAAGTAGGGATGCTACTGCATTGTATCTTCACATCTGGATATGATAGTCTCTATCACGCTATCACTATACATTCCCTTAAATGAGAAGCCATGAAACAAAGTCAATAACAGGTATGAAGTTAAAACAAAATTACAGCACCATGAAGTTGGAAAACATGCCACTGAATAACCAACTCACGGGTGAAGAAATGAAAAACAAAACACAAAATCCTCTTGGTTAAAGTAATGCTGTTGTGTGATCCATGAGTCAGCGATTAATTCAAGAAGAGAAACTATGTGGAAAAAATGAAAATAAAAATAAAAACATCAAAACACACGGCATGCAGCAAAAATAGTGTGGAAAGGGTTATCGATCTTACAATCTGCCTGAAGTTTGCCTTATGTCAGAAAGAACATATGGCATTTGTTCTTTTGGGATTGATTTATTTCAGTGAGCATAATGGTGTCTAGTTGGGACCACCTAGTTGAAATTGGTATGATTTCATTCTTTTTAATGGCTGGGTAAAATCCCATGGAGTAAATGTTACCACAATTTCTTTAACTCCTCTTTGGATGGGCATTTGGATTGTTTCCATGTCTTTGCAGATCCCCTTCTTATATGCAGTTTTCATTTCCTTTGGCTATATTAGTAGAAGTGGGATAGCTGGGTCATGTGGCAGGTTTATTTGCAGTTCTCTAAGAACTCTCCATACTGATTTCCATAGTGGTTATACTAGCCACCAACAGTGAAGGAAGGTACCTTTCTGGCCACATCCATGCCAGCAGTTGTTGCTGGTAGAGTTCTGAATGTAGGCCAACCTCATAGGAGTCAAGTGGAACCTCAACATAGTTTTCATTTGTATCTCCCTAATGGCTAGGGAGCCTGAGCATCTTTTCATATGTCTATTAGCCAGTTGAATCTGTTCTTTTGAAAAATGTCTTTTCATTTCCTTCTCCCATTACTTCACAGGTTGTTTTTTTGTTGTTGTTGTGTTGTTCTGTTTTTTTGTTTGTTTGTTTGTTTGTTTGTTTACTGCTGCTGGGTTTCTAAAGCTCTTTGTAAATCCTGGATATTAGTCCCTTATTAGTTGTGTAGTATGCAAAAATTTTCTCCCATTCCATTTATTGCTTCTTCACTTTGTTAATTGTTTCCTTTGCTGTACAGAGCTTTTTAGTTTGGTGTAATCCCATTTGTTTATTTTGTCTTTGACTGCCTGTGCTTTTGGTGTTTTTTCCAAAAATTCTTTCCCCAGGTCCATATCTTGGAGAGTGCTTCCTATGGTTTCCTCTAATCGTGTGATGGTTTCTGGGTGTAGGTTTAGGTTTTTGAACCACTTATACCTGATTTTGGTATAATGCAACAGGTGTGGGTCTTGCTTTTTATTCTGCAGGCTGCTAGCCATTTGTCCCAAGAGCATTTGTTGAAGAGACCAGGCTTTTTGCCTGGATTGTCAAAGGTGAGTTGGCTATACGTGTGTAGGCTCCCTTCCTATGTTGCTATTCTGTTTCATTGTTCTCTGTTTCTGAACCAGTAACAGACTGTTTTGATGACCACTGCTTTGTAGTATGTCTTGAGGTCTGGAACTGTGATTCCTACAGCTTGATTTTTATTCTTCGGGAAAGCTTTGGCTATCCGTGGTCTTTTGTGATTCCAGATGAACTTTTGTATTTTATTTGCTATTTCTGAAAAGAATGCTGTTGAAACTTTTATTGGGGTTATGTCGAATCTGTATATTACTTTTGGTAATGTGGACAATTTGATGATGTTGATCCTGCCAATCCAGGAACATGATGAGTTTCTCCATTTTTCAATACCTTCTTTTATTTCTTTTGTTAATGCTCTATAATTTTCATCATAGAGGTCTTTACATATTTTGTTAGTTTAATTCCTAGGTATTTAAGATTCCTCTCCACAATTTTAAAGATGTTTACAATTTCTTTCTCAGTCATGGAATTATTTGTGTACACTAGTGCCATTGATTTGTGTTCATGTATTTTGTATGCTGGTACCCTGCCAAAGTCTCTTTTGAGTCCCAATAGTCTCATGACTGAGTCTTGGTTCTATGTAGAGAATCATGTCATATGCAAATAGAAATAATTTAAGTTCCTTATTTCCAATTTGAATTCTTTTAATTTTGTTTCCTTGCCTAGTATCTCTGGCAAGGACTTCCAACACTATATTGAAGAGTAGTGGTGAGAGGAACATCCATAGCTAGTTCTGGATTTTAGTGGAAAAGTGTCCAGTCTTTCCCCCATTTAATATGATGCTGGCGTTGGGTTTTTTACATGTTGCTTTGTGTTATAGAATGTTCCTTCTATGCCTATCTTAGGGTTTTCAGCATGAAATGGTGCTAGATTTTATCATATGCTTTCTCTGCATCTATTGAGATGATCATATGATTTTTATTTTTCAATTGATGTGGTGTACCACATTTATTGATTTGCGAACGTTGAACATCCCTGCATACCAGGGATGAATCCCATTTGGTCCAGGTGAATGATCAGCCTGATGTGTGTTGGATCCTGTTGACTAGTGTTTTGTTGAGGATCTTTGTGTCAATTTTCATCAAGGATATCAGTCTGTAGTTCTGTTTTTCTTTTTTTTCTGGCTTTGGTAGTAAGGTAATATTGGCTTCATACAAAGAGTTTGGAAAGATTGCCTTCCTGTTTATTGTTTGGAAAAGCTTGTGGAGAATTTAGGTAAGTTCCTTTTGAAACATTTCATGGAATTCAGCAGTGAAACCATCTGGTCCAAAGCTTTTCTTGGTTGGGAGGGCTTTAATTATCAATTCAATCTCAGTCCATGTTATAGGTCTGTTTAATTTTTAATTGCTTCTTGATTCAATGTTGGTGGATTGTATGTGTCCCAAAATCTATCCATCTCTCCTAGGTCTTATGATTTGTTTGCATATAATTGCTTGTAATAGTTCCTAAAAATTCTCTGTATGTCTGAGGTATCTGTTGTTATATCTCGTTTTTCGTCTCTGATACTGTTGATGCGTATCTTCTCCCTCCTTTTTTTGATTAGTTGGGCTAGTGGGAAATCTATTTTGTTTGTTTTCTGAAAGAACCAGCTTTTTGGTTCATTGATCTTACTTATTTTTCTTTTGGTCTCTATTTGGCTTATTTCTTCCCTTATTTTGATTAATTTTTTTCAAGTAATTTTGGGATTGCTTTGCTGTTTTTCTAGCTCATTCAACTGTAAGGTTAGCTCATTTACTTGGTGTTTTCCTAATTTCTTAACATAGACATTGATTGAAATGAACTTTCCTCTTAACAGTACCTTGATTGTATCCCATAAGTTGTGCTATGTTGTGTTGATTTGTTTCAAGCAATTTTAAATTTCCCCTTTGATTTCCTCTCTAACTCATTGTTCATTTAGTAGCATATCTTCCTGGGTTTTTTGGCTTATTGGTCTCTAATTTCACTCCATGATGGTTTGAAAAGATGCATGGTATAATTTTGATTTTAAAAAAATTTGCTGAGGCTTGTTGTGTGGCCTATAACATGGTCAATTCTGAAGAAGGATCCATGTACTGATTTAGAAAAGTGTATTCTCTGTAGGATGAAAGTTCCACTAGATATCAACTAAGCCTGTTTGCTCTAATGTCTGAGTGAGTTCTGTTGTTTCTTTGCTGTGTTTCTGTCTGATTGATCTGTCCGTTGATGCTAATGGGGTATTAAAGTCCCCAACTATTATTGTATTGGAGTCTTTTCTCCCTTTAAATCCATTAATATTTGTTTCATGTAACTAGATGCCTTTTGCATTTGACGTATATACATTATGGTGATACCTTCTTGATGAATGGATCATTTAATAATTGCTGTCTTTCTTCATTTCCTTTAATGTTTTTTTACATCAAAATTGATATCATCTGATATAAGAATGTCTACACCCACACATTTTTCCTTACCATTAGCTTGGAATATCTTTTCTATCCTTTCACTTTTAGTTTCCTCTGCTATTTGTTGGTAAGAGGTGTCTCCTGTAAGCAACAGATAAATGGGTTTTGATTTTTGATCAGTCCTCTAATCTATAGCGTTTGATTGATGAGTTTAAGTCATTTACATTCTATGTTAATATGGATAGGTGACAGTTTGGTCCTGTTGTTTTAACAATGGGTTGCTCTTGGATTTAGTCTTTTTTGGCCTTTCACTGGGATGCTCTCCACATTTGCCTATGGTTTTGGTTGTTGCTTTTCCTTTCCTTTTTGAAGAGAATGTCTTTGAGTATCATTTGTAGGGCAGGTTTAGAAGAGGCACATTCTTTGAGCTTTTCTTTACTGTGGAAGAATTTTATTCCATTTTCAAAAACAAAGGAGAGCTTTGCTGGATACGTTATTCTGGGCTAACATTCTCTTCTGGCCTGTAGCATTTTCTTTGAGAGGTCAGCTGTGAATTTGATGGGGGTTCCTCTATAGGTCAATTTTTTCACATGCACATTTAAGGATCTTTCCCTTATGTTCATTAAAAAGAACTTGATTATCGTGTGTTGTGGTGAAGTTCCCCTTTGATCAACTCTGGTGGGGGTTCCATGCCCCTCCTAGATATTGTTTTCTAATTCTTTCTCCAGATAGGGGAAAATTTTTGTTTATTATTTCATTAAATACATTTTTAATCCCAGTTTCTTTTTCTGTGCCTTCAGGAACTCCCATAACTCTTATGTTGGGCCTTTTAATCATATATTTTAATTCTTGGACACTTTTTAAGCTTGACCTAGGTCTGCTTCCAGCTTTTTGATTGTTTCCCCATTGTGACATTAAATATCTTTCAATTCTGATATTCATTGTTCTGCTTCATTCATTCTATTATGGAGACTTTACACTGCATTTTCAATTTGCTCCACTGTGTTCATAATTTCTAATATGTCAGCTTTCATTTGATTCATTGCTTCTATTTCTTATGTGACATATTCCTTAGATTCCTTAAACACCTGTATGTGCTTATCATTGTTGTTCAGAAGCGTTATAATCAGTTTTCTGAATTCTACATCTCCCATTTTCTCAATGTCTTCCTCTGTTAACTCTGAGAGTAGTAGAGGTTTTTGCTCCTGTGCCAGAGAGTCTTCAGTAATGTTCCTAGTGCCTACGTCTCTCCTTTTACCTTTGGTCATTGCAATTCTGGTTGGCAAATTCTTCTCCCTAGGGCAGATTTCTAAGATGTGTTACCCACAAGTCTACAAGTCGATTTTGTGTTCAAGCAGTGTCCCAGGTTTGGAAAACACCAGCTGTCCTAAATAACTGGGTTGTTGGTGGCACTCATCTTGCTGGCACCTGAAGGACATTAAGTCTTAGGGCCACCTGGAACTATTTTGGGTGAAGCTTGAAGAGTGCCACGATGGAACTGTTTTCTCTGAGGGGCCTTTGCAATGCACTAAGCCGGAAGTGATTTTGCTCCCAGTTTAGCACTTGTGCAGCTCCCCTTGCGCACCACAGTGTCTGGTCCTGTGAAAATGGCACCTGATTGCCCCTTATTCAGCACATGCATGGTTTATTGCTGTTCCTCTAGTCCCGACAGTCCTTGCCACTCTGCACAAGATGGCACCTGGGGGGGCACTGATGGAGATCCGGGAATGCTGACTGTCATATCCAGAGACCACACAGACCCTGCAAGATACAAGGCTTGTGCTGTTTTCCCTGTGAGATCAGCTCAGTGCGATTAGCTAGAAATAAGCCTGCTCTGGGCCATCCCTTCAAATCCACACTCTCTGCCCCACTGTACAAGATGGTTCCCAATCTGGTAATACTGAGAGTCTGTGCTGTGATATCGACCCTGCTCCTGAAATACCCCTTGAAATCTGCTGCTCCTTTTCTGCTCATTGTTGCTCACTGTTGTGTCAAACAGATCAGCAGGATGGGCAATTCCTAGCCTGTATTCACCTCCTAAGCTTCTGGTGAACTTCCACTCCCGTCTGGCTGCTGCAGGTGCCGGGGCCCCTGCCGGATCTTTTGCTGCCTCTGGAGTCCAGATTGCCGGTGTCTGGATCACTGTTCACCAGCTGCTGGTGGGTTTTCTGTTCACTGTACCACACCCCCGTCATTGCTGCTTCCCTGTGTTCAGGTGTGTCCAGGTGCCTCTCTGCCAGCTGCCTGACCTTGGTATTTTCCTGGAATCTGCTGCTTGTGCTTCACCCTGTCTAATGATTCCCTGATGCCCCAAACTCGCCTGCACCCTATACTTCCCATTGTGAACACTTAAAACTTATGTCATAGATATCATAGTCATTTTAAAAATTCTATTTATCATAAAAATCTTAAATGAATAGTTGGCTTGTGTGTGTTGTTTAAAAAACAATCCATGGCCACTAAAACATTTTGAAAGGTCTCAAGAATAAAATAAATTTCTTATCCTTCTACTCAAAGTAGTTTATGTGCCAATTTCCAAAATAAACCTTTGTTCATAATTTTTCAAAACTCTCCCAGAAATACACTAAAGAAATACAAGGATGTGCAGATATGTGCTGGAATGTGTATTAATGAGTTTATAGATGTTTTTAGAATATGTATAAACCAATTTTTCACCAATGTTATTAACAATCATTTCCATGCTTGGATTTATTCAGATAAAATTAAAACACCCATAGAATTGTTTTATGTTAGACATTATGGGCAGTTAAAACTTTGATTACATATCAGTGATACTTGTGCCACTTAAAAAGCTAACATTGTAAGTATACTTGAAATATGTTCAGGCCCTTCATTAAGAAAATTGAAATAACTATGTAAGTAAACAGTTTGGGTTTAGATGTGATAAATCAAACATAACAATTCCTTAAGTAATATTTGAAGCTCCTCTTACTGTGCTGGAATTTCATTGCCACCCCTCAGTTGCCTCCTCTGTAAAATTTTACCAACTGGGAAAACATAGAGTTGTGAAAATTAAATGAGATGATTGGATTAAGATTGGCAGTGCCTGGAACATAGATAACATTTGGAACATTTTACCTGTGGTATATTCTTTCAGAATTTTCTAAATAAATGCCCAGAATACTTTGTTAATATTTGTGAAAATGATTAGATTTATACATGTGCTAACCACATTTATTAAACTGCCACACATGCACACATGCTTCATTTTATTTGTGCGTATGCTTCACTCTGAAGTATCTTTGGCAGTATTCAAAAGCCACAAATAAAACTCTACTGTAGTAAGTGGAGCAGTATATATACATAATGTATATATATACAGTATATACAGTATAAATATACTGTAAGTGGAAGGGTGGAAATTTTATTTTATTATAGCTCGTTGAAATTTTAAAGTGAGCATGGGTTATTTTAAAACAATAAACACACACAGGTATGCATGCCAACTATTCATTCTAATATGTATTATAGAATTTTAGAAGTAATTACAATTTACTGTCTTATATTTTCCTTTTTAATAAAATTTCTTTTAAAAATTATGAGATGTTCCAAAATAACCAATTGTTACTTTGTTAGCTAAAGCATGATGTTATAAAACATCTGGAAAAATTATTCCAAGACTTTTCCATGCTTTTATACTTAAAAATCATGGATATTTTCTAATTCATTCTTAAAAACATTAAACTGAATAGTTTGCATCACTCTTAGCACACTTTAAATCTTATAACACATAAATATTTCTCCATCCATCTGTTTTCTAATCTCAAACTAAATGGCAAGGAAACTTTCACAGATAATCCAGTTACTGTGGAAATGAGACACTGACACCATCAAATGGGCAAACGTATTGCTTAATTTAAAAAATACTAATGAATGTTGTTCCTTTTATAAAATCCTGAGGGAATATTTAGATCACTTTTCTGTGATTAAATGATTTTGATGGATGACTTGTGGCATCGCATTTCATGAGCGTAAGCTTATGTTTCGCTTAGTCATTGGGAATCTTATGCATTAATGGAACTACAAACCACATTTCAGAACCTAGCTTGCTCCTAAATATGGATCTGTCTCTGTGTAGAAAAGCTGTTGATCTTTTCAAAAATCTTAAAAAAAATTTTTTTAGGTTTATTAATATAAAGAGATCTCATGTGCTTCATAGGTACCGTTCTAAGAAAACAATTATACTTCCCTCATTTCTTCCTCCCTCAACCCTCTCTTCCTTCCTTTTTTTTATCTGTAATTATTATGAAAGAAGTTTCAGTGCATGCTATAATTGTGGGCTTAATGCATCACTAACCATAATATTCAACAAGTAAGAAGTAGAAAAGTTATTGATCTTTTAAGTACTTTGCCCTCCTGTCAGTTCCAGTGATTACTCATTTGATGACTGGACTTTGCAAGATGACTTGTCTGTAAATAATGACTTCCCAGGACATTTAGAATTAAAATTCAATACACTTCACTGACCTGTAAGGTCTGGGCACTTTTCCACGCTCACTTCATGCCCCTCTTGCCTTTCATCACTGCGCTATGCTGTTTTCTGTTGTGTGATTATTGTCCTTCCCAGAGGTAAGGCTTTCAATGCTCTGTGCTCAGAGCCTGGAGTGCGCTTAGCAAGCCGCCTTCTCCTCACCATCTAAGGAGACCTCTGTTTAGGAGATCTTCCATCCAAGATGTTTTCCCTGGCCAGGTGCTTTCCCCTCCCCCTGCCTTTGGGGAAACTTTCATGGTCTGTAAATCTCATCTTTTGTGCATTAATGGGTTGGATATTTATCTGCCCTCCCACAAGGTTGCAAACTCCATATCAACAAGGTCAGGATATATTTCTAATCACTGTACCAACATGTATCATCATGCATACTACATAGTAGGTGCTCCATGTGTCTGTCTGAAAGGAAAGGAGAAATACTTGTTCCTACAAGGATATCTGTTTGATAGTGATTAAATTGATTTCCATGTGAAAAGCATGTGTATATGAGAAATACACACATCAGTTGAATAAACAGTCCATGATGAAATTTCAAATATAAAACTGAAGAACAGTGAGAGGAAAAAAATAAGGAAAAATCATTTGGATCACAATACACAGGCCATGAGTTCCACATTCATTAAAAAGGTAAGACCCAATATCAAGACAGTATGACAGGAGCATAAATATGTAAAAGGAGAGCAGTCATACTTCAGGGACTTTCCAAAAATGCCATTGTCATCATTATATGTGGTACTGGAAGACTATCAGATTTCTTCTTGTATGTTGGTTCATTTTGCCAGATTCACATAGCTGTCAGGGTGGGACCAAGCCAAGGCCAGTAGCATAGAGCTCCTTCTGGGTCTCCCAAGAGAAGAGCAGGAGCTTAAACACGACAGCCATCTTTTGTCTCCCCAAATACCTTAGCAGAATACAGACTTGGGAACAGAGTGGAGAACACAATCCTTCCAATCCAGACTGTGGGTCTATCAGTTGGTGAATTAACTCACTGCATCAGGACAGCCACCCTATGCCCCTTTTGACATTCAAAATGTTGGTAAGGCTTTTCTTATCTTCTTTTTCTAAATGTTTCTCCTTCTGCATAATAGATAGCCCTTTTAATTTGTTAGGTTGGGAGATTTGGTCACAATTGATACCTTGTACAAGAAGGTTTTAGGTTAGAGACTATACTTGTATTAGGAAGGCATGTGCCCTGCAAAAATAATGCTCTAGAGTGTACCTTGCAGGATATTCCTTTCAAACTATCTTTTTTTATGGAAAATATTTTATTTCTTGGGCTAGATGTTGGAGGCACTGGTACTAACTAAATAATTTCACAAATTGTACATCTTTACTTGTGTACCTTTTTATTTAAGTGCATTTATTTTTTTCACTACATTACAGTTTTATTAGTTAAATTTATATCCTTTCTAAAATTTTCATTTTTTCCCCAAATGCCTAATATGTAAAGTGGCTTCATGAGTCAAATTGCTAACAACTTCCTGTGGAGAAATGAATAATAAGCAGATGGTATCTACAAAATGGAATTACAGTTTTATCTGCAAAGGACTATTTCCAAGTGTGAGGTTGGAGAATTTACTAGGCTTGGGCAAATATTTATACATAGAGAGCAAATCCATTTCAAGTGGACAATTCAACCAGTCTTTCACATGTTCACACATTTGTGTAACCAGTAACCACTCAGACTATTGCCTTCATTGAAGAACATTCCTCATGTTCCTTTGTAATAAATTCAAAACCATATGTTGCAAGCAACCGTTGCTTAATTAATAGCAAATACAGATAATTTGTTCTTGTTCTTGAATGTTATATATACGAGGTAAGGATTCTTTGACCCAAGCTTCTTTAGCTCAATGATATTGTTGGTTGTATCAACCGTTCATTCTTGTTGATTGCTGAATAGTAAACTCTACTGTACATAGCACAGCTGATGAACCCTCCACTTAAGCATGATTGAGGTATTTCCAGCTTAGGTGAGGCTATTATTTTGTTTGTTTTTGCTGTCTTAATATAGATTCGACGAACATTCTTGCTTAAGATTTTATCTGTATCATGTCAAATTCATATGGCTACTTTCTTTACTATATAGAATGCGTTGCCTTCTAAGAAATATTTTCTCATTCCAAGTTTGTGAAGATTTTCTTCTGATATGCTTGAGAAATTTTATAATTTTAGCCTTTGTATTGTGAACTATGATCCATTCAGAATTATTTTTGTCTGTGTGTTTCAACTCTAAAAGTAAGAAATATATTCTCTTTTGTCAAGTAAAAATGCACCTGCATTGTGTGTCATTTGTTGAAAATGTGCTCATCTCATATGGATTCTGGATTCTATCCTGTTCACTGCTCTGTTTGTATTTCTCAATGCCAGTGGTACAGTCTCCACAGGTTTGTTGTAAGGCTAGAGAAGAGTCTATTTCTCTTATTTTCTCCTATTATATATTTTAAGCTGTTCTAAGTCCTTTGATTTTCTGTATAAATTTTTTATATGTGTTCTACTAAAAAATGTGTGCAGAGATTATGATTGGTGATGCATGAAACCTCTTGATCAGTTGTAGGTGAATTGTCCTTTGAAAAATAATAGCTGGGGCCCAGCAGCGTGGCCTGGCAGCTAAAGTTCTCGCCCTGAATGCGCCGGGATCCCATATGGGTGCCGGTTCTAATCCCGGCAGCTCCACTTCCCATCCAGCTCCCTGCTTGTGGCCTGGGAAAGCAGTTAAGGATGGCCCAAAGCCTTGGGTTCCTGCACCCATGTGGGAGACCTGGAAGAGGTTCCAGGTTCCTGGCTTTGGATCGGCGCAGCTCCGGCCGTTGTGCTTACTTGGGGAGTGAATCATCGGATGGATGATCTTCCTTTCTGTCTATGCTCTTCTCTGTATATCTGACTTTCCAATAAAAATAAATAAATCTTAAAAAAAAAGAAAGAAAAAGAAAAATAATAGCTGTTCTGTTGGAAGGACATGGACAGTTTCTCCAGTCTCTCCAATTAAATCTTCAATTTCTCTGTGTACTTTGCTGTAGTTTACAACACACAGTATGGCATGCATCTTGTATTTCATGGTTTGAGATAGTGCTGTAAAATTTCATTTTAAAATTTGGGTTTTCAGTGTCTTGCTTCCCATTGAGATTGAATTTAGTATTGTAATGTTGCACTTATAGCTTGTAACATTGCCAAACTCAATGGTTATCATAACATTTCTGCACTTTTTTTTTAGGATTTTTCTGTGTCCAGCTCGTGTTTTGCATTTGTAGTTTCATTTCATTCTTTACAGTATGAATAGGTTTTTTTGGTTTTGCTTGTTTTCTTGCCTCACTACAATAAGAAGGGCCTAAATATGGTTGAAGAGAAGAGATATCCTGCTACATAACTCAATGTATTGTCAAGGAGTAAAAACTAAGAACAAGTTGATTAAAACCAACTTCTATTTAGAACATATGAATTTTTGGAGAAGCATTCAGGCTTTTATCATTCAATATGTTAGCAATAGGTTTCTCATAGTTTCCCCTTGTTTGCTCTTCTGCTCCTAAAAACCTTTCGTCATAAATTTGTGTGCTTTGTGTCGGATTTTATCAAATGTGATTTATTTATTCATTGAGGGTTAGTATGTATTATTCCATTTAATTTATGTATTTAGTGGGTTATACTAAATGATTTTCAAACATTGAGGAAGCCTTGCTTCCCAAGGATAAATTCATCTTGGGTGTGCTATATTTTTCTTTGTGTCTTTTGCTGATTTCAATTTATTAGTGTTCTATAAAGACTTTATATTTGTTTTGTTTTCATGAGGGAAATTTATTTCACGTTTTCTTTTCCACTAATGTCTTTGTAGTTAGTTCTGGGATTATGCTGTCCTCATAAAAATAATTAGGAGAGTGTTCTTTCTTGATTTTTAAAAATAGTTTGCTTGCTCTTCAATGGAGTGCGAGTGTATTTATTTCTTGCCATCTGAAACTTAATTTTTTATGTTGATGAATGTGATAAGGGAGAGAGTCACTATAGCCCATTTGTACAGTTCTGTGAATACAATGCTGTTCCTGTCCTCTTTCTCCCTCCCACTCTTTCTTTTCTGTGCTTGAACTAACATACTCTTAATTTACATTACAGTTCAGGGTGTAACATATCAGGGGATATGAAAGTAGGAAGGTCCTAGTTCAATGGGAATAGAGGCAGGGCTATAAACAATTATCAAAGGAATAGATAATAATGACAGCCATCAACAATAAATTTTAAAATATTGGTAGTGTAAAGTTCTTAACCATTTGTTTGTCAAAGAAATAAAAAGAAAGAAGACAAAATGTTGATACACACAGGATTTGTTTTGTTTTTAAGTTTTTTCTTTCAGTTTTAACTCCACATACAAAAGAAAGCATGTGGCTTTTATCTTTTTACCCAGAATATCTCAGTTAGTGAGCTGGTTCATTTGTGTAATCAATTGTCATTTGTGAATAGATCATTCACATTCCGTATTGATTTTATTGTTAATGTATCTTCACTGTTTTATCTCCTAATTAAATCAATAAATGGACCAATTCAGGTATGATTCAATTATTGTATCTACAACAATGAAGTATGAGAAGTAAAACTCAGAGCAAGTTAATTAAAACCAATTTGTACTTAGAACATATCAGCTTCTTTAGTAAGTATAAATAAATATTTTAGTATGAAATTCTGGAACAAGTAAGTCAAAATGCAACACAGATCATGTGTGAACTCTGTCATCCCCAGACCCAGTTAACTCTTTTGAAGTAACATCATTTCATAAGCAAAACAGTGTTCTCATACGGCCTTTTCCACTGATGAACAATTTAAGCACATTCACTGATAGAACAGATTAAAATGAAGATAATTATCTTAATTTCAGGTTCACTGAGAGGCCAATTGTGCCAAATTTCTAAACTTTGAATTTAAATTCATCCGAAGACCAAGTGTTGCTTTTAACAAACTTTCTGTGAATTTTCTTGGGAGAAGTTCAAGTCCACTGACCCCTTCTCATTTCTCCTTGCATTTGCATGATTTCATGCCAGTGGCCGAAAGAAGCGGAGTGATGTGTGCCTGTGTCTTTCTGAGCTCCACAATTCCCTAAGACTTGGTTAGGGTGGGGAGTGGAAGTAACAAAGAAAGGGAGTAGAAAAAAAAAGTTTAATACAACAGTGAGGTTACATAACAATTACATGTAAACCATAATTTAAAACATTTATATATGTGTACGTATGTATGTATATTTATATTTATTTCTGTACTGAGAGCAGATCTGGTAGATTTCACGCATAGGTTTTTAAGAACTTACTGATACATCCTAGCAACCTTCCCTTTTCCTTCCTTTTTTTGTTCTAATTTTTGTGACGACATAACTTACATTATAACAAACTGAATTATCCACTAAATAATAAATTTTATTATTTATTATGTAAATAACAAATAATTCAACAATTAGAAAGACTACTGAAAGGCATTGGCATAGTTAAAATCATGTTGGATAAAACCCCTAAAGCCCAGGCAATAATACAAAATGAATAGACATAGAAAATGAGATCATCAAGCTAAGAGGCTTTTGCACAGAAAGGGCTCAATTGTTGATCACATTTTTCTGTCTACTTGCATGACTAGTTAACTTTTATTGTAGGTGCATATTATGCATTCAGGAAATAAAAAGGCTCTAGCTTATTTTTTATTTATTTCTAGATATGATTTCCTTTTCCTCTGGAAGGCAGGGAGGGTATGAGTGAGAATTGGTTATTAGTCACTTCTACTTAATTATGGATTGAGCAGGACTAATATTAAGAAAATTTGTGCAGTTCTTCCTTGTTCTTCTGTTAATTTCTCAGGCTTTGCATTTTTATTCAGACACCAGAAGGTGTTTATCTCTTTATTCCTAAGTGATTTTGGAAGATTCCGCCAGCCTTTTGAAGGTTTTGAGATTTGCTGTTTGGTCTTGCATTCCTAAGGTGTAGCTTGAGGCAGTCTTCTTGTGGGATTTTATTTCCTTAGTTCTGTAAAAGTATGGGAAAGTGTCAGACCTTAGGAATCTCCTTGGCCTTCAGCCTGGTCTCTGCATTCAAAGATGCTTAGGGAAGAACAATAAGATTCTGAGCTCCCAGAATTTCTAAAAGCTGATAGAAGTTTTGCACAGAAATTTCCTTTGTTTCTTTCATCTTCTGTGTTATATGAGCCAAGTTGGATCCTTAATCTAACACCCAAACTGTTAACTACTCCTTAGCAAAAAGGAAGAAAAGGTGTCCACTTTGCACCATAAAAAAAAATTGCCCCTTTTGGAATTGATGTTTTGTTAATATACTTTAGTTATATTGATCCCTCTTTTTAGGAACTACTTACTACCCATGGTTTTATTACTGAAGTTAAATAATAAATAATTAAAAAAAAAAAAAAAAAAGATAGCAAGAGTCATGAAAGTCAAGGGTTTCTGTTGAGGCTCATGAAAGCTATGGCACCTCATTTGTTGAAATAGAGAAATCACTCTTTGGACATGAACAAAACCAACTGCTACAACTTAGTGACGGATATGTGGCAATAACCAGATATTGTATCATAACTTGGAGGCAAGAGCTCACTATAGGTTTTTTCTGGCAATTCATGAACCCTGACACGTATGTTTAAGTAAAAACTTGTTTTCATATTAAATTATCAGGAAACAGGCCAACAGAAGAGCTCACACTAAAGCAACAGAGAAAAATGAGGTTCCATTTTCTCTTTTCCAGAGTGGGTTTATGGTCTCTGTGTCCCTTCTTAATCAAAAAGCTAATCATATCTAAATAAATGATGCATCTTTGTGCTCCATGTAGCAAAGTGAAACAATTACTACACAATGAATTACATATTTAATTGTAGATCAAGTATGTTAGTGCTTAGATATAAAAAACATATCCTACGTATACATGTTTGGTACTATTGAGTATTTTAAAATTTATTCTGCAATGGCAAACTTGTGAATGGTGGCTTGTTAGGCTCAAATATAGGTATTGTTTCTCTCTGCTCTTTCTATTGATATCATTAGAATTAAAGCTTGATCCTTAAGAACTTCCAATAAGTGTTCCAACCTCATTGATTTGTACAAAAGGTATGTATATGGTATGAGTGGTGATTTAGGGAGATATAAAAGGTGAATACTTGTAGCAAGGTTACAGTTAGTCTAAAAAGGCAGACAGCAACAAAATATATGGGTTTTGGGATGGAAGATAATTATCGACCTTTAATGGAAACTATTGTTACAATCCTGGAATAAGCAATGACAAAATAAGATGATAAGTATCATTGTGCTACTTTTTGTGTTAAAATATATAAGAAAGAAATTTACCCCTATAGTAAATTTGTAAGATCTGAGGAACAATGATTATTGAGATTATATTCTGGAGAATAAATAGTGAAACAACTGTTTAATATATTTTTGAGCTCCTAGTATGCTAGTTCTTTATGTTAGGCACCAGGCACTGTGAGATGAAAGAAGCGTGTCAGATTATTCGTGGAGACTCATATTGCAAACAGAGATGAGAGATTGTGAACTCCGAAGCCCTGTATTGTCCAATGGTGTAAAAGAGCAGTTGGTCTTGTCAGAATAACAACTAGAAGTCTTCACAAAGGACCAGGGACATTATCTATATCTTAAAAACTGAAAAAAAATGTTTAACCAGTTTAGAAAAATAATGTAATTGCATACCTAACTTTTTTGAGATTTTTGTTTATTTGATTTGAGGCAGGGAGAGGAAGAGTAAAAATAGACACACACACAGAGAAATCTTTGACCAGCTGATTCACTCCTTCACTGCCCACAGCAGCCACAGCTGGACCTGGCAGAAGCCAGGGGCCAATAATTCAGTTCCTGTGTAGTTGTCAGTGACCAAATTCCTTGAACTATCACCCTTGCCTTGCATTGTAGGAACTGGACTCAGAAGTGGGCCAGATTCAGGACTTGAATCTAGATACTCTAATACTCTTCACAGCATCCCACATTGCTTCTTAACTGATATACAATGCACCTGAGATCACCAACTTAAAAAAAAAAAATAAAAAGCATCTTTTAAAAGTAAACTTATTTATAGTTACATTTTTCATAAATCTTTTTAAAAAGAGTGTCTGTTTATCTAGCTATGTATCTATCTCTGAGAGGTCTTCTATCCACTGGGATACCTTTCAAACGGTTACAGTAGCTAAGGTTGGGCTAGGGTGAAGCCAAGAGCCTGAAACTCCATCCATGTCAGTCACAGTGGTAGCAAGGTCAGTCATCTACTGCTTTCCCAGGAGCATTGGCAGAACTGGAAGTGAACAGATGAGAATCAAATCAATACTCCACTCTGGGATATCAGGGTAGCAGGTGGCACCATGCTAGCCTTAAAAATTGTCTTAAAATTGATGGTATTTTACCATGTCTATGTATATCTTTGTTTTTAAGAGTCTGGCTTGTTTTCCGAAGTAATCATTGCTAGTATGAAAGTTAAAAGGAAACAGGTCAAGATGTTTTCCTATGTTGACTCTTCCAGTATTTAGCTATTTAATTCTTTTTTTTTTTTTAAAGATTTGTTTATTTTTATTGCAATGTCAGATATACAGAGAGGAGAGGCAGACAGGATTATCCTCTGTCCAATGATTCATTCCCTAAGTGACTGCAACGGCCGGTGCTAAGCCAGTCTGAGGCCAGGAGCCAGCATCTCTTCCGGATCTCCCATGCGGGTGCAGGGTCCCAAGACTTTGGGCCGTCCTTGACTGCTTTCCCAGGCCACAAGCAGGGAGGCGGATGGGAAGTGGAACTGCTGGGATTAGAACCGGGCCCCATATGGGATCCCGGGGTGTTCAAGGCGAGGACTTTGGCCGCTAGGCCACTGCACCAGGCCCTAATTCTTTATATGTTTGCTCTATGGTTTAATTGTTTTTCATTGAAGGGAAATAGATAAAATAATAATTTCTTTGTATGTACTTATTTCTTGAAAAATCATGTTAATAATTTTGGAATCAATCAAGTTTAACAATACTAAATATTTTCTTCTTAATTTTGCAATGTATCTCAGAATCATAAAAGTAAATTTGGTTATTAATTTTATATCTCACCATAAGAATTTCCTCAGTGAAGATGACTTGATTTTTAGAATATTTTACAGAAACCTACCCTCATTGTGGTAAGTAATCCAATGTTTGTGAGAAGGGTGGATGACATGCGCTTTCCACTAAGGAACTGCTTAGACTTTTTGGAAAAAAAAATATTTATGTAGTTGAAGAAGAGAACAATGCATTTGACTTAACTGATAATGCATTCTGCCCTTTTCTACCTGCTGTTGTGTTTCGTGATACATAGACAAGGAAAACTGTAGCATTTATCTGGACTCGTGAGAGCTCATGCATGTGTTCTGAGAGCAGTTTTTTGATCTAAAGTCATATTGTGTCTATCTGATGGATCTTTCAAATACCTATACCCTTCCTTACTTTTTCCCAAGATGTTCTATATACACTGGCCAGGATGGGTATTTTAAAATTCAGTTATGATCATGTGTTGTTTCTTAACGTTCTTTGGTGCTATTCCATTACTCTTCAACATCAAATCCGTCCGTAAGATACCAAGACATCTTGTAACGTTCTTAGTCTTGCCCTTTGCCGTCTTCTTTGATCACTGATCCCTCATCTCTGATCATTCTCTGCTTTCTATTGCTGCCTTGCACAGTCAGCTTCTTCCATCCACCTAACAAGTTTCTGCCCATTTGTCCACTAGGAAAGTCTTTTCCAATTTCTGTAGCGTGATTTTTTATGATAAAATGCTCATGGCATCAAGAGCATTTGACCTCATCATTTAGTTAATTGTATTCATAGATTATCAGCATAATAATTTGACTAATCTCATCTTTCTTCACAAGGCGGTGAGGTCTGCAACATTTCAGACTGTGTGTGTTTTTACTCACTGTTGGCTCCCTTGCATCCAGAATATTGTGTTTAGTACACAGCAAAATTCAATAAGTGATTATTTCATCTCCTTCTACCATTTAATTAAGTAGAAAATCATCACACTTACAGTAATTTCAATTGCACAAAAAGGCACAAGCTGACCTTGTTTAGAATAAGGTCAAACTTTGCCAAGTAATTTTCTGGTTGTGCTTGTATAAGAGCAAACTATTCATTGAGTTCATGCAATGGAAGCAGACAATAGTAATTAGATAAAAGTTTTTTTTTCTTATCAAGACTTATGCAATTTTCATAGAATTACATAATGTAATTTGTGACAATGATAATCAAGTACAGAAAACTACGTTTATTTGGAATTCATAAGATGAACAGTACTCTTCTAAATAATTAGCAAATATTACCTCTTTTAACTCTCCTTAAAGCAATTAAAGAGATTCAAAACTATAATGCCTGACTCAAGAGAAACTGTTTCTAATAATTACCCTTCTGTTTTGCTGTGGTAACATATAATCTATATAATATTAATCATCAATGTTTAGCACCGGTGTGTGACAAATGCTTTATTCATGCATTTATATACATTGTCTCACTTGATAATCTTGGCTGGATAGGTACGTTAATTTGAATGTATCTTATATTTATTGAAACTCTAGAATGAATGTTTGTGTTTTTTTACTTGAAAAAATTTATAGAGGGGAGCAAATTTCATGATATTTCATATAAACAGTTTTAAGAACATACTAATGCTTTCCACATTACCCTCCCTCACTCTCACCCTCCTTCCTCCTTAATTTTCTTTTAACTTTTACAATGATATAATTTTCTGTAGAATGGCAAACTTAGCCCTTCATTAAATAAAGAATTCAAGGTGCTGTTGTTGTGACATAGATGATTATGTTGCTACCTGCAACACCCGTATGGGTGTTGATTCCAGGCTCAGTTGCTCCACTTCGATCCGGCACCCATAATATGGCTGTGAAAAACAGTGTGAAGACATCCTCATCACACACACAAGTCCTTGATTCTCTGCACTCGTTTGAGAGATCTAGGTGAAGCTTCTGGTTGCTGGATGCAGCGTGGCCCAGCCCTGGCTGTTATGGCCATTGGTGGAGTAAACCAGGAGATGGAGGATTTCTCTCACTCTGCCCAACTTTCAAATAAATATAAATCTTTGAAGCAGGGTACTCATCAAGTATCAAGTAGAAAACCACTGTTCCTCAAGAGTATAGGCATTGGATGTAAATAATCTCAAAATGTCACTTTTGCTTATACACATTCATTTTCTTGTGTTCTATATATTAGTTACCATAAATGAAGGACAACATAAGATAGTTGGTATAATTCAACGAGCATAATTGTCTCTGGTTGCACCCATTTTGCTGTGAAACACATGGTTTTATTTTTTATATGTAGCATCATGTACATATGTACCACAATTCTTTTTCCTGGTCATCAGTGATGAACATCTGGTTTGACTAAAGATCTTAGCTGTTGTGAGTTGAGCTGCTAAAAACAGGATACAAATAATTTGTCCAAGTGTTGACTTCATTTCCTTTGGGTAACTTTTTAAGAGTAGTTTGGCTGGTTGATATAAATTTATCTCATATTTCTGTCTGAGGGATCACCAAACTGTTTTCTAATGTGTGAGTTTAACTTTCCACCAGCAGGTTTTTTTTTTTAGTTGATAGCCATTTTAACTGGCGTAAGGTGAAACCGCATTGTAGTTTTTGTTTGCATTTCCCCAACAACTAGTGACTCTCTGCGTCTCTTCACATATATGAATCCTTTATCTAATCCTTTATCAGATGTATAATATGCAAATAATTTCTCCTGTTCTGTCAGTTGCCTTTTTATTTTTTTAATCTTTCCTTTGCTGCGCAGAAGTGTTTTAGCTTGATGTAATTTCATTTGTCTATTTTGGTCCTTATTTTCTGTGCTTCCGAGTCTTATCCAAAAGGTCTTCGCCTATGCCAATGCCTTGCAGTATTTCCTCTGTCTTTTCTTTTCATAAATAATGGGAAATCATTAAAGTTTAAATGTTATTAGTTTTTCTAAAAATGAAATTGTTCTTTAGATGGAATATGAGCCTATCCTTCTGGTTCATTGCTTCCAAATTTTGCAATAGTAGTGCATATGTTTACTGATGAAATTCAATTAAAAGTCAACACTATCATTGCTTTAAATGATGGATTTGGACAAATGATATATCCCTAAAATAGTCAAATATTACTTGAAATTGGAAAAAAAATAGTGAGGGCATGCCACTGGCTGCTATAGTTCTTGCTCATCGGTCCTTGTGATATATAAGAAACTTATTTTCTTTGTTCCTCAGTTCAATGTCTGGAACTGCAATAGAGCATCCAAAATGTCTCAGCAGATTCTGTCTTCTAACCCAGTATACAGACATTCTCTGGCCCCAAGAGGCATGCATGAGTTGGAGAATGTGGGTATTCACTTTGCCTGTTCATATTCTATTTAGAATTTCCTTATAAAGTAAGCCCTTTGATGTTATCACTTTAAAAATTCAACTGATTTTAATAATACTTGCAAGAAAAAGAGTAGCTCTTAGCAAAAGTTGTCTATGAATCTTTTATAACTATTAGGAAAATGATCTCCAAAAGCAGTAACTATTTGAGTAGAAGTTATTGGGAAATTCTAAGTGTATCAGGTTGTGGAACTGTGCTTTCAGCCACAGAATGAAATAATTGGAGTAATTTTCTAGATATTTTAGGTAAGTAGAAACAAGATAATGTAGATAATTGAATGTTTTGCCTGAAAAGATTTCATGGACATGAGTCAATGTTAGTTACAAATTTTATAGGATCATATTCAGATCAAGTTTACATCAAGGGAAAGCAGCATCAGTATTTGCTTCATTATGACATCTTTATTCTGTGATTTCACTTGATTCCCACATCAAGGAAAAAAATCCTATTTTGGAAGGAGTTCTGTAAACAACATAATTGATGTATATAATTTGCAAAAATAATTATAAAAATTTTATGTAACATTTCAAGCGATCTGTCCTGTTACCAGTGACTATGTTTTTCCATCTGGAAGAAAGCTTCAAAGACTAACCTGATTCTCTCAAATTGTCCTGTGTGGACAATTACTCCTGGCACAGAAGTATAGGGTAGTATGTTAGGTCACTCTTCTGGTATTCTGATACCTTTGGACAGCTTAAATAATTGATTTTGCTTGGACTATTATTTTCATTACCGCACAAGGAATTTGTTTCATTTATATACATGCATGCTTTGGCTATGTATGACAATAAAATGATTTAGTATTCTTTCCTATTTCTTCTGCAATAGTTTTTCCATTGGCCTCTTAGTCAGCTGGAGCTCACTTCTACTATTCCATAAACTTTCATGTCACCACACAAAGATATTTCAAAAAGTTCATGGGAAAATACGATTTCAAAAGATAAAAATTGCTTGGGTGCCAGCAAATTAAAATCCAGGCATATCTTATTCATTACACACATTCTTCATGATCTGTTGTGAACACCTATCATATGGATGGGTATCAAAACTTTTTGTACTACCCTTCTCTCTCTCTGCCTTTCAAGTAAATAAAAAGCTTTTTTTAAAAAGTTGAACCAAAAATAAGCTAATTTTTTATATTGTTTTACTGTGAAGTTTTTAAAGAATCTTTGCACCCTTATATTCAACTTTAAGAAATGAGTATTGTGGAATCAAATAATAATTATTGGCTCACTTCCCCTGCCTCCAGATGCCAGGAATTTCATCTAAGATCTCTCACATGGGTGACAGGAGCCCACGTGTGGAGCCATTACCTGTTGCTTCCCAGGCACATTAACAGGAGGATGAATCCAAAATGTGTGATAGCTGGTCCCTAAACCAACACTGTGGAATGTGGGTAACCCAAGTAGCATCTTAATCTGCTGTATTTCCGTATCCCCCCCCATGCTACGTCTTGATATTGATCATTTAATGCTGTTTTCGTTCTGAAGCATAATGCATCTTTAAATATGTTGCAAAATTTCATTATTTCTTGAAAATATTAAATTTATCTTTAAGCATGTTACGATTTCTTCACCTTTAAGCATTTGGGAAACACATGAGATTTTTCATGTGGGCCTTCTGAATGAGTCTTTTCGCTGAGACACTACATTTATGTCCAGGTTAGTCTGCTCACTCTTTTAATCTTATTCTCCTTCTTGATATTTATTTTCAAAAATGTGTGTTTTTCACCCTGTTCTCATTCTTTATTTCTACAAATTTTTTTCTTTTCCCTCTTCCTTCTTCCATTTTGTCTGCCAATAATTTAGATACTATTGCATTAGATATTCTTGGTTCTCATGCGGGACAATCACTTTATCATAATTCTTGAACTAATTCTTAGAAGTAGAGTTCTCACCCCAATTTTGCTTCAATGGGGAACATCTGTACTTTCACAGCGTTCCTCCTTATTGTTTATTCTTCTGTTCATTTTATCCTTTATTGTTGTGGTATCTTCCCATTACTATTGTTGTTGTCGAATTTCAGTCATTTTTTAGAAAGCAGAACTAAATGAGCTTTTCTTGTAGATTGTACCAATTGAAGATCCTCACTGGCAACAGTCCTTTCTTCACGGGTCATACCTGCTGACAGGAGCTGTGTTTTCTCTGAATTTTTTACCTTTTATTTCTCCACTGGCAGCTAACATTGGTAGGTGCCACACGCCTCACACTGTGATTTCTTTATCCACACTGAATCTCCGTTTTTCCCCCCTCAAGTTATTATGCCTGGGGTGATTCCTCTGTCTGTAGGTTCTTCATTTATTTCACTACCACACAAAGTCTGAGTCACGTGTTTTTCTGCACTCTGAGCAATAATTGGTTTTCTTACACAGAATGGGATCTGAAATTTAAATCATGTTCTTTTAAAATCATGTCAGTGGAAATCTGTAACTGCAAAACTGAGGGGTCTCCTTTTATTCCAGTTCATTTGGACTTCATTACATTTGACAATTGTGTCATAAGTTTTAGCTGAAACTATATTTCTTCTGCTTCTGCTTAAAACAATTTTCTCATCTCTCTGTTTCTGTATCTCCGTCTTGCTCTCATTTAAGAAGGAAGAACACAATGCTATTTTTTTGTTGTTTTGTTTTTTTTTAATTAAATTTATTAATTAATTACATTGTGTTGTAATTACATAGAATCTGGGATTCTCCCCCCACCCTCCCTCCATGGTGGGTTCCTCCACCCCGCTGCATGACCATAGTTCAAGTTCAGTTGAAATTCCCTCTTTGCAAGTATTTGCCAAGCATAGAGTCCAACATCTTATAGTCCGGACAAGTCCAACTACTTATTGGGTAGACCCTCTCTGGTCTGAGGGCAGAGTCAGCAGAGTATCTTCCCGGTCAAATAAAAGCACTAATATACCATCTGCAACAATTAACATCGTTATGGAATTAATTGACATGGTATTGAGCAGTCAACATGTTAAAAATAAATGCGATTTCTTAACCACTTTCTGTGACCCCCCATTCACAGTTCAATTTTAGTTTATATACTACAAATGACATAATATCCATAACATACCATGATATGCTTAACATCATATCCTATTAAACTAAGGCAAACATGTGGTATCTAACCTTTTGGGATTGGTTATGTTGTGTAGGTAGAAATCAAAGACCTCAACTTCATATTTTCAGTTACCCAGTTATACCGTATTATCAATATGTACTACCATTTTTCTAAGAAATCTACCATCTTAAATTTGTGCTGCTCCAATTTGTATTATCGGGTATGTACAAAATTGTAATTTTCATCTATGTTATGACGTTCTAAAAGAAATGATGGTGAATACATAGCAAAGGATACCACAATGGCAGACAGGTTGGTTTCTCTCTTTCAATGTTCAAATCTTTACATATTTCCTTAGAAGTCATAAATTTGCAACTAGTTACTACTGGTCGTGCACGATCAGATGTATCTATCCAGTTGACAACTTTCTTTCTCTAAGAAGCCTAATTAAGGCACAGATGTCCCATCTGTGATGATACTGCCTCATTGAGCACATAATTTTTTTTTCAAAAGCCTACAATTTTTGCTTTTCCAAGTACTTTCTGGTTTTCTCCCTTTTTTCCTATCCAACTCAGCTCTACAACCTTCTTAATATTATGAGCAACCTATCAATCTTTCTACTTTACAGCATTTTCCTTTGTCACACTTATCAAAAAACAATATGCCCAATTTCCTGATTTTCCAATCTGCTCTGTTCTAGTTCCCTGTTGCAAATATTAAAGTTAGGTAATTAGGGACAGCATCATGGCCAAAAAGTTAATCCTCCACCTTCAAACTCTGCCATCCTGTATGGATGCTGTTTCATGTCCTGGCTGCACCTCTTCAGATGCAGAGCCCTACTTAGGGTCTGAGAAAGCAGTAGAGGACCCTGTACCTCACATGGGATTCTGGAAGAAAGTCCTGGCTCTTGTCTTTGGATAAACTCAGCTTTGACCACCATGGCCATTTGGAGAGTGAAACAGCGGATGGAAGATCTTTCTCTGTCTCTCCTTCTCTCTGTAAATCTGTCTCTCCAATAAAAATAAACAACTTAAAAAAACCTTAAAAGAATGAGCCAATTTGCTATCACAAGCAAATAGAAACAACAGAAGGTTAAGTGACCTAGTCTTAGCTGAGGAAAAGGTTTTTTATTAAGGGAAGTGCATTTCTCTGCCAAAATGTCCCTGTTCCCTGTGTGCATCAATTGCTAAATGTACAAACTTGGGCTTGATTTCTTATTTGCAATTAAGTCTTTTATTTCTAATGAGGTTCTAATGAGCTTATATACAAATGATAATTATTTAAATTACACTTAACTTTTCTTTCTCTATCCTACATTCCATTCAAAGAGAAAAAAAAATACACATCTGTTTCCCTCAATTACTTACAACCCATTTTACCTGTTTTCAAGGATTTAAGACCTTCCCAGTAGTTGTTAAACTTTTCCATCTTTGCTCCGTGACAATGTAAATTCTCTCAGTTGTTTTTCTTCACTTAAACTCAGCTTAGTAATGAACTTTATACTGATTTTCTATGAGCCCCTGTTATCAATCGGCTTTATCTGAAATACATTTTCACATGCTCTCTCTGTGTTTGAGCAATTTATCTCTGGTCTTGGAAGCTAATGTACTTCTCTACTGTTGAAGAAATTTTTTGATTGATTTGTTCAACAAATCGTGATTGGTTCAAAAGCACAGAGGTAGTTCTATAATACTGTTTGTTGCAATACTGATTAAACGAATTAGCAATGTCTTAGTACCTGATACAATAGTCAAACAGAACAAATAAAATTTCACTCTCAGGGAATTCAATTCAATTATACTGGTTAAAATGAATAAACAAACAAGCAGTGGGCAAAGTTAAATGTCATGGAGGAAAAAGTAATAAATACTAAGCACTATCAAAATGACTTTCTAGAATGCTTTTCAGGGTCCAGTGAGGTAGCATATGTGCTAAGGTCCTCACCTTGCACGTGCCGGGATCCCATATGGATGCTGGTTCTAATCCTGGTGGCCCGCTTCTCATTCAGCTCCCTGCTTGTGGCCTGGGAAAGCAGTCGAGGATGACCCAAAGCTTTGGGGACCTGCACCCATATGGGAGACCCGGAAGAGGTTTCTGACTCCTGACTTAGGATCAGTTCAACACTGGCCATTGCAGCCACTTAGGGAGTGAATCAGCTGATGGAAACTCTTTCCTCTCTGTCTCTCCTTCTCTGTATATCTGCTTTTCCAATAGTGAGTACCGTTGATTTAATTGAAATTATTTAGTCACTAATTTTAAGGATTTATTTAGCTAGTGAAAAGGGGATGGTATGTAGAGTAGGAGAGAAGAGAAACCGTTCACTGGTTGCTTCATTCTCCAATGGCCACCATTGCTGGGACTCCACTACACTGAAGTCTGAAAACACCTACAGCCTGAAACTCCATGTGGGTCTCTTACATGGGTTCTGATGCCCAAGGACTTTCATACGCTGGTTTTCCAGGTGTAGTAGCAGAATGCTGGATCAGATGTGTGGTAGTCAAGACTTAAACCAGCACACAAATGAAGTATTGGTGCTACAGGCAATGGTTTAACTCATTGCACCACAAGACAGGCCACTCGAAGTGATAAATACAGTGAGATTTGATTATGAATTCTGTAACCCAAAAGATCCTTGACAGGAGAGAGAAGGAAATTAATTTAGCTAAGTGGAGGGACAGAAAAAAGTCTTGGACAATACAATGCAGTGAACTAAGTGTAAGGGAAGTTGAAGATGAATTTGTGAAGATATAGAGGTATTATTACTGAGGGCCAAAAGACCTTCATGAAGTGAATGGACTTCATGCTCAGTTTACTAGAAAGTAAAGGACTTACTAGAAGGTAGAGGATTTTAATTAGGAAACTTGACCTACATTTGCAGGCATCACGCTGGTTGTTCAGTGTAGACAAGTTAGATCAGTTAAATACAAAACAGAATGATGCATTCAACTATGACAGTGATAGACACAAATGCCGGTGTCTTGAAGCCCTGCAAGGTATTTAGTCAAATCTTACTCTATTTCCCTCACTTTCTATTTTCGCTAGTATCTGTTTTTTCATCTTTATTGAAGGTGAGCCGTCATAGTGGCAATCTTGAATTTCATTTGTAGACTACTTTTATATTGTGAAGTTAATAGCTATCTTTGGTACTGAGATAAATACTGATCTATATTTTCATTATTAAATATTTTAGTATAAAATGAAACTGTGAAGAGAAGCCTTAAAGTGGACACTCTTAATTAACTCTGAGGGAGTATTTTCTATGTTTACTGTCATGGAATTTTTTTTGATAGTGTTTGCTTCTCTGGTTAGAATAGAATAATGCAGAACTCTGTAGAATAGAAAGTGTGGCAAACTACTTTGGGAAGCTATAGTAAACAGTGTTTTATAGGCACTTCTGTACCTTGTGGCCATATAGATGGTACAGTATCAGGAGACAAGCAGCTATAGAGGAATCAGCAAATACAGCATTAATATCAAGAAGTTACCCGATCCAAAAACAAGTCAAACTTCATGTTACTTAAGTTCCCCTTCTGAACATTAAAATCTAATAATTACTCTTCAATCTTCATGGTCTTAGCAGATCAATTTCTCATTCTACCGGTAGTTTCTCTTCAGTTGTGCCCAGTGTTAAGTAGTACCACTTGAGATGTCAGGAAAATAAAGCCAAAACAGCCCTGATGACTATCATTGGTGTAAACCACTTAACTGTATTGTTTTACAATACAGAAGCTGAATTTAAAATAAGCTATTCAGCTTCTTCAAAAATATGTTCTATTGTGTCTTGTTACTGACTTTTTTCTTCACTGTCTATCCTTATGTGCAAAACTTCCCACCTTTCTCGTAGGACTACATGCTCATAGCCATGACAACATTTACCTCCTTTTCAAACTCAGTCATCCTACAAATTCTGTCCTGTGGATATCCAAGTGAGTGATGCCTTACCATGGGGAAAGGCTCTCCTACAAATATGATATGAATGTTAGTTTTTGTCCAACAGAAAAGTGTGACATATAAAAATCATTCCATTAAACTGTATGGTTGAATATGTTATTTTTTTTTTAAAAAGATTTGTTTATTGGGAGGGCAGATTTACAAGGATAAGGAGAGACAAAGAGAAAGATCTTTCGTCCACTGGTTCACTCCCCAGTGGCTGCAATGTCCGGAGCTGGGCTGATCCGAAGCCAGGAACCAAGGCCTTCTTCTGGGAGTCCCCACATGGGTGCAGGGTCCCAAGGATTTGGGCCACCTTCTGCTGTTTTCCCAGGCCATAGGGAGGGAGCTGGATAGGAAGCAGAGCAGGTGGAACACAAATTGGCACACATATGGGATCCCCTGGCACTTTCAAGGCAAGGATTTAGCCACTAGGCCATTGCACCTGGTCCGATTGAACATGTTTTGAAAAGAAGGGAAATTCTCATTAATTTCCTCCAGTAAAAGATTTCTTTTTTTGTCGTTATTTTAAAAGACAGTCAGTCCATCTCAATTTGTGAATTTGTATTGGCAAGGTACTCATAAAAATTCTTTTTTTCTTTTTTTTTCATAAAGCAATTCTTATACTAATTGCTAATATTAGTTTCTTATTGTCTGAAAATATTAACAGTCAAAAAATGGCCTGACAATTTTCATTCTCTTCATTGCATTGCACCTCTCACTCAGCACTTGGGAAGAACTCTGTCAATTATGCTAGTTCAATGATGCCTATAGCTGCTGTGATTAATGGGGAGTCAGCTATCTCCCCAATGCTTTCTCAGATTGCCCCTTGTTTTGTTCTAGTCAACAACAACAACAATAAAACAATTGTATTACCCTTTGTTTTGTTGAATAAAAAAGAGAACAGGTGCATTTTCTCTGTGTTAGGAAAGTCTGCTTAAAAATTTAAAGAGCTTTGCCAGGCCACTTTTTAATCTCTACGGGTTCACAGATATCTGCGGTCCTTACAACCATTCAGTATAATTTGGAAGGTAAATATTTCACTTTTGGAGTACCGTTCTATTAGTATTTCTTTTGGCTCGGCAGTCATATGCATCCAAAATTGACTACCAGTGCAGTGACAAAGATGTAAGTCAGTCTGTTGAAAATATAACTCCGCTTCTGGGAATTTATTACTGCCACCTAATTAAACTGGGCTTATCTAAGACAAATAGCTACCTGAACTATTAAGTTATTGCTTTGAAAGGAGAAGGACATAATTTAGTTTTTGGTTAATGATTTACTCTCTTCCAAGAGCTCTATAATAAAATCAGTGATTTTAAATTTTAGTTGAATAAAGGTAAAATTATTCCTGATTTCGTGGTCATCAGAAATCTCAGCATTATTTTCCTAACAATATTTGTAGATGATAATTGTCTGTTTTTTTTAATAACAGTGCTGCTCTATTCTTTTTGAACTCTGTTTGCCAGCCATTTCATCCTCCTAAACTGACCTTTAAAAATCTGCTATCCCTTATACATACTTGAACTTAAATAATAACTCACATGAATAGAAGTTGTCACCCACAATAGCAAGGGTCGAATTCTTTCCTACTGGGGTTACTCTCAACTAACCTGTGTAAACAACAATTTGATAATAGCATCCTGAAAATAAGATTCATAATTGGAATCATAGAAATTTTTATTTTGAAATTTAAATGACTTATGATTATAACAAAATGGATCTTGAGTTAGCATATAAGAACTCTACCATGTAGCTTTTATTTCCATAGACAAAGCAGATCATCCTCCAAGTCAGACAGTAAGCCAGGATCCAGTGATGAAAATACCTGTCAGATTTGATTCTGTCTAGACTGAGAGTAAATTGTATTACAGCTATCTATGATGCTTGTCAGCAAATGTGATGTGAAAATGGAAACTTCACATAGTTATTAATAGATGTAAGAGGGTACTTCAAGGGATTTTAGGAACTAGAATTCCAGGCTAAGATGCTTTCATTGCAAAAAATTTTGAAAGCATGCACAGGTTTTATTGTAATACAATTTTCCATTAACTTCTTGAGCCCCTTCATGCTTCTAAAGAGTCAGCTCAGTTTGGTCAAACAATCACAGACTGGAGAATCCCAACAAAGTGAAACTGCTAGGCCCAAGCTCTTGCCTTATTAAATTGCCCTCATCAGAACATAATTCATGAATGTCAGAAGTTTATAATGTTGTGACCTGTGGTTGTGTGTGTAGCTCCCTATATAAAGTGTTGAGCTGCGGTTGTTAATAACACAACACACGCCTGATAAAAATAAAACCCGAGGTATTTGAAGTAGCAAGAATATCTTGAGTCCCTAATGCAAGTGTGAATATCATGATTTGACATCCGTGGGCTCAGCACTGCGCTAATTTAATGTAGTGGTGACATGATGTTTATAAATAAGGTGATGATGCCTTTGATGACTATGCCATCAAGTGTGTTAAAAACCTTATGTATGTGTTTTCTCAAAATACTTAGTATTTCTCAGAATGCTTAGTATTTCCTATTTCCATAGTGATTGAGAAATGTGTTTTCCAATTAGTCTGCCTGTTTCCTGAGACAGGGAATTATAGGAGTGTTAAAGGAAAGGGATGACTATTATGGAAAGGAAAGAGCAGAAGTCTTAGAAATAGAAATAGGTCAGCTGAAAGTGTGTAATTATTGAAGCTTTAAAAATAAGGACAGTCATGTAAATTTACCATGAAATAACTGCATATACAGAGAACCAATTGTGTTAAAATATCATGTGTGTATTTTCTTAAAACCAGTCAATTCCCTGCTGCAAAAATCAGCCAATATCCCAGTGATTGAAGATGGCCTTTCAAACCAGACTCTCTGCGTTCAAATCTCAGCTCTTGGTTTCTTAGCTGTATGCTTTTAAATAATATGCATCCACCCTAAGTACTTTAGCTTGCTACACTATGGAATCAGAACAGCATTAGTTTGGCCTCACAGATTTGTTGCGTGAAGTAATGTGTATGTTGCTGTATTGGTAGTGTAATACACATGATCATGAAGGAAAAAATACTCATTTTGTACTGACATGCATTGCTATCTCGTATGTTGTTTCATGATGAGAGATTTAAGTCATATGCTCCAAGGCTTTCGCTTCTGATTTGACTGACACACCTACAAATGTGTTGATTCTGTGCAGTTGAACATTTTACCATTAAGTGGACCAAGAGTCACCACATACCCCCCCCCCCCAAAGTTTATATGTCTCCTGAAGTCAAAATTAACTTGTTTTATGTTGTCCATTTCAAGAACTGTAAGGGGTCTCCCGGCTGCTGGGATGGGGCCTCAGGATGGGGCGTCTCATGCCTGGATCCCACACGCCAGCCACCATGTGCACATGGTTAGCTGTCCCTGGGCCTGCCTGGGCTCTGGGGGCTGCTCCCTTTTGAGTGAGTACACCGAAGGGGGAAGTCTCCATGACTGGGTAGGTCCGGGGCCCACCCACCGCCCTCATTGGGCAGTGAATGGGGTTGGGGAAGGGTGCGACCTTGGGCCTGGGGGTTTAAACTTCCAGCAGCCTCTCGGCTGCTGGTTGGCCTCAGGACAGGGCGTCTTATGCCTGGATCCCACACGCCAGCCGCCATGTGCACATAGTGAGCTGTCCCTGGGCTGGCCAGTGTGCCATTTGGCGCCAGGCTCCACCTGCTCACCACCCGGCCTGGACCTCTGAGGTTTTGATTATTTGAATCGCTGCTTAGGTAGTTCCAGGTTGAACCCACAATGCTTCTGGGATGTGAGTCAATCCTAAAGATTCCCAATGACAGTAACTCTTCCTTTGAAGCACTTGTAATCACTTAACAATGCTGAGCACCGAACTCCAGTTCATGCAAAAGCTAAGGCTCAGGGCTTGTCCAGCAAGATGTCCTATTACCTGACATGATGATGGATCAGCAAACGGGTCACATTAGGCAGGGCCATGACATTAACTAGCACTTGAGAACCAAATCCGGGGGTGGATTCTGTGGGGGATGTGTGAGCCACAACTTGTGGAAATTCTAGTCCCACTGGTTAACTCAAGAGTTTGGGTGGTGATGGACTAAGCTAGGTGTGACCAAGAAGCTTGCCATCAATCATAGGGAAAGGAACCCGCAACAGTCTGGACTGGTCAAGGCAGCAGCACCCGAATGTGCATCCTGAATGGGGTGTGGGGTGGGCCGGGCTGCAACATTCACCAGCTCATACACAGCCAAATGGAAGGCCAGACTGAGCTGGGCACTGGTAAAACCCATTGGCATGTATGAGAACTGGGTCTGGGAGTGGATCAAGTGGAGGAACTTGGGAAACGCCCCTGGCAAGTCTTAGCTCCCGCTGGTGAACATGTGGTCCAGACCTGGGGATTGGACAAGCTGGGCAAAGTAGCTCCAACAGCTGGCTAATGTGTGAATTGGTATTGGAACAGGGTGTACTGGGCAGGACTGAGCAAATCTTAGCCCACAAACAAAACTAGAAACCAACATGGAGCACAGGTCATGCCGAGCTAGACTCTTGGACCTATTGGTCTGCGTGAGCCAGGGGCACTAAGCCACAGTGTCTAAGACAGAGGCTGGGACAGGTGAGGGGCTGAGCTAAGCTGACTCAGAGCAACCACTGGCATGCATGTGATCTATGCCTGTGAACAGGCCCGGTTGGGGAGCTAAGGGGACACCCTAACTGGGTTGAAGTTCTCACCAAGGGGCACGTGGGCTGGAATGGGGGTTGCATTCTGATCAGGAAAAGGTTATAGTCTCCCTTGGCACAAGTGTGGACTGGGACTGGATGTACCAGGCCAGGTCAGACCCCAACACACCGTCTGGTGTCCTGGAGGACCAGGGGAAATGTGGGATGGACTAGGCTAGGTCTTTTTTTTTTTTTTTTTAAGATTTATTCATTTTATTAAAGCCAGGTATACACAGAGGAGGAGAGACAGAGAGGAAGATCTTCCGTCCAATGATTCACTCCCCAAGTGAGCCACAACGGGCTGATGCGCGCCAATCCGATGCCGGGAACCTGGAACCTCTTCCGGGTCTCCCACGCAGGTGCAGTGTCCCAATGCATTGGGCTGTCCTCAACTGCTTTCCCAGGCCACAGGCAGGGAGCTTGATGGGAAGTGGAGCTGCCGGGATTAGAACCGGCACCCACATGGGATCCTGGGGCTTTCAAGGCGAGGACTTTAGCCGCTAGGCCACGCCGCCGGGCCCCTAGGCTAGGTCTTAACCCCTACTGGGCCATATGTGAGCTGTATGTGGGTATGGATGAGCCATGGCTGGGCTGAAACTTCCAACAGCAAGAGCCAGATTGGGTTGAAGGCCAGTCAAGAAAAACCACTGTTCCTGCTAGGACAGGAAGTGGATTAAGTAGTGCTGGCTCATGGAACCCCTGGTATGCGCAAAATCTGGCATTGGGAGGGGTTCTGATGGAGGAGCCTGGGCAACTCCTCTGGCAGGACACAGACCCTGCAGGTTAGCACAAGAAGCATGATAGAAAACAGCCCAGAATAGGCCATGGAAAGTTTCCCACTGGAATACATTTGGCATGGGTTGGGAGTAGACCAGGCTGAATCAGTTCACGTCATCCACTGGCAAATCCGAGCACCAGAACAGAGTGTTGGTTGAACCAGGTTTGGTCGCGACAAAAACCAGTGCATAATATTGAATGCCAAGGAGAGGTTGCCTGTACTGGATGTGACTGCAGCACCCAACCAGCACGCGTGAGAACCAGGAATGGAGGGGGCAGAACCGGCAGAGGGAATAAGGGGGGTCCCCTTGCCAGACAGCTACTCCCACTGGAGAGTGTGGGCTGGGATGGGGGCAGACCAGACTAAGCAGGGCTACAATACCTGTGGGCCTCATGTGGACTAGAACAGAGAAAAGCCAGCGTGGGCTAATTGTCGCTACTGGTGCAAACTACAATTAGAGTGGGTGAGGGTTGTTTGGGCTTAGCCACAGCATCAGGTGGCAGAAGCTGACACTGGGGGCTAATTCTGTCAAGTCAAACCACAGAACCACCCGAAGAGTGCATAATCCAGGAGTGAGAGCAACCTGGGAAGGAAATAGTGGGCTCTTCCCTCTCGGGTTACCACTAGGACAGGGGCTAGGGTGGCTAGACAGAGAGGCACTCAACAACAGCCATGAGGGCTGGATAGTTGAGCTGGTTAGATAGAACTAAGCTTCATTACCCATTGACATGTACGAGAGCCAAATGGGATGTGGGACAGACTGGACTAGTCTGCTACACATACTGGCAAACCAGGGTAGGGGGCGGGCCTGGTGGGGGTTATTGTGGGTCGCTCTGACTAGGCTGCAGCTCCCAGTGGTTTACGTGAAGGCCAAGTATGTGCTGGGCAGAATCAGGCTGGACTGCAACACCCATTGGTTCCAGTGGAAGTCGGGACTGAAAACAGAACCAACCCAGCAATTGCAACCACCAGCTGATCGTGGTGATGGACTGTGCCAGACCCTGTGCTTGCTAGTACATACAAGAATTTGGTCTGGGAATATCTCGAAGTTCCATTGGGGATCTCCCCAATTGAACTGCCGTACTCAGAACCCTAGCCAAGAAAAGACAGAAGACAGAACAAGCCAATCAACCACCTCAGCTATATGTTGGCAGCGAAATACTGGGCAAATGGAGACTCTATGATGGACTATGTCAATCAGTGGATTCTTCAGTGACCTCATCGTGCTTGGAGTGGTGAGATTGGCAGCGATTCATAACTGGTGAACTATCAAAACCACCTGAGCAAGCATCTCAGAGCATGCCCCACATCTGGGACTTGGGGTGGGTGGGAGAGTGGGTGGGGCTTCTCCCTCAATATCCCCCTTTACCTCAGATACATGAAGGAAACAATATGAAAATAATAGTCTTACCCACTTTCCTATAGCCCTTGAACCTTTTTAACCCTAATTAACTATGTAAAGATTGTCAAAAATATAATTTAAAAAATTTAAAAAAAGAACTGTAAGGGTTCTGAAATTCTGTTTACTTGAGAATTGATATGTTAACCTTCCTCAAGTTTCACAGGTGCTAGCAGAAGACACCTGACTGCTTGTCCAGAGACAAATTATTTCATTACTCTTGAACAACAGGCAGCATTAGTTTCAAGTTTGCATGTTTTATTCGCTCGTTAAGTCCTACAAGATGACATTGGTGGAGACATAGCTACACACATGTGCAGTGAACAAACATCACTTTTTAACTTGGAGCAATCTTTCAAAGAAAATCAAACCAAATTTTACCTCACAGGGATAGATCATATTACATAGATCAACAAACAAATCTGCTTACTCCGAAGTAGGAGACACACAAAAAGTAATCAGTGTCTCTACTAGTAAGATGTAGAGAAATGCAAAATAAATAATAAAGGATTTTGTCCCTAAAATTTCACACAACTTGGTACTCAAGGTGCATATAAACTAACTGAACAAGAGCTTGGTTAGATGTTGAATATAATTAATTTGGCCAAAGAATCATCTCAAGAGAGCCCTGAGTTGAATCTGTTACTGTTAACTACATTTCTGTGTATCTCTATGATATCTTCCCTTTCAGTGTTGTTTCTGCGAATAGTATTTATTTTTATTTTTAAAAGGTTTATTTTATCTTTTTTTAAAAATTTATTACTGGAAAGGCAGAGATAGAGAAGTAGAGTCAGATGCAGAGAGGGAATAAAACTTCTGTCCACTTCTTCTGGGTGACTGCCAGGGTCCGAGGACTTGAGCCAAGCTCCAATGCCTTCTCTCCAAGCACAGAACTGAATCAGAAGTTGAGCAGCCAGGACATGAACTGGTGATCATAGGATGCGAGTGCGACAGGCAAAGCATCAGCCCTGAATGTATTATGAACTCAGGTATATATGAAAAGATAACGATGAAAAATTCCAAGTACCCATCTCAATCAAAGGTAGAGATGAGGGAGAATAAAGAGTTGGCTCACTTAGTGAAGTGACAAATCATAGATGTTCTTTACTGGAATCCTAGAAAGAGCTGTGGTTAGTGATTTGTTGATAAATTTGTCGCCGCCCCTGGCACTCCACTGGAGAGGTGTGCAGTGAAAAGGACGAATTTGTAAGATTTGTCTATTTCTGTTCTGGGTTATGTTCCTATGACAAATCACTAACTGTGAAAATTACTCTTTTCTGAATATGGAGGGAAGGAAAGATTAAAGAGAAATCTGGAGATAAGACCATAGGAGTAAGTCCCAGAGCGACACTTGCAGGATTGAACAACCTGGAAGGAACAGCACCAGACAGACGCTCACTGCTCCTAAAGTCTTGTTCTGTTCTCTCCCCATCGCCCTCCACCACAACCCAGGATAAGCAAAGTGATGCAGCAGCATTAGTGTGGCTTCTTGGGATATGAAGCATTTGGCAAGTATAATCTTAGTTGCTTTTTCTAAAGAAAAATAATAAAGAAGGATTTCCCTCATAGCCTTCTAACCTTTGAGCAGGACCTTACAATGGTTTTAT